>NW_027362032.1:0-600000 GCF_039654945.1 Dendrobates tinctorius | reverse complement strand
GCCCCATCAATTTTTGGGACTTTTTCCCAGGCTTCTGAATCCTTCTGCTCAAAAGGATACCTCCTCTTTGATGCGGAAGGTAAGCCCCCTGACCTCTCCGTTTTTTTCCATTCCCTGTCAATTAGTGCTTTTATTTTATCATTTACAGGGAAGGTACGTTTTCGTTTTTTCTTCAGTCCTCCAAACATTACATCCTCTAATGATTTGGGAGCTTTTTCCTTTTTAAGTAGTAGCCCTAATCGCTCTGACCAGTTTTTCCACATCCTCTGTTGGGAAACATGGACGGCCGCCTAGATCGCTGTCCGAGGAGGATTCTGAGGACTGAGTAGAGGAAGAGGAGGTGGAGGGGGACAAGGATCTTTCCCGCCCCTTCTGCCTTGGCGAGGCCTCTGAATCGGAGCTTCTTCTACGATTTCTTTTATCTTTCTTTTTAAGGGCTGCCTTTAAGGAACCTTTCACCTCCTGTTGAATTAACTGTTTAAGGCTAGTCACCAAATCAGGGGTCTCCTCCTGTATAGTTTTATTTATACAGTCAGCGCAGAGGTCTTTCTGCCACTGATCTGCCAGCGGGTGTTTACATAGGGCGCATTCTCTATTTTTGGTTTTGCTGCTGGCCTTCCTCGACCCCTAGTGATCAAACAGAGAAAATGGAACCCCGTTACCATAAGGGTGACAATCACGTAGATCACTCACCACCGCTGTCAATTAGGGGTACCGATCTCGGAGGCTCCTCACATGCACTCGTGACGTTTCTCCTGGACGTCTGAGTCATGCCGATTGCGTTTATGACTGCCGCTCCCACCACTTGAGCGACTGCTCCTGGTATGTTGGCGGCTCGGCCTGGCATCTGGCGAGAGGTCTTGCTGCTGCTGACGCTGCTGCTGACGCTGCTCGTCTTGCCCCACTTCCATCATGAAGCCTTGGGCATGAGTGCGTCTTCTGTGGTCATCCCCCTTTTGTAAGGGGGATCCACTGCACTCTCCGCCTCCTCCGGTTATCCCACAGCCCCTCCCCCCGCCATGCCGCCGGGATCTCCTTTCGCCGGCCGGCGTTATTTTCTATGGGCGCCGCCATCTTGGATTGCCGGCGCCGCCTCCCGACGTCACGCAGGCACGCCCCCTCCCAGCGTGCCCTGCGTGTGACGTCAGGGGAGCGCGATCCCTGACGCTCCTGGATGCGGCAGAGGGGGAGAGGGTCGGCGCGGCTCCACGGCAGAGCCCCAGGACCCCAGGCCGTGCTGCTTCTGCACCCGCTCGGATGCTGAGCCCCCTGGGGACCCGCGGACGGTGCTTCCCTCCCCCGACGCATGGCGCCCAGGACCCTGCCTGTTCTTCCATGCCGGCACAAGAGAGGGGCAGGTACGTGTTCCTTCAGTACACGGGTCCCTGTCAGGACAGGAAACCCAACTGAAGCGAGGGAGAGGTACCGCCCTTTTATCTTCAGTAGGGTTCCTGTCCTGACTGGGCAGATCCCCTCTCTCATGTGTGCCGTCATGGGAGACAGGAAAAAGTAAATGTTTATTTTTTTCCTTCCACATTCCATTCATTCCTGTGAAACACCTGAAGGGTTAATAAACTTTTTGAATGTGGTTTTGAGCACCTTGAGGGGTGCAACTTTTAGAATGGTGTCACTTTTGGGTATTTTCTGTCATATTGACCCCTCAAATTCACTTCAAATGTGAAGTGGTCCATAAAAAATGGCTTTGTGAATTTTGTAAAAATGAGAAATCGCTGGTCAACTTTTAACCCTTATATCTTCCTACCAAAAAAAATTCTGTTTCCAAAACAATCTCAGAATCACCAAGATACGTTGAAACCTTTTAGAGTTATGATCTCATAAAGTGACACTGGTCAGAATTGAAAAAATTGGACCGGTCACGAAGGCAAAAACAGGCTCTGGCGCGAAATGTTTAATATTTTGTTGCACAACCTTTTGAGGCAATCACTGCAATCAAACAATTCCTGTAACTGTCAATGAGACTTCTGCACCTCTCGACAGGTATTTTGGCCCACTCCTCAAGAGCAACTGCTCCAGTTGTCTCGTGTTTGAAGGTTGCCTTTTCCAGACGACACGTTTCAGCTCTTTCCAAAGTTGCTCAATAGGATTTAGGTCAGGGCTCATAGAAGGCCACTTCAGAATAGTCCAATGTTTTCCTCTTATCCATTCTTGGGTGTTTTTAGCTGTGTGCTTTTTGTCTTTATCCTGTTACAAGACCCATGACCTGCGACTGAGACCAAGCTTTCTGACACTGGGCAGCACATTTCTCTCTAGAATCCCTTGAGAGTCTTCAGATTTCATTGTACCCTGCACAGATTCTAGAAACCCTGCGCCAGACGCAGCAAAGCAGCCCCAGAGCATAACAGTGCCTCCTGCATGTTTCACAGTAGGGACAGTGTTCTTTACTTGACATGCTGAGCTGATGTGCCTTGCCAAAAAGTTCCATTTTTGTCTCATCTGTCCATAGGACATTCTCCCAGAAGCTTTGTGGTTTGTCAACATGTAGTTTGGCATAATCCATAAATTGGCTTATGACATTTCGCTGACCCCTCATTGACCTGCCCCTATTATTACATAATGCATATAATAGCACTGATATTATTGTTGATAATGCCTATAATATTGTGGCTATAGTGAGGCTTAGAAAAAAAATTACATCCAGCAAATTGTCACCGGCGATGGCGGCGCCTGCGCAGTAGCATATATAAAAAAACAAAAAACAAATCTGAACTGAGAAAAGTAAGTTAATGTGTATGCACAATGTAAGTGCATATTAACACATGACCATTAACCAGAGAAAACGAAAAGCAAAAAACACAAATATCCTGCACTAAAAGTAAAAAATATACTGCAAATAATACATAAAGGTAATAATAATGAGGGTATTTAGTAAACATAATTTTGATCAAAATAATGTACAAGCCATCCCGCCACGTCACGGCAACCCTTGTGGGACAGTCCCTACTCTAGTATTCAGTATTTGTGCATTCAGTGCATATATGGGTGTGACCGCCCTCTTTCTGAGCTGGGAAAGCCATCCAGTCTGGCCTAAGCTGTTACTAGTGGTTCAGCCGCTCGACCCTTATTCACATTCACGTCACTTGGCAAGTGAAAAGGTTTTAAATACTAGAGTAGGGACTGTCCCACAAGGGTTGCCGTGACGTGGCGGGATGGCTTGTACATTATTTTGATCAAAATTATGTTTACTAAATACCCTCATTATTACCTTTATGTATTATTTGCAGTATATTTTTTACTTTTAGTTCAGGATATTTGTGTTTTTTGCTTTCAGTAGCGTCTATAAGTAAGAGATAGATGCTACTGGACAGACGCCGCCGGTGACATTTTGCTGGATGTAATTTTTTTTCTAAGCCTCACAATAGCCACAATATTATAGGCATTATCACCAATAATATCAATGCTATTATATGCATTATGTAATAATGGGGGCAGGTCAGTGAGGGGTCAGCGACCTGTCATAAGCCAATACAGAGGAATATGTAATCAGAGCACCACATAAAGCCCCGCCCACAGCCCCGCCCCAGAGCACAAGAATCTCTTTAACTGAAAACTACAAATAAAGATTAACCCCTTAAGGACCAAGCCATTTTGTAGGTTGATGACAGGCCTTAATTTTGAAATCGGACCACTGTCACTTTATGTGGCTATAACTCTGGAACGCTTCAACAGATCCCACTGATTCTGACAATGTTTTTTTCGGGACATTTTGTACTTCATGTTAGTGGTAAAATTTATTCGATATAATGCGTTTATTTATGAAAATGTCACAAAGGAGGAAGAAAAAGACCGGGTTTTTTTCAATGTATCCACGCTGACCACACAAGGACAGAAAAATTCTTCATAGCTGTATTGTGCTGACGCGTTTCGTGGCAGATCTGCCACTTCCTCAGGGCCAAAGAATTACAGTATCTGGTTACAGCAGCAGTTTTAAACAAAATCTTCATGACATCACAATTACATGCAAAAAGACATCACTTCCTGTGGAAACGCCCTGAGGAAGTGGCAGATCTGCCACGAAACGCGTCAGCACAATAAAGCTATGAAGAATTTTTCTGTCCTTGTGTGGTCAGCGCGGATACATTGAAAAACTCGGTCTTTTTCTTCCTCCTTTGTGACATTGGTATCTACAGGAGTCTGCAGCGACCACTGGTTCCTTTCACATTCTGCAAGGGGTTGTGACTGTTCACAACCTGTAACGGTGAGTGCACTAACCATGTATTGTCACCCAAAAAATTACTTTTATCGCCCTATGGGCGCTTTCTTTCCTTAATTTTTTATTTATGAAATTAAAAATAATGGAGATTTGTCAAAAATTTTGAAAATTTTGCAATTCCTAAAACATTTCATTTTTATGCCCTTAAATCAGAGAGTGATGTCACACAAAATAGTTAATAAATAACATTTCCCACATGTCTACTTTACATCAGCACAATTTTGGAAACATAATTTCTTTTTGTTAGGAAGTTATAAGGGTTAAAAGTTGACCAGCGATTTCTCATTTTTCTAACAAAATTTACAAACCCATTTTTTTAGGGGCCACCTCAAATTTGAAGTGAGTTTGAGGGGTCTATATGGCAGAAAATACCCAAAAGTGACACCATTCTAAAATCTGCACCCCTCAACGTGCTCAAAACCACATTCAAGAAATTTATTAACCCTTCAGGTGTTTCACAATAATTGAAGCAACGTGGAAGGAAAAAATGAACATTTAACTCTTTTTCCCAAAGATTTTAATTCAAACACAATTTTTTTTTATTTTGTCAAGGGCATCAAGAGAAAATGAACCACAATATGTGTTGTGTAATTTCTCCTGAGTATATCAATATCCCATGTGTGGAGGAAGACCAATCTTTAGGCGCACGGCAGAAGGGAAGGAGCATCATTTGGGGTTTTGAATGTCAAATTGGCTGGAATCGAGAGGGGATGCCATGTCACGCGTGGAGAGCCCCTGATGTACCTCAACAGTGGAAACTCCCCTTAATTGACCCCATTTTGGAAACTAGACCCCCCAAAGAACTTATCTAGATGTGTGGTGAGCACTTTGAACCCCCAAGGGCTTCACAGAAGTTTATAACAAAGAGCCTTAAAATTAAAAAATCATATTTTTTCCAAAAGAAAAATCTTTTCACCCCCAATTTTTATTTTCCTAACTGTAACAGGACCCCAAAAGTTATTGAGCGATTTGTCCTGAGTACGCTGATACCTGATATGTGGGGGTAAACCACTGTTTGGGCGCATGACAGAGCTCAGAAGGGAAGGAGCACCATTTGACTTTTTCAATGCAAAATTGGCTGGAATTCAGATCGGACGCCATGTTGCGTTTGGAAAGCCCCTGATGTGCCCAAACAGTGGAAACCCCCCACAAGTGACCCCATTTTGGAAACTAGACCCCCCAAAGAGCTTATCTAGATGTGTGGTGACACTGGTGAGCACTTTGAACCCCCAAGGGCTTCACAGAAGTTTATAACGTAACATTAAAAATCATATTTTTTTTAACACAAAAATGATCTTTTTGCCCCTAAATTTTTATTTTCCCAAGGTTAACAGGGGAAATAGAATCCCAAAAGTTATTGTGCAATTAGTCCTGAGTACGCTGATACTCCATATGTGGGGTAAACCACTGTGATCGCCTTACTGCGATCTTTGGGAGGCAGAATGAACAAATCCACAAATGGTGAAGAATTGGCTGTATTTTCACGCCGTTCCTCATCCTTTTTCATGTTTAACTTCTGTCACTCACTAAGAGACGCTTTTTTGTAAATAGTTTTTGAATCACTGTATTTTGAGGGTTATAATTTTCCCATATTTTGGCCCACAGAGTTATGTGAGGGCTTGCTTTTTGCGGGGCGACGGTTTTATTGGTACCATTTTCGGGCACATGATGTTTTTTGATCGCTTTCTATTCTGATTTATGTATTAGGGGATTTTTTTTAAATTATTTTATTATTTTTTTTAAAAAAATTTTTTTACCTTGTCCCTTTATGGGACTTTCACTTTTTTTTTAATTTGGCTGCAGGTATAATACATTGTACTGCTCCAGCATTGCAATGTATTATACCTATGGAGAAAGCTTCTGAGACCATGCTGTGAGTCATCACGGCAGAGATCGGGCCCTGCGATTACATCGTGGGGCTGCCGACCTGAAGGCAGAGGGAGCCCCCGACACGGATGCTGCTCCTGGCAGTTAGTGCAGGAAGCTCAGCCACCGGCAGTGCTGAGCTCCTGCACTGACTGGGTGGTAGATGTTAAAATTTCAGCATCTTCTGCCTGATCAAGCTGTGATTGGTCAGTCAGACTGACTGACCAATCACAGCGTTCTGGGTGCGGGGACTTACGGCATGGTTCCCTGCACCTCTGCCCATGCTTGTCAGCTGTCTGTTTTTACATGCAGTGACAGTTTAAATGCAGGACGGACACAGTCTGCCATGGTGTGGGAACTGACATCCTGCCATGATGGACTGTGTGCATCCTTGGACGTTAAGGGGTTAAACAACAGTAAACCCGAGTGGCCCTCATTTATGGTGGACCATTGGAGCTACTATGGATCCTGACCAGAAGATTAGAGAAAATAATATTGCTCCCCATTTCTGGAGAGATTGTGCAGTAATCTGAATTCCTTAGGATTGAAGACAATGTAATTTATGACGTGGAGAGAATCCATGACACCAGGGCTGGAGCCAACACATCTCCTGCAGGCGGGAATAAATGTATATTACAGCCCTCAGCCACGCACAGCTTAGAGATCTATCATGGCACAGATGGAATGTTTGTCCTGGAGATTATCACAATCCTCCTTGAAGTTAGTTGATTTTAATACAACTTTGAAAAGTCAGGATAAAGGGAAACTCTGCTGTTATTGGACAGAAATTCACACTTGGCCTCACAGCACATTTACTGTTGTCGATCATAAAAGGGAAGTTTGGCCAGAAAGACTGGACCTGGTCTTGTAGGGACCATGAGACATTCAGCAGCACAGAAGGGAGAGAAGATTCATCCGATAAGATCTCAGGGATCTAGGAAGCCACCAGCATCATTACCCTCCGCTTTCTCTTACAGGCCCAGCATAAGATTTTTCTACAAGTGATTTTCTATCTTGTCAGCACATTCTACGTACGCTGTCATTTGGCTTTATAGTTACAGATCTGGGCAGGTGACGGTCAGCGTCTCCTAATGTGAAGGAGAGAATGGCTAATGAAATCAATTATTAAACCTTATACAAGTCAGTTCAGATATGGTGTACCAAGATGGCGTCTGTGTCTTCAGACAACACCCTGGAAGGAATCCTTGGAATGCAGAAGCTGAGATACTGGATACCATATATGGAAGTGAAACTGAAATGGACCTATCATAGACTGACACTGGCTACTCAGAAGATGGTGTGACACCCATTTCCTGTCTCTTTGTCTTGAGAATAAACTTTAGTTGTGTGCAAGCCTTTACTGAGAAAGGAGTAGACATCTAACTCTGTACTCAGTGTGACTCTTTAAGCGCGCACTCAGCCTATATTGGGTCAGGTACAAGCAATCATATAGATCTCGCTTTAAGGGATCAACCTCACACTAATCCCAGGAGGTAGGTGGATCCTCCAGGTCATAAGTTCTATTGAAAAGGGCTTTCAATCTTTCAATACGCAAAGTCATTTGAACAGTTTTGGGTGGAGGAGAATGTTGTGGTCTAGAGGCAAAATGGTGATCATGGTAATATGGCCCGACAGTTATGAATGAGTCACCGTAGGAGGCAAAAACAGAAATACTAGCTAAGTCCAGAAACCGAGAGAAGTTGGCAGCTATCGGATTGCAGACCCCTGAACCTATCAACAACAACTAGCAGTAGCCGTGGGGGGTTCCTACGGTGCCCTAGACCCCTCGATCACAGCCGGAGAACTAAATAGCCTAAAGACAGAAAGGGAAATCTAAACTGCCCCAGAGCAGACCCCCAAGCAATAGGCAGCCCCCAACATATAATGAAGGTGAAGCAAGATGAAAAAACACTAACACAGATAGAAAGATAGGCTGAGTAAATGATGGGGCCCAAGCTAACTAAATAGGACAGGATAGAAAAGCTGCTGTCTGCAATCCGCAAAAACCCTATAAAAACAAGAGCCAACAGACTGATAGGGAAAAAAGCCCTGAAGACGCTAGGCTTCAAAAAGACTATATCAGTACTCAGGTATTTTCTGAAGACAGAGCAAAAAGACAAAAAGGAATTCAGCTCACCCCAGCAGGGAATGGCAGAAATCCAGAAAAACAAGGCAAAACAAAACCAAAACACAAAAGCAAAAAGCAGAGCAGAAAACTTAGCTTTTGAGGAGCAGGAATCAGACTGGTCTCCTAGAATCCCTCAGAGAAATCACAGCAAGGCAGAAGGGAGTCGGCTGCCTTATATCCAGTCAGCAATTCCTGTCACCCAGTCATCATCTACCTGCTCAGGTGCTTGGTAATCAGCCTCACTACCTTCCTTCACCAGAAGAGGGAGTTCATCAGACCTCAATGGTGAAGGGGAAAATGAACTCACAACACCCGACTACACCACCGATAAAGCAGCCACAGCCGGTGACTGAGAGGAATCTGTGACGTCTCTGCATTTAGTGGTTACTACTCACCTGGGTAGTCATATGTGGGAATCTCCTCTTTACACCACTCATCACCCCTCACATATGTCTCTGTAGTATTAATATGGGTCAGATCTTCAACCTGAAACAAATATTGTAAAAGTCACCGACAGATGGAGAAGTCCCATCTATGATCAGCTCTAATCCTGCCATCTCCACCGTTCTCATTACACAAGAATAAAACATATAATACTGGTGGATAAAACAAGACTGAGCACAAGACCTTCACAGCCGTCTACACATCATAGGGGAGATCTCCTGACACCTTCTCTCCATCTACCTGATGATCCTGAGGAACACTGGGATCTTCTTGGTTACAGTCCTGTGGAAGAAGAGGACGGGGACATCTCTCTGGTGTTGTCCTCTTACTGGATAGATCTGGAGGAAACACATACAGGGACTGAATTCATTCTCTACATCCAGATAATTATAGGCCGTGTGTATTTAGTCCTGTCTATTACCTGGAGATGTGAGGGGCTGGGGAACCTCCATTATGACGTTCTTGTACTGATCTCTGTGTCCTTCTAAATACTCCCACTCCTCCATGGAGAAATAGACAGCGACATCCTGACACCTTATAGGAACCTGACACATACAATGATACGTCATCCACTCGTTCTCTTCATAGTGTTACTGTATAATGTCCCAGCATTCCCAGCAGTGTCACCTCTCCAGCCAGCAGCTCAATCATCTTGTAGGTGAGTTTTAGGATCTTCTGGTCATTGATGTCCTCATGGATCAGGGGGTGAGGTGGAGCCCCCGTGATTGGGCTCAGGGGTCTTCCACATCCCTCAGACACAGGGTCCTGACAGCGATCACTAGAGGTCTTCTTCACCACTGTGTAATCCTGGTTATGGAGAGACACATTAATAAATCTCACTACAGACATTTCCAGAGTCCTCACCTCTCCAGTTCTGTCCATCTGTTATTCCCATAGATGAGAATGATGTAATTTGAGGTCATCAGAATCTCTCACCTCTCCAGTGAGACGGAAGAGGATCTCTAGAGTCAGATGTAATATCCTCTCCGCCATCTTGTCTCTGTCCATATCCATCCTTGATGGGTAAATCAGGAAAATTCTCTTCTGTAGAAGATCTTCACTGAGAGGAGCCGATATTGTAGAGACCTGAATGAGAAGAAGATGATCCGATGTAACATCATAAGAATCCGGTGTAATAATACAATTACTGGAGATAATAAGGGAAACATATGAGGAGATTTATTATCTTACAGGGTTTAGTTTTCTTCCCTGACATCTACTAATAAAACCTATATATTTAGGCCACAGACAACAAGCAGTTTCCTCCTCGGAGTCGGCAGCTGAACACGTTCCTCATAGACTCATCTTCCATAACGCTAATTCTCGTCTCATTACCGACACTGGAATCGGCATTAGCAATACTGCAGGAGATATTCATTACACGCGACATGAGAAATAACTCCTTCATGATGAGGACGACATCTTTATCCTCTACTGCGGCTCTAGAGACAGATTTGGCCAGAGTCGGTCACTGCCTCCATCCCCACCGGCCGTCTATATGAAGGTTTCCCGTCTTCCCCGCACTGGAATCTTCTCTCACGTTAGATCTCAGCTCTGAGTCACACACAGAAGTTTGAGGCTTTTAGAAAAGATTTTTTGTTTCGACAAACACAACGGACAGAAATGATCTGATCCCAAAGTCTCCATGTACAGTGATTTATGGGGTTTATTTCTGGCCTTAGGCTTTCCTATATTACAAGAAAAACTCCAGAAAAAGCCGATATTAAAATGTTTCTAAAGAAAATTGGCTCCAACAATTCTTGTAAGAAGAAAAAAATATGTAAAAAGCAGAAGACACATTTTATAATTGTTAACATGTTAAACATTTATTAAAAAGAAATTAATCTTTTTGTACCCCAGAACATAGATGTACACCGCAGGGACGGCACAGATGAGGCTTCTCCACAAACCCTGACAGTTTAACCCCTTGCTGCTGTGGAAAGCAAGCATGACATCTAAGAAGGTGTGACAGAGTTCGGCTGAATGCCCCCCGCCTCCAAGTACTCGATAGTATGGGGCGGCCTAGTTACTACGATACTTACATGCCTAATAATAGGGTCTGGGCTGCAATGTATGAAGGTCTATTAGGCCGGGCCAGAGGCAGCGTCCAATAAACATAGTGTTTGACGAGTGTGACCAACTTTTTACTATTGAGGCTGCCTATGCTGCATCAATAGTAAAAGATAGAATGTAAAAAATAATAATAAAAAAAAATATTGTTATTCTCACCTTCCCGCCTCTCTTCACGCTCCCGGTTCCAGTAATCCTTTGCGACAATTACCGAGATGATGTCCGTTCTCGCGGGATCGCGACGTCTCACGGTCATTCGTGATGACTTCGCGCGAATGACCGCGAGACTTCGCGATCCCGCGAGAACGGACGTCATCGCTCGCAAAGTATTACTGGGAACGGGAGCGTGGAGAGAGGAGGGAAGGCTGCGCGGGACGTCGGAAGGTGAGAATAACAATATTTTTTATTTTAAATTCTATTTTTTACAGGGATATGGTACCCAGAGCCCGGAGGACAGTCTCCTCTCCTCCGGACCGTGGGTACCATCCCCAAATGTTCTGCTTACTTTTCGCATGGTGTGCACAGCCACATGTGGAAAGTAAGCAGAACAATGCATTCCTATGGGTGCGGGATCGCCGCGATTCCACAAAATTAATGAGCATGCTGCGGTTTTTACCGCGAAGCGATTCCGCCGCGATAAAAACCGCAGCATTAGCACAGCATTGCGGAATCCCATAGGAATGCATGGGATGCTTATTTTTCGTGGCAAAATCGTGCGGGTAAAACCGCCGCGGAAACACGAAAAAACCGCCACGTGTGAACTCAGCCTAAAAGTGGAAAAAATATCACAGTTTCAGCAATAAGAAATATCCATCACTAAAAGGAAAGCAGAGTCACTGCACAATGTTAGTTACGTCACGTCCATAACTACTTTATTATACGCTATTATCCTGTACACAGTGGAGTAGATAGAAATCACAGATCCCACAGCAATAGCTGGAATTGGACCCTCCAACGTAAAGAAAAAAAAAATCTATCTATATACACGGTTAAAAAAAATAAAGGGAACACTTAAACAACAGAATATAACTCCAAGTAAATCAAACTTCTGTGAAATCAAACTGTCCACTTATTTGAATGTTGTTTGTGCTTTCATACTCGTGGAAACATGAGACGGACTCTACAACCCACACAAGTGGCTCAGGTAGTGCAGCTCATCCAGGATGGCACATCAATGCGAGGTGTGGCAAGAAGGTTTGCTGTGTCTGTCAGCGTAGTGTCCAGAGGCTGGAGGCGCTACCAGGAGACAGGCCAGTACACCAGGAAATATGGAGGGGGCCTTATGAGGGCCAGTACACTAGGAGATGTGGAGGGGGTCGTATGAAGGCATCAGCCTAGCAGCAGGACCGCTACCTCCACCTTTATGCAAGGAGGAACAGGAGAAGCACTGCCAGAGACCTGCAAAATAACCTCCAGCAGGCCACAAATGTGCATGTGTCTGCACAAACGGTAAGAAACCGACTCCATGAGGATGGCCTGAGGTCACGACATCTACAGATGGGGTTGTGCTCACAGCCCAACACCGTACAGGACACTTGGCATTTGCCACAGAACACCAGGATTGGCAAATTCACCACTGGCGCCCTGTGCTCTTCACAGATGGAAGCAGGTTCACACTGAGCACATGTGACAGCCGTGACAGAGTCTGGAGACGCCGTGGAGAGCGATCTGCTGCCTGCAACATCCTTCAGCATGACCGGTTTGGCAGTGGGTCAGTAATGGTGTGGGGTGGCATTTCTTTGGAGGTCACACGAAGTTGGGCTGTGAGCACAACCCCCATGGAGACACAGTTGTGCCTTTACCTGGAGATAAATTCCAAGTGGGGGCAATTTCCAAAATGCAATAACTTAAGTGGGGAATTCAGCTCTTTTCGCACTTAAGGGATCTGTATATGGAGTCTACAAACTACAGTGGGGAAATAAGGATTTATTACGCTGCCAATTTTGGGGTAAAGTCACATTTTTGTAAGGAAAAAAAGTAAAATTGTCATTTTTTCCTTCCACATTGCTTATATTCCCGTCACAGTATCCGAATTCAGATATTGTCCTGTCAGAAAGGAGAAAACAGGGAGCAAAAGGGTTAATAGGACTCACGGGAGGAACCGGCCCAGAAAGCAGAAGATCCAGGAGTGTCCGCCACATATATGACTGCTCTGTGTGCACAGGACCTGTGATGAGGTCACAGGAGGGGAGGAGTCAGGGGTCACATGATCAGGGGCCTCAGTGTGTGCAGGACTCAGTGTGCTGGAGCGCTCCCGATAATCAGCTGCGTGTGTCGCGCTGTGTGATAGTCACAGCACCTGCATGGAGGGCGACACATGCAGCTGATTATCGGGAGCGCTCCAGGGATCCGGGGTCCCGATGCAGCTATTCGGTAAGCGATATTAGCCAATAACAACTTCTCCGACGATATTCGCTCATCTCTAGTAATAACAGCTCAAAGAAATTCACCAAACTTTTCATTAAGCTTAATAGCGAGACCCTATTAAATATTGAGCACCAGCGGGATGAAGCATTGACAGCGGCATGTAAAAGTGTGGGCGCCCCGGGTCAAAATGACTGTTATTGTGAGCAGTAGTAAGATGAAGATGAAATGATCTCTAAAAGGCCGAACCTCTAAGATGACACATGGCCTTTGTATTTTCGGCAAAAATAATAATAAATAATAAAACATTATATATATATGACTTTTTTACAATTTCATAATTGCAAAAAGGAGAAAGGGCGATGCAAAACTTTGGGCACCTTTAGAGATTTGTGCACTGAGATAATTTTGATCAAGATTTCACACCTTAATTAGCTTTTTAGGGTTATGGTGAGATCACATGGTGACCAGGAGCTACAGTCTGAGGAAAGGGCTAAAAAGCCTTCACTAGTCCCCTGTACAGCTGTATAATGAGGCCCAGGCTTTATAGTGAAGGGACAGGAGTGAGGGCCTGTTCCCAGGAGCTACAGTCTGAGGAAAGGGCTAAAAAGCCTTCACTAGACCCCTGTACAGCTGTATAATGAGGCCCAGGCTTTATAGTGAAGGGACAGGAGGGAGAAAAGTGGGGAAGGAGCCAGAAGAGTCGGACTGCCCATCACTAACCTGCAGAGCCGCACTCCACATATATGGCTGCTCTGTGCACAGGACCTGTGATGAGGTCACAGGAGGGGAGGAGTCAGGGGTCACATGATCTCCGGAGTGCAGACCTCCATGGAGCCTTCTCCTCAGTCAGTGACATTCCCGCCATTATTTGCCCCTCACTACTGGCACAATTACCCCGCGCCGCCTTCTCTACACAGTGTTATGTGTGGAATGTAACGTGTGGTTTCTCTGGAGGGAAATAGACCCCACACATGAGGGAATTCTCACCGGTTACCGGCCGTCTACTATATGGCGGCATATGATTGTGCTATCGACTCCACACCAGGAGCTAAAATGCCCAAATCTCTAATGTAACCGCTATAAGAGAAGATATAACAAATTTCCCCTAAACTCACACAGCGGAGGAGGCCTCACTTGGAGCAATGTGACTCGCGCACAGAAAATCTATTCCCGGTTCTGTGATAAGTTATCGGCCGACAGGAAGAAGAAAGGTCTGAATTACAGCCCAGACTGGAGGAGAAACTGCAGGAGTGAGAATTGGCCAATCAGCGCTCTTCACCCCTATACTTATCTACACAAATACAAGATAGGAAATGACAATTAGACGCCATTCTCACCACCAGAACGGAGAGGCGCTAACTTGGAGTAAAGCCGCGTTTTATCGCCATGCCAATAAGCCTAATAAGATGCCGCTCGTAAGCTCAGAATGAGAGAGTCACTGCATATAATCTCCTCTATAAAAGACCCTAAGGGTCAGACCTCAGCCCACCCCGATGTCATGTATAGCACTTATAATGAATACTCCCAGAGTTTGTATTCGCCCCACAATCACCCCCCTCACTACTGGAGTCATTCCTTCACACACTACATCTACCTAACCTGACTGAGTCCGCGGCACAACAACTCCATTTACACATCTCTGAGGAGGAAATAGTTTCAACAACCAAAAAACTAAAAAGAGGAAAGTCCCCGGGGCCGGATGGTCTTACAGCAATATATTATAAAAAATGCAGCGATGTGCTGACACCACCTATAAAAACCTCTGTAATTCACTACTAAATGGCTCACAGCTGCCCCCTGAGCTCTACGTGGCGCATGTAACCGTAATCCCTAATCCTAAGAAAGATCATCTCACCACAAATTATAGACCTATATCCCTCTTATACATTGACTTCAAAATCTTTACATCCATTGTGACTAACAGGACCAATAAAATCCTCCCTCACCTCATCCATCGGGATCAGGTTGGTTTTATACCAGCGCGACAGGCCCCAGATAATATTAGGAGAGCGTTAAATATTATTCATACAACTAACCTACAGCGAAAGCGACTTCTCCTGCTTGCATTAGATACTGAGAGGGCTTTCGATTCGGTGTCCTGGACGTATCTTTTTACGGTTCTATCGGAAGTCGGATTCTCCCCTAAACTTATAAAGTGCCTCCAATTGTTATATGACAGCCCTATCGATTATGTAAAACTCCCGTCACCACATCCCCCTCCAATTAATATTCAGAGGGTACCAGGCAGGGCCATCCTCTATCTCCAGATCTTTTTGCACTTGCAATGGAACCCATTGTGGAAGCAATAAGGAGAGATCAGAATATCCTGGGCCCTGAGAATATGGGAGACCAATATAAAGTCAGCCTCTTTGCGGATGATCTCCTGCTAACATTAATAAGTCCCCACACTACACTCCCTCACGTGTTTTCCCTCCTTCACGAATTTGAGAAGATCTCAGGGTTAAAGATTAACATTGATAAATCCGAAGCATTATTTGTAAATTTTCCTAAGAGCAAACTAATATAGCCTCCCATTTTGGGTTTATAGACAAAGAACATTATCTAACATATCTGGGTTTTAACTTAACAGCCAACAGGTCACCTCTGCTTAGGTGTCACGCGGGGCTTAGGTCAACTAAGGCTGAAATACCCGGGGCTCCTGTGGTGTCCCTTTAACTAGGGGAAACCCTGTCTGACCCTCAACCCAGGGTTTTTGCTAATGGTGCAAATGCCTGAGCCTCCAACCTTTCCTTATCTCCTGCTCAGCCCTAAGCTTAACCCTCCACCCTCCACCCAGTGAGGAGACAAACCACCAAAGCCCCACACAATAATGACAGACAGGGAGAACTTAAACTGCACCGCGCCGCATACACACAGGACTATACAGTAATGTGAACAGGGCACAACAAAACACAAATATGGGAAGGCGAAAAGGTAACAACGGATCATACGCCACCAGATACGAATCTCTCTCTCTCCAACACCTCCATTCCAGACCGGAACCACTTGGTATGAAACACAAGCTATAATCGGCGACGCCCATAGGCCAGCATGACTATTTAAAGACCGTGGGCGTGACCAAACATCCAACCTGATCTCCAGCTAGATTAACCCCCGATAGCCTGAGAAAATCAAGCCGGCGCCACTGAGGCTATAGTGGACGGAGGTGGAACTACCTCTGCCTGCCGGACGCTGTGGTGTGAATAGCGTCCGACATGACAAGTGGACGGAGGTGAAACTACCTCTGCCTGCCGGATGCTGTGGTGTGAATAGTGTCCGACATGACAGTACCCCGTCTTCTACGAGGGACCCCAGGGCCCTCAAGACTCATAGGACCCGGCTTGTCCGGATGATGACGGTGAAAAGAACTGACCAGCCGATCCGCATGTATGTCCGAGGCTGGTACCCAAGACCTCTCCTCCGGACCATACCCCCGCCAGTGTACCAAATACTGAAGAGTACGGCGCACTACTCGAGAGTCCACTACCTTGGAGACCTCAAACTCTAAATCGCCATCCACCATGACCGGAGGTGGCATCGGCGTCGTGTCCACAGAGCCTACCACCTTTTTCAATAAAGCCCTGTGAAACACGCTGTGTATCTTGTATACCGCAGGAAGTTCCAACCGATAAGCAACTGGGTTAATGATGGCAGCAATCTTAAAAGGCCCAATAAACCTTGGACCCAATTTTAAAGATGGAATTTTGAGTTTTATGTTTTTAGTCGCTAACCACACCCATTCACCCACACACAGGTCCGGACCTGGCACGCGTCTACTGTCAGCCACCCGTTTGTACCTCGCACTCATGCTCAACAATCGCTGTTTCACCCTCCTCCAGACCGATGATAATTGAGCTCCTAGCTGGTCCTCCTCCGGGACGCCCCCCGAGTCACCCTGACGTAAGGTACAAAATTGAGGATGTTGACTGTAAACACAAAAGAACGGAGACTCTCCCGATGACTCTTGGCGGTGATTATTTAACGCGAACTCGGCCAGAGGAAGGAAAGTAGACCACTCCTCTTGGTTGTCGGACACAAAGCATCGTAAATACTACTCCAGATTTTGGTTCATGCCCTCAGTTTGACCATTTGACTGTGGATGAAACGCCGATGAATGTGACAACTTGATCCCCAAACTTGAGCAAAAAGCTTTCCAAAACCTCGCCACAAATTGAGTTCCCCTATCAGATACTATGTCCGACGGAACTCCGTGGAGTCTGACCACCTCCTGCACAAACACCTGAGCCAACGTCTTTGCATTGGGCAAGGAAGGCAACGACACAAAATGCGCCATCTTTGAAAATCGGTCAACCACCACCAGGATGACTGTGTTCCCCGCCGAGGCTGGCAAGTCAGTGATAAAATCCATGGAGATTTCTGTCCATGGCCTATTAGGTACCCCCAGAGGCTGTAGCGTGCCAGCAGGACGGGCTCGGGGCGACTTGGCCCTAGTGCTTGTGATGCAAGCTGCCACGTACGAGACCACGTCCTGCCGGATTTTGGGCCACCAGAAACGACGCGATACCAGATCTAAGGTGCCCTTAACCCCTGGATGACCAGCCAGTACTGAGTCATGGTGTTCCCTCAACACCTTAAGACGAAGATGAAGGGGTACAAATGATTTGTTGGCGGGAAGTCCTGGCGGTACCTCCTCTTGGGCCTCGGCAATCTCCGCCTCTACCTCAGTCGTGAGAGCCGAGACCACTACACCTTCCTGGAGGATGGGTACCGGCTCTTCCCGAGGTTCTCCCCCCGGAAAACACCTGGACAAGGCATCCGCCTTGGTGTTTTTAGCCCCGGGACGGTAAGTCACCAGAAAATTGAAACGTGTAAAAAACAATGCCCAGCGAGCCTACCTAGGAGACAGACGCTTGGCCGACTCCAGATAGAGCAGGTTCTTATGGTCGGTGATGACTGTGACCTGGTGAGCCGCCCCCTCCAAGAAGTGTCGCCATTCCTCAAAAGCCAATTTGATGGCCAACAACTCCCTGTTGCCGATATCATAATTCCGTTCGACCGGCGACAGCTTCTTGGAGAAGTAGGCGCATGGATGCATATCGCTCAAGGACAAGCCCTGTGACAGTACTGCCCCCACTCCCACCTCAGACGCATCAACCTCCACCACAAAAGGTTTAGACACGTCCGGTTGCACCAGAATGGGGGCTGAAGCAAAACTGTTCTTCAGACGCTCAAATGCACGTATCGCCACCTCAGACCAGCTAGCCAGATCGGTACCTTTTTTTGTCATGTCCGTGAGCGGTTTGGCTATAGTAGAAAAGTGTTTTATAAATTTCTTATAATAATTAGCAAACCCAAGGAACCGCTGGAGCGCTTTCAGATTATCAGGCCTTTCCCATTGCAGCACCGCTTGCACCTTCGCGGTGTCCATTTTAAACCCTGCGGCGGACACAATATATCCCAAAAAAGGCAACTCCTGAACAAAAAATAAGCATTTTTCCAGCTTAGCATAGAGCTTATTCTCCCGGAGCAACTGTAACACCTGCCTGACATGCTCTAAATGAGTGTCCCGGTCGCTTGAATAAATGAGGATATCATCCAGGTATACAATCACAAATCTCCCCAGGACATGAGCAAATACATCATCAATAAAATGTTGGAAAACAGCAGGCGCGGTTGTCAACCCAAATGGCATAACCAGGCTCTCAAAATGACCCTCAGGAGTGTTAAACGCCGTCTTCCACTCATCCCCCTGACGGACCCTTATGAGGTTATACTCCCCCCTGAGGTCAAGCTTGGAAAACCACTTCGCCCCCGCCACCTGGTTGAACAAATCAGGGTTCAAAGGCATCGGGTAGGGATCACGGATCGTAATCTGGTTTAACTCCCGGAAATCCAGACCCGGGCGTAACCCCCCATCTTTCTTCTTAATGAAGAAAAACCCCGCTGCTACAGGCGAGGACGAAGGCCGGATGTGTCCTTTGCTCAGACTCTCCGCGATGTAGTCTTTCAGAGCTTGTCTCTCTGGACCCGAAATATTAAACATCCTGGCCTTAGGTAATTTGGCCCCGGGTTTTAACCTAATCACACAGTCATAGGCTCGATGTGGAGGCAGTTCTGAGCAACTCTTCTCAGAGAATACATCCGCGAAATCCTGCAAAGCCTCCGGAAGGCTGGGCGTCACGGCGGACACACATGTGGCCAAGCAATTGTCCTGGCAGAAACCACTCCATTGGACTATGTCCTGAGTTTTCCAATCAATCACCGGGTTGTGCCTGGACAACCATGGAAAACCCAGGACCATTTGTGCTGGGAGATTACGGAGGACCCTACATGTAACCCACTCAGAATGTAGGACCCCAATGTGGAGTTTCACCTCAGCCACAAACTCCATAATCTCCCCTTGTGGGAGGAGAGCGGCATTAATGGTAACCACCTGAATGGGATGAGGGAGTTTTTCGGTCTTAAACCCGGCAGTGCGTGCAAACTCCTCATCTATGAGATTGGTGGCGGAACCGCTATCCACAAACACTGATATTGGTAGCTCTCTGCCCGCGATAATAATCTTGGCAGGGAGCATACATTGAGATACCATCATGGAGGATATGCATACGCTCAGTTGGGCCTCCTCCATACCCTCTGAGCCTAACAGTTTTCCGCCGGTGTGACCTTCTTCGGTAGCACAGGACAAGCGTTAACATAATGATTCCTTTTACCACAGTAAAAACATGCTCCGGGCTTCCTGAACCCAGGAACGCGACGCTTAACCTGTGACACCCCCACAATTTGCATAGGTTCAGTGGGCTCACCTGCAGCAACCACACTTGCACCTCTGCTTTCCCCCAGGGGTAGCGTCTCCTGTGCCCCCTGACGCAAACGGCGATCAATACGTATAACCAAACTCATGGCAGACTCTAACGATGCAGGAGTCTCATACATCAGGAGTGCCTGTTTAACGTTCCCTGATACCCCATGAATAAACTGACTCCGCAGCGCTGGGTCGTTCCACTGTGTGTCTACTGCCCAACGGCGAAATTCCGAACAGTAGTCCTCCGCCAAGCGCTCCCCCTGGCGGAGGGCGCGGATTTTAGATTCCGCTAGAACCAATCTGTCAGGATCATCATAAATGAGCCCGAGTGCAGAAAAAACATTATCGACAGAATGAAATGTAGCAGAGTCAGCTGGTAAGGAAAACGCCCATGCTTGGGGGTCCCCACTCAGTAATGATAACACCAGACCCACCCGCTGAGCCTCATTACCTGAGGAGATAGGGCGCATGCGGTAGTATAACTTGCAGGCCTCCCGAAATATGACAAATTTGCTGCGTTCCCCTGAGAATCGTTCTGGCAGCGGGATCTTCGGCTCTGCACCGATACCTGCAGATGCCGTTTGCACCTTCGATACTACCAGGCCCTGCTGCTGAACTGCCCCTTTCAACTCGGAGACCTGTAAGGACAGCGCCGCCAACTGGCGGGTTATGGAATCCATGGGATCCATGGACTCCTGAAAAATGTAGGCCGATTATAATGTCACGCGAGGCTTAGGTCAACTAAGGCTGAAATACCCGGGGCCTCTGTGGTGTCCCTTTAACTAGGGGAAACCCTGTCTGACCCTCAACCCAGGGTTTTTGCTAATGGTGCAAATGCCTGAGCCTCCAACCTTTCCTTATCTCCTGCTCAGCCCTAAGCTTAACCCTCCACCCTCCACCCAGTGAGGAGACAAACCACCAAAGCCCCACACAATGACAGACAGGGAGAACTTAAACTGCACCGCGCCACATACACACAGGACTATACAGTAATATGAACAGGGCACAACAAAACACAAATATGGGAAGGCGAAAAGGTAACAACGGATCATACGCCACCAGATACGAATCTCTCTCTCTCCAACACCTCCACTCCAGACCGGAACCACTTGGTATGAAACACAAGCTATAATCGGTGACGCCCATAGGCCAGCACGACTATTTAAAGACCATGGGCGTGACCAAACATCCAACCTGATCTCCAGCTAGATTAACCCCCGATAGCCTGAGAAAATCAAGCCGGCGCCACTGAGGCTATAGTGGACGGAGGTGGAACTACCTCTGCCTGCCGGACGCTGTGGTGTGAATAGCGTCCGACATGACAAGTGGACGGAGGTGAAACTACCTCTGCCTGCCGGACGCTGTGGTGTGAATAGCGTCCGATATGACATTAGGTGGAATTACACTCCACTGATCCAAAACTTCCAGAGGGACATGGATAGATGGGCTTCCTTAAAGTTATCCTGGCCCGGCAGAATATATGCATTAAAAATGGTGTCACTGCCTCGCTTCTTCTATTTAGGTCCCTCCCAATTATGGTATCAGCCAGAACGTTCACTCATTTACACTCTATGATGTCTAAGTTTCTTTGGCTCGGAAAACAACCCAAAAACTTATGTTCCGTCACAGAAAAAAAGGGGGTTTATCCCTCCCTAATTTTACACTTTATTACAAGTCGGCACAGATTGCTCCATTAATAAGTGCGTGTTCATATCCCAATAGTCCGAGATGGGTTATTCTGGAATCATTTCTCTCCAAACCATTCTCTTTATCAGGCCTAATGTGGACCACAGACTGACTTCCACGGGGGTTAATGAATGTGGCTCCTTTTACAGTCCACTCGTTGCTTCTTTGGAGGAAAGTTTAAATATAACTTACAATCAAGCCCTTCTCCCCTGACAGCTATATTACAAAACCCCATGTTCCCACCAGGCCTTGAGCCTCAAATTTTTTCTTGGTGGAAGCTGAAAGGTATTCATATACTTAAACATTTGTGATCCCCATTTAATATCTTACTTGACAGATATGAATTTGTTCAAAAATTTGAACCTCCAGTTAGGGAGGTAATGCGATTGAACCAGATCTTCCACTTTGCAAAGCAGATCCTCCCGAGCGGTACTACTCTCAGGGCAACGAGTTTTGAAAAATAATGTCTAAATGACCCTTTGGGCAGGGGAACGATCTCATTGATCTACTATGCTAGAAATTCTCCACAAAATGATAAAAAATTTGAAGTATATGTTACAGTGGGAGGAGGATTTGGAGTTTGAACAGTCAATTGATGAATGGTATCGTAACTGTGACACCATATCAAGAGGTAGTCACCAGACTTCCCTTGTTGAGACTTCCTTAAAACTATTGTACAGAGTCTATTATGTACCGGAAAAAATTCACAACATTTTTCCTAAAATCTCGGGAGACTATTTTAAGGGCTGTGGAATATCTGGTGACATGAAACATATTTGGTGGTCTTGTACGGTGGTTTCTGGGCTTTGGGAGAAGGTGAAGTGTCTGATAGCACAGATGTATGGTGGACCGGTTGATCTGGAACCTTTTACTCTTTTACTGGGAACCAGGACTTCCCGGCTTCCAGAAAGCTTTCAGAAGCTACTAAACTACTTATGTATGGCCACTAAAATCCACATTGCGGCAAAGTGGAAGTCGCCCTCACTGTCAATATCTATGGTGAAAGAGAAGATGAACGACATTATGTTATTCTCATTTGTGGCCCCAGCGTTTCTTGTAGAATAAATCCCTTTCTCACACAGTCCTGTAGTAATGACTTTGTTCTCACGTTTTGTAGGAGGGTTCGTCTGACTCCATCTTATGTTATTAGTATAAGTGTGAGAGATGAGAGACCGACGACCGCAGTTTTACCGTGTGTGTCCGGTGTCAATTCTACAGTGTGAGAGATGCGGGGTCTGTGACCGAAGCTGGGGGTATACGGGTGTATACAGCATACGCAGAGGGGTCTGTGACCGAAGCTGGGGGTATACGGGTGTATACAGCATACACAGGGATCTGCGACCAAAGCTGGGAGTATACGAGTGTATACAGCATACATAGGGGTCTGCGACCAAAGCTGGGGGTATACAGGTGTATACAGAGTACACAGGGATCTGCGACCGAAGCTGGGGGTATACGGGTGTATACAGCATACACAGAGGGGTCCGTGACCGAAGCTGGGGGTATACGGGTGTATACAGCATACATAGGGGTCTGCGACCAATGCTGGGGGTATACGGGTGTATACAGAGTACACAGGGGACTGCGACCAAACCTGGGGGTATACGGGTGTATACAGTGTACTGGCCTACTACCGCTTCATTGATGATATTTTAATCATCTGGACGGAGTCTGAGCAACAGCTAAAGACGTTCCACGAACAGTTTCCATCCAAAACACATAAAGAACTCTATTATCTATAGCCAAGCCATCAGATACAATCGTATATGTTCCAACCCCATGGATAGAGACAAACACCTTGGTCGCCTCAAAAAGACCTTTTTGAATCAGGGTTACCATCCAAGAACAATTGAAAACCAAATTACAAGAGCCACCAGAATGTCAAGGAATCACTTGCTACATTACAAAGCTAAAGAAGAAAATAACCGAGTGCCTCTAGTGGTCACCTACAACCCAAATCTGGAGGTGCTAAGGGGAGCTGCACGGAAATTGCAACCTTTACTACAAAAAGATGCCCGATTAAAATCCATTGTTCCAGACCCCCCACTGCTGTGTTTTAGGCAGCCCCCAAATTTAAGAAGCATCATTGTCAGAAGCTCCCTGTCCTCTCCAACAGCTGCAGGAACCTTTCCTTGCAACCAGAAAAAATGTAAAACCTGTCCATTTATAATGACCACGGACAAGATAAAGATCCCCACCTCACATCAGGACTACAAGATCCCAGGTACTCTCAACTGCATTACATCTAATGTGGTGTACTTAATTATTTGTCCTAAATGTCCAACTGGGGGTCTGTATGTGGGGAAGACAGAGCAAAAGCTTAGAACAAGGATGAATGCTCATCGTCACACAATAAGAGAAAAAAGAATGGATCTACCTGTGGCAAAACATTTCTGTATCCCTGATCACAGCAGCGTGGATATGAAATTACTGGTATTGAGAGGTAACTTCAATTCTCAGAGAGAGAGACGAGTTTGGGAGTACAAATTTATGACGACCTTTGACACTCTCAGTGCTGGAATGAATGTGTCGCATGGATTTATGTCTTTTTACATCAATTAAGGAATTTCCTTTTAAAACCTTGTGGGGGCATCACAACACAGAACTAGACCCCAATCAGAGGACCATAAAACATCCGGACTCCTTATCTATGAACTGGTCCAATGTTTATATTTATGTTTCTCCCTCTCCCATATTGATAGTTCTGCTTCACGTCACTTGTCTTATCTATTGCATTTTTTCTAGGCCGTACTGTGCATAAATATGTGACTTCAGATTTTGTATTAGTCTAGCCTGATGAAGAGACCTGAGTAGTCTCGAAAGCTTGCAACGTGTTACCATCATTTCGGTTAGCCATTAAAAGGTATCAACTACTGAGGACTCTCAATCCTGAATATTTTTCTACAATGTACACAGGGATCTGTTACCAAAGCTGGGGATATACGGGTGTATACAGCATACACAGGGGGGTCTGTGACCAAAGCTGGGGATATACAGGTGTATACAGTGTACACAGGGGTCTGCGACCAAACCTGGGGGTATACGGGTGTATACAGCATACACAGGGGTCTGCGACCAAAGCTGGGGATATACGGGTGTATACAGTGAACACGGGGCTGTGACCAAATCTAGGGGTATACGGTGTATACAGCGTACACAGAGGGGTCTGTGACCGAAGCTGGGGGTATATGGGTGTGTACAGCGTACACAGAGTGGTCTGCGACCGAAGCTGGGGGTATACGGGTGTATACAGCATACACACAGGTTCTGAGACTGAAGCTGGTGGTATACAGGTGTATACAGTGTGAGAGACGCGGGGTCTGTGACTGAAGCTGGGGGTATACAGGTGAATACAGTATACACAGGGGTCTGCGACTGAAGCTGGGGGTATATGGGTGTATACAGTGTACACAGGGGTCTGCGACCAAAACTGGGGATAAACAGGTGTATACAGTGAACACGGGTCTGTGACCGAAGCTGGGGGTATACGGGTGTACACAGCATACACGGAGGGGTCTGTGACCGAAGCTGGGGGTATACGGGTGCACACAGTGTACACAGAATGGTCTGCGACCGAAGCTGGGGGTATACGGGTGTATACAGCATACACAGGGGTCTGCGACCAAAGCTGGGGGTATACAGGTGTATACAGAGCACACAGGGATCTGAGATTGAAGCTGGGGTATACAGGTGTATATAGTGTGAGAGACGCGGGGTCTGTGACTGAAGCTAGGTGTATACAGTATACACAGGGGTCTGCGACTGAAGCTGGGGGTATATGGGTGTATACAGTGTGCACAGGGGTCTGCAACCGAAGCTGGGGGTATACGGGTGTATAAAGAGCACACTGAGGGGTCTGCGACTGAAGCTGGGGGTATACGGGTGTATACAGCGTACACAGGGGTCTGCGCCCGAAGATGGGGGTAAACGGGTATATACAGCGTACACTGTGGGGTCTGAGACCGAAGCTGGGGGTATACAGCGTACACAGAGGGGTCTGTGACTGAAGATGGGGGTATACAGAGTACACAGAGGGGTCCACACAAACACGGCTTCGCTCCGTACACCTCATACACACACAGCTCCACTCCCTACACCTCGTACACACATGGCTCCACTCCGTACACCTCGTACACACACGGCTCCACTCTGTACAGCTCGTACACACACGGCTCTGCTCCGTACACCTCGTACACACACGGCTCCGCTCCGTACACCTCGTACACACGGCTCCACTCCGTACACCTCGTACACACACGGCTCCGCTCCGTACACCTCGTACACACACGGCTCCGCTCCGTACACCTCGTACACACACGGCTCCGCTCCATACACCTCGTACACACAGGGCTCCCCTCCGTACACCTCGTACACACACGGCTCCGCTCCGTACACCTCGTACACACACGGCTCCGCTCCGTACACCTCGTACACACACGGCTCCGCTCCGTACACCTCGTACACACACGGCTCTGGTCCGTACACCTCGTACACACGGCTCCGCTCCGTACACCTCGTACACACACGGCTCCTCTCCGTACACCTCGTACACACACGGCTCCACTCCGTACACCTCATACACACACGGCTCCACTCCGTACACCTCATACACACACGGCTCCACTCCGTACACCTCATACACACGGCTCCGCTCCGTACACCTCGTACACACACGGCTCCGCTCCGTACACCTCGTACACACACGGCTCCGCTCCGTACACCTCGTACACACACAACCCTGCTCCGTACACATCGTACATGGGTCGCCCTCCAAGGGCTGTGGGGTTACTCGGTACCGGGCCGGTGTCAAGGCGGGAATGTGTCACAGCAGCGGTGACCCGGTCCGTGGCCCTGGGCGCCCAATGTCAATGGCGGTGGTGTAGTTAATGGGAGAATAGTTTGTGACGCCGCCCATGGTGTTTGGCAAGTATGGTGTTAGGCCAACGCTGCATACAGATCCGCTGGGACTGATGGTGTGGTGCAACAGAGATGGTATAGCTCCCCACAGGTGGAGCTGTAGTCCCAGGGCAGTGTAGGTGCAATGGATGAGGAGAGGCGCAGGATGGGGTAGATGTTGTTACCCAGGTGTAGCGGTGCTGGAATAACTGGAGGACACAGGGTGTGCGGTTCCAAGGCTTTACTCACTGTTTGCAGTTCACACACACGCCTGCCTCTGTACTGTGTTCTCCGGGTCAGGGCTCCAGCCAACCTCCAGGCCAGATAGGATTCTCCCTTCCACACTCCACCAATATGTACCTTCACTGAACGACTCCTCCAATGCGCCTTTAGGTGCGAAGCACTTCAGTACCTAGTTATCCTGGAATGCCTCTCACTAGGTGTTCCTAGTCTTTACTTGTATGACAGACAGCTGTAGCCTGCTTTGGGGACTCCTCACTGCGTCCCGGCTCTCTATTCAGTTGCTGTTGTGTCCCAAGTCTATGAGGGGAGCAAGGCGTTAGCGGCTCACTACTCCTCCGGTGTCTGTTGCCAGACATAAAGATCCAATCAACCTCGAGGACCGGGCCCCGGCCTTTACGCTCTTTGAACTGGAAGGGTTCTCTCTCTTTCTCAACCTGCTTCCCACCGTCCTTCTATTCTCCTTTGTTCCGATCTGTTCTATCTCTCTTATGGAAGGTTAGGTTATCAAACCCTGTCTTATGAGGAAAGGTTGCAGGATTTGGGAATGTTTAGTTTGCAAAAGAGAAGACTGAGAGGAGACTTAATAGCTGTCTACAAATATCTAAAGGGCTGTCACATTGTAGAAGGATCAACTTTATTCTCATTTGCACAAGGAAAGAATAGAAGCAATGGGATGAAACTGAATGGGAGGAGACACAGATTAGATATTAGAAAAAACTTTTTGACAGTTAGAGTGATCAATGAGTGGAACAGGCTGCCACGAGAAGTGGTGAGTTCTCCTTCAATGGAAGTCTTCAAACAGAGGCTGGACAGATATCTGACTGGGA
Source organism: Dendrobates tinctorius (assembly GCF_039654945.1). Taxonomy (NCBI): domain Eukaryota; kingdom Metazoa; phylum Chordata; class Amphibia; order Anura; family Dendrobatidae; genus Dendrobates; species Dendrobates tinctorius. The sequence continues at coordinate 572,476 of NW_027362032.1, read as the reverse complement.
TGATTTAGCGAATCCTGCTTTGAGCAGGGGGTTGGACCAGATGGCCCAGGAGGTCCCTTCCAACTCTACGATTCTATGATTCTATGATCAATCTTATCAGTCTCTTTCTCTGGTCTTTCTCATGCCAGCAGCCCAGATCACTGGGACCTGCTGCAGCACGTCCCTCAGACACCCATCTTCTCTCTTTTCTCTCCGCTAACCAACTAACTGTCTCTCTGTCTGTTAACTTTCACTCTTCCCCTTCTTTTATAGCTAACTCCACCCGCCTCCCCAGCACCTCTCGTGTTACGAAGCCAGGGACCACAAAAGGCAACCTATGAACTTTCCAGCATAAAGCATGGATGGGTCCCTGCTGAACTATCCTGTGTGTGGGGTGCAGGTGTGGAGTGTGGTCAGGAGTTCCCACCATACGTGGATGGTGGGGCACTACACCTTAGGAGGTGCAGTACCTCTGTGGCGACTGAAGCCTCAGGGGCGCCACATACACACACGGCTCCACGCCGTACACCTCGTACACACGGCTCCGCTCCGTACACCTCGTACACACAGGGCTCCGCTCCGTACACCTCGTACACACACGGCTCCGCTCCGTACACCTCGTACACACGGCTCCGCTCCGTACACCTCGTACACACACGGCTCCGCTCCGTACACCTCGTACACACATGGCTCCGCTCCGTACACCTCGTACACACGGCTCCGCTCCGTACACCTCGTACACACAAGGCTCCGCTCCGTACACCTCGTACACACACGGCTCCGCTCCGTACACCTCGTACACACAGGGCTCCGCTCCGTACACCTCGTACACACACGGCTCCGCTCCGTACACCTCGTACACACGGCTCCGCTCCGTACACCTCGTACACACACGGCTCCGCTCCGTACACCTCGTACACACATGGCTCCGCTCCGTACACCTCGTACACACGGCTCCGCTCCGTACACCTCGTACACACATGGCTCCGCTCCGTACACCTCGTACACACATGGCTCCGCTCCGTACACCTTGTACACACACAGCTCCGCTACATCCACCCTGTAAACCCCTCCTGACCCCACACAGAAACTTCCCCTCATCCAGCACCATGACAACCAGCACAGCAGAGTCCTGCACACACTGAGGCCCCTGATCATGTGACCCCTGACTCCTCCCCTCCTGTGACCTCATGACAGGTCCTGTGCTCACAGAGCAGCTGTAGAAATCTCCGGCCTCGGGGGTCTCACCAGACTTCGCTCTTTTCTTGCAGGGGCCGCAGTGGATTTCATCCTGGACCCATAGAGCTGAATAGAGGAGCGATGTTCCTTCACTCTGATGGGAATTGATGGTGACGTTGATGAGTCTATGAGGAACGTGTTCAGCTGCCGACTCCGAGGAGGAAACTGCTTGTTGTCTGTGGCCTAAATATATAGGTTTTATTAGTAGATGTCAGGGAAGAAAACTAAACCCTGTAAGATAATAAATCTCCTCATATGTTTCCCTTATTATCTCCAGTAATTGTATTATTACACCGGATTCTTATGATGTTACATCGGATCATCTTCTTCTCATTCAGGTCTCTACAATATCGGATCCTCTCAGTGAAGATCTTCTACAGAAGAGAATTTTCCTGATTTACCCATCAAGGACGGATATGGACAGAGACAAGATGGCGGAGAGGATGTTACATCTCACCCTAGAGATCCTCTTCCGTCTCACTGGAGAGGTGAGAGATTCTGATGACGTCACATTACATCATTCTTATCTATGGGAATAACAGATGGACAGAACTGGAGAGGTGAGGACTCTGGGAATGTCTGTAGTGAGATTTATTAATGTGTCTCTCCATTACCAGGATTTCACAGTGGTGAAGAAGACCTCTAGTGATCGCTGTCAGGACCCTGTGTCTGAGGGATGGGGAAGACCCCTGAGCCCAATTACGGGGCCTCCACCTCACCCCCTGATCCATGAGGACATCAATGACCAGAAGATCCTAGAACTCACCTACAAGATGATTGAGCTGCTGACTGGAGAGGTGACACTGCTGGGAATGCTGGGACATTATACAGTAACACTATGAAGGGATCGGGGGGATGACGGTATCATTGTATGTGTCAGGTTCCTATAAGGTGTCAGGATGTCGCTGTCTATTTCTCCATGGAGGAGTGGGAGTATTTAGAAGGACACAGAGATCTGTACAAGAACGTCATAATGGAGGTTCCCCTGCCCCTCACATCACCAGGTAATAGACAGGACTAAATACACACGGCCTATAATTATCTGTATGTAGAGAATGAATTCAGTCCCTGTATGTGTTTCCTCCAGATCTATCCAGTAAGAGGACAACACCAGAGAGATGTCCCCGTCCTCTTCTTCCACAGGACTGTAACCAAGAAGATCCCAGTGCTCCTCAGGATCATCAGGTAGATGGAGAGAAGGTGTCAGGAGATCTCCCCTATGATGTGTAGACGGCTGTGAAGGTCTTGTGCTCAGTCTTGTTTTATCCCCCAGTATTATATGTTTTATACTTGTGTAATGAGAACGGTGGAGATGGCAGGATTAGAGCTGATCATAGATGGGACTTCTCCATCTGTCGGTGACTTTTACAATATTTGTTTCAGGGTCAAGATCTGACCCATATTAATCCTACAGAGACATATGTGAGAGGTGATGAGCGGTGTAAAGAGGAGATTCCCACATATGACTACCCAGGTGAGTAGTAACCACTGAATGCAGAGAAGTCACAGATTCCTCTCAGTCACCGGCTGTGGCTGCTTTATCGGTGGTGTAGTCCGGCCGTATTACCATGATCACCATTTTGCCTCTAGACCACAACATTCTCCTCCACCCAAAACTGTTCAAATGACTTTGGGCATTGAAAGCCCTTTTCTATAGAACTTACAACCTGGTAGATCCACCTACTCCCTGGAAGTCAAATGACAGCGTACGTAGAATGTGCTGACAAGATAGAAAATCACTTGAAGAAAAATCTTATGCTGGGCCTGTAAGAGAAAGCGGAGGGTAATGGTGCTGTTGGCTTCCTAGATCCCTGAGATCTTATCGGATGAATCTTCTCTCCCTTCTGTGCTGCTGAATGTCTCATGGTCCCTACAAGACCAGGTCCAGTCTTTCTGGCCAATCTTCCCTTTTATGAGCGACACCAGTAAATGTGCAGTGAGGCCAAGTGTGAATTTCTGTCCAATAACAGCAGAGTTTCCTTTTATCCTGACTTTTCAATTTGTATTAAAACCAACTAACTTCAAGGAGGATTGTGATAATCTCCAGGACAAACATTCCACCTGTGCCATGATAGATCTCTAAGCTGTGCGTGGCTGATGGCTGTAATATACATTTATTCCCGCCTGCAGGAGATGTGTTGGCTCCAGCCCTGGTGTCATGGATTCACTCCATGTCATAAATTACATTGTTATTGATCCTAAGGAATTCAGATTACTGCACGGTCTCTCCTGAAATGGGGGCGCTAATACTTTCTCTACTTTTCTAGTCAGGACTCACAGTGACTCCAATGATCCACCATAAATCTTTATTTTTTTTTTATTTTTTTTTTTTTATATAGCGCTAACATATTCCGCAGCGCTTTACAGTTTGCACACACATTATCATCACTGTCCCCAATGGGGCTCACAATCTAAATTCCCTATTAGTATGTCTTTAGAATGTGGGAGGAAACCGGAGTACCCGGAGGAAACCCACGCAAACACGGGGAAGAACATACAAACTCCTTGCAGATGTTGGGCCCTGGGATTTGAACCCAGGGCCCCAGCGCTGCAAGGCTGCAGCGCTAACCACTGAGCCACCGTGCCGCCACAATGAGGGCAACCCTGTTTTAGTGATGGAGTTCTCCCTTCATATTTACGTTGTTGTTGGGGATGTTACATAGAGTAATAAATTATGTCTTTTTTACCTGTTCATTCTGTATGATGACAGAGGTATAGTATTGAGGCGCACACAGTCTAATAGGGGAGGTGCTGGTGTAGCAGACTGATAAGTCCCAAATAAAAGAGAGTCAAGGGTTCACCGCTCATATAATTTATAATGCAGAATTTCATTTATTACTGTCCAAAAAAAGCTGCTCTTACAAATGAGCGGGTCTTACCTTTTATGTTACTTATTCTTTTGTACGTACTTACAGTTTTGTCTGTTTCGTTGTATTTACATTTCATTCTTTTCTTTTAGTGATTCAGTGAGTAAGACCCGGGAGGGGCGAAATGTCTGATGTAGCTGTTGTCCCTTTTTACAACCTTGGTTACTATGTTTATGACTACCGCTCATTTGTAAGACCAGTTTTTTGGACTGTAATAAATGAAATTCTGCATTATACATCTTATGAGTGTGCACTGAACCCTTGACTCTCTATTCTGTATGATATTTTGATTGTGGCGGGATCGGCCGGCCTCACTTATGTGAGTCTGTAACTCCCTGATAGTCTTGAAAAAAATCTCTCCATTGCCGCTTCCAAATGTCTGAGATCTAAATTTAAGGTGAACCTGTCAGCAGGATTGTGCTCAGTAACCTCCAGACACTGTCAGGTCGGCGCCGTTATACTGATTACAGTGATACCTGGTGATGAAATCTGTCTTGTGGTTGTTGTTTAATCTTTATTTGTAATTAGCTGAAGACCCTGGTGCTGCCCGGGCACAGTAACTAACTGTGGTTAGTTATAGCAAATTATAATTATCCTCCATCCCATAGTCCCGTGCCCATATACCCATCATACATATCCTCCATCCCATAGTCGAGTGCCCATATACCCATCACACATCTTCCATCCCATAGTCCCGTGCCCATATACCCATCATACACATCCTTCATCCCATAGTCGAGTGCCCATATACCCATCACACATCCTCCATCCCATAGTCCCATGCCAATATACCCATCATACATATTCGCCATCCCATAGTCGAGTGCCCATATACCCATCATACATATCCTCCATCCCATAGTCCCATGCCCATATACCCATCATACATATTCTCCATCCCATAGTCCCATGCCCATATACTCATCACACATCCTCCATCGCATAGTCCCGTGCCCATATACCCATCATACACATCCTTCATCCCATAGTCGAGTGCCCATATACCCATCACACATCCTCCATCCCATAGTCCCATGCCAATATACCCATCATACATATTCGCCATCCCATAGTCGAGTGCCCATATACCCATCATACATATCCACCATCCCATAGTCCCATGCCCATATACCCATCACACATCCTCCATCCCATAGTTCCATGCCCATATACCCATCATACATATCCTCCATCCCATAGCCGAGTGCCCATATACCCATCACACATCCTCCATCCCATAGTCCCATGCCCGTATACGCATCATACATATCCTCCATCCCATAGTCGAATGCCCATATACCCATCACACATCCTCCATCCCATAGTCCCATGCCCATATACCCATCATACATATTCGCCATCCCATAGTCGAGTGCCCATATACCCATCATACATATCTGCCATCCCATAGGCCCGTGCCCATATACCCATCATACATATCCTCCATCCCATAGTCGAGTGCCCATATACCCATCACACATCCTCCATCCCATAGTCCCATGCCCATATACCCATCATACATATCCTCCATCCCATAGTCCCATGCCCATATACCCATCATACATATCCTCCATCCCATAGTCCCGTGCCCATATACCCATCATACATATTCGCCATGCCCTAGTCGAGTGCCCATATACCCATCACACATCCTTCATCTCATAGTCCCATGCCCATATACCCATCATACATATCCTCCATCCCATGCCCGTGCCCATATACCTGTCATACATATCCGCCATCTCATAGTCCCGTGCCATATATCCGTCATACATATCCTCCATCCCATAGTCCCGTGCCCATATACCCATCATACATATCCGCCATCTCAGTCCCGTGCCCATATACCCATCATACATATCTGCCATCCCATAGTCCAGTGCCCATATACCCATATTCCCAATCATACATATCCGCCATCCCATAGTCCCGCGCCCATATACCCATCACACATCCTCCATCCCATAGTCCCGTGCCCATATACCCATCACACATCCTTCATCTCATAGTCCCATGCCCATATACCCATCATACATATCCTCCATCCCATAGTCCCTTGCCCATATACCCGTCATACATATCCTCCATCCCATAGTTCAGTGCCCATATACCCATCACACATCCTCCATCCCATAGTCCCTTGCCCATATACCCGTCATACATATCCTCCATCCCATAGTCCAGTGCCCATATACCCATCACACATCCTCCATCCCATAGTCAACTATTATGACATCATAATGAGTGGCGGCGGGGCTTGCAACCTATGATGACATCAGCGTTGCCATGGCAACCATTGTGACATCATAATGAGGGGCGGGGCTTGATACGCACACACTGCTTTCCCAGTATGCAAATAGGGGCATTATGACATCATAATGAGGGGCGGGGCTTGACGCGCACACACTTTTTCCCCCAGTATGTAGATAGGGGCAAAATTGTTTGGTGAACTGGAACGCGCGGGATTAAAATTTCACCTCACAACATAGCCTAGGACGCTCTCGGGGTCCAGACGTGTGACTGTGCCAAATTTTGTGGCTGTAGCTGCGACGGTGCGGATGCCTATCCCGGACATACACACATACCACACACACACACACACTTTGAGCTTTATATATTAGATTAACAGTGAACGAGATTCTCATGCTCTGGCGAGGGGCTGTGGGCGGGGCTGTGGGCGGGGCTTTATGTGGTGCTCTGATTACATATTCCTCTGTATTGGCTTATGACAGGTCGCTGACCCCTCACTGACCTGCCCCCATTATTACATAATGCATATAATAGCATTGATATTATTGGTGATAATGCCTATAATATTGTGGCTATTGTGAGGCTTAGAAAAAAAATTACATCCAGCAAAATGTCACCAGTGGCCCCTGTCCAGTAGCCTCTATCTCTTACTTATTATACAGTGGGGAAAAAAAGTATTTAGTCAGTCAGCAATAGTGCAAGTTCCACCACTTAGGCCGGTTTCACACTAGCGCATTTTCAACGCGCGCACGGCCGGGGGTAGCTCCGCCCCCGATCCGGCTCTCTGCCCGGCGTGCCCGCCCCTTCCTTGTAGCGCCGCCTCCTAGCGGACAGCGGCGCCTGCGATCGGCGCACCCTATCTTTAGCATAGGGTGCGCCGATCGTGCGCAGGCCGTGCGCTAGTTGCGCTTTGACCTGCGCTGCGCACTTTTGACGGTGCGCCGTGCGCGCCAAAATCAAACTTTTCGGATTTTGGCGCGCACGGCGCACCGTCAAAAGTGCGCAGCGCAGGTCAAAGCGCAACTAGCGCACGGCCTGCGCACGATCGGCGCACCCTATGCTAAAGATAGGGTGCGCCGATCGCAGGCGCCGCTGTCCGCTAGGAGGCGGCGCTACAAGGAAGGGGCGGGCACGCCGGGCAGAGAGCTGGATCGGGGGCGGAGCTACCCCCGGCCGTGCGCGCGTTGAAAATGCGCTAGTGTGAAACCGGCCTTAAAAAGATGAGAGGCGTCTGTAATTTACATCATAGGTAGACCTCAATTATGGGAGACAAACTGAGAAAAAAAAATCCAGAAAATCACATTGTCTGTTTTTTTTCATTTTATTTGCATATTATTGTGGAAAATAAGTATTTGGTCAGAAACAAAATTTCATCTCAATACTTTGTGATATATCCTTTGTTGGCAATGACAGAGGTCAAACGTTTTCTGTAAGTCTTCACAAGGTTGCCACACACTGTTGTTGGTATGTTGGCCCATTCCTCCATGCAGATCTCCTCTAGAGCAGTGATGTTTTTGGCTTTTTGCTTGGCAACACGGACTTTCAACTCCCTCCAAAGGTTTTCTATAGGGTTGAGATCTGGAGACTGGCTAGGCCACTCCAGGACCTTGAAATGCTTCTTACGAAGCCACTCCTTCGTTGCCCTGGCGGTGTGCTTTGGATCATTGTCATGTTGAAAGACCCAGCCACGTTTCATCTTCAATGCCCTTGCTGATGGAAGGAGGTTTGCACTCAAAATCTCACGATACATGGCCCCATTCATTCTTTCATGTACCCGGATCAGTCGTCCTGGCCCCTTTGCAGAGAAACAGCCCCAAAGCATGATGTTTCCACCACCATGCTTTACAGTAGGTATGGTGTTTGATGGATGCAACTCAGTATTCTTTTTCCTCCAAACACGACAAGTTGTGTTTCTACCAAACAGTTCCAGTTTGGTTTCATCAGACCATAGGACATTCTCCCAAAACTCCTCTGGATCATCCAAATGCTCTCTAGCAAACTTCAGACGGGCCCGGACATGTACAGGCTTAAGCAGTGGGACACGTCTGGCACTGCAGGATCTGAGTCCATGGTGGCGTAGTGTGTTACTTATGGTAGGCCTTGTTACATTGGTCCCAGCTCTCTGCAGTTCATTCACTAGGTCCCCCCGCGTGGTTCTGGGATTTTTGCTCACCGTTCTTGTGATCATTCTGACCCCACGGGGTGGGATTTTGCGTGGAGCACCAGATCGAGGGAGATTATCAGTGGTCTTGTATGTCTTTCATTTTCTAATTATTGCTCCCACAGTTGATTTCTTCACTCCAAGCTGGTTGGCTATTGCAGATTCAGTCTTCCCAGCCTGGTGCAGGGCTACAATTTTGTTTCTGGTGTCCTTTGACAGCTCTTTGGTCTTCACCATAGTGGAGTTTGGAGTCAGACTGTTTGAGGGTGTGCACAGGTGTCTTTTTATACTGATAACAAGTTTAAACAGGTGCCATTACTACAGGTAATGAGTGGAGGAAAGAGGAGACTCTTAAAGAAGAAGTTACAGGTCTGTGAGAGCCAGAAATCTTGATTGCTTGTTTCTGACCAAATACTTATTTTTCACCATAATATGCAAATAAAAGGAAAAAAAAACAGACAATGTGATTTTCTGGATTTTTTTTTCTCAGTTTGTCTCCCATAGTTGAGGTCTAACTATGATGTAAATTACAGATGCCTCTCAACTTTTTAAGTGGTGGAACTTGCACTATTGCTGACTGACTAAATACTTTTTTTCCCCACTGTAGGTGCTACTGCGCAGGCACCGCCACCACTGGTGACGTTTTGCTGGCTGTAATCTTTTTCTAACCCTCACAATAGTCATCTATAGATTATCAAAAATAAGGAAGCGAGAGCGAAACGTGCGTCGGGGCCTTGGCGTGGCGCACAGGCATCTTTGAACATGGGTAAGAGGGTTTGGTTCAATCTCATGTGAGCATTGGCTTTCATATTTTGTTACTTTTTTTCTCTCCACAATACATGTGTCTATGGTAATATAATACGGAACGATACTCTATCACTTTGGCAATATGTGGTGTGCATACGTATTCCTATATTTGCCAGTGTTTATCTGCTGAATGTACATTTGCGGTTTGATTGTCTTTCTAAATGCCTCTTTTCATGTTCATGTGTGATTAAGGGAGCTTCGCACATGTAATACTCCTCTTAGGTTACTATCACATCGTGTTGCTCTCTGTCTTAATTACCTCATGCCTGTGTGGCCGCACCATGGTTGTGTTGCTGTCCGCCTGATTTTATTAGTTTTTGTACATAAGGTGTGGAGCATTTTATATGTATATTTATATGCCCTGTTTTGGTGGATTTAAATAAAGGCTTTGTCATACTTTTTTTGATAAGCAGGGATAAGATGGAATTTATGACTTTACTTATACACACACCTTCTTTTGACTCTATCCTAGCGATCTAAGCTCCCAAAGGTTCATTATTGCTTTTCATGATTAATGGAGAGTATCTCTAATCAAGAAATATGATTGTTATATCTACCTTTGATTCTAGCTATGTTTTCATCACTATTATAATGGGGGGCAGGTCAGTGAGGGGTCAGCGACCTGTCATAAGCCAATACAGATGAATATGTAATCAGAGCACCACATAAAGCCCCGCCCACAGCCCCACCCCCAGCCCCGCCCCAGAGCACGAGAATCTCATTAACTGAAAACTACAAATACAGATTATACAACAACCACAAGACGGATTTCATCACCAGGTATCATTGTAATCAGTATACCTGACAGTGTCTGTAGGTTACTGAGCACAAGCCTGCTGACAGGTTCCCTTTAAGACATCTCAGCTCTGCACTATTATACACAGTTCTCTATAAATGTGTAATATTTCTTCATGAAACTCATCTGATAGAAAATATTGGAGCTTACGATAGTTTAAATTGTGAGGTCACCGAGCCCCATACTCTAATTACCCCAGAGAGGTTTCACCACTAGCTGCTCATTTATTACTGATGGAGACTGTGGAGTTTGATCATTTCAGTAGATGTTATTGTCTATAGTCACAGTGTTTGATTACAGTAGTGTCCAAAATCCTCTGATTTAACCTCTTCCTGCAGCCAGTTTTGTGGTCCTAATCAGACCCCATTATTAATATCTGACGTGTGTCACTTTATGTGGTGATAAATTATTCTCAGAGGATAATAGGAAACAAATGGATCTTACAAATTATTTTCCAGCTTCGCACTATACCCTACATACGATTGTACACTACTGTCTGGGCACATGGCAGTGTTCAGAAGGGAAGGAGCGCCATTTAGCTATTTGAATGCAGATCTAGCTGGAATAGTTTGCAGACACAATGTATTGGGAGCACTGTTCATGGTCACCTGGCAGCTCAAAAGATGTCCACCATGACCATGCTTGGCTCTATCTTCTCTGCTTTCCATATCCCAAGGATTGCCTTGCTCATCGCCCTATAACACCATTACATGGATCTGGACTTACACTGGGACCCCTAGGCTTGGACCATGGTGTTACCTGCTATTCTGTGGTGTTAGATGGCAAGAGGAATAGTCAGGTAGCTGGGTCAGAACCAGAAGGACAGAATACAGAATCAGAAGACACAAGAGTAGTCAGTAAACGGGCCACGGTCACAACAGGAAACAAATACACAAGCCGCAAGCTGAGCACAGAGGACTGAACCAGAGGAGACAGCGCTGTATCTGGCAGATTCCGGCCATGTGCTTTGCGCTTTAGTAGGGTGTGGTACTTTCCAATTGGCTGAAGTAGGGAGCAGATTACTCCAGCTGGACAGCAGGAACAGATCCCAGATGAGATTGGACACACCATATGCAGAATCCCTAATATAACTAAATGCCAGAAAACCAGAATAGTCGAAATCCTCATAAAGTGATTCCATTTTATAAATTAATTCACTGAGGGTTATAATCCTTAGGAGGACTGAATATTTTGACTCCACCACCACTTTCAGGAAATTAACACGCAGTGGATGTTGGAGAGTGAAAATTACACATTTGCCATTTTCTTACCCAGCACATAGTGCCCAGATTGTGCTCCAGGAGACACACACCAAAAATTAAGTGGATTCTTCTCACTATAATATTGCTAAATACAGGGATCCTAAATGTTGTTTGCGCACACTGCAAGACTCCGAAGTGAGAGCGGATTTTGCTGGATCGGTTTATGGAAACCTTGTTGCTTTTCAACAGCCTTTGAGCCACTAATAGTGCGGGAACCTCTGTTTCTCCATTGACAGATGATGGCCCTGAGTGGGGACTTGTTTTTTGTGAGATAAGAATTGGTATTATTTTCGCCTACATAACATTGATTGGTTTCTTTTTATTCAATATTTGGGAGGCAGAATGAACAGACAGTTGAACACCGCACACTACTGGTTCATCCAACAAGGTTTTCTTTTAGACTGTGAACTGTCATTGTCTTGGTAAATAAAGATTTTTACATAGCTTGCCATTTTTATCTACAGTTTAAGTAGAAACATTCAAAAATATAAAACTCAAGGATATTTTATTAAAATAATTGTTTTTTATCTTAGCAGAGGACTGTATCAGGAGATCAGAGGGACAGATGACATCTTTAACTTTTAAATCTGATGATCTTGAGATCCTACAAGATACAACTGAAGTGAATGCCATTACTCCAGATATATCATCATCCATTCACAGCAAAGATCTGTCATCTGATCCTATGAAACAGGTCCCATCTTCTGATTCATTACCGACTACTAAGGAAAATCAAAGTCACAAAAGAGGCAATAAAAAACAAACTGCTCCTAAAGCAAAGAAGTCATTTTCAAGTTCAGAATGTGGGAAATATTTTACACGGAAATCATATTTTGTTAACCACCAGAGAATTCACACAGGGGAGAAGCGTTTTTCATGTTCAGAATGTGGGAAATGTTTTAATCTTAACTCAAAATTGGTTAGGCACCAGAGGAGTCACACTGGGGAGAAGCCTTTTTCCTGTTCAGAATGTGAGAAATGTTTTAATCAGAAATCAGACCTTGTTATACACCAGAGAATTCACACAGGGGAGAAGCCTTTTTCTTGTTCAGAATGTGGGAAATGTTTTAATATTAACAAACATTTGATAAGGCACCGGAGAATTCACACAGGGGAGAAGCCTTTTTCCTGTTCAGAATGTGGGAAATGTTTTAAACAAAAATCATATTTTGTTACTCACCAGAGAACTCACACCGGGGAGAAGCCTTTTTCCTGTTCAGAATGTGGGAAATATTTTAAACAAAAATCCTGTTTTGTTACTCACCAGAGAATTCACACAGGGGAGAAGCCTTTTTCCTGTTCAGAATGTGGGAAATGTTTTAAACAAAAATCACATTTTGTTACTCACCAGAGAACTCACACAGGGGAGAAGCCTTTTTCCTGTTCAGAATGTGGGAAATGTTTCAGCAAAAAATCAAATTGTGTTATGCACCAGAGAACTCACACAGGGGAGAAACCTTTTTCTTGTTCAGAATGTGGGAAATGTTTTAATCTTAACTCAAATTTGGTTAGGCACGAGAGATCTCACACAGGGGAGAAGCCTTTTTCCTGTTCAGAATGTGGGAAATGTTTTAATCTTAACTCAAGTTTGGTTAGGCATCAGAGAACTCACACAGGGAAGAAACCTTTTTCCTGTTCTGAATGTGGGAAATGTTTTAACCTTAACTCAAATTTGGTTAGGCACCAGAGAACCCACACAGAGAAGAAGCCTTTTTCCTGTTCAGAATGTGGGAAATAGGGAAAGAGCATCTTGTTAGACATCAGAGCAGTCACACAGAGGAGAAGCCTTTTTCATTTTCTTAATGTGGGAAATATTTTACTTGGAAATCATCTGTTAATAAACATTAGAGACTTCACATAGGGGAGAAGCCTTTTTTTGCTCAGAATGTTGGAATCATTTTAACCAAAATTGGATCTTCTTAAAGGGGTTGTCTCTTGTCATTCCTCATGTTTGCTGACAAAAGGATAAAGCTGAAGTTTATTACTTCCAAATGTAAATCTATACCCATAATTCACCCTCTGAAGGTTAGTCAGAAGGTGACTAATAGAAAAAACATATACCCCACAGTTCAGTATATAGGGTGAGGTGACGTATACACACTCACTCTCCAAGCCTCTAATTTCTACGGGTTTCATCATCCTCACCAATGATGGCTCATCAGGAGACCATTTAATATTGACTTATATTCAAGCGAGACTAGACAAAAAACTAAAATCATGTATCATGTTATCCGAAACAGTCAGAAAACTAGCCACATATTGGCAGATCCCAGACCTCAGACTATATACTGTGTAAGTTTATAAGCCCCTCCAGTGTCAGGAATAGATAGTATGTGAAAATACAGTTTTATTCTTGTGATTTTTCTCCTATAGGGACCGACCTAGTTTGGTATTGTAACAGCTGTTAATTAGTAATGCAGACAAATTGGAAATTATCTCTGAAGGTTAAGTGTTCCCTGAGCAGTATATACTGTATTTTCACATACTATCTATGTGATAGATACCTGGCCGACCTCTTCGTGAGGTCTAAGGTCCATTACCATTCTATAGGCCTGCTCAAATTTTACCAAAAAAGAGAATGGATCATCGGAAATATTTGTTTGTAAATTCCCTAAAATATCAACTGTAGGCATGTCTTTGGGTCGCCCTCGCACACCCAGGGCAGCGGTGTACTCGGTACCGGGCCGGTGTCAGGTGGGAATGTGTCACAGCAGCGGTGACCCGGTCCGTGGCCCTGGGCGCCCAATATCAATGGCGGTGATGTAGTTAATGGTAGAATAGTTCGTGACGCCACCCGTGGTGTTTGGCAAGTAAGGTGTTGAGCCAACGCTGCATACAGATCCGCTGGGACTGATGGTGTGGTGCAGCAGAGATGGTATAGCTCCCCACAGGTGGAGCTGTAGTCCCAGGGCAGTGTAGGTGCAATGGATGAGGAGAGGCACAGAATGGTATAGATGTTGTTACTCAGGTGTAGCGGTGCTGGAATAACTGGAGGACACCAGAGTATGCGGTTCCAAAGCTTTACTCACTGTTTGTAGTTCACACAACTGCCTGCCTCCGTACTGTGTTCTCCAGGTCAGGGCTCCAGCCAACCTCCAGGCAGGATAGGATTCTCCCTTCCACACTCCGCCAATATGTACCTTCACTGAACGACTCCAATGCGCTTTTAGGTGCGAAGCACTTCAGTACTTAGTTACCCTGGAATACCTCTCTCTAGGTGTTCCTAGTCTTTACTTGTATGACATACAGCTGTAGCCTGCTTCGGGGACTCCTCACTGCGGCCCGGCTCTCTGTTGTGTCCCAAGTCTATGATGTGAGCAAGGCGTTAGCGGCTCACTACTCCTCCGGTGTCTGTTGCCGGACATAAAGTTCCAATCCACCTCGGGGACCGGGCCCCGGCCTTTGCGCTCTCTGGACTGGAAGGGTTCTCTGTCTTTCTTCAACCAGCTTCCCACCGTCCTTCTATTCTCCTTCGTTCCGATCTGTTCTATCTCTCTTATGGAAGGTTAGGTTATCAATCTTATCAGTCTCTTTCTCTGGTCTTTCTCGTGCCAGCAGCCCAGATCACTGGGACCTGCTGCAGCACGTCCCTCAGACACCCATCTTCTCTCTTCTCCTCTAACCAACTGCTCACTAACCCTCACTCTTCCCACTCTTTTGTATCATCTCACTCCACCCGCCTCCCAGCACATCTCGTGTTACGAAGCAGGGTTCCACGAGGGGTGCTCTGCTAACCCCCAGCCTGAAGCTGTTAGGTGGCCCCACTGAACTATCCTGTGTGTGGAATGCAGGTGTGGAGTGTGGTCAGGAGCTCCCACATTACCTGGATGGTGGGGCACTACACCTTAGGAGAAGGTGCAGTACCTCTGTGGCGACTGAAGCCTCACGGGAGCCACATACCCCCCCAGGTAAGCACAGCATGTCCGCGGGCTGCAAGACAACAAAAGGTACAATACAGGAACACACAAAAAATTTTAAATGCTGTTTAACAATACTTATCTAATCTTCCTAATGTAGGAGGCACATTTCTTAAACGTTACAAACAGGCTAACTTCCTATCTTAGTATCAAAAATTTACTTAAGTGCAATTCTTAATTCAAAGTGCTATACTCAACACATTTTCTTTATTACATTTGCTATCAATTATTCTCTTTTTCTCTTTCTCTACTGGACGCAAGACACTGACCATCTACGCTTGGCCTGTCACCTGTCACTTTCAATTCTTCAGTCTTTATTCAATTCTCACAGTCTATCTCAAAACCTTTCTAACTCTATAAAAGACATTTACTTTTCATAAGACACAACATTATCAAATACGTTATCATAAAACATTCAAAATTCTTGCAAAGTGCTGAACACTGCTCCCAGCCGGGATTTCTTGCAGTGTCCCTTGACGTAGACATCGTTTTTCGAAAAGTGTCCATTCAAAAACATCATCTTCGCAAAGAGTCTTTATATGTAAAACCAAGAGAGAGCACCCAAAGGGGTGCAAACTACAAGAAAGTTTTGGATCACACAGTGTTCATGATCTCCACAGTTCCATTTGTAGAAAAACACTGCCAATCAAAAGCAGGCAACAAAAGTGCTGCCGTAAAAACATGATAGCAAACAAGGCACAACTGGTGCAAAGAAAACCCTCCTGGGTAAAGAGATTTGGTAAATTATTTTAACGGCTACCAGATACCAAGTAGTCATTAGCAATCCGCAGGTACTCCTCTTCCCACGGTGTCAAGCCAGAGATCTTTGGTTTGGGTCGCCGAACTGGAGGTGATGCAATAGAAACCTTGTTCTTGGAAACAGGTACCTGAGCAGTCTGTGGGGTACCGGTGGATGGAGCATTGATTGGTCTTGATGGCAGGTACCTCTCAATGAACTCTGCAGGGATACATTGTACATTCAGGGCGTACCATCCCCTGAATCCCTCATGCAGGGTAAAGGTCACATATTCCCCAGGCTGCAGGTCTCCATCTGGATGCCCTCTCCTCAGATGAGGCTCCACATCCCGCCGGTTAAAGAACAGATCACCAATGCGCTTGGGGTCCGCGATGAATCCAAAACCCCTCAACTTATTCACATTCAGCACCTGCCCCCAAGCACCTGCCCCTAACCAGCTGCATCCTGGGAACCGTAATGCCCAGCACGGGTCCTCTCTTTTCTCTTCAGATCCGGGCCCATTACAGCCAATCTCCTCTGCTCCCTCTCCCGGTACTCATCTGCCAGCTTTTTAATGGTGGCTCGACCATAGGCCTCATTCTGCTCCGCCCGGGACCTGCTTTGGCCTACTGGGGCCTGCGGTGCCACTGTTGGGGGTTCCGGTATCTCCTCCCGGGGACTGGCTTCCCGGTCCCAGACCAGGTCTAACACAACCTGGCCGGCCGTTGCAACGGTGGGGCAACCCCGGGTCTTCTCAGGGGAAGGGACATCGGACATACCTGAGGTCTCCCGGCGGTGCGGCCTCGGCTCCGGTGCAGTTGATGAAGGAGCAGTTGCGGGTTCTGGATCCGCAGGGGTCTCTGGGGACCGGTGCAGCCGCGCCAGGTCCAGGCGGGAGCTCTGCTTCCACTCCCGGCTCCTCCGGTAACTTCTCCGGGCCGGTGGTGCTCAACTGCACGGTCAAAGTAGATGTGTAGGTCAGCGCCGCCCGGGGACAGTCCAGTGCGGTAGCCACGGGTACCGATGGAGAGGGTGGTACCGCTGGTGTAGGCCCCACCGGGGCGCGCTCTCAGCTTCTCCAGCGCTTCTCTTCGTAGCTGCAGACGGGTAGTCATTTCAGCGATTTCATCTTCTAATTGCTGGCGGTTCATTCAGGAGTTCGGGTTGGAGCCGTCAGCCATGGCACCAGGGGTTTGCACTTGCCAGCGCTCCACAGGCCTCCTTCCCTCACTCTCCAAAATGGCGTTCTGGTGTTCTTCTCCTTGCTCCGCCCTTCTGCTCGCCACTGGCTTCCTCTGCCCCTCCTTCCGGGGGCGGCGTCTTCTTCCAGCGCCTCCATACCAAGCCAGTATACGAACCCCTTGAGGGTGGGCCATGCATCTGTCACATAGTAATTCAGGCAGGGACGGCCCAATACTCTTCGCGGTCTTTTCTTAGGACCTCCCATCTCTTCACGCCCTTCTCCGCGCCAGCGGCCATTTCTAATGTCCATTTTACAGTCTATTAAATTTGGTCTTCTGCACATTTTCAAAAGTTGTAAATCCAAGGCACACAGAACCCGATGGCATCGGGTCTCGTCATCCTGTTCGTGACACCAAAATTGGGTCGCCCTCGCACACCCAGGGCAGCGGGGTACTCGGTACCGGGTCAGTGTCAGGCGGGAATGTGTCACAGCAGCGGTGACCCGGTCCGTGGCCCTGGGCGCCCAATATCAATGGCGGTGATGTAGTTAATGGTAGAATAGTTCGTGACGCCACCCATGGTGTTTGGCAAGTAAGGTGTTGAGCCAACGCTGCATGCAGATCCGCTGGGACTGATGGTGTGGTGCAGCAGAGATGGTATAGCTCTCCACAGGTGGAGCTGTAGTCCCAGGGCAGTGTAGGTGCAATGGATGAGGAGAGGCGCAGAATGGTATAGATGTTGTTACTCAGGTGTAGCGGTGCTGGAATAACTGGAGGACACCAGAGTATGCAGTTCCAAAGCTTTACTCACTGTTTGTAGTTCACACAACTGCCTGCCTCCATACTGTGTTCTCCAGGTCAGGGCTCCAGCCAACCTCCAGGCAGGATAGGATTCTCCCTTCCACACTCCGCCAATATGTACCTTCACTGAACGACTCCTCCAATGCGCCTTTAGGTGCGAAGCACTCCAGTACTTAGTTACCCTGGAATGCCTCTCTCTAGGTGTTCCTAGTCTTTACTTGTATGACATACAGCTGTAGCCTGCTTCGGGGACTCCTCACTGCATCCCAGCTCTCTATTCAGTTGCTGTTGTGTCCCAAGTCTATGATGGGAGCAAGGCGTTAGCGGCTCACTACTCCTCCTGTGTCTGTTGCCGGACATAAAGATCCAATCAACCTCGGGGACCGGGCCCCGGCCTTTGCGCTCTCTGGACTGGAAGGGTTCTCTGTCTTTCTTCAACCAGCTTCCCACTGTCCTTCTATTCTCCTTCGTTCCGATCTGTTCTATCTCTCTTATGGAAGGTTAGGTTATCAATCTTATCAGTCTCTTTCTCTGGTCTTTCTCGTGCCAGCAGCACAGATCACTGGGACCTGCTGCAGCACGTCCCTGAGATACCCATCTTCTCTCCTCTAACCAACTGTTCACTAACTCACTCCTCCCACTCTTTTGTATCATCTCACTCCACCCGCCTTCCAGTACATCTCGTGTTACGAAGCAGGGTTCCACAAGGGGTGCTCTGCTAACCCCCAGCCTGAAGCTGTTAGGTGGCCCCACTGAACTATCCTGTGTGTGGAATGCAGGTGTGGAGTGTGGTTGTGGAATGCAGGTGTGGAGTGTGGTCAGGAGCTCCCACCTTACCTGGATGATGGGGCACTACACCTTAGGAGAAGGTGCAGTACCTCTGTGGCGACTGAAGCCTCACGGGCGCCACATCTCCGGTTGTAAACAATACCAATTGTCTAAGTCTGTCTTCTTTTGTACTATGTGTCATTTCATGATCATCATTTAATCTGGGTGCAGTCGGTAATCTTTTTCCCATATGTGAAGGTAGCCATACTTTGAATATCTTATTTTTTTGTTCATCATTAAGATTGATTTTTTCTGTGTTTGATTAAAAAATGTCCGCATTATAAAAGGCGTCCATCTTATCGTTGTAATTTGGAATGTCTTTTACAATTTTCATTAACTGATCGTGTATTTTCAGATTAATGCGTGCTGCTCTGTCATGTAATTTTTTCCGTTGTATGTCATCTGCCTGTAAATCCTCTACTGTGACATCTGGATCTTGTGTGTTTGGTACAAATGATGAGGCAGCAGCACTGTCCTCCTGTTTACCTGTTGATCTTGTGTTAGCAGAAACCTTTTTTATATCTTGTCGCAATTTGGACAATAACTCTGTCCGAGTATCAATCTGATCTTCCAATTGTTCAATATGTTCTGACAATATCAAACAATTTGAACAATCGAAGTAATCTCCGCCAGACTCCTGTGTGTCACCTGGTGTGTCAGTGTGATTAATTTCCTGTGTGACAGTATAAGTTTTATGTTTCAGTTTTCTTAAAGACTAAATTATTGTACACTCGGACCATGTGCATGACATTTTGAAGCTTTCTTTGTAACTTTTTACTGAGAAAAACCTCTTATCAATTTTAACATTTTCTGCTTCACATTGATTATACAAACTAGACCATAATTGTGCATCTGTATGACTATGAACATACTTAAACTCTATGTTACTTTTCTTAGAATATTTATGTATAAAATCCATTTTCTCACCTATGGAGCGTCTTTTCCTCTCCTGGGTTGATCCTTTGTCTCCTGGGTTGATCCTGGATGGTCCTTTGTCTTTACTGAAATCCTTAGACCTCCATCTGGATGGGACGCATGCAGCTCTTTATGGTTGGAGATCCTTACACGTAGTCTGTAGATTCAGTCTGATCTTTGTGACGTGAAATGGTGGAATTCCTGAGGAGGCTTTGTACAACAGGTGTGTTTTCGTGTACAAATAATGATGGAATGCCAGCCTAAATTAGCACAAAAGGTCAACCTGGCCTGAGCTCGCCAAAATGAAGAAAAATATCTCTTTCTTGCTTTTCAAGTAAGAGCACGGTGAGGATAAAAAGGAAAAGCGATGTTGAATTGTGGATAAAATAAATCTTGTTTAATTGTTCATTCAACAAGTGATTACAAAAATGAGGAAAAGTGAGTACATGACGTAATAAATATTGAAGGAAAAAACAAGCATTCAACTGTTCTTACATATGGCCTTGAGTTGAGCAGCTGTGGTCCGTGTGTTCGAGAGTCTCCAGCTTATGGGAGATCTCCTGAACAAGAGTTAGGCTGGCTTTTATACTATTTTGACCCATAGACTTGCATTAGTGTCTGTCCTATAACCACATATGGTGATTTGCCGCTATATTCGTAGCCTTTTCCATATTAGAAGAACTTTAGTTATTTTAACACTTTGCATATAGTTATTACCTTAGCCTAAGAAACTTAAACCTATGGAGAACCATTCATTATAAATAGTCACATACTGACAGTTCTGACAAGTGACCTATAGGTTTGACAAGCAGGGAACAGATGTATCAGCCAAAATCCTCAGAATAGCTCTCTCATCCACTGACCAGAGTTTCTGCTAGCTAGTTAGACTCTGCATATGTGAATTAATCTGTATTTTTTATTATAGAAATACTGATATGTTACAACATAGCATTGATTGGTTTCTTTTAATTCAATATTTGGGAGGTAGAATGAACAAACAGTTGAACACCGCACACTACTGGTTCATCCAACAAGGTTTTCTATTAGACTGTGAACTGTCATTGTCTTGGTAAATAATTAGTTTTTTACATAGCTTGCCATTTTTATGGACAGTTTAAGTAGAAATGTTCAAAAATATAAAACTCAAAGATATTTTATTAAAAAATAATTGTTTTTATTATCTTAGCAGATGACTGTAACAGGAGATCACAGGGACAGCTGATATCTTCAATTTTTAAATCTGATGATCTTGAGATCCTACAAGATACAACTGAAGTGATTGCCATTACTCCAGATATATCATCCATTCACAGCAAAGATCTGTCATCTAATCCTATGAATCAGGTCCCATCTTCTGATTCATTACCGACTACTAAGTAAAATCAAAGTCACAAAAGAGGCATTAAAAAACAAACTGCTCCTAAAGCAAAGAAGTCATTCTCATGTTCAGAATGTGGCAAGTATTTTACATGGAAATCACATTTTGTTTATCACCAAAGAACTCTCACAGGGGAGAAGCCTTTTTCATGTTCAGAATGTGGGAAATGCTTTTAAAAAAAATCAGATAGTGTTAGGCACCATAGAACTCACACAGGAGAGAAGCCTTTTTCATGTTTAGAATGTGGGAAATGTTTTACACAGAAATCAAATTTTGTTACCCACCAGAGAATTCACACAGGGGACAAGCCTTTTTCATGTTCAGAATGTGGGAAATATTTTAACAATAAATCAGTTTGTGTTAAGCACCAGAGAACTCACACATGGGAGAAACCTTTTTCCTGTTCAGAATGTGGGAAATGTTTTATCAATAAATCAGAATGTGTTAGTCACCAGAGAATCCACACAGGGGAGAAGCCTTTTTCCTGTTCAGAATGTGGAAAATGTTTTGCACATATGGGTCGCCCTCCCAGGGCTGTGGGGTACTCGGTACCGGGCCGGTATCAGGGGGACGTGTCACAGCAGCGGTGACCCAGACCGTGGACCTGGGCGCCCAAGCCATGGCGGAAGATGTTGTGAATGGTGGAATGTAGTTAGATGAATAGTTCGTGACGCCACCTGTGGTGTTCAGCAAGGGAGGTGTTAAGCCGATGCTGCAGACAGATCCTCTGAGACAGATGGTGTGGTGCAGCAGTGATGGTATAGTCCTCCACAGGCAGGGCTGTTGTCCCAGGGCAGTGTAGATGTGGAGACACTTAGATGGTGTAGTGTTTGGCACAGGGGATGTAGCAGTGCCAGGCGGACGGACGCAGGAAGGAATGGAGGACACCAGGGCATGTAGTTCCAAAGCTTTACTCACAGTCTGTAGTGCCCGCTTCTGTGCTGTGTCCTCCGGGTCAGGGACTCAGTCAACCTCCAGGCAAGATGGAAAGCTCCCTTCCACACTCTGCCAACTTATGTGCCTTTTCTGAACGTCTCCTCTATAGCGCCTTTAAGTGTGAAGATCTCCTTGTACTGAGTTACACTGGAGTTCCTCCTGACAGATGTTCCCAAGAACTCTACTTGTACGGCAGACAGCTGTAGCCTGCTTTGGGGACTCTCTACTCCTGAGTCCCGGCTCTCTATCCGTGTTGCTGTTGTGCCCCCAAGTCTTAGATGGGAGTGCATTTACAGCCCACTACTCCACCGGTGTCTGCTGCAGAACCATTAGCATTCATACAACCTCGGGGACCGGGCCCCGGCCTTGCGCTTAGAACGTCTAGGCAGGGTCCTTCCTCTAACCCACGTCTTCTGTGTTCCCTTTTACTCCTACGTTCCGTACTTGTCTTTCCCTTCTATGGAAGCTCAGGCTTCGG
This sequence comes from Dendrobates tinctorius, assembly GCF_039654945.1. Classification (NCBI taxonomy): domain Eukaryota; kingdom Metazoa; phylum Chordata; class Amphibia; order Anura; family Dendrobatidae; genus Dendrobates; species Dendrobates tinctorius. Next base: position 549,945 of record NW_027362032.1, on the reverse strand, counting down.
TTCAATGTCCGGTTCAATGTCCTTCTTCTTTCCTTTCCTTTCCCGTGCCAGCTGGCTCAGGTCACTGAGGCAGCTGCAGCACTCCTTCCTCCATCCCTTCTTCCAGGGATCCCCACTCCTCTACGAGTGGCCTCTCAACCTCCTGTCAGACTGAACCCCGACTGAACCTCAATCCTGGAACTGTTCCGTTCTTTTATATCTAGTCTAAATTCCACCCACCTCCCAGCACATCTAGTGTTCCAAGCAGGGAACCACCAAAGGTGCTCTGCTACTCTCTAAGCAAAGAGCCGCAATGTGGTTATGCTGAACTACTCTATTGTGTGGGATGTGAGTGTTGGAGCGTGGCCAGGAGCTCCCAACTTACCAGGATGGTGGGGCACCACAGCTTAGGAGAACGTGCAGTACCTCTGTGGCGACTGAGCCTCAGGGGCACCACACATAAATCACAGTTTGTTATCCACCAAAGAACCCACACAGGAGAGAAGCCTTTTTCATGTTCAGAATGTGGGAAATGTTTTAACAATAAATCAGTTTGTGTTAAGCACCAGAGAATCCACACAGGGGAGAAATCTTTTTCCTGCTCATAATGTGGGAAATGTTTTAACAATAAATCAGATTGTGTTAAGCACCAGAGAATCCACACAGGGGAGAAACCTTTTTCCTGTTCAGAATGTGGGAAATGTTTTAACAATAAATCAGATTGTGTTAAGCACCAGAGAATCCACACAGGAGAGAAGCCTTTTTCATGTTTAGAATGTGGGAAATGTTTTAGAAGGAAATCAAATTGTGTTCAACACCAGAGAACTCACACAGGGGAGAAGCCTTTTTCCTGTTAATGTGGGAAATATTTTAACCAGAAAGCGCTTCTTGATCTCCATCAGAGCTGTCACACACTTTTTCATTTTCTTAAAGTGGGACATTTTTTACTTGGAAATCAACTGTTAATAAACATCAGAGATGTCACATAGGGGAGAAGCCTTTTATATGTTCATAATGTTGGAATAGTTTTAACCAAAATTGAACCTTCTTAAATGGGTTGTCTCTTGTCATTCCTCATGTTTGCTGACGAAAGGATAAAACTAAACCTTATTAATTGCAAATGTAAATCTATACCCATAATTCACCCCCTGAAGGTTAGTCAACAAGTGACTAATAGAAAAAAACATATACCCCACGTCTCAGTATATAGGGTGAGGTGACGTATACACATTCACTCTCCAAGCCTCTCATTTCTACGGGTTTCATCGTTCTCACCAAAGACGACTCATCAAGAGACTATTTAATATTGGCATATACTCAAGTGACACTAAACAAAAAAAAACTAAAATCATGTATTGTTATCAGAAACAGTCAGAAAACTAGCCACATATTGGCAGATCCCAGACCTCAAACTATATGCTTCTGAAGTTTATAAGCCACTCCAGTGTCAGGAATAGATAGTATGAATTTGAATTTACCAAATGGCTGCAATGAAACAATTTAAAAATGTTAAAGGGGTCTGAATACTTTCCATACCCGCTGTATCAGTAAAAATAACTCATCCTTATAAGGTAAAGTATAAAAGAATTGCGCCATTTTCCGATACCCGTCGCGTCTCCATTTTTCAGGATCTTGGGTTGGGTGAAGGCTTATTTTTGTGTGCCGAGCTGACGTTTTTAATGGAGACCATTTTGGTACAGATACGATCTTTTGGCCATCCGTTATTGTATTTTAATGCAATGTTGCGGCGACCAAAAAAAGTAAATTCTGGTGTTTTGACATTTTTTCTCGTTACGCCATTTAGCGATCGGGTTAATTATTTTTTATATTGATTGGGCATTTCTGAATGCGTCTATAACAAATATGTGTATGTTTGTTTTTTTATTGTTTTATTGTGAAAGGGGGGTGATTAGAACTTTTATTTTTTTTAATATTTTTAAAAACTTTTTTTTTTTTTACTTTTGGCATTGTGAAAACATACAGCATTGTATCTTAATTAACCAGATGACTATTTTTTAGAAAATGAAGAATAATAGAATGTTATCTGTATGTTGGCTTTAAATTTAAGTCTTGATTTCTAGTTGGTCAATAACACAGACTTTTGTTTGTGTAAGCCGGTAATAGTGACTTTTATTGCGTGCTTATCCTTGATCACTGGTGATGTTTGCTGATATGCTAATTATGCCTTGTGTTACTGAGCCAGTTTGTTGAATTCTAAAGCCCCTGTCACACTTAGTGACGCACCAGCAATCCCGACAATGATATGACCTTGTCAGGATCGCTGTTGTGTCGCTACATGATCGCTGGTGAACTGCCAAACACCAAACAGGCAGATCTCACCAGCGATCAGGACCAGTGACGATGCGGGTAACAAGCGCGCGCGTCACTTAGTTACCCGCTGTCTACCTTGGATACCAGCTCCAGCTCACTGATCGATGGTCTCCCGCTGCCACACACAGCGATGCATGCTGGCCAGCCGGAGACCAACGATCAAAAAAAGTCCAGGGCATTCAAGCATGATCAGCGATACCCGGCGGGGGGGGGCGGTCGCTGATACATGTCACACACAGCGAGATCGCTGATGAGATTGTTGTTGCGTCACAAAACTTGTGACTCAACAGCGATCTCACTAGCGATCTCACTGTGTGTGACGGGGGCTTACAGCAGAAAGGGATAAACTATGCAAATAGTTTAAATAATCAATAATGCTATAATAATCTCATCTCCATTCTTACCATTTATGTAAATACTGAATGAGAGACACTTGTTAAGTCTAAAAATAGGTTAAATGCCTCTGTATAAAGAGACTGTGTGACGGACTCAGCTCCTTCTGAGCCCATTTTTTGAGTGGACCCTCTGGGTCATGGCACCCACCCACCAAGGACGAGCTTACCTTGTGAGAATCCACCCCCTATACAGGGAGTGTCAGGGGCAAGACCAAGGGGGTGAGCCACCACGACTGCTGGAACCAGACGGCCGGCTCAGGGGACACTAAGTGCAAGTGTCTGACTACAAAGACGAGCAGGAAGCAAGACAAGACAAGATGTAGGTGCAAGGTATCTTCATTAGGATAACTCAGGATCACATACAGTGCAAAAACGTGAGAAAGCAAACACGGAAAGGTGCGTGCGTGGGCACGCCAAGGTCCATAGCATGGTACGTGCCAGGTGGCATGCCTAGGCATAGGTAACGGCACGATGGCATCGGACTCCGGACTGCTGGCAACGATCGACATCATCAAGGCATCAGGCTGCGGACATCAGCTCCGGACGTCAGGCCGCAGTCATCCAGCTCATGATCTCTGGCAGCGATCGGCAGGTTCCCGGCATCTGGCAGGCAAACCAGGTTTCAGGCAAGGAGGCACGACAGATATCCAGGCATGATGCGTGTTAGGGAACACGCTGAGGTCTGAGGCTAGATGCGTGTGTAGGGGACACGCCAGGGTTCAAGGCTAGGTGCGTGTGTAGGGGACACGCCAGGGTTCAAGACTAGGTGCGTGTGTAGGGGACACGCCAGGGTTCACAAAACCAGACAGGGTGCGTGTGTGGAGACACGCCAAGGCACGAGACAGAGTGCGTGTGTAGAGACACGCCAAGGCACAAGGTACGAGACAGAGTGCGTGTGTAGAGACACGCCAAGGCACGAGGTACAAGACAGAGTCCTGAGCATGCAAAGGGGCACGCCAGGGTCCAGGCTAGGCAGAGGCCTGCGCGTGCAGAGAGGCACGCCAGGGACAGGGTTCAAGGACCAGGTTAGGACCTGTGCGTGCAAGAGGGCACGACAGGGTACATGGCCAAACCTGTGCGTACTATTATAGAAGCACGGGGAGGTATGCCATGGGCAGGCGAGAGCCTGCGCGTGCTTTAGAGAGCACGCAGAGCACAGTGCGGAAACAGCGTGAAGTGCAAGGGAGCACAGAGGGCACGGCTGGGGCACTGGCTAGCTGATCGGGCTGCGGCACTGACAGACGGGCAAGACTCCAGCGAACCCGGCTGAGGCATGGCAGGTGACACAGCTGTCACTGACCGACAAGCACGGCTGAGGCACAAGCAGGCGGGCACGGCTAGGGCGGGCACGGCTGAGGCACAAACAGGAGGCTAGGAAGGCCAGGTGCATGCAAAGAGCATACGAAGAAAAAGAGCAAGGGAAGACAAGACGAGAAACAAGGCAGGGCTTAGGCAGAGTACAGAACCAGGAATGGAAGCAGATCAGAGCAAGAACAGAGCTAGCAGCGGAGCGTAAGCCGAAGCCCAGAGCCGGGCCAAGGGAGAACCTTGGGACTAGCCTACAAATGTGCAAGAGAGCATAATAGGAAAGAGTCTAGCAGCGGAGTGTAGGCGAAGCCCAGAGCCGGGCCAAGGGAGAACCTTGGGACTAGACATGGAAAAGAGAGGAGGAAGGGTGCGTGTGCCAGGGAGCACAACAGAGCACCATAGGAGAGAGCGAGGCAGAGCAAGCAAAGACCATAGGGAGGAACAAGGCAGAGCAAGGCAAGGTACAAAAGAAGGCATAGCGAAAACAAGCAAGGCAGAGAAACAGAAGGACTACAAGTCCAAGCAGGACAAAGATGAACATGGCACAACAGACAAACATAAGACAAGGCACGGGACAAGAGATGGAGTACGAGCACAGAGCGTGTGCAGAGACGCAAGACAGGGCAGAGTGCAAGTGCACAGAATAGAGGGAGCGCCCCACAGACCAAGCAGCCATGCAGGGACACCACACAATACTCAGGCCCTGAGCATAGGAAGGGGCGGCCTGATATAGGGCATAGCACCTCCTCTTCCAGGTCAGGACCAGGGGAGCACTTCCGGGTTCAGATCCACGGATAACAGAGCACAGTCACATGATCAGAGTTCCAGACATGACAAGACGACTGCAGATCCAGTGCTGAAACCTAGACAGGTCACATGATCAGAGTTCCAGACATGACGAGATGATTGCCGAACCAGACAGTGCAGGATCCAGGCAGGAACACATGATCAGGAATCCTAGACAAGACGAGAAGATCACAGAAGGCAGAGCAGAAACGCAGGCATCCTGCAGCTCAGACATGAGGTGAGTGTGCACACTGCTCTAGTGAACATGCAGGACAGCAGACAAGATATGCACATGCACATCGCTCCAGGAGTTCTTAAGACAAAACAGACATGGCAGACATGACAAACATGGCGGACATGACAGACTGAGAGAGAGATACAACCAGAGAGATTCTGCCAAGACATCTATACATCCAAAGTAAAAGAGACAGGACAGCAGCCACAACATCATCACAAGGGACACGGATCTATCATTCTATAGGAAACAACCTAGGGGTTTTCAGCCTTGGTTGGAAGAATACAGATATGCTCCATTGACCATCGCTGAGCCATGGACATGTTTGGAGAAGTCAGGTTGGGATTACCTCCTCTCTGTGTGTGTGCCACAGGTGGAGTAGTCGACCCTGGAAGATGAAGCCAGGTTGTGATCCTCAGATCAACTGACCTTGTATGGACTGTCATCTTCCAACACTTGTCATTACCTCCTCTCTGTATGTGTTCCACAGCTGGGGTAGTGACCCTGGAAGGTCTGATGTCACAGCAGCTATTATCCCGGCGGGTCAGTAGAAGCGTGAGAGTTTGTATTGTGCCCCATCTTGTGTACTGTGCTGGGACTGTTCTATGTGTTATCTGCCTGGTTTGTAGTTCAATAAAGCATTGACCACACTGTTTAACCCTCACCCTGTGTTGTCTGAGTAGTGTTTTGAACATGTTAAAAGGAGAGGGGCAGTTTGGCTGGACGATCCCTGGTCCATGTGGTTTTGTCTAGCGGGCGGTGCTTATAGCATTCCGGCAGTGACAAACATAGAGGTCTGCTAGAGACCTCTGGTTGTCATGCCAACCCATCGGTGACCCATGATCATGTGATGGAGTCACCGATGGGCGGGATTTCCGGCAATCTTGCTGGAAGTGTGCATTAACTGCCGCTGTCAGAGGCTGTTAGGGGCAAATGGCAGCTGTTCAAAACAGCTGACGTGCTGGAAAATATGTGGGCTTACCGCCGTAGCCCACATCAAAGGGAGGAAGTACATTTACGCCCGATGTCGGAAAGGGGATTGTTTTTACAGAGACAGAATTAGTAATCAATCATGTATATGTACAAATAATTACAAAAATACAGCTTCTGATGTTAAATAGTATAGAGTTAAGACAAGTCCTGCGATAGCACTGCTCCTACTCCAACCTCAGAGGCATCAATCTCTACAACAAAGGGGCAGTCTAGATCAGGCTGAATCAATAGCGGGTTAGAAGCAAAACATTCTTTTAAAACAGAAAATGCCTGAAGTGCCTCAGGCTTCCAATTAACCACATCCGCCCCTTTCCGGGTCAAATCCGTGAGTTGTTTAGTGATCTCCGAAAAACCTTTAATAAATTTGTGATAATAGTTGGTGAACCCTAAGAATCGCTGCAGCACTTTAAGAGACGTGGGTTGTACCCATTCCTTAATGAGTTGGATCTTGGCAGGATCCATGCGAACCCTTTAGCTGAGACAATATACCCCAGAAACTGTACCTCCTCAGCCATAAAAACGCATTTCTCTAGTTTGGCGAATAGAGAATGTTCTCTAAGTCTCTGGAGAACAGAACAAACATGTTGGACGTGCATTATAAGGTCAGCAGAGTAGATCAGGATGTCATCCAAACAAATGACTACATATACTCCACAGATGTCTCTGAAGATATCGTTCACAAAATTCTGAAACACAGCAGGTGCGTTACTGAGCCCGAACGGCATTTTGTGGTACTCAAAGTGGCCAAGGGGTGTGTTAAATGCGGTCTTCCACTCATCTCCCTTTCTTATACGGACAAGATTATATGCTCCACGGAGGTCAAGCTTAGTAAACCAATGGGCTCCCAACAGCTGATTAAAAAGATCAGGGATGAGTGGAAGCGGATACTGTTTTTTTACAGTGATTGCGTTTAACTCACGGTAATCAATGCAAGGTCTGAGGCCACCATCTTTCTTTTCCACAAAAAAGAACCCAGCTCCAACAGGTGAGGTGGACGGTCTAATAAACCCTTTATGTAAACTGTCTGCTATGTAGTCTTTCATGGCCTGACGCTCTGGACCAGAGAGATTAAATATTCTCCCCTTGGGAGACGAGAATCTGGTATCAAGTCTATGGGGCAATCATACTCTCTGTGAGGGGGTAATTTCTCTGATTCCACTATGGAAAAAACATCCCCATAATCTCTAAATGCATACGGTACAAAGAGAGGTTTGATTTCAACTTGGTTCACCGATAGCGATATACAGTTGTCCTGACACTGTGGGCTCCAGCGCACAATATCACCCAGGTGCCAGTCTATGACCGGATTATGTGTACGCAACCATGGCATACCCAAAATAACTGCGGTGATAAATTATCAATCACAAAAAATGACACATGTTCAGTATGTAGTGTCTCCACTGACATTGCAATTTCTGCAGCAACAAACTATACTCCACCCTGGACAATAGATGTGCCATTAATCGCAGTGGTTTTAATAGGGGCATTAAGCCTTAGCAGTGGTACACCAAGCTTCTTTGCCACCAAGAAATCCATGAAGTTTCCCTCAGAACCACTATCCACATAAGCCTCCAAACACAGAGACTTTTTAAGGTATGACAGAGAGATGGGTAAAAAAAACTTTAGCAGCATCTGCCAGCAGTACTTGGGCCCCTGGGCAGGCATGACCAGAGCTGCCCAGGGGCTGACGTCCCGGGAGTGAAGACTTCTGACATCAAGCGTTTTCCCTGAAGTCTCCAGACTGCAGCATGCTTGTGTAGGAGAATGGGAGTGTTCCTCCAGGCTGTGGAAAGAAGCAGGTAACAGGTGCTTTTACCCAAAAAATCAGCTCAGCCAGCGAGGCAGGAGAGGGAAAAAAAAAGTTCAGAGATAATGCTTTTATATATACGCTGGATATATAAAAACGATTTTGGGCCAGATATAATGTGACGACCGTCTGGTGCGAGTCTGGACTGCAATTGAGACAGCACCCCGAGCAACCCAGAGACCCTTTACCCCTATACAGGGATCTGGAATTACAGCAGAGCCCAGGAGGTAGCTGTCTGTATAAGAGCAGCAGACCAGAGCAGGACGGTCACCAGAAAGGGATAAATTAATGGAACCGAAGTAGTAGTCAGGAGTCCAGGTCTAAACCAGGCGGGCGGCAGAGGTACAAAATCAGCAGGCAGTATCAGAGTCAAAATCCAGGCTAAGGTCAGAGTCAGCAATAGCAAATAACACACTAGTACACTGGGGAAACCAAGACTATATCTGGTGGTCTGCAAGACAGGCCCCAAGGTATTTGAAGGATCAGGCTATCCCTCACAGGCTCACAGTCTCATGACGTCACTTGGACCGCCCCCAGGACCAGGCCAGATGGTGATGCACAAACCCCTTCATGACTGACAGGAGCGGAGCCTGTGCCCACCAGATGCCTGCGCAGGAGCCCCTTCTCTGTCACCACCACCCACGGGCGAACCACGGTGCCTCCTAGTGGTCGAGGCAGGAACAGCCATCCCCGAGTCTGACGGCGACATGACAGTCCGGCGCCTCCCTGTGGCCGAGACCGGAACAGCAGTCCTCGAGTTTGACGGCGATGTGACAGTCCGGTGCCACCCAGTGGCCGAAGCAGGAACAGCAGTCCCTGTGTCTGATGCCGACGTGACAGTCCGGCGCCTCCCAGTGGCCGAGGCAGGAACAGCAGTCCCTGTGTCTGACGGCGATGTGACACAGCCATTGGATTCCTCCAATTCTCTTTCGGAATCCCTTAAAATCTGCCTTTCTGAAATCTGACCTTGACATCTGAGACTTCACAGGTCTTCCTCCTCTAGTTATCCAAAATTCTAATATAGCGTGGTCGCTACCTCCTAGGGTCCCAGCCACTTTTACCTCCTCAACCATTTCCTCCCTGTTTATGAGGATTAGATCCAAGGTAGCAGTTCCCCTTGTTTTCTCCCCTACCTTTTGGAAGATAAAGTTGTCATCAAGAGAGGATAAGAATTTCCTTGACCTGTTAGTTTTGCCTGAGAGAGATTCCCAACAAATGTCTGGATAGTTGAAATCTCCCATGACAACTATGTCATATTTTTTGGAGAACTTGACCATTTGATGCATAAAGAGTTCATCCATATCTTCAGCTTGCACAGGTGGCCTGTAGCAAATGCCTACAATGGTGTCCTTTCCATTGTTCTGTCCTTGTATTCTTACCCAAACAATTTCCACAGAACTCCCAGTCTCTGAAGCTTGGATCTCTGTGCAGATATACGCGTTTCTAACATACAATGCGACACCTCCTCCTCAAGTGTGTTTCTAACAAATAAGTTATATCCTTCTAGCCATGTATTCCTTTCCATATGTCTTGGAGATCGCAGTCATACAGCTGAAGAGTTGTGGACAGTTCTCCAGGCTCAGTTTGATCAATGGCTGTCTCCGCTGAACCTGCATGCAGGGAAGGCCAAGTCCGATAACAGTGCAAACCTGGTGGCGGCCCTACGGCAAGGCAAGCTCACACACGTGCCTTTCATGGCTCATGTCCTCATCCGGGTGGTACAGTGTTTTCTCAGCCACTATTTTGTCCTGGGTGAGCTGCTCCAGAAAGCACGTAAGCTGTGTGCTCATTTCTGCCATTCGCATCCCTCTCCTCATCGACTTGCATTGATACACGGTGGAATTCCACTCTGCACATGTTGCAGTGACTGTGGCAGCAGCAACAAGCCCTGACGCAGTATGTCATGTCGTATAGCCTGGGCCAACGCAGTACGCATGTCACATTTACAGGGTGCACACAGATTAAGGACCTCTGCACCCTTCTGCACTGTTTTGAAATATCTACTGAGATGGTTATCACTGATGGTGCCATCATCAGCATCACTTTTCCGGTCATCTATATGCTGGAGAAGACTTTGAATAGCCTGCGGGAAGAGATGGTGGTCCTAGAAGAAGAGGAGGAAAGGAGGAAGCAGAGGATGTAGAAGGGATGTAGAAGGGATAATATTGTCTCTAAGTTCAAGACTGTCGCCACACAGGTGGGTGTCAAGGGAGGGTGGATTACTGTGATCGAGGGGGGGTGGTGATAGACAAGCTGCTATCTAAAGTACAAGATCTGAGGAACAAATGGAAGAGAAAGAGGTGATGGGCGAGCAACTGTCAGATGAAGAGGATAATACTCCCCTCTCTGTTATTTGTGGTTGGCGGGATGGGATGGAGGAAACGAGCCTCATTGTTACCCAGCCACCAACACAGCATGGGCTTGGACCTCATGGTAGAGCCCGACATATGAGCGCCTTCTTGCTGCACTATCTGCAACATGATCCCCGTATAGTCATGATTAGGAATAACGCTGACTACTGGGTTGCCACTTTATTAGATCCACGTTATAAAACCAAATTTTGCCAGATGATTCCCGCCCTAGAAAGGGAACTGTGAATGCTGGAGTATTGAAACACGCTTTTATACAACCTTACGAGAGCTTTTCCCCAAGACATCACTGAAGCACATCGTTCGCATCGCAGCTGTAGACTTCCAACCTCCGGACCATCAATTCTTCAACGCCAAAACATTAGCAGCAGCAGCAGTGGTGGAAGTAGAAGAAGCAATTTCTCTGAGTCCTTAGACACTTTTTTAGGCCAACGCATGACGTGAGTTACTTGCATACGTATTTTGGCCAAAATATTTACTAAGACCTCTCATATTTTTATATGTGTTTTTTGCATTTTATTTTTCAGGGTGCAGTTGGGCCCATTCGGTCTTGTAAACTGTGGTGTCTGTTCACATGGGATGCATTTGGATAGCACTGGGCAGCCTGCCTGATCTAATAGTATGGGTGTAACTAATAGGCTGTTAGCCTGGATGATGTGCATTCCCATTGTGTGAACAGCGGAGCATACAAGTCTTCATTGTGCATTAATATACCAAGCAACCGCCCCTCCATACACTGGTAGGTTGTGAGCGGTTGTCTCATCTGTATTCTTGCACCTGTGTTGCCGCCATCCTAACTATATGGGCCCACTCACCCTGATAGTGCGTTTGTTTGGAGGTCTGGGCAGGTAAGCATCTCTGCCTTTTTGCTGTGTTTTTGAACATTTGACATTTGCCTGAATGTTTACATCTACACTTGATTTACGCAAATTATATTTTCTTGTCTTAACTCTATACTATTTAACATTAGAATCTGTGTATTTTTGTAATTATTTGTATGTACACATGATTGATTACCACTTCTGTCTCTGTAAAAACAATCCCCTTTAACCCCTTTCTGACATTGGGTGTAACTGTATGAGGATGTCGGACTCCCTCCTTTTGATGTGGGCCCCGGCGCTGAGCCTACATCTTTTCTGGCACATGATGGGCCAGAAATCCCGCACATCAGTGACCCTGTCACGTGATCGCGGGTCACCGATGGGCTTGCATGACAACCAGAGGTCTCCAGAAGACCTCTATGGTTGTCACTGCTGGATCCTATAAGCGCTGTCCAGTGGTCAGCGCTCATAGCAAGTGAGCAACTCTGCTACACGCAGGTGATCTGATCATTGCCTGTATGTAGCAGAGCCGATCGGATTATAGCAGCTTCTAGCCTCCCATTGAGACTATTGAAGCATGCCTGTGAAGACATGGGGTGGTCAGCCGGCACCCCGATCCGCTGGCCGAAACCACATGGATGAGGGATCATCCCACTGAATGCTCACTCTCCCTTTAACATGGGCATAACACTACTCAGACAACACACAGTGAGGGTAAAACAGTGTGGGCAATGCTTTATTGAACCACAAAATAGGCAGATAACACATAGAACAGTCCCGGCAAAACACCCAACAGAGTGCACATTACAGAGTCTCACCCTTCCGCTGATTCGCTCACAGGATCGCTAACCCACCTGTGGCACGCACAGAGAGGAGGTAACGACAAGTGTAGGAAGATGACAATCCATTCAGTCCATACAAGGTAAAAGGCCAGTTGATTCGAGGATCACAACCTGGCTTCTCCAAACGTATCCATGGTTCAGTGATGGTCAATGGAGCAGATCTGTATTCCTCCAACTGAGGCTGAAAACCCCTAGGTTGTTTCCTATAGAATAATAGATCCATGTCCCTCGTGATGTAAAAACTATATGAAGTATATAGTTTGAAGTCTGGGATCTGCCAATATGTGACTAGTTTTCTGTTTCGGATAACATGATACATGATTTTAGTTTGTTTTTTGTCTAGTCTCGCTTGAATATACACTCACTGGCCACTTTATTAGGTACACCATGCTAGTAAGGGGTTGGACCCCCTTTTGCCTTCAGAACTGCCTCAATTCTTCGTGGCAGAGATTCAACAAGGTGCTGGAAGCATTCCTCAGAGATTTTGGACCATATTGACATGATGGCATCACACAGTTGGCGCAGATTTGTCGGCTGCACATCCCTGATGCGAATCTCCCGTTCCACCACATCCCAAAGATGCTCTATTGGATTGAGATCTGGTGACTGAGGAGGCCATTTGAGTACAGTAAACTCATTGTCATGTTCAAGAAACCAATCTGAGATGATTCGAGCTTTATGACATGGCGCATTATCCTGCTGAAAGTAGCCATCAGATGTTGGGTACATTGTGGTCATAAAGGGATGGACATGGTCAGCAACAATACTCAGGTAGGCTGTGGCGTTGCAACGATGCTCAATTGGTACCAAGGGGCCCAAAGAGTGCCCAGAAAAAATTCCCCACACCATGACACCACCACCACCAGCCTGAACCGTTGATACAAGGCAGGATGGATCCATGCTTTCATGTTGTTTACGCCAAATTCTGACCCTACCATCCGAATGTCGCAGCAGAAATCGAGACTCATCAGACCAGGCAACATTTTTCCAATCTTCTACTGTCCAATTTCGATGAGCTTGTGCAAATTGTAGCCTCAGTTTCCTGTTCTTAGCTGAGAGGAGTGGTACCCAGTGTGGTCTTCTGCTGCTGTAGCCCATCTGCCTCAAAGTTCGACGCACTGTGCGTTCAGAGATGCTCTTCTGCCTACCTTGGTTGTAACGGGTGGCAATTTGAGTCACTGTTGCCTTTCTATCAGCTTGAACCAGTCTGCCCATTCTCCTCTGACCTCTGGCATCAACATGGCATTTCCGGCCACAGAACTGCCGCTCACTGGATTTTTTTTCTTTTTCGGACCATTCTCTGTAAACACTAGAGATGGTTGTGCGTGAAAATCCCAGTAGATCAGCAGTTTCTGAAATTCTCAGACCAGCCCTTCTGGCACCAACAATCATGCCACGTTCAAAGGCACTCAAATCACCTTTCTTCCCCATACTGATGCTCGGTTTGAACTGCAGGAGATTGTCTTGACCATGTCTACATGCCTAAATGCACTGAGTTGCCGCCATGTGATTGGCTGATTAGAAATTAAGTCTTAACACACAGTTGGACAGGTGTACCTAATAAAGTGGCCAGTGAGTGTAGATCAATATTAAATAGTCTCCTGATGAGTCGCCTTTGGTGAGGACGATGAAACCCTTAGAAATGAGAGGCTTGGAGAGTGTGCATACATCATCTCACCCTATATACTGAGATGTGGGGTATATGTTTTTCCTATTAGTCACCTACTGACTAACCTTCAGGGGGTGAATTATGGGTATAGTTTTATATTTGGAATTAATAAAGTTTAGTTTTATCCTTTTGTCAGCAAACATGAGGAATGAAAAGAGACAACCCATTTAAGAAGATTTAATTTTGGTTAAAACTATTCCAACATTATGAACATAAAAAAGGCTTCTCCCCTATGTGATGTCTATGATGTTTATTAACAGCTGATTTCCAAGTAAAATATTTCCCACATTAAGAAAATGAAAAAGACTTCTCCCCTGTGTAACTGCTCTGATGTCTAACAAGAAGCGCTTTCCGGTTAAAATATTTCCCACATTCTGAACAGGAAAAAGGCTTCTCCCCTGTGTGAGTTCCCTGGTGAGGTGGCTCAGTGGATAGCACTGCAGCCTTGCAGTGCTGTAGTCCTGGGTTCAACTCCCACCAAGGACAACATCTGCAAGGAGTTTGTATGTTCTCCCCGTGTTTGCGTGGGTTTCCTCATACATTCCAAAGACATACTGATAGGGAATTTACATTGTTATCCCCATTGGGGACAGCGATGATAATGTGTGCAAACTGTAAAGTGCTGCGGAATATGTTAGAGCTATATAAAAAGAAAGATTAGTAGTAGTAAGATTCCATTTCTAGTTAAAACATTTCCCATATTATGTACAGGAAAAAGGCTTCCCCCCTGTGTGGGATCTCAGATGGTGATCAAGATTTATTTTCCATTTAACATGAAAGAGGCTTCTCCCCGTGTGAGTTATTTGGTGTGGAACAAGACTCCCTTTCTGGTTAAAACATTTCCCACATTCTGAACATGAAAAAGGCTTCTCCCCTGGTGAATTCTCTGGTGCTTAACACAATTTGATTTGTTGTTAAAACATTTCCCACATTCTGAACAGGAAAAAGGCTTCTGCCCTGTGTGAGTTATTTGGTGGATAACACAATCTGATTTCAGTGCAAAACATTTCCCACATTCTGAACATGAAAAAGGCTTCTCCCCTGTGTGAGTTCTCTGGTGAGTAACACAATGTGATTTCTGTGTAAAACATTTCCCACATTCTGAACAGGAAAAAGGCTTCTCCCCTGTGTGAGTTCTATGGTGATTAACCAAATCTGATTTCTGTTTAAAACATTTCCCACATTCTGAACAGGAAAAAGGCTTCTCCCCTGTGTGAGTTCTCTGGTGAGTAACAAAATGTGATTTCTCGTTAAAACATTTCCCACATTCTGAACATGAAAAACGCTTCTCCCCTGTGTGAGTTCTCTGGTGCCTAACAAGAAACGATTTCCGTTTAAAACATTTCCCACATTCTGAACAGGAAAAAGGCTTCTCCCCTGTGTGAGTTCTCTGGTGAGTAACACAATGTGATTTCTGTGTAAAACATTTCCCACATTCTGAACAGGAAAAAGGCTTCTCCCCTGTGTGAGTTCTATGGTGATTAACCAAATCTGATTTCTGTTTAAAACAATTCCCACATTCTGAACAGGAAAAAGGCTTCTCCCCTGTGTGAGTTCTCTGGTGCCTAACAAGAAACGATTTCCGTTTAAAACATTTCCCACATTCTGAACAGGAAAAAGGCTTCTCCCCTGTGTGAGTTCTCTGGTGAGTAACACAATGTGATTTCTGTGTAAAACATTTCCCACATTCTGAACAGGAAAAAGGCTTCTCCCCTGTGTGAGTTCTATGGTGATTAACCAAATCTGATTTCTGTTTAAAACAATTCCCACATTCTGAACAGGAAAAAGGCTTCCCCCCTGTGTGGGATCTCAGATGGTGATCAAGATTTATTTTCCATTTAACATGAAAGAGGCTTCTCCCCGTGTGAGTTATTTGGTGTGGAACAAGACTCCCTTTCTGGTTAAAACATTTCCCACATTCTGAACATGAAAAAGGCTTCTCCCCTGGTGAATTCTCTGGTGCTTAACACAATTTGATTTGTTGTTAAAACATTTCCCACATTCTGAACAGGAAAAAGGCTTCTGCCCTGTGTGAGTTATTTGGTGGATAACACAATCTGATTTCAGTGCAAAACATTTACCACATTCTGAACATGAAAAAGGCTTCTCCCCTGTGTGAGTTCTCTGGTGAGTAACACAATGTGATTTCTGTGTAAAACATTTCCCACATTCTGAACAGGAAAAAGGCTTCTCCCCTGTGTGAGTTCTATGGTGATTAACCAAATCTGATTTCTGTTTAAAACATTTCCCACATTCTGAACAGGAAAAAGGCTTCTCCCCTGTGTGAGTTCTCTGGTGAGTAACAAAATGTGATTTCTCATTAAAACATTTCCCACATTCTGAACATGAAAAACGCTTCTCCCCTGTGTGAGTTCTCTGGTGCCTAACAAGAAACGATTTCCGTTTAAAACATTTCCCACATTCTGAACAGGAAAAAGGCTTCTCCCCTGTGTGAGTTCTCTGGTGAGTAACACAATGTGATTTCTGTGTAAAACATTTCCCACATTCTGAACAGGAAAAAGGCTTCTCCCCTGTGTGAGTTCTATGGTGATTAACCAAATCTGATTTCTGTTTAAAACAATTCCCACATTCTGAACAGGAAAAAGGCTTCTCCCCTGTGTGAGTTCTCTGGTGTGTAACAAAATGAGATTTCTTGTTAAAACATTTCCTACATTCTGAACATGAGAATGACTTCTTTGCTTTAGGAGCAGTTTGTTTTTTATTGCCTCTTTTGTGACTTTGATTTCCCTTAGTAGTCAGTAATGAATCAGAAGATGGGACCTGTTTCATAGGATCAGATGACAGATCTTTGCTGTGAATGGATGATGATATATCTGGAGTAACAGCAATCACTTCAGTTGTATCTTGTAGGATCTCAAGATCATCAGATTTAAAAATTGAAGATGTCAGCTGTCCCTCTGATCTCCTGGTACGGTCATCTGCTAAGATAAAAAAAATTATTATTTATTAATAAAATATCCTTGAGTTTTAAAACTAATTTTAATTAGTGGCGCGTTTTTACCTTACTGAAAACCGCAGCAAAAATTAGGGTCTATACCAACAAGACCAAAATTGGAATAATGGGAAATAATTATAATTTTGCGCTGGTTCCAGATATGCTCTAAGCGACTTGTCTCTATAATATGTTCAAATATTATTAAAACAATGTAAGCAAGAGGGGTTAAATTACCTTATTTCCACAGTATAGGGTGTCGATCGTATAGAGCTTACCCCAGCTTACCCCAGTGTTATTTATGACCTTGTTTACTCTGGCTTGATCATATACATCTGGTCCACTCTTAATTGTCTGGCCAAGATGAGCAGAGACCACTCCTCTCTGCTTCACACCTGACTGCACTTAGTTGTACATATATTGCAGAGTACAAGTCTGCATAGACTTCAGTCTGCATTGTGATTGCTATAAGTGTGTGCTAGAAGTGTAAAGATTAATTTAAGAATTAAAACCAGAATTGAACCAGAAGGGAACTGAAGGTAACTGGACACAGTCACTGTAAACAATGTTTCTGTTTGTTTTCACTTTCACCCCAATAATCCTTCACTTTCTGCTAATTCCCCTAATCCCTACTCCTAGTAAGGAACTGTTCATCTCTTCTTCAATCCTCCCCATCCACCTCACCTCTGCCTCAAAACTGTTCCTTAACATACAATCCTCTGTCTCCAAACACAGACAGCCCCCTCATGCCCTCTCCTGCTCCCACCTGGTAACACTTTCTCTGCTCCTTCTCACTGCTGGTGATATCTCTCCAAATCCTGGTCCTCCTCACCACATTCCCACAGTCATTTCTACCTCCCATCCACGCTCTATCACAACCTTCCGTAACCTCTCCAACCTTATACCCATTCACCCAGCCCCCGCTTCCCCAGTCCCACTAACAGGAGCTCTGTGGAACGCTCGCTCTGTCTGCAACAAGCTTTCCTACATCCATGATCTTTTTGTTACTACCAAACTCTCCTTCCTCGCCATCACCGAAACCTGGCTCACCCCTTCTGACACAGCCTCTCCTGCTGCACTTTCGTATGGCGGCTTCCACCTTTCTCACACCCCCCGCCCCAGCAGCAAACATGGTGGAGGAGTTGGTTTTCTCCTGTCAGATACCTGCTCCTTCACCCCAATCCCACTGCCACCCTCTGTTACCCTCCCTTCCTTTGAGGTGCACTCTGTGCGCATCTACTCCCCCTCCAACCTCCAACTGGCTGTCATCTACCGCCCCCCAGGGCCAGCCACCACCTTCTTTGACCACTTCACCACCTGGTTACTTCATTTCCTTTCCGCGGACATCCCTACTATCATCATGGGCGACTTCAACATCCCCATTGACACTTCCCTCTCAGCTGCCACTAAACTTCTATCTCTCACTTCCTCCTTCGGCCTCACTCAATGGTCTTCTACAGCCACCCACAAAGATGGCCACACACTGGACCTCATCTTCACCCGCCTCTGCTCCCTATCTAACCTCTCTAACTCACCTCTTCCTCTCTCTGACCACAACCTGCTCACATTCTCCTCCCTCTTCACTCCATGTCTACAATCCCCACCCCACAAACTTTCACACCCTCGCAGGAATCTTAAACACCTTGACCTACACTCATTCTCCGAATCCCTCCTCCCTCTTACAGATATAAGTTCCTTACACAATGCGGATGACGCTGCCGCTCTATATAACACCACAATAGCTGTAGCTTTGGAATCCGCTGCCCCACTTACACATACCAAAACTCGCAAAATCAACAGACAGCCCTGGCACACCAGCCTGACCAAAGAGCTGAGGCGAGCTTCCAGGGCTGCTGAGCGCAGATGGAAAAGATCCCACTCCAACGAGCATTTCATCGCATTCAAACAGTCCCTCACTACTTTCAAGACCACACTCGCCACAGCTAAACAAACCTACTTCTCATCTCTCATATCCTCCCTGTCTCACAACCCTAAACAGTTATTCAACACCTTCAATTCTCTCCTCCGCCCCCCAGCACCTCCTCCCTCCCCACTCATCTCAGCTGAAGACTTTGCCTCATTTTTCAAGCAGAAAATTGATAACATCAGGGACAGTTTTGGTCAACAACCCCCAGAGCCCTTCCTCCCGACTTCCCAGCCCTCCACCTTCAAAACCAACTTCTCCACCATTACAGAAGATCGACTCTCCACTCTACTCTCAAGATCACATCTCACCACCTGTGCACTCGACCCGATCCCATCCCACTTCATCCCAAACCTCACCACAGTCTTCATCCCAACCCTAACCCATCTCTTCAACCTATCACTAACAACTGGTGTTTTCCCCTCAAGCTTTAAACATGCCTCCATCACACCTATCCTCAAAAAGCCCTCTCTTGACCCATCCTCTGTATCTAGCTATCGCCCTATATCACTTCTCCCATACGCCTCCAAGCTACTGGAACAACACGTCTACCTTGAACTGTCCTCCCATCTCTCTTCTTGCTCCCTCTTCGACCGCTTACAATCTGGCTTCCGGTCACACCACTCCACTGAAACTGCCCTTACTAAGGTCACCAATGACCTCTTAACTGCCAAGAGCAAGCGACACTACTCTGTCCTCCTCCTCCTGGACCTGTCGGCTGCCTTTGACACAGTGGACCATTCCCTATTATTACAGACCCTCTCATCCCTCGGCATCACAGACTTGGCCCTCTCCTGGATCTCATCATACCTAACAGACCGGACATTCAGCGTCTCCCACTCACACACCACCTCCTCACCTCGCCCCCTATCTGTCGGAGTCCCACAAGGTTCAGTCCTAGGGCCCCTGCTGTTCTCTATTTACACCTTTGGCCTGGGACAGCTCATAGAATCTCATGGCTTTCAGTATCATCTTTATGCTGATGACACACAGATCTACATCTCTGGACCAGATATCACCTCCCTACTAACCAGAATCCCTCAATGTCTGTCCACTATTTCATCCTTCTTCTCCACTAGATATCTGAAACTCAACATGGACAAAACAGAATTCATCATCTTTCCCCCATCTCACGTGACCCCCCCTACGAACCTATCAATTACAGTAAATGACTGCCCACTCTCCCCAGTCCCACAAGCTCGCTGCCTCGGAGTAATCCTTGATGCTGATCTCTCCTTCAAACCACATATTCAAACCCTTTCCACTTCCTGCCGACTTCAACTCAAAAATATTTCACGCATCCGTTCATTCCTCACCCAAGAATCTGCAAAAACCCTAGTCCATGCCCTCATCATCTCTCGCCTTGACTACTGCAACCTCATGCTCTGCGGCCTCCCCTCAAACACTCTCGCACCCCTCCAATCTATTCTAAACTCTGCTGCCCGACTAATCCACCTGTCCCCCCGCTATTCCCCAGCTTCTCCCCTCTGTCAATCCCTTCACTGGCTCCCCATTACCCAAAGACTCCATTACAAAACCCTAACCATGACATACAAAGCCATCCACAACTTGTCTCCTCCATACATCTGTGACCTCGTCTCCCGGTACTTTCCTGCACGCAACCTCCGATCCTCACAAGATCTCCTTCTCTACTCCCCTTTTATCTCCTCTTCCCACAATCGCATACAAGATTTCTCTCGCGCATCACCCCTACTCTGGAACTCTCTACCACAACATATCAGACTCTCACCTACCATCGAAACCTTCAAAAAGAGCCTGAAGACCCACCTCTTCCGACAAGCCTATAACCTGCAGTAACCACCGATCGACCAAACCGCTGCACGACCAGCTCTACCCTCGCCTACTGTATTATCACCCATCCCTTGAAGATTGTGAGCCCTCGCGGGCAGGGTCCTCTCTCCTCCTGTACCAGTTATGACTTGTACTGTTTAACATTATTGTACTTGTTTTTATGTATACCCCCCTCACATGTAAAGCGCCATGGAATAAATGGCGCTATAACAATAAATAATAATAATAATAATAATAATAATAATAATAATAATAGAGGCGCTGCAATACTCAAATTTTTGAGTGGAAAATATCCATAAACGAGATATGGCACACGATCTAGAAAAGCGGTGCCTTGAAAAATGTATATATGATTGAGTATGATTGCAGCACTATCCTAGCAATATATCGTAGCAATATAAGCAGGGACTGATTTAGGTCATTAGGAGCAGTAGAGGTAAATTACCTTGTTTCCACAATGTGGATCACTAATCATATGAAGATGCTGCAGTGCTCATGTCCTTAAATAGAAATATAAAATATATCACAGGATAAAGGAGGGAACTACTATCATAAAAGCATATAATTAGGCACAATTGCAGCACTGTTCCGATGAAATATCTAAAGACTGAGTGGTATATTCCATTGCAACCTGTGAGCGTTGAGGATGGAATTACCTTAATGCCACAGTTTAGATGCTGTCCATATACCGATGCTGCAGCGCTCGAGTCCTTAAATCATGAATATCCTAGATAAACTGATGCACAGGCTAAAGGGAAAAAAAAGCCGGTGCTGTGAGCCAAATGTCAGTATAGTTGCAGCGCTGTCCCGGCCGGTGACAGACGCTGGGGATTGGCGTCCTGTGGTGCTGTAGAAGGCGCGTATGCACGCGTGTGTTCAGCCACAGGACCTGCAGGACCTGCGTGACGTCTTCAGTCACGTGACTCTTTTGCAATCATGTGATGCACACTCTTCCACAACGATGTGCGTTTAGGATCATTTCCTACGCGTTTGGTAAACATTACCGCTTTCCTTCATCAGGGGTGGTCCTAATATCATGGAGGAGTGTTTATATAGCAGTGATGATTTATTCAAATGCAAATAACTCAATTTAATTATTTAATCCCCTGGGTTTTAATGTATCTAACTCGAAGATCCACCTACTCTCTGCTTGTGACATTTTTTTAATAAAATCTCCATTTCACCAGTGTTGTTTAATTACTTGGATCCCTATTACATCTATTCCACTTTTGGAGCCTTCATGTACTTTAGCAAAATGTTTTCAGAGAGGGTGATCATCATATTTTTTCTTGATGTAAAGAAATCTTTAATTTGGTAACATTTATCCCCTTTCTTTATCTCCGTCGGTAAAACTTTAGAATTGAAGAAAAAAACGGAGATAAAGAAAGGGGATGAATGTTACCAAATTAAAGATTTCATTACATGCTCATCAAAGGGGGCCTGTATTCTATTAGATGTCCTTGAAACAAATTTTATGTGGGCAGAAGAAAGAGACCCATGAACGTGAGAATTAATGAGCACCTGCGTAACATCAAGAAATATGATGATCCACAAACGGAATATTGGTTCTATTGCTACGATATATTGCTAGGATAGTGCTGCAGTCATACTCATGCATACAGTTATGGCCAAAAGTATTGACACCCCTGCAATTCTGTCAGATAATACTCAGTTTCTTCCTTAAAATTATTGCAAACACAAATTCTTTGGTATTATTATCTTCATTTAATTTGTCTTAAATGAAAAAAACACAAAAGAGAATGAAGCAAAAAGCAAAAGATTGATCATTTCACACAAAACTCCAAAAATGGGCCAGACAAAAGTATTGGCACCCTCAGCCTAATACTTGGTTGCACAACCTGCAGCCAAATTTCTGCGACCAACCGCTTCCGGTAACCATCAATGAGTTTCTTACAATGCTCTGCTGGAATTTTAGACCATTCTTCTTTAGCAAACTGCTCCAGGTCCCTGATATTTGAAGGGTGCCTTCTCCAAACTGCCATTTTGAGATCTCTCCACAGGTGTTCTATGGGATTCAGGTCTGGACTCATTGCTGGCCACCTTAGAAGTCTCCAGTGCTTTTTCTCAAACCATTTTCTAGTGCTTTTTGAAGTGTGTTTTGCGTCATTGTCCTGCTGGAAGACCGATGACCTCTGAGTGAGACCCAGCTTTCTCACACTGGGCCCTACATTATGCTGCAAAATTTGTTGGTAGTCTTCAGACTTCATATGCCATGCACACGGTCAAGCAGTCCAGTGCCAGAGGCAGCATAGCAACCCCAAAACATCAGGAAACCTTCGCCATGTTTGACTGTAGGGACCGTGTTCTTTTCTTTGAATGCCTCTTTTTTTCTCCTGTAAACTCTATGTTGATGCCTTTGCCCTAAAAGCTCTACTTTTGTCTTATCTGACCAAAGAACATTATTCCAAAACGTTTTAGGCTTTTTCAGGTAAGTTTTGGCAAACTCCAGCCTGGCTTTTTTATGTCTCGGGGTAAGAAGTGGGGTCTTCCTGGGTCTCCTACCATACAGTCCCTTTTCATTCAGACGCCAACGGATAGTACAGGTTGACACTGTTGTTCCCTCGGACTGCAGGGCAGCTTGAACTTGTTTGGATGTTAGTCGAGGCTCTTTATCCAACATCCGCACAATCTTGTGATGAAATCTCTTGTCAATTTTTCTTTTCCGTCCACATCTAGGGAGGTTAGCCACAGTGCCATGGGCTTTAAACTTCTTGATGACACTGCTCATGGTAGACACAGGAACATTCAGGTCTTTGGAGATGGACTTGTAGCTTTGAGATTGCTCATGCTTCCTCACAATTTGGTTTCTCAAGTCCTCAGACAGTTCTTTGGTCTTCTTTCTTTTCTCCATGCTCAATGTGGTACACACAAGGACACAGGACAGAGGTTGAGTCAACTTTAATCCATGTCAACTGGCTGCAAGTGTGATTTAGTTATTGCCAACACCTGTTAGGTGCCACAGGTAAGTTACAGGTGCTGTTAATTACACAAATTAGAGAAGCATCACATGATTTTTCGAACAGTGCCAATACTTTTGTCCACCCTCTTTTTTATGCTTGGTGTGGAATTATATCCAATTTGGCTTTAGGACAATTCTTTTTGTGTTTTTTCATTTAAGACAAATTAAATGAAGATAATAATACCAAAGAATTTGCATTTGCAATCATTTTCAGGAAGAAACTGAGTATTATCTGACAGAATTGCAGGGGTGTCAATACTTTTGGCCATAACTGTATAGACATTTTTCAAGGCACCGCTTTTCTAGATCGTGTGCCATATCTCGTCTATGGATATTTTCCACTCAAGAATTTGAGTATTGCAGCACCTCTATACGATCGACACCCTACAATGTGGGAAGAAGGTAATTTAACCCCTCTTGCTTATATTGTTAATATTACTTGATCATATTATAGAGACAAGACGCTTAGAGCATATCTGCAACCAGCGCAAAATTATAATTATTTCCCAGCCTTGAGTTTTATATTTTTGAACATTTCTACTTAAACTGTCCATAAAAATGGCAAGCTATGTAAAAATCTTTAATTATTTACCAAGACAATGACAGTTCACAGTCTAATAGAAAACCTTGTTGGATGAACCAGTAGTGTGCGGTGTTCAACTGTTTGTTCATTCTGCCTCCCAAATATCAAATATAAAGAAACCAATCAATGTTATGTAGGCGAAAATAATACCAATTCTCATCTCACAAAAAACATGTCCCCACTCAGGTCCATCATCTGTCAATGGAGAAACAGAGGGAGAAGAAGATTCATCCGATAAGATCTCAGGATTCTAGGAAGCCAACAGCATCATTACCCTCTGCTTTCTCTTACAGGCCCAGCATAATACCTTTCTTCAAGTGATTTTCTATATTCTCAGCACATTCCACGTACGCTGTCATTTGGCTTTATAGTTACAGATCTGGGCAGGTAACGGTCAGCATCTTCTAATACCAAGTGGAACCTCCACGTTGTAAGTTCAATAGAAAAGGGCTTTCAATGCCCAAAGTAAGCTAGTAACATAGTTTTGAAGGCTGAAGGAAGACCTTATGTCCATCTAGTTCAGCCTATTTTTAGTGCAGCTGTTCTGCATTGTTGATCCTGGGGAAGGCAAAAACCCAACAGAGTAGAAGCCAATTTTCTCCATAGGGAAAAAAATTCCTTCCCCTAAGCTGGGTCAACCATCTACCTATAATATTCTGTTATTCGTAACCTTCTATACTGTTACTCACAAGAAAAGCATCCATTCCTTTCTTACATTCATTCAGTGAGTTGGCCATCACCACTTCCTCAGGAAGAGAATTCCAGAGCCTCACTGCTCTTACCGTGAAGAACCCTCTTCTGTGCTGGTGCAGAAATTGTCTTTCCTCCAAACGAAGAGAATGCCCCCTTGTTCTTGTCACAGTCCTTGGTACAAACAGTTCATTGGAGAGATCTCTGTATTGCCCTCTGATATACTTGTACATATATAGTAGGTCTCCCCTAAGTCTTCTCTTTTCTAGAGTAAATATGTGGCGCCCCTGAGGGTTCAGCAGCCACAGAGGTACTGTACCTCCTCCTGAGGTGTGGTACCCCACCATCCAGGTAAGGTGGAGACACCTGACCACACTCCAACACCTGCATCCCACACAATATAGTAGTGTAGCAAAGCACCTTTGGTGGCTCCCTGCTTGGAACACGAAGAGTGCTGGGAGGCGGGTGGAGTTTAGTCTGCACCAAAGAGCGGGAGAAGATAGGATTCAGGAGCAGTTGGTGAGAGGAGATCCCCTGAGTGGCATGGATTGAAGGAAGTGCTGCAGCAGACCTCAGTGACCCGAGTCTGCTGGCACAGGAAAGAGATATTCAGAAAGCCTAATTCTCCATAAGAAAGATTGTTTTGTACGGAGCGTAAGGAGAAGAGAACTAAGGACTAGGGTTAGAGCAGAGCCCTTCCTCAAGTTCTAAGCGCAAGGCCGGGGTCCGGTCCCCGAGGTTGTATGGATACTAATGGTCCTGCAGCAGACACCGGAGAAATAGAAGTTGTCACCACTTTATTCCCACACAAGACTTGGGGGCACAACAGCAACTTGAGTGAGCCGGGACTTAGTAGCAAGGAGTCCCCGAAGCAGGCTACAGCTGTCTGCCGTACAAGTTGAGTTCAAAGAACATCTAAAAGGAGGAACTCCAGTGTAACTCAGTACTGTGAGTACTTCAAATAGGTGCTAGAAGGGAGACTTCAGGAAAGGCATATGTTGGCGGAGTGTTGGAGCGGAGTGCTTCATCTTGCCTGGAAGTTGGCTGAGCTCCTGACCTGGAGGACACGGCACGGATGCGGGCACCTGTACACACAACAGACTGTGAATAAAGCTTTGGAACTACATGCCCTGGTGTCCTCCGCTTATTCCTGCGCCAACACACTCAGCACTGCTACATCTCTGTGCTTAACACTGCACCATCTACGCCTCTTCCCTATCTCTTCATCTACTCTGCCCTGGGACTACAGCCCTACCTGTGGAGGGCCACAACATCATTGCTGCACCACACCATCTGTCCCAGAGGATCTGTCTCCAGCGTCGGCTTAACATCTCCATTGCCGAGCACCACAGGTGGCGTCACGAATCATCCACTCATAAACTTTAATCATTATCCGAACGCACTTGCAATCTCCCTTTTACAATGGACGCCCAGGGCCATGGACCGGGTCACAGCTGCCGTGACAACTCCCATTGAGATCAACGGGCCCGGTACCGAGTACCCTACGGCCCGGCCCTGCCCTGCCAACAACAGGGGGCGATGCAAATAGACCTAATTTTGATAACCTTTCTGGGTATTGTAGTGAACCAACTCCATTTATCATTTTAGTAGCCCGCCTTTGAACCCTTTCAAGTTCAGTAATGTCTTTCTTGAGCACCGGCGTCCAAAATTGCACACAATCCTCCAAGTGTGGTCTGACGAGTGATTTGTACAGAGGGAGAATTATGTTTTCATCTCGTGTCCCCCGACCTCTTCTAATGCATCCCATGACCCTATTTGCTTTGGTGGCAGCTGCCTGACACTGGGCACTCCAATTTAGCTTCTTATTGACTAAGATGCCTAAGTCTTTTTCCATGTCTGATTTTGCCAGCAGTTTCCCATTTAGTAAGTAATTGTAGCATCTGTTTCTCCTTCCCATGTGCATAACCTTACACTTATCTGTGTTAAACCTCATTTGCCATTTTTCAGCCCAATTCTCCAATTTACTCAAATCTGTCTGTAGTTGCAAACTGTCCTCCTTTGTGGTAACTACCTTACATAGTTTTGTATCATCTGCAAATACTGATATTTTACTGTGTAAGCCATCCACTAGATCATTAATAAATATATTACATAGTAGGGGGCCCAATACAGAACCCTGTGGTCCCCCACTAGTAACCCTGGCCCAATCTGAGGATGCCCCATTAATAACCACTCTTTGTTTTCTATCACTAAGCCAGCTACCTACCCATCTACACACATTTTCCCCTAGCCCAAGCTTTCTCATCTTACTTACCAATCTTTTATGTGGGACAGTGTCACATGCTTTAGAGAAGTCGAGATAAATGACATCCAATGATTCTCCTGGGTCCATTTGAGAGCTCACATCCTCATAGAAGCTGATCAGGTTAGTCTGACAGGAGCGATCCTTCATAAATCCATGTTGATATGGAGTTAAACATTTATTAACATTGAGATATTCCATAATGGTATCCCTTAAAAACCCTTCAAAAATTTTACCCACAACAGATGTTAAGCTTACCGGCCTATAGTTTCCAGGTTCCCTTTTACACCCCTTTTTGAATATTGGTGCCACATTTGCTTGCCGCCAATCAAAAGGAACAGACCCTGTTTCTATAGAGTCTTTAAATATAAGGAATAGAGGCCTGTCTATCACATTACTTAACTCCCTTAATACCCGAGGGTGAATGCCATCAGGGCCTGGTGATTTGTCCATTTTAATCTTACTAAGGCGGTTCTGCACTTCTTCCTGGGTTAGGCAGGTAATACTTAATGGGGAGTTTACATTGTCACTCTGCATTTCCCCTGGCAAATCCTTTTCCTGTGTGAACACTGTTGAGAAAAAAGTATTTAAAACATTTGCTTTTCCCACATCGCTCTCTATGATTTCACCCTCATTGTTCCTTAAAGGGCCGACACCATCAATTTTAATCTTTTTACTGTTTATATCATTAAAGAATAGTTTGGGGTTTGTTTTACTTTCCTTAGCAATGAGTCTCTCAGTTTCCACTTTTGCTAAATGTATTTGTTTTTTACACAGTTTATTTTTTTCTCTATAACTTTTTAATGCTTCTTCATTGCCTTCTTGTTTAGCTTCTTAAATGCCTTGTTCTTGTTCTTTATTGCCCTTTTTACATCCTTATTTAGCCACATTGGTGTTCTCCTGTTCCTAGCCCTTTTATTTCTGTACAGTATGGCTAGCTCGCAGTGGGGGTGTAAAACTGATAAATATTTCCCATTTATTTTCTGTGCTCCTATTTTTGAGGACATTGTCCCAATCAATTCGGCGAAGGTCCTCTCTAAGCTGATCAAACTTTGCTTTCCTGAAATTCAGCGTTTTCGTAACCCCCTTCCAGGGCACCTTACTGAAGGACAAGTGGAATTGTGTTATATTGTGGTCACTGTTCCCTAGGTGCCCATCGACTCGCACTTCTGTTATTCTATCTGGCCTGTGGCTTAACATTAAGTCCAGAAGGGCTGTCCCTCTAGTTGGGCCCCGCACAAGTGGTGACAGAGAATTATCCTTGGTCACTGACAGACATTGGTTTCCTTTCTGAGATATGCAGGTTTCAGTTTCCCAGTCTATGTCATTTGAACAGTTTTGGATGGTGGAGAATGTTGTGGTCTAGAGGCAAAATGGTGATTACGGTAATACGGCCGGACTACACCACCGATAAAGCAGCCACAGCCGGTGACTGAGAGGAATCTGTGACTTCTCTGCATTCAGTGGTTACTACTCACCTGGGTAGTCATATGTGGGAATCTCCTCTTTACACCGCTCATCATCTCTCACATATGTCTCTGTAGTATTAATATGGGTCAGATCTTCACCCTGAAACAAATATTGTAAAAGTCA
Source organism: Dendrobates tinctorius (assembly GCF_039654945.1). Lineage (NCBI taxonomy): Eukaryota > Metazoa > Chordata > Amphibia > Anura > Dendrobatidae > Dendrobates > Dendrobates tinctorius. The sequence continues at coordinate 521,612 of NW_027362032.1, read as the reverse complement.
CAGACAGATGGAGAAGTCCCATCTATGATCAGCTCTAATCCTGCCATCTCCACCGTTCTCATTACACAAGTATAAAACATATAATACTGGTGGATAAAACAAGACTGAGCACAAGACCTTCACAGCCGTCTACACATCATAGGGGAGATCTCCTAACACCTTCTCTCCATCTACCTGATGATCCTGAGGAGCACTGGGATCTTCTTGGTTACAGTCCAGAGGAAGAAGAGGACGGGGACATCTCTCTGGTGTTGTCCTCTTACTGGATAGATCTGGAGGAAACACATACAGGGACTGAATTCATTCTCTACATACAGATAATTATAGGCCGTGTGTATTTAGTCCTGTCTATTACCTGGTGATGTGAGGGGCTGAGGAACCTCCATTATGACGTCCTTGTACAGATCTCTGTGTCCTTCTAAATACTCCCACTCCTCCATGGAGAAATAGACAGCGACATCCTGACACCTTATAGGAACCTGACACATACAATGATACCGTCATCCCCCCGATCCCTTCATAGTGTTACTGTATAATGTCCCAGCATTCCCAGCAGTGTCACCTCTCCAGTCAGCAGCTCAATCATCTTGTAGAGGAGTTCTAGGATCTTCTGGTCATTGATGTCCTCATGGGTCAGGGGGTGAGGTGGAGGCCCCGTGATTGGGCTCAGGGGTCGTCCCCATCCCTCAGACACAGGGTCCTGACACTGATCACTAGAGGTCTTCTTCACCACTGTGTAATCCTGGTTATGGAGAGACACAGTAATAAATCTCACTACAGACATTTCCAGAGTCCTCACCTCTCCAGTTCTGTCCATCTGTTATTCCCATAGATAAGAATGATGGAATGTGACGTCATCAGAATCTCTCACCTCTCCAGTGAGACAGAAGAGGATCTCTAGGGTGAGGTGTAACATCCTCTCCGCCATCTTGTCTCTGTCCATATCCATCCTTGATGGGTAAATCAGGAAAATTCTCTTCTGTAGAAGATCTTCACTGAGAGGATCCGATATTGTAGAGACCTGAATGAGAAGAAGATGATCCGATGTAACATCGTAAGAATCCTGTGTAATAATACAATTACTGGAGATAATAAGGGAAACATAGGAGGAGATTTATTATCTTACAGGGTTTAGTTTTCTCCCCTGACATCTACTAATAAAACCTATACATTTAGGCCACAGACAACAAGCAGTTTCCTCCTCGGAGTCGGCAGCTGAACACGTTCCTCATAGACTGATCTTCCATAACGCTAATTCTCGTCTCATTACCAACACTGGAATCGGCATTAGCAATACTGCAGGAGATATTCATTACACGCGACATGAGAAATAACTCCTTCATGATGAGGACGACATCTTCATCTCCTACTACGGCTCTAGAGACAGATTTGGCCAGAGTCGGTCACTGACTCCATCCCCACCGGCCGTCTATATGAAGGTCTCCCGTCTTCCCCGCACTGGAATCTTCTATCACTTTTGGGGTCATGTTGCTCTTGGGAAAATAATTGGGGGTAAAAAGATCATTTTTGTGGAAAAAATATGATTTTTTAATTGTACGGCTGTACTTTATAAACTTCTGTGAAGCCCTTGAGGGTTTAAAGTGCTCACCACATATCTAGATAAGTTCCTTGGGGGGGTCTAGTTTCCAAAATGGGGTCACTAGTGGGGGGTTTCCACTGTTTAGGTACATCAGGGGCTCTCCAAACGTGACATGGCGTCCGATCTGAATTCCAGCCAATTTTGCATTGAAAAAGTCAAGCGGCGCTCCTTCCCTTCTGAGCTCTGCCATGCGTCGAAACAGTGGTTCCTCCCCACATATCAGGTATCAGCGTACTCAGGACAAATTGCACAATAACTTTTGCAGTCCAATTTCTCCTGTTACCCTTGGTAAAATAAAAAAAATTGGTCCTGAAGTAGTTTTTTGTGAAAAAAAGTTAAATGTACATTTTTTTTAAATATTCAATAAATTCCTGTGAAGCACCTAAAGGGTTAATAAATATCTTGAATCTGGTTTTGAGCACCTTGAGGGGTGTAGTTTTTAGAATGGTGTCACTTTTGGGTATTTTCTATCATATAGACCCGTCAAAGTGACTTCAAATGTGATGTGGTCCGTAAAAGTAAAATGGTGTTGCAAAAATGAGAAATCGCTGGTCAACTTTTAACCCTTATAACTTCCTAACAAAAAAAAATTTTGATTCCCAAATTGTGCTGATGTAAAGTAAACATGTGGGAAATGTTATTTATTAAGTTTTTTTTGTGCTACGGCTCTGTGATTTAAAAGCATAAAAATTCAAAGTTGGAAAATTGCGAAATTTTCAAAATTTTCGCCAAATGTCCGTTTTTTTCACAAATAAAAACAAAAGTTATATGAATGAAATTTTACCACAAACATGAAGTACAATATGTCATGAGAAAACATTGTCAGAATCACCGGGATCCATGGAAGCGTTCCAGAGTTATTACCTCATAAAGGGACAGTGGTCAGAATTGTAAAAATTGGTCTGGTCATGAATGTGCAAACCACCCTTGGGGGTTAAGGGGTTAAAGTGTTTCTAAAGAAAAATTGTCTCCAACAATTCTTGTAAGAAGAAAAAATAAGCAAAAAGCAGAAGACACATTTTATAATTTTTAACATGTTAAACATTTATTAAAAAGAAATGAATCTTTTTGTGCCCCAGAACATAGATGTACACCGCAGGGACGGCACAGATGAGGCTTCAACAAAAACCCTGAAAAGCAAACATGGCATCTAAGAAGGTGTGACAGAGTTTGGCTGAATGCCCCCCGCCCCCAAGTACTCGATAGTATGGGGCGGCTTAGTTACTCCGATACTTACATGCCTAATAATGGGGTCTGGGCTGCAATGTATGAAGGTCTATTAGGCCGGGCCAGAGGCAGCGTCCAATAAGTTACCTTATAACGCCCCCATACACATTAGACTAAAGTTCCATGAAAGCACTGATTTCGGGGGGTTTGGCCGACCATATAATGTATTTGGGGGCCTCCCGACAGATGATGTCAGGGCAGAGAAGGATCCGGCATCCTGAATTTCAGAGGATAATCTGTTTGTTCTTCCTGTAGATAATCCTCCTCTAGAGGAGTCTGGAGGCGACTCTCTCATACAGACCACAGGAAAGCTGGAATATTTGTGTGTATGGGGGAGTCGGGAGAGATCGCCGTCTGCCAAATGACCGATCAGCCAACTCTGATCTCATGTGTATGGGGCCGTTAGTATTACACTGACAGGCAGTGATGATACACGGCACTACAGTAGTACAGGGCATCACCGGAGCCATCAGAGGCTTGTATGTTGTGTGATCGCACTGATCAGAGGGGTTTAAAAAAGGGTTAAAGTGGAAAAAATATCACAGTTTCAGCAACAAGAAATATCCATCACTATATGGAAAGCAGAGTCACTGCACAATGTTAGTTACGTCACGTCCATAACTACTTTATTATACTCTATTATCCTGTACACAGTGGAGTAGATAGAAATCACAGATCCCACAGCAATAGCTGGAATTGGACCCTCCAACGCAAAGAAAAAAAAACTCTATCTATATACACTTCAAAAAAATAAAGGGAACACTTAAACAACAGAATATAACTCCAAGTAAATGAAACTTCTGTGAAATCAAACTGTCCACTTAGGAAGCAACACTGACTGACAATCAATTTCACATGCTGTTGTGCAAATGGAATAGACAACAGATGGAAATTATTGGCAATTATCAAGACATCCTCAATAAAGGAGTGGTTCTGCAGGTGGGGACCACAGACCACATCTCAGTACCAATGCTTTCTGGCTGATGTTCACTTTCGAATGTTGGCTGTGCTTTCATACTCGTGGTAACATTAGACAGACTCTACAACACACACAAGTGCTCAGGTAGAGCAGCTCATCCAGGATGGCACATCAGTGCGAGCTGTGGCAAGAAAGTTTGCTGTGTTTGTCAGCGCAGTGTCCAGAGGCTGGAGGTGCTACCAGGAGACAGGCCAGTACACTAGGAGATGTGGAGGGGGTTGTATGAAGGCATCAACCCAGCAGCAGGACCGCTACCTCCACCTTTATGAAGGAGGAACAGGAGGAGCACTGCTAGAGACATGCTAAATGATCTTCAGCAGGCCACAAATGTGCATGTGTCTGCACAAACGGTTAGAAACTGACTCCATGAGGATGGTCTGAGTGCCCGACGTCCACAGATGGGGGTTGTACTCACAGTTAACAGCGAGTGATCTACTAGCTAGAAGACTCTATCTATACCAGCAAGCTAGAAAAATACCAGAAATAAAACTAATCTACTTTATTCAAAATTAGATTTAAAAAGGACTTGGTCCATTCATAAAAATGTACATGTACAAAAAGACAAACACTGACAAGAAAAAACCGCTCAATCAGATGCGGTAAAACCAAACTTTCAAGCACCCTACCGGTATACCCTTAGTGTCGTTATCCAACTCTACATAGACACCCCCTCAGGGTATCCGCTTAGTGTAAATTTGTTTTGAAAAATCACACTCTCATGGTGCTAGAAAATGTCTTTTACAGATCTATTGTTCTTTTTGTGCCACTTCTATGTAGCACACATTATCATCACTAACAATGATCTCAAAAAATTTCGTAATAACAGCCTTATTTCAATAATCACCTAAAAATAAAGAATGGCATGATATACAGTCTGTAATTATGAAACCAGGGTGTGAACCTAGACATTCCTCTTTAGATCATACAGTTCACCACCTTTACAGATTTTTTATGTCATCTAGTATATCATGGAAAGATCTCACCCAAATCTATACATTCATGGGTTCCTCCATGTGACGCTCCCTTCTCCCTACGCGTTTCACCAACCAGATCATCAGGGGAGTACTGAGTACAGCGTTATGCCTACATGAGAAAAATGCCATCACTGGGCTGTTCATTTACCCGCTTTTTATAGCATGCACTCTTTAGTGTGTTCCCGCCTCATAAAGATGGGCGGGTGTATGCCCGTGACCACTTCCTGTTTCTGTGTCACTATGGTGACAAGCCCGTTACTCATATATTCCTTCACATCACTTATTCACTTACTCTCATAGCTTATTAGTAGTATGCGGTTACATCGACCTCCATTTAAAACACATGATCGTGCGCACTCTTTTCTTTATCGGGTTGCATAGTAACGCATTAGCGTCACCTTTCTTTAGCGCATGCGCATTCTTCTTTGTCACGTCCAACCCTCTTTCTTACGTCACGGCGCCTATTCACTTCCTTATACCAGCATCAGGGGAATTACCGCGCCTGCGCACTCCCAACCATAGCCGCTTCTTTGCAGGCTTTACCTTCTTAGTGTACGCAAGTCCCTTACCGCGCCTGCGCACTCCACAAACGGCCGCTTCTTTGCAGGCTATAATTTATAGATGCACAGAAGTCCCTCCTATCACAGGATTATCTTATGGGAGCACTTATAAATTTATATACCCTTAACATGCACATCTATTAAAAGTTCTTTCTCATCTGTCAGATGAATAGGATTAATATTATTTTAAAAAACGATGATGCATAGGGGCTTTAGTGTTTTTTAGCCGATCAATAATCAATCTATACCCACATATGGTTATGATTGATATCTACCGCCATCAAATAATGAATGGCATATGTACAGGAATAGGTTTCACAGTCATTTTGGGCATATTTCAATATTTCCTATCCAGTTTTGGGACTTTCAGGATACTGAAAATATTTAGCTCCATTAAGTATCCCCTAAAAAAATCCTCTCAACTATCCCAAGCGATCACTCAAGACAATGTACAGTACTTGGCTCAGACTTGATACATCTAACTTCCAAAAGAGACTTCTTATCTTCTCTTTATCCTATTCTATTTTTATTCCTAAGGTTTTAACTCCGTGTTTAGACAAACAAAAAAAGGGGGAAATAACCCATTAGAGAAGTATAACTCCTTTGGATTCCCTCCTGAGTAACCACACTACCCTTTAACCCCTATACAGGGATCTGGTTTTACGTGGGGCACAATGGAGCTTGTCCTCTGGGGCTCACATCTCATTGCATATGGGTTAGTAAATTACAAAAAAGCCGTAAAAGATAGTTGGTCATTCAGGCCTGTTGGTTGGAGTGTTCTCAGCCAGAAAATCCACCTACATTCCCTTTGGAGGATCGCTTTGTCCCAATCACCCCCTCTATGGGGGTAAGGAACTTTCTCGATCCCAACAAATTGAATTTTGCTATGATCACCCTGATGTATCCTATTGATGTGGTTTGCTATAGCTGTATCTCTTTGGTTCACCACATCACCAACATGTTCGCGTATTCTCTTCCTGAATTCCCTTCTTGTTTTCCCTATATATTCAATCCCACATATGCACGTTGCCTTATAAATCACTCCAGTAGTTCGACAATTAATAAACTGTCTAATGGTATAAACCCTCTTGTTGTTCGTACTTCTAAAGGTTTTCCCTTGTGTTACTGACTGACATGCAATACAAAAAAAAAAAAAAAAGAGATAGTAAAGAACTACTAAGGAAAGTAGAAAGAAAAGAAGATAAAGAGGTCACACGTTTCATTACTAGGTTTTCGAATGGATCAGTAAAATTTAAAGAAATTTTAGAAAGACATTGGTCAATCCTCAAAATGGATATGGATATAGAGAAAACTTTAAGTTCTAAACCACAAGTAACATACAAAAAGAACAAATCTATAAAAGATAGACTAATGCACAGTCACTTCAAAGAGACTCAAACACGTACCTGGCTAGAAGGAGAGGTAAAAGGCTGCTATAGGTGCGGTAACTGTATTGAATGTCAGTCAGTAACACAAGGGAAAACCTTTAGAAGTACGAACAACAAGAAGGTTTATACCATTAGACAGTTTATTAATTGTCGAACTACTGGAGTGATTTATAAGGCAACGTGCATATGTGGGATTGAATATATAGGGAAAACAAGAAGGGAATTCAGGAAGAGAATACGCGAACATGTTGGTGATGTGGTGAACCAAAGAGATACAGCTATAGCAAACCACATCAATAGGATACATCAGGGTGATCATAGCAAAATTCAATTTGTTGGGATCGAGAAAGTTCCTTACCCCCATAGAGGGGGTGATTGGGACAAAGCGATCCTCCAAAGGGAATGTAGGTGGATTTTCTGGCTGAGAACACTCCAACCAACAGGCCTGAATGACCAACTATCTTTTACGGCTTTTTTGTAATTTACTAACCCATATGCAATGAGATGTGAGCCCCAGAGGACAAGCTCCATTGTGCCCCACGTAAAACCAGATCCCTGTATAGGGGTTAAAGGGTAGTGTGGTTACTCAGGAGGGAATCCAAAGGAGTTATACTTCTCTAATGGGTTATTTCCCCCTTTTTTTGTTTGTCTAAACACGGAGTTAAAACCTTAGGAATAAAAGTAGAATAGGATAAAGAGAAGATAAGAAGTCTCTTTTGGAAGTTAGATGTATCAAGTCTGAGCCAAGTACTGTACATTGTCTTGAGTGATCGCTTGGGATAGTTGAGAGGATTTTTTTAGGGGATACTTAATGGAGCTAAATATTTTCAGTATCCTGAAAGTCCCAAAACTGGATAGGAAATATTGAAATATGCCCAAAATGACTGTGAAACCTATTCCTGTACATATGCCATTCATTATTTGATGGCGGTAGATATCAATCATAACCATATGTGGGTATAGATTGATTATTGATCGGCTAAAAAACACTAAAGCCCCTATGCATCATCGTTTTTTAAAATAATATTAATCCTATTCATCTGACAGATGAGAAAGAACTTTTAATAGATGTGCATGTTAAGGGTATATAAATTTATAAGTGCTCCCATAAGATAATCCTGTGATAGGAGGGACTTCTGTGCATCTATAAATTATAGCCTGCAAAGAAGCGGCCGTTTGTGGAGTGCGCAGGCGCGGTAAGGGACTTGCGTACACTAAGAAGGTAAAGCCTGCAAAGAAGCGGCTATGGTTGGGAGTGCGCAGGCGCGGTAATTCCCCTGATGCTGGTATAAGGAAGTGAATAGGCGCCGTGACGTAAGAAAGAGGGTTGGACGTGACAAAGAAGAATGCGCATGCGCTAAAGAAAGGTGACGCTAATGCGTTACTATGCAACCCGATAAAGAAAAGAGTGCGCACGATCATGTGTTTTAAATGGAGGTCGATGTAACCGCATACTACTAATAAGCTATGAGAGTAAGTGAATAAGTGATGTGAAGGAATATATGAGTAACGGGCTTGTCACCATAGTGACACAGAAACAGGAAGTGGTCACGGGCATACACCCGCCCATCTTTATGAGGCGGGAACACACTAAAGAGTGCATGCTATAAAAAGCGGGTAAATGAACAGCCCAGTGATGGCATTTTTCTCATGTAGGCATAACGCTGTACTCAGTACTCCCCTGATGATCTGGTTGGTGAAACGCGTAGGGAGAAGGGAGCGTCACATGGAGGAACCCATGAATGTATAGATTTGGGTGAGATCTTTCCATGATATACTAGATGACATAAAAAATCTGTAAAGGTGGTGAACTGTATGATCTAAAGAGGAATGTCTAGGTTCACACCCTGGTTTCATAATTACAGACTGTATATCATGCCATTCTTTATTTTTAGGTGATTATTGAAATAAGGCTGTTATTACGAAATTTTTTGAGATCATTGTTAGTGATGATAATGTGTGCTACATAGAAGTGGCACAAAAAGAACAATAGATCTGTAAAAGACATTTTCTAGCACCATGAGAGTGTGATTTTTCAAAACAAATTTACACTAAGCGGATACCCTGAGGGGGTGTCTATGGAGAGTTGGATAACGACACTAAGGGTATACCGGTAGGGTGCTTGAAAGTTTGGTTTTACCGCATCTGATTGAGCGGTTTTTTCTTGTCAGTGTTTGTCTTTTTGTACATGTACATTTTTATGAATGGACCAAGTCCTTTTTAAATCTAATTTTGAATAAAGTAGATTAGTTTTATTTCTGGTATTTTTCTAGCTTGCTGGTATAGATAGGGTTGTACTCACAGCCCAACACCGTACAGGACACTTGGCATTTGCCACAGTACACCAGGATTGGCAAATTTGCCACTGGCGCCCTGTGCTCTTCACAGATGGAAGCAGGTTCACACTGAGCACATGTGACAGATGTGACAGAGTGTGGAGACGCCATGGAGAGCGATCTGCTGCCTGCAACATCCTTCAGCATGACCGGTTTGGCAGTGGTCAGTAATGGTGTGGGGTGGCATTTCTTTGGAGGCCACACGATGTTGGGCTGTGAGCACAACCCCCATGGAGACACAAATGTGCCTTTACCTGTAGATAAATTCCCAGTGGGGGCAATTTCCAAAATGCAATAACTTAAGAAGGGAATTCAGCTCTTTTCACACTTAAGGGATCTGTATATGGAGTCTACAAACTACAGTGGGGGAAATAAGTATTTGTTACGCTGCCAATTTTGGGGCTAAAGTCACATTTATGTGAGGAAATAAAGTACAATTGTCATTTTTTCCTTCCACAGTGTGTGCAGGATTCAGTGTGCTGGAGCGCTCCTGATAATCAGCTGCGTGTCGCGATGTGTGATAGTCACAGCACCTGCATGGAGAGCGACACATGCAGCTGATTATCGGGAGCGCTCGAGGGATCCGGGGTCCCGATGCAGCTATTCGGTAAGTGATATTAGCCAATAACAACTTCTCCGACGATATTCGCTCATCTCTAGTAATAACAGCTCAAAGAAATTCACCAAACTTTTCATTAAGTTTAATAGTAAGACCCTATTAAATATTGAGCACCAGCGGGATGAAGATCAAGATGATCAAGATTTATTTTCCATTTAACATGAAAGAGGCTTCTCCCCGTGTGAGTTATTTGGTGTGGAACAAGACTCCCTTTCTGGTTAAAACATTTCCCACATTCTGAACATGAAAAAGGCTTCTCCCCTGGTGAATTCTCTGGTGCTTAACACAATTTGATTTGTTGTTAAAACATTTCCCACATTCTGAACAGGAAAAAGGCTTCTGCCCTGTGTGAGTTATTTGGTGGATAACACAATCTGATTTCAGTGCAAAACATTTCCCACATTCTGAACATGAAAAAGGCTTCTCCCCTGTGTGAGTTCTCTGGTGAGTAACACAATGTGATTTCTGTGTAAAACATTTCCCACATTCTGAACAGGAAAAAGGCTTCTCCCCTGTGTGAGTTCTATGGTGATTAACCAAATCTGATTTCTGTTTAAAACATTTCCCACATTCTGAACAGGAAAAAGGCTTCTCCCCTGTGTGAGTTCTCTGGTGAGTAACAAAATGTGATTTCTCATTAAAACATTTCCCACATTCTGAACATGAAAAACGCTTCTCCCCTGTGTGAGTTCTCTGGTGCCTAACAAGAAACGATTTCCGTTTAAAACATTTCCCACATTCTGAACAGGAAAAAGGCTTCTCCCCTGTGTGAGTTCTCTGGTGAGTAACACAATGTGATTTCTGTGTAAAACATTTCCCACATTCTGAACAGGAAAAAGGCTTCTCCCCTGTGTGAGTTCTATGGTGATTAACCAAATCTGATTTCTGTTTAAAACAATTCCCACATTCTGAACAGGAAAAAGGCTTCTCCCCTGTGTGAGTTCTCTGGTGTGTAACAAAATGAGATTTCTTGTTAAAACATTTCCTACATTCTGAACATGAGAATGACTTCTTTGCTTTAGGAGCAGTTTGTTTTTTATTGCCTCTTTTGTGACTTTGATTTCCCTTAGTAGTCAGTAATGAATCAGAAGATGGGACCTGTTTCATAGGATCAGATGACAGATCTTTGCTGTGAATGGATGATGATATATCTGGAGTAACAGCAATCACTTCAGTTGTATCTTGTAGGATCTCAAGATCATCAGATTTAAAAATTGAAGATGTCAGCTGTCCCTCTGATCTCCTGGTACGGTCATCTGCTAAGATAAAAAAAATTATTATTTATTAATAAAATATCCTTGAGTTTTAAAACTAATTTTAATTAGTGGCGCGTTTTTACCTTACTGAAAACCGCAGCAAAAATTAGGGTCTATACCAACAAGACCAAAATTGGAATAATGGGAAATAATTATAATTTTGCGCTGGTTCCAGATATGCTCTAAGCGACTTGTCTCTATAATATGTTCAAATATTATTAAAACAATGTAAGCAAGAGGGGTTAAATTACCTTATTTCCACAGTATAGGGTGTCGATCGTATAGAGCTTACCCCAGCTTACCCCAGTGTTATTTATGACCTTGTTTACTCTGGCTTGATCATATACATCTGGTCCACTCTTAATTGTCTGGCCAAGATGAGCAGAGACCACTCCTCTCTGCTTCACACCTGACTGCACTTAGTTGTACATATATTGCAGAGTACAAGTCTGCATAGACTTCAGTCTGCATTGTGATTGCTATAAGTGTGTGCTAGAAGTGTGAAGATTAATTTAAGAATTAAAACCAGAATTGAACCAGAAGGGAACTGAAGGTAACTGGACACAGTCACTGTAAACAATGTTTCTGTTTGTTTTCACTTTCACCCCAATAATCCTTCACTTTCTGCTAATTCCCCTAATCCCTACTCCTAGTAAGGAACTGTTCATCTCTTCTTCAATCCTCCCCATCCACCTCACCTCCGCCTCAAAACTGTTCCTTAACATACAATCCTCTGTCTCCAAACACAGACAGCCCCCTCATGCCCTCTCCTGCTCCCACCTGGTAACACTTTCTCTGCTCCTTCTCACTGCTGGTGATATCTCTCCAAATCCTGGTCCTCCTCACCACATTCCCACAGTCATTTCTACCTCCCATCCACGCTCTATCACAACCTTCCGTAACCTCTCCAACCTTATACCCATTCACCCAGCCCCCGCTTCCCCAGTCCCACTAACAGGAGCTCTGTGGAACGCTCGCTCTGTCTGCAACAAGCTTTCCTACATCCATGATCTTTTTGTTACTACCAAACTCTCCTTCCTCGCCATCACCGAAACCTGGCTCACCCCTTCTGACACAGCCTCTCCTGCTGCACTTTCGTATGGCGGCTTCCACCTTTCTCACACCCCCCGCCCCAGCAGCAAACATGGTGGAGGAGTTGGTTTTCTCCTGTCAGATACCTGCTCCTTCACCCCAATCCCACTGCCACCCTCTGTTACCCTCCCTTCCTTTGAGGTGCACTCTGTGCGCATCTACTCCCCCTCCAACCTCCAACTGGCTGTCATCTACCGCCCCCCAGGGCCAGCCACCACCTTCTTTGACCACTTCACCACCTGGTTACTTCATTTCCTTTCCGCGGACATCCCTACTATCATCATGGGCGACTTCAACATCCCCATTGACACTTCCCTCTCAGCTGCCACTAAACTTCTATCTCTCACTTCCTCCTTCGGCCTCACTCAATGGTCTTCTACAGCCACCCACAAAGATGGCCACACACTGGACCTCATCTTCACCCGCCTCTGCTCCCTATCTAACCTCTCTAACTCACCTCTTCCTCTCTCTGACCACAACCTGCTCACATTCTCCTCCCTCTTCACTCCATGTCTACAATCCCCACCCCACAAACTTTCACACCCTCGCAGGAATCTTAAACACCTTGACCTACACTCATTCTCCGAATCCCTCCTCCCTCTTACAGATATAAGTTCCTTACACAATGCGGATGACGCTGCCGCTCTATATAACACCACAATAGCTGTAGCTTTGGAATCCGCTGCCCCACTTACACATACCAAAACTCGCAAAATCAACAGACAGCCCTGGCACACCAGCCTGACCAAAGAGCTGAGGCGAGCTTCCAGGGCTGCTGAGCGCAGATGGAAAAGATCCCACTCCAACGAGCATTTCATCGCATGCAAACAGTCCCTCACTACTTTCAAGACCACACTCGCCACAGCTAAACAAACATACTTCTCATCTCTCATATCCTCCCTGTCTCACAACCCTAAACAGTTATTCAACACCTTCAATTCTCTCCTCCGCCCCCCAGCACCTCCTCCCTCCCCACTCATCTCAGCTGAAGACTTTGCCTCATTTTTCAAGCAGAAAATTGATAACATCAGGGACAGTTTTGGTCAACAACCCCCAGAGCCCTTCCTCCCGACTTCCCAGCCCTCCACCTTCAAAACCAACTTCTCCACCATTACAGAAGATCGACTCTCCACTCTACTCTCAAGATCACATCTCACCACCTGTGCACTCGACCCGATCCCATCCCACTTCATCCCAAACCTCACCACAGTCTTCATCCCAACCCTAACCCATCTCTTCAACCTATCACTAACAACTGGTGTTTTCCCCTCAAGCTTTAAACATGCCTCCATCACACCTATCCTCAAAAAGCCCTCTCTTGACCCATCCTCTGTATCTAGCTATCGCCCTATATCACTTCTCCCATACGCCTCCAAGCTACTGGAACAACACGTCTACCTTGAACTGTCCTCCCATCTCTCTTCTTGCTCCCTCTTCGACCGCTTACAATCTGGCTTCCGGTCACACCACTCCACTGAAACTGCCCTTACTAAGGTCACCAATGACCTCTTAACTGCCAAGAGCAAGCGACACTACTCTGTCCTCCTCCTCCTGGACCTGTCGGCTGCCTTTGACACAGTGGACCATTCCCTATTATTACAGACCCTCTCATCCCTCGGCATCACAGACTTGGCCCTCTCCTGGATCTCATCATACCTAACAGACCGGACATTCAGCGTCTCCCACTCACACACCACCTCCTCACCTCGCCCCCTATCTGTCGGAGTCCCACAAGGTTCAGTCCTAGGGCCCCTGCTGTTCTCTATTTACACCTTTGGCCTGGGACAGCTCATAGAATCTCATGGCTTTCAGTATCATCTTTATGCTGATGACACACAGATCTACATCTCTGGACCAGATATCACCTCCCTACTAACCAGAATCCCTCAATGTCTGTCCACTATTTCATCCTTCTTCTCCACTAGATATCTGAAACTCAACATGGACAAAACAGAATTCATCATCTTTCCCCCATCTCACGTGACCCCCCCTACGAACCTATCAATTACAGTAAATGACTGCCCACTCTCCCCAGTCCCACAAGCTCGCTGCCTCGGAGTAATCCTTGATGCTGATCTCTCCTTCAAACCACATATTCAAACCCTTTCCACTTCCTGCCGACTTCAACTCAAAAATATTTCACGCATCCGTTCATTCCTCACCCAAGAATCTGCAAAAACCCTAGTCCATGCCCTCATCATCTCTCGCCTTGACTACTGCAACCTCATGCTCTGCGGCCTCCCCTCAAACACTCTCGCACCCCTCCAATCTATTCTAAACTCTGCTGCCCGACTAATCCACCTGTCCCCCCGCTATTCCCCAGCTTCTCCCCTCTGTCAATCCCTTCACTGGCTCCCAATTGCCCAGAGACTCCATTACAAAACCCTAACCATGACATACAAAGCCATCCACAACTTGTCTCCTCCATACATCTGTGACCTCGTCTCCCGGTACTTTCCTGCACGCAACCTCCGATCCTCACAAGATCTCCTTCTCTACTCCCCTCTTATCTCCTCTTCCCACAATCGCATACAAGATTTCTCTCGCGCATCACCCCTACTCTGGAACTCTCTACCACAACATATCAGACTCTCACCTACCATCGAAACCTTCAAAAAGAGCCTGAAGACCCACCTCTTCCGACAAGCCTATAACCTGCAGTAACCACCGATCGACCAAACCGCTGCACGACCAGCTCTACCCTCGCCTACTGTATTATCACCCATCCCTTGAAGATTGTGAGCCCTCGCGGGCAGGGTCCTCTCTCCTCCTGTACCAGTTATGACTTGTATTGTTTAAGATTATTGTACTTGTTTTTATGTATACCCCCCTCACATGTAAAGCGCCATGGAATAAATGGCGCTATAACAATAAATAATAATAATAATAATAATAATAATAATAATAGAGGCGCTGCAATACTCAAATTTTTGAGTGGAAAATATCCATAAACGAGATATGGCACACGATCTAGAAAAGCGGTGCCTTGAAAAATGTATATATGATTGAGTATGATTGCAGCACTATCCTAGCAATATATCGTAGCAATATAAGCAGGGACTGATTTAGGTCATTAGGAGCAGTAGAGGTAAATTACCTTGTTTCCACAATGTGGATCACTAATCATATGAAGATGCTGCAGTGCTCATGTCCTTAAATAGAAATATAAAATATATCACAGGATAAAGGAGGGAACTACTATCATAAAAGCATATAATTAGGCACAATTGCAGCACTGTTCCGATGAAATATCTAAAGACTGAGTGGTATATTCCATTGCAACCTGTGAGCGTTGAGGATGGAATTACCTTAATGCCACAGTTTAGATGCTGTCCATATACCGATGCTGCAGCGCTCGAGTCCTTAAATCATGAATATCCTAGATAAACTGATGCACAGGCTAAAGGGAAAAAAAAGCCGGTGCTGTGAGCCAAATGTCAGTATAGTTGCAGCGCTGTCCCGGCCGGTGACAGACGCTGGGGATTGGCGTCCTGTGGTGCTGTAGAAGGCGCGTATGCACGCGTGTGTTCAGCCACAGGACCTGCAGGACCTGCGTGACGTCTTCAGTCACGTGACTCTTTTGCAATCATGTGATGCACACTCTTCCACAACGATGTGCGTTTAGGATCATTTCCTACGCGTTTGGTAAACATTACCGCTTTCCTTCATCAGGGGTGGTCCTAATATCATGGAGGAGTGTTTATATAGCAGTGATGATTTATTCAAATGCAAATAACTCAATTTAATTATTTAATCCCCTGGGTTTTAATGTATCTAACTCGAAGATCCACCTACTCTCTGCTTGTGACATTTTTTTAATAAAATCTCCATTTCACCAGTGTTGTTTAATTACTTGGATCCCTATTACATCTATTCCACTTTTGGAGCCTTCATGTACTTTAGCAAAATGTTTTCAGAGAGGGTGATCATCATATTTTTTCTTGATGTAAAGAAATCTTTAATTTGGTAACATTTATCCCCTTTCTTTATCTCCGTCGGTAAAACTTTAGAATTGAAGAAAAAAACGGAGATAAAGAAAGGGGATGAATGTTACCAAATTAAAGATTTCATTACATGCTCATCAAAGGGGGCCTGTATTCTATTAGATGTCCTTGAAACAAATTTTATGTGGGCAGAAGAAAGAGACCCATGAACGTGAGAATTAATGAGCACCTGCGTAACATCAAGAAATATGATGATCCACAAACGGAATATTGGTTCTATTGCTACGATATATTGCTAGGATAGTGCTGCAGTCATACTCATACATACAGTTATGGCCAAAAGTATTGACACCCCTGCAATTCTGTCAGATAATACTCAGTTTCTTCCTGAAAATTATTGCAAACACAAATTCTTTGGTATTATTATCTTCATTTAATTTGTCTTAAATGAAAAAAACACAAAAGAGAATGAAGCAAAAAGCAAAAGATTGATCATTTCACACAAAACTCCAAAAATGGGCCAGACAAAAGTATTGGCACCCTCAGCCTAATACTTGGTTGCACAACCTGCAGCCAAATTTCTGCGACCAACCGCTTCCGGTAACCATCAATGAGTTTCTTACAATGCTCTGCTGGAATTTTAGACCATTCTTCTTTAGCAAACTGCTCCAGGTCCCTGATATTTGAAGGGTGCCTTCTCCAAACTGCCATTTTTAGATCTCTCCACAGGTGTTCTATGGGATTCAGGTCTGGACTCATTGCTGGCCACCTTAGAAGTCTCCAGTGCTTCCTCTCAAACCATTTTCTAGTGCTTTTTGAAGTGTGTTTTGCGTCATTGTCCTGCTGGAAGACCGATGACCTCTGAGTGAGACCCAGCTTTCTCACACTGGGCCCTACATTATGCTGCAAAATTTGTTGGTAGTCTTCAGACTTCATATGCCATGCACACGGTCAAGCAGTCCAGTGCCAGAGGCAGCATAGCAACCCCAAAACATCAGGGAACCTTCGCCATGTTTGACTGTAGGGACCGTGTACTTTTCTTTGAATGCCTCTTTTTTTCTCCTGTAAACTCTATGTTGATGCCTTTGCCCTAAAAGCTCTACTTTTGTCTTATCTGACCAAAGAACATTATTCCAAAACGTTTTAGGCTTTTTCAGGTAAGTTTTGGCAAACTCCAGCCTGGCTTTTTTATGTCTCGGGGTAAGAAGTGGGGTCTTCCTGGGTCTCCTACCATACAGTCCCTTTTCATTCAGACGCCAACGGATAGTACAGGTTGACACTGTTGTACCCTCGGACTGCAGGGCAGCTTGAACTTGTTTGGATGTTAGTCGAGGCTCTTTATCCAACATCCGCACAATCTTGTGATGAAATCTCTTGTCAATTTTTCTTTTCCGTCCACATCTAGGGAGGTTAGCCACAGTGCCATGGGCTTTAAACTTCTTGATGACACTGCTCATGGTAGACACAGGAACATTCAGGTCTTTGGAGATGGACTTGTAGCTTTGAGATTGCTCATGCTTCCTCACAATTTGGTTTCTCAAGTCCTCAGACAGTTCTTTGGTCTTCTTTCTTTTCTCCATGCTCAATGTGGTACACACAAGGACACAGGACAGAGGTTGAGTCAACTTTAATCCATGTCAACTGGCTGCAAGTGTGATTTAGTTATTGCCAACACCTGTTAGGTGCCACAGGTAAGTTACAGGTGCTGTTAATTACACAAATTAGAGAAGCATCACATGATTTTTCGAACAGTGCCAATACTTTTGTCCACCCTCTTTTTTATGCTTGGTGTGGAATTATATCCAATTTGGCTTTAGGACAATTCTTTTTGTGTTTTTTCATTTAAGACAAATTAAATGAAGATAATAAAACCAAAGAATTTGCATTTGCAATCATTTTCAGGAAGAAACTGAGTATTATCTGACAGAATTGCAGGGGTGTCAATACTTTTGGCCATAACTGTATAGACATTTTTCAAGGCACCGCTTTTCTAGATCGTGTGCCATATCTCGTCTATGGATATTTTCCACTCAAGAATTTGAGTATTGCAGCACCTCTATACGATCGACACCCTACAATGTGGGAAGAAGGTAATTTAACCCCTCTTGCTTATATTGTTAATATTACTTGATCATATTATAGAGACAAGACGCTTAGAGCATATCTGCAACCAGCGCAAAATTATAATTATTTCCCAGCCTTGAGTTTTATATTTTTGAACATTTCTACTTAAACTGTCCATAAAAATGGCAAGCTATGTAAAAATCTTTAATTATTTACCAAGACAATGACAGTTCACAGTCTAATAGAAAACCTTGTTGGATGAACCAGTAGTGTGCGGTGTTCAACTGTTTGTTCATTCTGCCTCCCAAATATCAAATATAAAGAAACCAATCAATGTTATGTAGGCGAAAATAATACCAATTCTCATCTCACAAAAAACATGTCCCCACTCAGGTCCATCATCTGTCAATGGAGAAACAGAGGGAGAAGAAGATTCATCCGATAAGATCTCAGGATTCTAGGAAGCCAACAGCATCATTACCCTCTGCTTTCTCTTACAGGCCCAGCATAATACCTTTCTTCAAGTGATTTTCTATATTCTCAGCACATTCCACGTACGCTGTCATTTGGCTTTATAGTTACAGATCTGGGCAGGTAACGGTCAGCATCTTCTAATACCAAGTGGAACCTCCACGTTGTAAGTTCAATAGAAAAGGGCTTTCAATGCCCAAAGTAAGCTAGTAACATAGTTTTGAA
Source organism: Dendrobates tinctorius (assembly GCF_039654945.1). Classification (NCBI taxonomy): domain Eukaryota; kingdom Metazoa; phylum Chordata; class Amphibia; order Anura; family Dendrobatidae; genus Dendrobates; species Dendrobates tinctorius. The sequence goes on along the minus strand of NW_027362032.1, from coordinate 502,877 downwards.
GGCTGAAGGAAGACCTTATGTCCATCTAGTTCAGCCTATTTTTAGTGCAGCTGTTCTGCATTGTTGATCCTGGGGAAGGCAAAAACCCCACAGAGTAGAAGCCAATTTTCTCCATAGGGAAACAAATTCCTTCCCCTAAGCTGGGTCAACCATCTACCTATAATATTCTGTTATTCGTAACCTTCTATACTGTTACTCACAAGAAAAGCATCCATTCCTTTCTTACATTCATTCAGTGAGTTGGCCATCACCACTTCCTCAGGAAGAGAATTCCAGAGCCTCACTGCTCTTACCGTGAAGAACCCTCTTCTATGCTGGTGCAGAAATTGTCTTTCCTCCAAACGAAGAGAATGCCCCCTTGTTCTTGTCACAGTCCTTGGTACAAACAGTTCATTGGAGAGATCTCTGTATTGCCCTCTGATATACTTGTACATATATATTAGGTCTCCCCTAAGTCTTCTCTTTTCTAGAGTAAATATGTGGCGCCCCTGAGGGTTCAGCAGCCACAGAGGTACTGTACCTCCTCCTGAGGTGTGGTACCCCACCATCCAGGTAAGGTGGAGACACCTGACCACACTCCAACACCTGCATCCCACACAATATAGTAGTGTAGCAAAGCACCTTTGGTGGCTCCCTGCTTGGAACACGAAGAGTGCTGGGAGGCGGGTGGAGTTTAGTCTGCACCAAAGAGCGGGAGAAGATAGGATTCAGGAGCAGTTGGTGAGAGGAGATCCCCTGAGTGGCATGGATTGAAGGAAGTGCTGCAGCAGACCTCAGTGACCCGAGTCTGCTGGCACAGGAAAGAGATATTCAGAAAGCCTAATTCTCCATAAGAAAGATTGTTTTGTACGGAGCGTAAGGAGAAGAGAACTAAGGACTAGGGTTAGAGCAGAGCCCTTCCTCAAGTTCTAAGCGCAAGGCCGGGGTCCGGTCCCCGAGGTTGTATGGATACTAATGGTCCTGCAGCAGACACCGGAGAAATAGAAGTTGTCACCACTTTATTCCCACACAAGACTTGGGGGCACAACAGCAACTTGAGTGAGCCGGGACTTAGTAGCAAGGAGTCCCCGAAGCAGGCTACAGCTGTCTGCCGTACAAGTTGAGTTCAAAGAACATCTAAAAGGAGGAACTCCAGTGTAACTCAGTACTGTGAGTACTTCAAATAGGTGCTAGAAGGGAGACTTCAGGAAAGGCACATATGTTGGCGGAGTGTTGGAGCGGAGTGCTTCATCTTGCCTGGAAGTTGGCTGAGCTCCTGACCTGGAGGACACGGCACGGATGCGGGCACCTGTACACACAACAGACTGTGAATAAAGCTTTGGAACTACATGCCCTGGTGTCCTCCGCTTATTCCTGCGCCAACACACTCAGCACTGCTACATCTCTGTGCTTAACACTGCACCATCTACGCCTCTTCCCTATCTCTTCATCTACTCTGCCCTGGGACTACAGCCCTACCTGTGGAGGGCCACAACATCATTGCTGCACCACACCATCTGTCCCAGAGGATCTGTCTCCAGCGTCGGCTTAACATCTCCATTGCCGAGCACCACAGGTGGCGTCACGAATCATCCACTCATAAACTTTAATCATTATCCGAACGCACTTGCAATCTCCCTTTTACAATGGACGCCCAGGGCCATGGACCGGGTCACAGCTGCCGTGACAACTCCCATTGAGATCAACGGGCCCGGTACCGAGTACCCTACGGCCCGGCCCTGCCCTGCCAACAACAGGGGGCGATGCAAATAGACCTAATTTTGATAACCTTTCTGGGTATTGTAGTGAACCAACTCCATTTATCATTTTAGTAGCCCGCCTTTGAACCCTTTCAAGTTCAGTAATGTCTTTCTTGAGCACCGGCGTCCAAAATTGCACACAATCCTCCAAGTGTGGTCTGACGAGTGATTTGTACAGAGGGAGAATTATGTTTTCATCTCGTGTCCCCCGACCTCTTCTAATGCATCCCATGACCCTATTTGCTTTGGTGGCAGCTGCCTGACACTGGGCACTCCAATTTAGCTTCTTATTGACTAAGATGCCTAAGTCTTTTTCCATGTCTGATTTTGCCAGCAGTTTCCCATTTAGTAAGTAATTGTAGCATCTGTTTCTCCTTCCCATGTGCATAACCTTACACTTATCTGTGTTAAACCTCATTTGCCATTTTTCAGCCCAATTCTCCAATTTACTCAAATCTGTCTGTAGTTGCAAACTGTCCTCCTTTGTGGTAACTACCTTACATAGTTTTGTATCATCTGCAAATACTGATATTTTACTGCGTAAGCCATCCACTAGATCATTAATAAATATATTACATAGTAGGGGGCCCAATACAGAACCCTGTGGTCCCCCACTAGTAACCCTGGCCCAATCTGAGGATGCCCCATTAATAACCACTCTTTGTTTTCTATCACTAAGCCAGCTACCTACCCATCTACACACATTTTCCCCTAGCCCAAGCTTTCTCATCTTACTTACCAATCTTTTATGTGGGACAGTGTCACATGCTTTAGAGAAGTCGAGATAAATGACATCCAATGATTCTCCTGGGTCCATTTGAGAGCTCACATCCTCATAGAAGCTGATCAGGTTAGTCTGACAGGAGCGATCCTTCATAAATCCATGTTGATATGGAGTTAAACATTTATTAACATTGAGATATTCCAGTATGGTATCCCTTAAAAACCCTTCAAAAATTTTACCCACAACAGATGTTAAGCTTACCGGCCTATAGTTTCCAGGTTCCCTTTTACACCCCTTTTTGAATATTGGTGCCACATTTGCTTGCCGCCAATCAAAAGGAACAGACCCTGTTTCTATAGAGTCTTTAAATATAAGGAATAGAGGCCTGTCTATCACATTACTTAACTCCCTTAATACCCGAGGGTGAATGCCATCAGGGCCTGGTGATTTGTCCATTTTAATCTTACTAAGGCGGTTCTGCACTTCTTCCTGGGTTAGGCAGGTAATACTTAATGGGGAGTTTACATTGTCACTCTGCATTTCCCCTGGCAAATCCTTTTCCTGTGTGAACACTGTTGAGAAAAAAGTATTTAAAACATTTGCTTTTCCCACATCGCTCTCTATGATTTCACCCTCATTGTTCCTTAAAGGGCCGACACCATCAATTTTAATCTTTTTACTGTTTATATCATTAAAGAATAGTTTGGGGTTTGTTTTACTTTCCTTAGCAATGAGTCTCTCAGTTTCCACTTTTGCTAAATGTATTTGTTTTTTACACAGTTTATTTTTTTCTCTATAACTTTTTAATGCTTCTTCATTGCCTTCTTGTTTTAGCTTCTTAAATGCCTTGTTCTTGTTCTTTATTGCCCTTTTACATCCTTATTTAGCCCCATTGGTGTTCTCCTGTTCCTAGCCCTTTTATTTCTGTACAGTATGGCTAGCTCGCAGTGGGGGTGTAAAACTGATAAATATTTCCCATTTATTTTCTGTGCTCCTATTTTTGAGGACATTGTCCCAATCAATTCGGCGAAGGTCCTCTCTAAGCTGATCAAACTTTGCTTTCCTGAAATTCAGCGTTTTCGTAACCCCCTTCCAGGGCACCTTACTGAAGGACAAGTGGAATTGTGTTATATTGTGGTCACTGTTCCCTAGGTGCCCATCGACTCGCACTTCTGTTATTCTATCTGGCCTGTGGCTTAACATTAAGTCCAGAAGGGCTGTCCCTCTAGTTGGGCCCCGCACAAGTGGTGACAGAGAATTATCCTTGGTCACTGACAGACATTGGTTTCCTTTCTGAGATATGCAGGTTTCAGTTTCCCAGTCTATGTCATTTGAACAGTTTTGGATGGTGGAGAATGTTGTGGTCTAGAGGCAAAATGGTGATTACGGTAATACGGCCGGACTACACCACCGATAAAGCAGCCACAGCCGGTGACTGAGAGGAATCTGTGACTTCTCTGCATTCAGTGGTTACTACTCACCTGGGTAGTCATATGTGGGAATCTCCTCTTTACACCGCTCATCATCTCTCACATATGTCTCTGTAGTATTAATATGGGTCAGATCTTCACCCTGAAACAAATATTGTAAAAGTCACCGACAGATGGAGAAGTCCCATCTATGATCAGCTCTAATCCTGCCATCTCCACCGTTCTCATTACACAAGTATAAAACATATAATACTGGTGGATAAAACAAGACTGAGCACAAGACCTTCACAGCCGTCTACACATCATAGGGGAGATCTCCTAACACCTTCTCTCCATCTACCTGATGATCCTGAGGAGCACTGGGATCTTCTTGGTTACAGTCCAGAGGAAGAAGAGGACGGGGACATCTCTCTGGTGTTGTCCTCTTACTGGATAGATCTGGAGGAAACACATACAGGGACTGAATTCATTCTCTACATACAGATAATTATAGGCCGTGTGTATTTAGTCCTGTCTATTACCTGGTGATGTGAGGGGCTGAGGAACCTCCATTATGACGTCCTTGTACAGATCTCTGTGTCCTTCTAAATACTCCCACTCCTCCATGGAGAAATAGACAGCGACATCCTGACACCTTATAGGAACCTGACACATACAATGATACCGTCATCCCCCCGATCCCTTCATAGTGTTACTGTATAATGTCCCAGCATTCCCAGCAGTGTCACCTCTCCAGTCAGCAGCTCAATCATCTTGTAGAGGAGTTCTAGGATCTTCTGGTCATTGATGTCCTCATGGGTCAGGGGGTGAGGTGGAGGCCCCGTGATTGGGCTCAGGGGTCGTCCCCATCCCTCAGACACAGGGTCCTGACACTGATCACTAGAGGTCTTCTTCACCACTGTGTAATCCTGGTTATGGAGAGACACAGTAATAAATCTCACTACAGACATTTCCAGAGTCCTCACCTCTCCAGTTCTGTCCATCTGTTATTCCCATAGATAAGAATGATGGAATGTGACGTCATCAGAATCTCTCACCTCTCCAGTGAGACAGAAGAGGATCTCTAGGGTGAGGTGTAACATCCTCTCCGCCATCTTGTCTCTGTCCATATCCATCCTTGATGGGTAAATCAGGAAAATTCTCTTCTGTAGAAGATCTTCACTGAGAGGATCCGATATTGTAGAGACCTGAATGAGAAGAAGATGATCCGATGTAACATCGTAAGAATCCTGTGTAATAATACAATTACTGGAGATAATAAGGGAAACATAGGAGGAGATTTATTATCTTACAGGGTTTAGTTTTCTCCCCTGACATCTACTAATAAAACCTATACATTTAGGCCACAGACAACAAGCAGTTTCCTCCTCGGAGTCGGCAGCTGAACACGTTCCTCATAGACTGATCTTCCATAACGCTAATTCTCGTCTCATTACCAACACTGGAATCGGCATTAGCAATACTGCAGGAGATATTCATTACACGCGACATGAGAAATAACTCCTTCATGATGAGGACGACATCTTCATCTCCTACTACGGCTCTAGAGACAGATTTGGCCAGAGTCGGTCACTGACTCCATCCCCACCGGCCGTCTATATGAAGGTCTCCCGTCTTCCCCGCACTGGAATCTTCTATCACTTTTGGGGTCATGTTGCTCTTGGGAAAATAATTGGGGGTAAAAAGATCATTTTTGTGGAAAAAATATGATTTTTTAATTGTACGGCTGTACTTTATAAACTTCTGTGAAGCCCTTGAGGGTTTAAAGTGCTCACCACATATCTAGATAAGTTCCTTGGGGGGGTCTAGTTTCCAAAATGGGGTCACTAGTGGGGGGTTTCCACTGTTTAGGTACATCAGGGGCTCTCCAAACGTGACATGGCGTCCGATCTGAATTCCAGCCAATTTTGCATTGAAAAAGTCAAGCGGCGCTCCTTCCCTTCTGAGCTCTGCCATGCGTCGAAACAGTGGTTCCTCCCCACATATCAGGTATCAGCGTACTCAGGACAAATTGCACAATAACTTTTGCAGTCCAATTTCTCCTGTTACCCTTGGTAAAATAAAAAAAATTGGTCCTGAAGTAGTTTTTTGTGAAAAAAAGTTAAATGTACATTTTTTTTAAATATTCAATAAATTCCTGTGAAGCACCTAAAGGGTTAATAAATATCTTGAATCTGGTTTTGAGCACCTTGAGGGGTGTAGTTTTTAGAATGGTGTCACTTTTGGGTATTTTCTATCATATAGACCCGTCAAAGTGACTTCAAATGTGATGTGGTCCGTAAAAGTAAAATGGTGTTGCAAAAATGAGAAATCGCTGGTCAACTTTTAACCCTTATAACTTCCTAACAAAAAAAAATTTTGATTCCCAAATTGTGCTGATGTAAAGTAAACATGTGGGAAATGTTATTTATTAAGTTTTTTTTGTGCTACGGCTCTGTGATTTAAAAGCATAAAAATTCAAAGTTGGAAAATTGCGAAATTTTCAAAATTTTCGCCAAATGTCCGTTTTTTTCACAAATAAAAACAAAAGTTATATGAATGAAATTTTACCACAAACATGAAGTACAATATGTCATGAGAAAACATTGTCAGAATCACCGGGATCCATGGAAGCGTTCCAGAGTTATTACCTCATAAAGGGACAGTGGTCAGAATTGTAAAAATTGGTCTGGTCATGAATGTGCAAACCACCCTTGGGGGTTAAGGGGTTAAAGTGTTTCTAAAGAAAAATTGTCTCCAACAATTCTTGTAAGAAGAAAAAATAAGCAAAAAGCAGAAGACACATTTTATAATTTTTAACATGTTAAACATTTATTAAAAAGAAATGAATCTTTTTGTGCCCCAGAACATAGATGTACACCGCAGGGACGGCACAGATGAGGCTTCAACAAAAACCCTGAAAAGCAAACATGACATCTAAGAAGGTGTGACAGAATTTGGCTGAATGCCCCCCGCCCCCAATACTCGATAGTATGGGGCGTCCTAGTTACTCCGATACTTACATGCCTAATAATGGGGTCTGGGCTGCAATGTATGAAGGTCTATTAGGCCGGAGGCAGCGTCCAATAAGTTACCTTATAACGCCCCCATACACATTAGACTAAAGTTCTATGAAAGCACTGATTTCGGGGGGTTTGGCCGACCATATAATGTATTTGGGGGCCTCCCGACAGATGATGTCAGGGCAGAGAAGGATCCGGCATCCTGAATTTCAGAGGATAATCCGTTTGTTCTTCCTGTAGATAATCCTCCTCTAGAGGAGTCTGGAGGCGACTCTCTCATACAGACCACAGGAAAGCTGGAATATTTGTGTGTATGGGGGAGTCGGGAGAGATCGCCGTCTGCCAAATGACCGATCAGCCAACTCTGATCTCATGTGTATGGGGCCGTTAGTATTACACTGACAGGCAGTGATGATACACGGCACTACAGTAGTACAGGGCATCACCGGAGCCATCAGAGGCTTGTATGTTGTGTGATCGCACTGATCAGAGGGGTTTAAAAAAGGGTTAAAGTGGAAAAAATATCACAGTTTCAGCAACAAGAAATATCCATCACTATATGGAAAGCAGAGTCACTGCACAATGTTAGTTACGTCACGTCCATAACTACTTTATTATACTCTATTATCCTGTACACAGTGGAGTAGATAGAAATCACAGATCACACAGCAATAGCTGGAATTGGACCCTCCAACGCAAAGAAAAAAAAACTCTATCTATATACACTTCAAAAAAATAAAGGGAACACTTAAACAACAGAATATAACTCCAAGTAAATGAAACTTCTGTGAAATCAAACTGTCCACTTAGGAAGCAACACTGACTGACAATCAATTTCACATGCTGTTGTGCAAATGGAATAGACAACAGATGGAAATTATTGGCAATTATCAAGACATCCTCAATAAAGGAGTGGTTCTGCAGGTGGGGACCACAGACCACATCTCAGTACCAATGCTTTCTGGCTGATGTTCACTTTCGAATGTTGGCTGTGCTTTCATACTCGTGGTAACATTAGACAGACTCTACAACACACACAAGTGCTCAGGTAGAGCAGCTCATCCAGGATGGCACATCAGTGCGAGCTGTGGCAAGAAAGTTTGCTGTGTTTGTCAGCGCAGTGTCCAGAGGCTGGAGGTGCTACCAGGAGACAGGCCAGTACACTAGGAGATGTGGAGGGGGTTGTATGAAGGCATCAACCCAGCAGCAGGACCGCTACCTCCACCTTTATGAAGGAGGAACAGGAGGAGCACTGCTAGAGACATGCTAAATGATCTTCAGCAGGCCACAAATGTGCATGTGTCTGCACAAACGGTTAGAAACTGACTCCATGAGGATGGTCTGAGTGCCCGACGTCCACAGATGGGGGTTGTACTCACAGTTAACAGCGAGTGATCTACTAGCTAGAAGACTCTATCTATACCAGCAAGCTAGAAAAATACCAGAAATAAAACTAATCTACTTTATTCAAAATTAGATTTAAAAAGGACTTGGTCCATTCATAAAAATGTACATGTACAAAAAGACAAACACTGACAAGAAAAAACCGCTCAATCAGATGCGGTAAAACCAAACTTTCAAGCACCCTACCGGTATACCCTTAGTGTCGTTATCCAACTCTCCATAGACACCCCCTCAGGGTATCCGCTTAGTGTAAATTTGTTTTGAAAAATCACACTCTCATGGTGCTAGAAAATGTCTTTTACAGATCTATTGTTCTTTTTGTGCCACTTCTATGTAGCACACATTATCATCACTAACAATGATCTCAAAAAATTTCGTAATAACAGCCTTATTTCAATAATCACCTAAAAATAAAGAATGGCATGATATACAGTCTGTAATTATGAAACCAGGGTGTGAACCTAGACATTCCTCTTTAGATCATACAGTTCACCACCTTTACAGATTTTTTATGTCATCTAGTATATCATGGAAAGATCTCACCCAAATCTATACATTCATGGGTTCCTCCATGTGACGCTCCCTTCTCCCTACGCGTTTCACCAACCAGATCATCAGGGGAGTACTGAGTACAGCGTTATGCCTACATGAGAAAAATGCCATCACTGGGCTGTTCATTTACCCGCTTTTTATAGCATGCACTCTTTAGTGTGTTCCCGCCTCATAAAGATGGGCGGGTGTATGCCCGTGACCACTTCCTGTTTCTGTGTCACTATGGTGACAAGCCCGTTACTCATATATTCCTTCACATCACTTATTCACTTACTCTCATAGCTTATTAGTAGTATGCGGTTACATCGACCTCCATTTAAAACACATGATCGTGCGCACTCTTTTCTTTATCGGGTTGCATAGTAACGCATTAGCGTCACCTTTCTTTAGCGCATGCGCATTCTTCTTTGTCACGTCCAACCCTCTTTCTTACGTCACGGCGCCTATTCACTTCCTTATACCAGCATCAGGGGAATTACCGCGCCTGCGCACTCCCAACCATAGCCGCTTCTTTGCAGGCTTTACCTTCTTAGTGTACGCAAGTCCCTTACCGCGCCTGCGCACTCCACAAACGGCCGCTTCTTTGCAGGCTATAATTTATAGATGCACAGAAGTCCCTCCTATCACAGGATTATCTTATGGGAGCACTTATAAATTTATATACCCTTAACATGCACATCTATTAAAAGTTCTTTCTCATCTGTCAGATGAATAGGATTAATATTATTTTAAAAAACGATGATGCATAGGGGCTTTAGTGTTTTTTAGCCGATCAATAATCAATCTATACCCACATATGGTTATGATTGATATCTACCGCCATCAAATAATGAATGGCATATGTACAGGAATAGGTTTCACAGTCATTTTGGGCATATTTCAATATTTCCTATCCAGTTTTGGGACTTTCAGGATACTGAAAATATTTAGCTCCATTAAGTATCCCCTAAAAAAATCCTCTCAACTATCCCAAGCGATCACTCAAGACAATGTACAGTACTTGGCTCAGACTTGATACATCTAACTTCCAAAAGAGACTTCTTATCTTCTCTTTATCCTATTCTATTTTTATTCCTAAGGTTTTAACTCCGTGTTTAGACAAACAAAAAAAGGGGGAAATAACCCATTAGAGAAGTATAACTCCTTTGGATTCCCTCCTGAGTAACCACACTACCCTTTAACCCCTATACAGGGATCTGGTTTTACGTGGGGCACAATGGAGCTTGTCCTCTGGGGCTCACATCTCATTGCATATGGGTTAGTAAATTACAAAAAAGCCGTAAAAGATAGTTGGTCATTCAGGCCTGTTGGTTGGAGTGTTCTCAGCCAGAAAATCCACCTACATTCCCTTTGGAGGATCGCTTTGTCCCAATCACCCCCTCTATGGGGGTAAGGAACTTTCTCGATCCCAACAAATTGAATTTTGCTATGATCACCCTGATGTATCCTATTGATGTGGTTTGCTATAGCTGTATCTCTTTGGTTCACCACATCACCAACATGTTCGCGTATTCTCTTCCTGAATTCCCTTCTTGTTTTCCCTATATATTCAATCCCACATATGCACGTTGCCTTATAAATCACTCCAGTAGTTCGACAATTAATAAACTGTCTAATGGTATAAACCCTCTTGTTGTTCGTACTTCTAAAGGTTTTCCCTTGTGTTACTGACTGACATGCAATACAAAAAAAAAAAAAAAAGAGATAGTAAAGAACTACTAAGGAAAGTAGAAAGAAAAGAAGATAAAGAGGTCACACGTTTCATTACTAGGTTTTCGAATGGATCAGTAAAATTTAAAGAAATTTTAGAAAGACATTGGTCAATCCTCAAAATGGATATGGATATAGAGAAAACTTTAAGTTCTAAACCACAAGTAACATACAAAAAGAACAAATCTATAAAAGATAGACTAATGCACAGTCACTTCAAAGAGACTCAAACACGTACCTGGCTAGAAGGAGAGGTAAAAGGCTGCTATAGGTGCGGTAACTGTATTGCATGTCAGTCAGTAACACAAGGGAAAACCTTTAGAAGTACGAACAACAAGAAGGTTTATACCATTAGACAGTTTATTAATTGTCGAACTACTGGAGTGATTTATAAGGCAACGTGCATATGTGGGATTGAATATATAGGGAAAACAAGAAGGGAATTCAGGAAGAGAATACGCGAACATGTTGGTGATGTGGTGAACCAAAGAGATACAGCTATAGCAAACCACATCAATAGGATACATCAGGGTGATCATAGCAAAATTCAATTTGTTGGGATCGAGAAAGTTCCTTACCCCCATAGAGGGGGTGATTGGGACAAAGCGATCCTCCAAAGGGAATGTAGGTGGATTTTCTGGCTGAGAACACTCCAACCAACAGGCCTGAATGACCAACTATCTTTTACGGCTTTTTTGTAATTTACTAACCCATATGCAATGAGATGTGAGCCCCAGAGGACAAGCTCCATTGTGCCCCACGTAAAACCAGATCCCTGTATAGGGGTTAAAGGGTAGTGTGGTTACTCAGGAGGGAATCCAAAGGAGTTATACTTCTCTAATGGGTTATTTCCCCCTTTTTTTGTTTGTCTAAACACGGAGTTAAAACCTTAGGAATAAAAGTAGAATAGGATAAAGAGAAGATAAGAAGTCTCTTTTGGAAGTTAGATGTATCAAGTCTGAGCCAAGTACTGTACATTGTCTTGAGTGATCGCTTGGGATAGTTGAGAGGATTTTTTTAGGGGATACTTAATGGAGCTAAATATTTTCAGTATCCTGAAAGTCCCAAAACTGGATAGGAAATATTGAAATATGCCCAAAATGACTGTGAAACCTATTCCTGTACATATGCCATTCATTATTTGATGGCGGTAGATATCAATCATAACCATATGTGGGTATAGATTGATTATTGATCGGCTAAAAAACACTAAAGCCCCTATGCATCATCGTTTTTTAAAATAATATTAATCCTATTCATCTGACAGATGAGAAAGAACTTTTAATAGATGTGCATGTTAAGGGTATATAAATTTATAAGTGCTCCCATAAGATAATCCTGTGATAGGAGGGACTTCTGTGCATCTATAAATTATAGCCTGCAAAGAAGCGGCCGTTTGTGGAGTGCGCAGGCGCGGTAAGGGACTTGCGTACACTAAGAAGGTAAAGCCTGCAAAGAAGCGGCTATGGTTGGGAGTGCGCAGGCGCGGTAATTCCCCTGATGCTGGTATAAGGAAGTGAATAGGCGCCGTGACGTAAGAAAGAGGGTTGGACGTGACAAAGAAGAATGCGCATGCGCTAAAGAAAGGTGACGCTAATGCGTTACTATGCAACCCGATAAAGAAAAGAGTGCGCACGATCATGTGTTTTAAATGGAGGTCGATGTAACCGCATACTACTAATAAGCTATGAGAGTAAGTGAATAAGTGATGTGAAGGAATATATGAGTAACGGGCTTGTCACCATAGTGACACAGAAACAGGAAGTGGTCACGGGCATACACCCGCCCATCTTTATGAGGCGGGAACACACTAAAGAGTGCATGCTATAAAAAGCGGGTAAATGAACAGCCCAGTGATGGCATTTTTCTCATGTAGGCATAACGCTGTACTCAGTACTCCCCTGATGATCTGGTTGGTGAAACGCGTAGGGAGAAGGGAGCGTCACATGGAGGAACCCATGAATGTATAGATTTGGGTGAGATCTTTCCATGATATACTAGATGACATAAAAAATCTGTAAAGGTGGTGAACTGTATGATCTAAAGAGGAATGTCTAGGTTCACACCCTGGTTTCATAATTACAGACTGTATATCATGCCATTCTTTATTTTTAGGTGATTATTGAAATAAGGCTGTTATTACGAAATTTTTTGAGATCATTGTTAGTGATGATAATGTGTGCTACATAGAAGTGGCACAAAAAGAACAATAGATCTGTAAAAGACATTTTCTAGCACCATGAGAGTGTGATTTTTCAAAACAAATTTACACTAAGCGGATACCCTGAGGGGGTGTCTATGGAGAGTTGGATAACGACACTAAGGGTATACCGGTAGGGTGCTTGAAAGTTTGGTTTTACCGCATCTGATTGAGCGGTTTTTTCTTGTCAGTGTTTGTCTTTTTGTACATGTACATTTTTATGAATGGACCAAGTCCTTTTTAAATCTAATTTTGAATAAAGTAGATTAGTTTTATTTCTGGTATTTTTCTAGCTTGCTGGTATAGATAGGGTTGTACTCACAGCCCAACACCGTACAGGACACTTGGCATTTGCCACAGAACACCAGGATTGGCAAATTTGCCACTGGCGCCCTGTGCTCTTCACAGATGGAAGCAGGTTCACACTGAGCACATGTGACAGACGTGACAGAGTCTGGAGACGCCGTGGAGAGCGATCTGCTGCCTGCAACATCCTTCAGCATGACCGGTTTGGCAGTGGTCAGTAATGGTGTGGGGTGGCATTTCTTTGGAGGCCACACGATGTTGGGCTGTGAGCACAACCCCCATGGAGACACAATTGTGCCTTTACCTGGAGATAAATTCCCAGTGGGGGCAATTTCCAAAATGCAATAACTTAAGAAGGGAATTCAGCTCTTTTCACACTTAAGGGATCTGTATATGGAGTCTACAAACTACAGTGGGGAAAATAAGGATTTGTTACGCTGCCAATTTTGGGGCTAAAGTCACATTTATGTGAGGAAATAAAGTACAATTGTCATTTTTTCCTTCCACAGTGTGTGCAGGATTCAGTGTGCTGGAGCGCTCCTGATAATCAGCTGCGTGTCGCGATGTGTGATAGTCACAGCACCTGCATGGAGAGCGACACATGCAGCTGATTATCGGGAGCGCTCGAGGGATCCGGGGTCCCGATGCAGCTATTCGGGAAGTGATATTAGCCAATAACAACTTCTACGACGATATTCGCTCATCTCTAGTAATAACAGCTCAAAGAAATTCACCAAACTTTTCATTAAGTTTAATAGTAAGACCCTATTAAATATTGAGCACCAGCGGGATGAAGCATTGACAGCGGCATGTAAAAGTGTGGGCGCCCCTGGTCAAAATGACCGTTATTGTGAGCAGCAGTAAGATGAAGATGAAATGATCTCTAAAAGCCCGAACCTCTAAGATGACACATGGCCTTTGTATTTTAGGCAAAAATAATAATAAAACAGATATATATATATATATATATATATATACACACACACAAATATATAGACTTTTTTACAATTTCATAATTGCAAAAAGGAAAAAGGGCGATGCAAAATTTTGGGCACCTTTAGAGATTTGTGTACTGAGATAATTTTGATCAAGATCTCACACCTTAATTAGCTTGTTAGGGTTATGGTGAGATCACATGGTGACCAGGAGCTACAGTCTGAGGAAAGGGCTAAAAAGCCTTCACTAGACCCCTGTACAGCTGTATAATGAGGCCCAGGCTTTATAGTGAAGGGACAGGAGTGAGGGCCTGTTCTCAGGAGCTACAGTCTGAGGAAAGGGCTAAAAAGCCTTCACTAGACCCCTGTACAGCTGTATAATGAGTACCAGGCTTTATAGTGAAGGGAGAGGAGTGAGGGCCTGTTCCCAGGAGCTACAGTCTGAGGAAAGGGCTAAAAGCCTTCACTAGACCCCTGTACAGCTGTATAATGAGGCCCAGGCTTTATAGTGAAGGGACAGGAGTGAGGGCCTGTTCCCAGGAGCTACAGTCTGAGGAAAGGGCTAAAAGCCTTCACTAGACCCCTGTACAGCTGTATAATGAGGCCCAGGCTTTATAGTGAAGGGACAGGAGTGAGGGCCTGTTCCCAGGAGCTACAGTCTGAGGAATGGGCTAAAAAGCCTTCACTAGACCCCTGTACAGCTGTATAATGAGGCCCAGGCTTTATAGTGCAGGGACTGGAGTGAGGGCCTGTGCCCAGGAGCTACAGTCTGAGGAAAGGGCTAAAAAGCCTTCACTAGACCCCTGTACAGCTGAATAATGAGGCCCAGGCTTTATAGTGCAGGGACAGGAGTGAGGGCCTGTGCCCAGGAGCTACAGTCTGAGGAAAGGGCTAAAAAGCCTTCACTAGACCCCTGTACAGCTGTATAGTGAGGCCCAGGCTTTATAGTGAAGGGACAGGAGTGAGGGCCTGATCCCAGGAGCTACAGTCTGAGGAAAGGGCTAAAAAGCCTTCACTAGACCCCTGTACAGCTGTATAATGAGGCCCAGGCTTTATAGTGAAGGGACAGGAGTGAGGGCCTGTTCCCAGGAGCTACAGTCTGAGGAAAGGGCTAAAAAGCCTTCACTAGACCCCTGTACAGCTGTATAATGAGGCCCAGGCTTTATAGTGAAGGGACAGGAGTGAGGGCCTGTTCCCAGGAGCTACAGTCTGAGGAAAGGGCTAAAAAGCCTTCACTAGACCCCTGTACAGCTGTATAATGAGGCCCAGGCTTTATAGTGAAAGGACAGGAGTGAGGGCCTGTGCCCAGGAGCTATAGTCTGAGGAAAGGGCTAAAAAGCCTTCACTAGACCCCTGTACAGCTGTATAATGAGGCCCAGGCTTTATAGTGAAGGGACTGGAGGGAGAAAAGTGGGGAAAGGAGCCAGAAGAGCCGGACTGCCCATCACTAACCTGCAGAGCTGCACTCCACATATATGGCTGCTCTGTGCACAGGACCTGTGATGAGGTCACAGGAGGGGAGGAGTCAGGGGTCACATGATCTCCGGAGTGCAGACCTCCATGGAGCCTTCTCCTCAGTCAGTGACATTCCCGCCATTATTTGCCCCTCACTACTGGCACAATTACCCCGCGCCGCCTTCTCTACACAGTGTTATGTGTGGAATGTAACGTGTGGTTTCTCTGGAGGGAAATAGACCCCACACATGAGGGAATTCTCACCGGTTACCGGCCGTCTACTATATGGCGGCATATGATTGTGCTATCGACTCCACACCAGGAGCTAAAATGCCCAAATCTCTAATGTAACCGCTATAAGAGAAGATATAACAAATTTCCCCTAAACTCACACAGCGGAGGAGGCCTCACTTGGAGCAATGTGACTCGCGCACAGAAAATCTATTCCCGGTTCTGTGATAAGTTATCGGCCGACAGGAAGAAGAAAGGTCTGAATTACAGCCCAGACTGGAGGAGAAACTGCAGGAGTTAGAATTGGCCAATCAGCGCTCTTCACCCCTATACTTATCTACACAAACACAAGATATGAAATGACAATTAGACGCCATTCTCACCACCAGAACGGAGAGGCGCTAACTTGGAGTAAAGCCGCGTTTTATCACCATGCCAATAAGCCTAATAAGATGCCGCTCGTAAGCTCAGAATGAGAGAGTCACTGCATATAATCTCCTCTATAAAAGACCCTAAGGGTCAGATCTTAGCCCACCCCGATGTCATGTATAGCACTTATAATGAATACTCCCAGAGTTTGTATTCGCCCCCACAATCACCCCCCTCACTACTGGAGTCATTCCTTCACACACTACATCTACCTAACCTGACTGAGTCCGCGGCACAACAACTCCATTTACACATCTCTGAGGAGGAAATAGTTTCACCAATCAAAAAACTAAAACGAGGAAAGGCCCCGGGGCCGGATGGTCTTACAGCAATATATTATAAAAAATGCAGCGATGTGCTGACACCACATATAAAAACCTCTGTAATTCACTACTAAATGGCTCACAGCTGCCCCCTGAGTTCTACGTGGCGCATGTAACCGTAATCCCTAATCCTAAGAAAGATCATCTCACCACAAATTATAGACCTATATCCCTCTTATACATTGACTTCAAAATCTTTACATCCATTGTGACAGGATCAATAAAATCCTCCCTCACCTCATCCATCGGGGTCAGGTTGGTTTTATACCAGCGCGACAGGCCCCAGATAATATTAGGAGAGCGTTAAATATTATTCATACAACTAACCTACAGCGAAAGCGACTTCTCCTGCTTGCATTAGATATTGAGAGGGCTTTCGATTCGGCGTCCTGGACGTATCTCTTTACGGTTCTATCGGAAGTCGGATTCTCCCCTAAACTCATAAAGTGCCTCCAATTGTTATATGATAGCCCTATCGCTTATGTAAAACTCCCGTCACCACACCCCCCTCCAATTAATATTCAGAGGGTACCAGGCAGGGCTGTCCTCTATCTCCGGCTCTTTTTGCACTTGCAATAGAACCCATTGTGGAAGCAATAAGGAGAGACCAGAATATCCTGGTCCCTGAGAATATGGGAGACCAATATAAAGTCAGCCTCTTTGCGGATGATCTCCTGCTAACATTAATAAGTCCCCACACTACACTCCCTCACTTGTTTTCTCTCCTTCACGAATTTGAGAAGATCTCAGGGTTAAAGATTAACATTGATAAATCCAGAAGCATTATTTGTAAATTTTCCTAAGAGCAAACTAATATAGCCTCCCATTTTGGGTTTATACACAAAGAACATTATCTAACATATCTGGGTATCAACTTAACAGCCAACAGGTCACCTCTGTTTAGGTGGAATTACACTCCACTGATCCAAAACTTCCAGAGGGACCTGGATAGATGGGCTTCCTCAAAGTTACCCTGGCTCGGCAGAATACAGGCATTAAAAATGGTGTCACTGCCTCGCTTCTTATATCTATTTAGGTCCCTCCCAATTATGGTACCAGCCAGAACGTTCACTCATTTACACTCTATGATGTCTAGAAACATAGAATTGTAGAGCTGGAAGGGACCTCCTGGGCCATGTGGTCCAACCCCCTGCTCAAAGCATGATTCGCTAAATCATCCCAGACAGATGTCTGTCCAGCCTCTGTTTGAAGACTTCCATTGAAGGAGAACTCACCACTTCTTGTGGCAGCTTGTTCCACTCATTGATCACTCTAACTGTCAAAAAGTTTTTTTAATATCTAATCTGTGTCTCCTCCCATTCAGTTTCATCTCACTGCTTCTATTCTTTCCTTGTGCAAATGAGAATAAAGATGATCCTTCTACAATGTGACAGCCCTTGAGATATTTGTAGAAAGCTATTAAGTCTCCTCTCAGTCTTCTCTTTTGCAAGCTAAACATTCCCAAATCATGCAACCTTTCCTCATAAGACAGGTTTTGCAGACCGGTCACCATTCTGGTCGCTCTTTTCTGAACTTGCTCCAGTTTGTTGATGTCTTTTTTAAAATGTGGCGCCCAAAACTGGACACAATATTCCAGATGAGGTCTGTCCAGAGAGGAGTAGAGGGCAATAATGACTTCACTTGATCTAGAC
Source organism: Dendrobates tinctorius (assembly GCF_039654945.1). Classification (NCBI taxonomy): domain Eukaryota; kingdom Metazoa; phylum Chordata; class Amphibia; order Anura; family Dendrobatidae; genus Dendrobates; species Dendrobates tinctorius. The sequence continues at coordinate 484,785 of NW_027362032.1, read as the reverse complement.
TGTATGCTACTGTTAATACATCCTAAAATTGCATTTGCCTTTTTTGCTGCTGCATCACACTGTTGACTCATTCAGTCTGTGATCTATTAGTATACCCAAGTCTTTTTCACATGTGCTGTTGCTTAGCCCTATTCCTCCCATTCTGTATATGCTTTTTTTATTTTTTTTGCCCACATGTAGTACTTTGCATTTTTCCCTGTTAAAAAACATTCTGTTAGTCGCTGCCCACTGCTCCAGTTTATTTTGATCATTTTGAATCCTCTCTCTCTCTTCTCTAGTATTAGCTATCCCTCCTAGCTTTGTGTCATCAGCAAATTTAATCAGTTTACCTTCTATTCCTTCATCTAAATCATTGATAAAGATGTTGAAAAATACAGGTCCCAGGACAGAGCCCTGTGGTACCCCACTTGAGACATTCTTCCAACTGGATGTGCAGCCATTTACGACCACTCTTTGGGTCCGATCACTAAGCCAGTTATGAACCCACCTAACAGTTGCCTTGTCCATTCCATACTTAGTCATTTTTTCAATAAGGATTGTATGAGATACTTTGTCAAATGCTTTGCTGAAGTCAAGATATACTATATCTACAGCATTTCCCTGATCCACCCAATCAGTGATTCCATCATAGAAGGAAATTAAGTTAGTCTGACATGACTTATTAGTTACAAATAGAGTTGAGCGAAACGGGTCGAAAAATTTCAAAAGTCGCCGACTTTTGGCAAAGTCGGGTTTCATGAAACGAAACCCGACCCTAGGATGAGGTCGGCCACGAGGTCGGCGACTTAAGCGCCAAAGTCACGTTTCAAAAGTTTGTTTTGCGCTCTTTTTCAGCCAATCAGGATCCATGGACACTGTGGGCAACGTGATGACATAGGCAGGGGTCACCACCATCTTTCAGAAGGGCATGCAAGTGATTGGCTTGCTTTGGGGGGCATCACAGGGGGTATAAAAGGGCGTGCACGCCGACCACCATGTTACTCATGCTGATCTCAGAATAGGGAGAGCTGCTGCTGCTGCTGATTCTGTAGGGAGAGCGTTAGGCAGGGAAGAAGACACCAAAAACTGCTTCTGCTGCTAGCGATTTTGCCTGTACAACACACCAGTCACTGTGTGTGCAGTGCAAGTGGAGGCTATATTTTGCTGGATCAGCGGTGTTGGTTGTTAGGCTGCCTTCTAAGGCTTCCTGACGGCTGCATTGCTGTTTACCCACTGCTCTGCAAACTGCTTTTTTAAAAGCAATCCCAATTTTTTTTTTTGTCCTGGTGAGGTACTGAGCATGCATTTTTTCACACCATACAGCGGTGCACACTCCTCACACAGTACCGTGTAACGACTGTTATCACGGCCACAGTGAAGCTATCTGTGTGTCACTCTGTAAGAATAAGTCGAGGACATGTTCCGTTCTTACAGACCTGCACCTTCTAGTTTTGTCTAGTTTTCAAACAGTTAAATATTTTGCTAGTGGAAAGCGTCAGCAGGCTGTGTTGCAGATGATGTGTTTGGGTGACAGACACACCGCCGAGGTGCTGGCCGAGTACTTTCAGCGACAAACTGAGTCATGGCTGGGCAGTGTACATCTTGAGGCAGGCAAGGTAGTTAGTGATAACGGCCGTAATTTTGTGGCAGCCATAGCCCTTTCAAAACTCAGCCACATACCTTGCTTGGCTCACACCTTGAACCTGGTGGTGCAGTGCTTCCTCAAAAATTATCCGGAGTTAACAGCCCTGCTCCAGAAGGTGCGAAGACTGTGCGCGCACATCCGCCGGTCGCCTGTACACTCCATTCGTATGCAGAAGCTGCAGCGATTGCTCCACCTTCCCAACCACTGCCTCATTATTGACATTGCAACAAGGTGGAACTCCACCCTGCACATGGTGGAGCGGCTGTGCGAGCAGAGGCAGGCCATAATGCATTTGTGGGAGGATACAAGGCCAGGCACTTTGAGAGCAGACATGGAGTTGACAGGTGTGCAGTGGTCGAAGCTGAAAGACCTCTGTAAAGTCCTTCAGTGTTTTGAGGAATGCACATGGCTGGTAAGCGCAGACAACGCCATCCTAAGCATGAGCATCCCACTTATGCGTCTGCTCATGCAAACTTTGACGCACCTTAAGGAGCAGGCTTCTGCAGCCAATGTTGACGAGGAGGAAGAGGAGGAGGGAATCCTTGATGACATTCAGTCACTGTCTGCTCAGGGACCTCTCCTGGACGAGGTGGAGGAAGAAGAGGAGGATGATGATGGGGATGATTACTTAGGGGAGGAGGATGCATCTCGTGGGGCAAGTGAAAATGTTGGCGTGGCAAGGTCTGGTACAGGGTTTGTGCTTGACTGGAGGGATGTGGATTTGCCAGAAAGTGCTCCTCCACCCAGCACTCACAGTGCATCATTGACACCGGGAACATTGGCCCACATGTCAGATTATGCCTTGCAGATCCTAAAAAGGGACCCATGCATTGCCAAAATGATGAACGATGACGACTACTGGTTGGCCAGCATCCTGGATCCACGCTATAAAGGCAAATTACAAAACATCATGCCACAGGAGAACCTTGACCTAATATTGGCTACTAAACAAGCAACTCTGGTTAACCGGTTGGTTGAGGCATTCCCAGCACACAGCAGCGGTGATGGTTCTCACACGAGCCGTACGGGCCGGGGGCAGCTTGGCAGAGGTGTTCGTGGTGCACACAGCAGAAGTGGCGTTGGAGACAGGGGTTTCATGACAATGTTATGGACTGATTTTTCACGAACCGCTCACACAACTGTTAATACAGCATCGATGGAAAGTGACAGGAGACAGCAGTTGTCAACTATGGTTAATAACTACTTTTCCTCACATATTGATGTTCTCCCGCACAGGTCATTCCCCTTTGACTATTGGGCCGCTAAACTGGACACCTGGCCTGAATTGGCACAATGTGCCTTACAGGAGCTCGCTTGCCCAGCTGCAAGTGCGCTATCGGAAAGAGTCTTCAGTGCAGCTGGATCAATCCTGACAGAAAAAAGGACCCGTCTGTCAACCCAAAATGTGGATGATCTAACCTTCATTAAAATGAACCATGCATGGGTTTCCAAGGATTTTGTCCCACCTTCCCTTGATGACACATAGGTTGCCAGAAAAATGGCTTGCTTTGGTCCTCCTCCTATTCCGCGAACTTGACCTATTACGCCTTTTGCAGCAGCTGAATGACCCACATCTACATATGCCACTTTGTAAACCTCCCTAAGTGGGCGGCCCCCCCATGGCCGGGGTCACCACCTAGCGCACAAAACCGTGCGAGTGCTGTTGCCCTGGACAGGTGGGTAGGCCGACTCTTGGGCGCGGGCACTGGCATAGGGTCCCTCATAGTGCAATCAAGTGTCTCTGACAGTGGTGGTGCACACCCGCCGTCAGACACACCGCCGTACTATGAGGGGCCCAGTGCCAGTACCGACGCCCACGAGTGTGCCCCCCTTGCTTGGGCAGGGCCCCAGCATTTGCAGTGTTTACCTCTCCCTGCTCCTCCGCTGTGTAGTCTGTGCTGTCAAATCCTTCACTGGGACTGCCACTACAAATTGATTGAACTGAAAGATGATGGTTAAGAGGTAGCTATGCCCTGTCCTGCTGGCCGGGCTCTAGCTCCAGATGATCAGTGGCTTCCATTTCTTATGGACGTCGACTCACAATTACATGCAGTGGTGGTTTATCATCAGCTTTCACAGTTTTCATACTCACAAACGTGTGACATTCCGGCACACATTTCAAAATGTGCCCTCTCATGCCAATCAAATAGAATCGCCTATGGCCTGTGGCTTCTGTCTTTTGCACTCCAAAGTTACGTGACAGATCATGATAGCCAGTGAGCACCATGTTTACATCGCTCCCTGTGATAAAAATTGGATTGAGATAAGTAACAGTGATGGAATCAACGGAAGTGCGATACAGCAAGACTTTATTCACAAAAAAATGTTTTCACTGTCTCAACACACAAATTAATTGAGGGTCAGCATCGCCTATGAGAATTGTGACGGAAGTTTTTCCCATGAATAATAATTCCTAGATTTCTGCAATCAATAGCCTTTATGTCACTAATTGTATGCATCTCATTTCCTATTGCGGAGAGGCTGGACTGTATTACTGAGACAGAAATATATATGAAGATTTAAAAATAACACCAAAAGTATATAGTTGTGTACGCCTCAAATGCATTTCCTTTTTTCCACTTTTTAGATTGCTGTGTAATCCATACTGAGAACACAGAGATTTTACATGTTTAAACTATGCTATATATACCTGCTATCCAGTGATAAAGTACCCTTTCTCAACTTTGTACAATCTGGTCAAATCCATACTGGGCCTGAGAACATCTGAGTCTGCCTCCTGATCTATAGACATATGTTTTTAATGTGTAAACTAGGCTACATATATACGCGTTATCCGGTGAAACTGTACCCTTTATCAACTTTCTACAATGTTGTTGAATCCATACTGGGCCTGAGAACGGCTGCCGAGCTGTTAAGCAAGCTACAGCACCTGTGGTTTGGACACGTAATTTTTTCAGGAATGACGGTTAGGCCTAACTCCGGAATTGCGGTTGACCTGAACTTACTGGGAAATCATCGTTCGCGGGGAATAATCTGAATCCCAGATCCCCATCACTAATGGAGTTCAGCAGGTTATCTGCACGTGTAAGCGACAAAAGCTGGTCCTTTCAGTGTAGCGTGCATGCAGCCCCGGACATGTACTGGAATGCTAGACCTGTTATTGCTCGATCTCACGTGCCACAGCCTCGCGTATCCCTCTAGTAAGCTTGACGCGTACCACGGGGCCATGCCGGAGTCTCGGTCGTTAACGGAATAAAGCTGAGAAATCGCTAGCACAACTACAAACGGACATACCACACCACACACAGAATCGACAAAGCTTGCAATCTGTCCATCTTTTCTGTAGCTTGTATGGTAGTGGTTTCCCGGGTGCAGTCCAATTAAGCCACAGGCTCCACTCCTGGTGGTGCCCTTTTGGACATTCCTTTAAGGTTCAGCTTTGCAATCATACTGCCCCCGGAAACCAAAAACTTTGCCTTCAGGGACGCTGTTTGGAGGTTCGTGGGAATAACGCCGCTCGATCAGCAGTCGGCATATGGGTCGCCCTCCCAGGGCTGTGGGGTACTCGGTACCGGGCCGGTGTCAGTGGGATGTGTCACAGCAGCGGTGACCCGGACGGTGGCCCTGGGCGCCCATGTAAATGGCGTGGTATAATGGTAAAGAGTTTATATAGATAGTTTGACGCCACCTGTGGTGTTCGGCAACATAGATGTTAGGCCGACGCTGCATGCAGATCCTCTTGGACTGATGGTGTTGTGCAGCAAAGATGGTGAAGCTCCCCACAGGTGGAGCTGGAGTCCCAGGGAAGTGTAGATGTAGTGATGGGGGAAAGGCACAGGCGGTGTAGGTGCTGGTACCCAGATGTAGCGGTGCTGGAATAACTGTAGGACACCAGAGCGTGCAGTTCCAAAGCTTTACTCAGTCTGCAGGTTACACAGATGCCTGCCTCAGTGCTGTGTCCTCCGGGTCAGGACCTCTGCCAACCTCCGGGACCAGAATGGAAAGCTCCCTTCCAACACTCCGCCAACATGTACCTTGCTGAACGTCTCCTTTCTAGCGCTTCTGGGGGAAGCACTCACAGGACCGTGGTTCACTGAAACGCCTCCTGTCTAACAGATGTTCCTCAGACTTTACTTGTATGGCAGACAGCTGTAGTCTTTTCCTTCTGCCTCGCACACGTCGATGCTGGGGCCTCCGAGCCTTAGTTGGGTACAGAGCATTTATAGCTGCTACTTCCCCCCGGTTTCTGCTGCAGGAATGTCAGTGTCCCTACAAACTCGGAGACCGGAATCCGGACCATGCGCTCCAGCTAGGAGTGAGCCTTAACTCTGCTCATCCTCCAGCTCCCCTTCTCACGTCCACACACTTCCCCTTCCCTGCACAGAGTGCCCAAACTTACCTCCTCCCGACCACAGAGAGCAGCTCCTCAGCAGTCAGGTTCAGAGGTCTCCCTCCTGGCCTGGAGTGGGAAATGTGTTGTGTGTTGGTTTCACTGCTAGAGAGATCCTTCGTTGCCCCCAAGCTTGACAACACACTCCCTGGGAGGAAGGCAATGCCACAGTGGCGACCATACTCTTGGGGACGCCACAAGTGCACTGAGGCCCAGCCACTGCTGGATGATGCTGCTGGTACATTGACCCAGAGCACTACATTCCCCTCGCACTCTACACAGCCAGAATCTGACCCAGAGGAAACTCAGGTTCCCCTTCCCGCATACTATACCACCTTACACGGTGACAAATAGGAAGGTGCAGATGAAAGTGCAGGTTCCTTGAGCAGGTGGGGGGGCATACTCATGGGCCATGGCACTGGCACAGGGCACCGCATAGTACGCAAAAGTATCTCTGCCGGTGGGAGGGCCTAAACAGCAAGTGCAGTGAGATGGAAGATGGGGATGACAAGGAGTTCAGAGTAGTGCAGGGATTCCCTAGCAAGGAGACTTCTGTAATTGTTTTCAATGTTGGGACAGCTATTTTTGGGGAGCACTATACTCTGGTGAATGATATATGGGGCCCACCATACACTGGAGCATTCCAAAGGTGGACATCAGACACTGGAGCAGCATTTACAGGGCCCATTATACACTAGAGCAGTAGAAATGGGGCCCATTATATATGGAGCATTATTTGGGCCCATAAGACAGTGGAGCTTCATCCATTGGGACCAACATATACTGTAGCATTATGTGGAGCTCCTCATATACGGTTTGAAACATTATATGGGAATAATGATTCCGTATGGAGAAATATATGGGCCTCATTACTCTGTATAGCGCACTAAGCACTGGCCATAATACTGTATGGAGTTATATACTGTCCGTTTTTGGAGGTATTGGAGAATTTAAAATGGATATCATTCATGAGATGTTAGAAGTGAAGTATTTTTCATTGTACTATACTGCTATTTCTCTGCCGTATCGGAGCATCATGAGTTGTGGTATGTGTTAAAGGGGCGCTCTTTGGCCCTGGGCCCACGAAAACCTGGAGCCAGCCCTCCCCCCCCCACAACTGTAGCCAAATAACCCCCATTTTTCAGTGCGTAACTAGTATTATGAAGTTAATTAAGGTTGATAAGCTTCAGTAACAAGAATTTATGCTTTTGGCATTCAAATGGGCACTGTTAGTGTGTTTCCTGTCCTCCTCTCACTGCCGACTTTAATTCTCCATTGACTTACATTGGGTTTCGTGTTTCGGGACGACCACGACTTTTCCTTATAGTCGGCCGATTTTGCTCGACCCGACTTTTGGAAAAGTCGGGTTTCATGAAATGAAACTCGACCCTAAAAAAACAAAAGTCGCTCAACACTAGTCAACACCTTTAAGAAGATACAATTTTGAGTTAAAATATTTCCAACATTTTGAACATGAAAAAAGCTTCTTCCCGTATGACTTCCCTGATGTTTATTAAGAGTTGATTCCAGTAGAAAACATTTCCCACATTAAGAACATGATTAAGGTTTCTCCCCTGTGAGAGTTTTTTGGTGACTAAGAAGAGATGATTTCATCACAAAACATTTCCCACATTCTGAACAGGAAAAAGGCTTCTCCCCTGTGTGAGTTCTCTGGTGAGTAACAAAATGTGATTTATCTGCAAAATATTTCCCACATTCTGAACAGGAAAAAGGCTTCTCCCCTGTGTGAGTTCTCTGGTGCTTAACCAAATCTGATTTCTGGATAAAACATTTCCCACATTCTGAACAGGAAAAAGGCTTCTCACCTGTGTGAGTTATTTTGTGCCTAACCAAATCTGATTTCCGGATAAAACATGTCCAACATTCTGAACATGAAAAAGGCTTCTCCCCTGTGTGAGTTCTCTGGTGCTTAACCAAATCTGATTTCTGGATAAAACATTTCCCACATTCTGAACAGGAAAAAGGCTTCTCACCTGTGTGAGTTATTTGGTGCCTAACCAAATCTGATTTCCGGATAAAACATGTCCAACATTCTGAACATGAAAAAGGCTTCTCCCCTGTGTGAGTTCTCTGGTGCTTAACCAAATCTGATTTCTGGATAAAACATTTCCCACATTCTGAACAGGAAAAAGGCTTCTCACCTGTGTGAGTTATTTGGTGCCTAACCAAATCTGATTTCTGGATAAAACATTTCCCACATTCTAGACATGAAAAAGGCTTCTCCCCTGTGTGAATTTTTAGATGTATATCAAGATTACATTTTTGTATAAAACATTTCCCACATTCTGAACATGAAAAAGGCGTCTCCCCTGTGTGAGTTCTGTGGTGGTTAACGAAATGTGATTTCCGTTTAAAACATTTCCCACATTCTGAACAGGAAAAAGGCTTCTCCCCTGTGTGAGTTCTTTGGTGCCTAACCAAATTTGCTTTCTGGCTAAAACATTTCCCACATTCTGAACATGAATATGGCTTCTCTGCTGTGTGAATTCTCTCATGTGTAGCAAGATGTGAATTCTGAGTAAAACATTTCCCACATTCTGAACAAGAAAATCTATTCTCTGTTATGTGAATTTTTTCATGTTTACGAAAAGTCTTTTCAAGAAAACTATTTCCATATTCTGAATCTGAAAATGGCTCCTTTCCTTTAGAATCAATTAATTTTTTAATGCTTATAATGTGACTTTGATTTTCCTTAGTAGTTGGTAATGAACTAAAAGATGGGACCTGTTTCATAGGATCAGATGACAGATCTTTGCTATGAAGGGATGATGGTATATCTGGAGTAATGGCAGTCACTTCAGTTGTATCTTGTAGGATCTCAAGATCATCAGATTTAAAAATTGAAGATGTCAGCGTTCCCTCTAATCTCCTGGTGCAATCATCTGCTAAAAATAAAACCAAGTAATAATTTTGAATAAAATATCTTCAAATTTTATACTTTTGGACATTTCTACTTAAGCTGTCCATAAAAATAGAAGCTTTTTAAGAAATATTGAATTAGTCACCAAGGTAATGACAGTTCACAGTCTAATCGAAAGCCTCATAGCATGAACCAGTGCATCATGGTGTTCAATGGTTTGTTCATTCTGCTTCCCAAACATGGAATAAAAAGCCACCAATGTTATATAGGCGAAAATTATACCAATAAAACTTCTACTCATATCACGGAAACACAAGACACCACTAAGGTCCATCATCTGTCAGAGGAAAACCAAAAGGTTTCCACAATATTTGTGGCTCAAAAGCTTTTGAAAAGCAACATGGCTTCCATAAACAAATTCAGCAATATCCACTCTCCCAAAGTCAAATATCCACTCTCTTCTGAGCCTTGTAGTGCGCCCAAACCATATTTAGCATCCATATATTGGGCATTACTATAGTGAGAAGAACCCACTTAATTTACGGTGTGTGTTTCCTGGATCACAATCTGGGCATTATGTATTGGATAATAAAATGGCAAATGTGCAATTTTCATGTTGCAACTTCCAGTGCGAGCTAATTTCCGTAAAGTGTCACTACTCCCATAGAATAATTCACTGAGGGTTATAATTTCCATAATGGAGTCACTTTATGGGGATTTCTACTGCTTTAGATTTCTGTAATTTTGTTATATTAGGGCATCTGCAGATGGTGTGACCACTCTCCCCTGGAATCTGCTCCTGCGATGTTTGATTCCATCACCAAGCAGCGCCTTATTTATTGTGCAGACGTTGCTGGTAATAGAAGAGACGTCGAAACCAGAAGCTCTGGGAGGCGCTGGCTCTGTCCAGCCACTAAGATTAGGGAGCCTGAGACCAGTAGTTTCATCCAGCCTGGCAGTATGGGTTTATGTGCTGTCCAGCAATCTGGTAGTAATCTGCTACCTGCTTAAGCCAATTAGAAAGCACCAAACCCTACTAAAGCTTGAAGCCTATTCCCGGAATCTGCCAGATACAGCCTTGTTCCCCTCTGGTTCAGTCCTCTGTGCTCAGCTGGTGTATTTGTTTCCTGGTGTAATCCCAGCCCGCTTACTGACTACACTTGGGTCTTCTGATTTTGTACTTTCTCTGCCCTCCTGGTTATGACCAACTACCTGACTATTCTTCTTGCCATCTCACCCCACAGAATAGCAGGTAACACCATGGCCCAAGCCTAGGGGTCTCTGTGTAAGTCCAGATCCATGAAGAGGGGTTAAGGGATGATGAGCAAGGCAATCACTGGGATCTGGAAAATAGAGTAGCTAGAGCCAAGCCTTCTCATGGTGGCCATCTTCTGATCTGCCAGGTGATCACTAACAGTGCTCCCAATACATCGTGTCTGCAAACTATTCCATCAAGATCTGTGTACGAATAGCTAAATGGCGCTCCTTCCTTTCTTACCCTACCATGTGCCCAGAAAGTAGTGTACAACCATATATAGGGGATTGTTGGATTGAAGAGACATTGGGAAATAATTTGTAAGGTCCATTTGTTTCCTATTATCCTGGTGAAAACTCTCTGGGTAATTATAGTTTGGGGCACGGTGGCTCTTGGCAATCTAAACTATCGTAAGGGCCAATATTTTCCATCAGATGAGTTTCAAGAAGAAATATTAGACATTCATAGTGAACTTTTTATAATAGTGCAGAGCTGAGGTGTCTTAAATTTAGATCTCAGGCATTTTGCAGAGGTAATGGAGACCTTATTTTAAAGGCTACCAGGTAGTTGCAGACTCACATAAGTGAGGCAGGCCGATCCCACCATCATCAGACTACCATACAAAATGAACCTGTACAAAAAGAACTAGAATAAAAAAACATGTTACCATATTTTTTGGATAATAAGACGCTCAGGATTATAAGACACACCTCAAATTTTGAGGAGAAAAATAGGAATTTTTATTAATAACACGGTGGTGCTTCTTATAATCCATGCGTCTTATTGCTGTGGTGAAGTGGGGTCCAGGGTCGCTGCTGGAGGAGGCAGGAGTGGGGTGATGCTGCAGGCCACAGGGTGGGATGAGGGGGTATCCGATGTGCAGTGCGCAGCTGCGAGTGTTTGGAGCTGCTGGGGTGCCTGGCACTGCTGCCTGGGGTGTCTGCTGCTGCCCAAGGTGGTCGCTGCTGCTGCCGCAGCTCGGGGTGTCCACCGCTGCTGCTGCCTGAAGTGTCCGCTGCTGCGGGGGGGACTCTGCCGACTTTTCGTGATAGGCCAAAGCCCCTCGCATGTCCGTGGTTTCCTCCAGTGCGGTGGACTCCGTGAACATGGCTGCTTGGGGGCGGCGCATACGCAGATGGAGATCTCGGTATCAAGATCTCAGGATATGAGATTTCAGCCCTGAAATTAGATCTCAGGATTCTAGGAAACCAACAGCATCATTACCCCCCGCTTTCTCTTACAGGCCCAGTATAATATTTTTCATCAAGTGATTTTCTAACTAGCCAGCACATTCTACGTACGCTGTCATTTGGCTTTATAGTTTACAGATCTGGGCAGGTAACGGTCAGCGTCTCCTAATCCCAGGGAGTAGGTGGATCTACCAGGTTGTAAGTTCTATAGAAAAGGGCTTTCAATGCCCAAAGTCATTTGAACAGTTTTGGGTGGAGGAGAATGTTGTGGTCTAGAGGCAAAATGATGATCATGGTAATACGGCCGGACTACACCACCGATAAAGCAGCCACAGCCGGTGACTGAGAAGAATCTGTGACTTCTCTGCATTCAGTGGTTACTACTCACCTGGGTAGTCATATGTGGGAATCTCCTCTTTACACCGCTCATCACCCCTCACATATGTCTCTGTAGTATTAATATGGGTCAGATCTTCACCCTGAAACAAATATTGTAAAAGTCACAGACAGATGGAGAAGTCCCATCTATGATCAGCTCTAATCCTGCCATCTCCACCGCTCTCATTACACAAGTATAAAACATATAATACTGGTGGATAAAACAAGACTGAGCACAAGACCTTCACAGCCGTCTACACATCATAGGGGAGATCTCCTGACACCTTCTCTCCAGCTACCTGATGATCCTGAGGAGCACTGGGATCTTCTTGTTTACAGTCCTGTGGAAGAAGAGGATGGGGACATCTCTCTGGTGTTGTCCTCTTACTGGATAGATCTGGAGGAAACACATACAGGGACTGAATTCATTCTCTGTATACATATAATTCTAGGCCATGTGTATTTAGTCCTGTCCATTACCTGGAGATGTGAGGGGCTGGGGAACCTCCATTATGACGTTCTTGTACAGATCTCTGTGTCCTTCTAAATACTCCCACTCCTCCATGGAGAAATAGACAGCGACATCCTGACACTTTATAGGAACCTGACACATACAATGATACCGTCATCCCCCGATCCCTTCATAGTGTTACTGTATAATGTCCCAGCATTCCCAGCAGTGTCACCTCTCCAGTCAGCAGCTCAATCATCTTGTAGATGAGTTCTAGGATCTTCTGCTCATTGATGTCCTCATGGATCAGGGGGTGAGGTGGAGGCCCCGTGATTGGGTTCAGGGGTCTTCCCCATCCCTCAGACACAGGGTCCTGACAGCGATCACTAGAGGTCTTCTTCACCACTGTGTAATCCTGGTAATGGAGTGACACATTAATAAATCTCACTACAGACATTTCCAGAGTCCTCACCTCTCCAGTTCTGTCCATCTGTTATTCCCATAGATAAGAATGATGTAATGTGACGTTATCAGAATCTCTCACCTCTCCAGTGAGACGGAAGAGGATCTCTAGGGTGAGGTGTAATATCCTCCCCGCCATCTTGTCTCTGTCCATATCCATCCTTGATGGGTAAAACAGGAAATTTCTCTTTTGTAGAAGATCTTCACTGAGAGGATCCGATATTGTAGAGACCTGAATGAGAAGAAGATGAGCCGATGTAACATCATAAGAATCCTGTTTAATAATACAATTACTGGAGATAATAAGGGAAACATATGAGGAGATTTATTATTTTACAGGGTTTAGTTTTCTTCCCTGACATCTACTAATAAAACCTATATATTTAGGCCACAGACAACAAGCTGTTTCCTCCTCAAAGTTGGCAGCAGAACATGTTCCTCATAGACTCATCTTCCATAACGCTAATTCTCATCTCATTACTGACACTGGAATCGGCATTAGCAATACTGCAGGAGATATTTGTTATGAATGAGTCACCGGAGGAGGAGAAAACAAAAATACAAGCTAAGTCCAGAAAAACCGGAGAGGTTGGTAGCTATCGGATTGCAGACCCCTGATCCTATTCACCACAACTAACAGTAGCTGTGGGGGGTTCCTACGGTGTTCCTAGACCCCTCGTCACAGCCGAGAGCTAAATAAGCCTAAAGAAAGAAAGGGGAAATCTAAACTGCCCCAGAGCAGACCCCAAAGCAATAGACAGCCCCCAACATGTATTGTCGGTGAAAAACAGATGAAAACACAAACATAGACAGAAAGTCAGGCTGAGCAAACGATGGGGCCCAACTAACTAGATAGGACAGGACAGAAAAGATGCTGGCTGCAATCCGCAAAGAGCCCGCCAAAAATGTCCCAACCGTCTGATAGGAAAAAAGGCCCTGAAGTCGCTAGACTTCAAAATCACTATATCAGCACTCAGGTATATTCTGAAAAAAGAGCAAAGAGATCAACTGATCAGAGACAAAAATGGAATTCAGCCAGTCCCAGCAAGAGCTGGCTGAACACAAACACTAAGTAAACCAGACAAAATCTCATGGAATAATAGCAGGGCAAAAACTTAGCTTTAGAAGACAGGAACTAGACTGGTGGCCAGAGCTCAGAGCAGAGGGGATCACCAGCAACCTTGCAGGGCGTCAGCTGCCTTATATCCACTCAGAGATTCCGGATGTCCTATCACCCTCCGCCTGCTCTGATGACAGGTTCTTCCCATCTAAATCAATTTCACTACCTCCCTTCACCAGCAGAGGGAGTTCATCAGACATCAATGCTGAAGGGGAAAATGAACTCACAACAGTACCTCCCCCTTGAGGAGGGGTCACCGAACCCTCATCCACACCTCCAGGGCGATCAGGATGGGCCCGATGAAAAGCACGAACCAATCTTTTGGCATGAATATCGGATGCAGGGACCCAAGAATTATCCTCCTGGCCATAACTCTTCCACTTAACCAAATACTGGAGTTTCCGTATAGCCAGACGAGAATCCAGTATCTTCTCAACCTCATATTCCACATTACCTTCAACCATTACAGGGTCAGGAGGTGCCACCACAGGAACTACTGGCTCAACAAACCTCTTTAACAGAGACTTATGAAACACATTATGGATCTTGAATGTAACAGGAAGAGCCAATCGAAAAGAGACCGGATTAAGAATCTCCAAAATCTTTTAAGGTCCAATAAATCTAGGTTTAAACTTTGGAGAAGCCACCTTCATAGAGATATTCTTTGATGACAACCAAACCATATCACCCACCTTAAACCGGGGACCAATGGTCCTATGCCGGTTGGAAAACCGCTGGGCCTTTTCCTGGGAAAGAGACAACTTATACACTACTTGGTCCCAGATCTGGTGCATTCTCTCCACCACAGTGTCAACACCTGGGCAGGCAGAAGACTCCACCTGCCCTGAAGAAAATCGAGGATGAAACCCAAAGTTACAAAAATAGGTGACATCAAATTGGCAGAACTAGCTCTATTATTTAAAGCAAATTCGGCCAAGGACAAAAATGAAACCCAATCATCCTGATCAGCAGAAATAAAACATCTCAAATACGACTCCAAAGTCTGGTTTGTTCTCTCCGTCTGCCCATTGGTCTCAGGGTGAAACGCAGAGGAGAAGGACAACTGAATTCCCAGCTTGGAACAGAAAGTCCTCCAAAATCTAGAAACAAACTGAACTCCTCTGTCAGATACAATGTTCTCAGGAATCCCATGCAAGCGAACCACCTGTTGCAAAAACAAGGGCACCAACTCTGAGGAAGATGGCAACTTAGGGAGTGGTAGAAGATGGACCATCTTAGAGAATCTATCACAAATCACCCAAATAACAGTCATTCTCTGAGAGACAGGCATATCAGAGATAAAATCCATTGAAATATGGTCCATGGCCTCCTGGGCACCGGCAAAGGCATCAACAACCCACTAGAGCGAGAACAAGGTTTAGACCGAGAGCAAGTCCCACAGGACTGCACAAAATTCCTGACATCACGAGACAAGGCGGGTCACCAAAAAGACCGACTCACCAAATCACTAGTACCAAAAATACCTGGATGACCAGCCAATGCAGAGCAATGAACTTCAGACATTACTCTCTTCCTCCACTGGTCAGGAACATACAATTTTCCAATGGGACAACGCTCAGGTTTGTCCTCCTGAAACTCTTCCAGAGCACGTCTCAAATCGGGCGAGATGGCAGAAAGAACTACCCCCTCACCTAAGATGGTAGCAGGCTTGGTCACAATAGGAGAATCAGCAAAGAAACTCCTAGAGAGGGCGTCTGCCTTGACATTCTTAGTGCCCGGAAGAAAAGAGACCACAAAATCAAAACGTGTGAAAAACAAGGCCCACCTGGCCTGTCTAGGATTCAAGCGTTTGGCCGACTCAAGGTACATCAAATTCTTGTGGTCAGTAAGGACCACGACTTGATGTTTAGCTCCCTCCAACCAATGTCTCCACTCCTCGAATGCCCATTTCATGGCTAACAGTTCCCTGTTATGATTGAGTCATCGTAGGAGGCAAAAACAGAAATGCTAGCTAAGTCCAGAAAACCAGAGAGGTTGGCAGCTATCAGATTGCAGACCCCTGATCCTATCCACAACAACTAACAGTAGCCGTGGGGGGTTCCTACGATGCCCTAGACCCCTCGATCACAGCCGGAGAATTAAATAGGCCTAAAGAAAGAAAGAGGAAATCTAAACTGCCCCAGAGCAGACCCCAAAGCAATAGGCAGCCCCCAACATATAATGACAGTGAAGCAAGATGAAAACACTAACACAGACAGAAAGATAGACTGAGCAAAGACGGGGCCCAAGCTAACTAGATAGAAAAGGACAGGAAGGCTGCTGTCTGCAATCCGTGAAAAACCCCATGAAAATAAGAGCCAACAGACTGACAGTGAAAAAGGCCCTGAAGACGCTAGGCTTAAAAAAAGCTATGTCAGTACTCAGGAATATTCTGAAGACAGAGCAACCGGCAAAAGGAGATTCAGTTCACCCCAGCAGGGAATGGCAGAATCTAGAAAAGCAAGGAAAACAAAAACAAATACAAATGCTAACAGGCAAAGCAGAAAACTTAGCTTTAGAGGAGCAGGAATCAGACTGGTGTCCTAGAAGTCCACAGAGAAATCACCCGCAGGGCAGAAGGGCGTCGGCAGCCTTATATCCAGTCCGTGACTCCACTCAGCCAGTCATCCTCATTAGGCTCAGGTGCCTGATAATCAGGCTCATTACCTTCCTTTACCAGAATAGGGAGTTCACCAGACCTCAGTGACGAAGGGGAAAATGAACTCACAACAGTACCTCCCCCTTGAGGAGGGGTCACCGAACCCTCAACCACGCCACCAGGGTGATCAGGGTGAGCCCGATGAAAGGCACGCACCAATCTTTTGGCATGAATATCAGAGGCAGAGACCCAGGAATTATCCTCCTGACCATAACCCTTCCACTTAACCAAATACTGGAGTCTCCGTCTAGCCAGACTGGAATCCAGTATTTTCTCTACCTCATATTCCATGTTACCTTCAACCAATACAGGGTCTGGAGGTGCCACCCCAGGAACAACTGGTTCAACAAACCTCTTCAACAAGGACTTATGGAACACATTATGGATTTTAAATGTGACAGGAAGAGCCAAACGAAAAAAGACCGGATTAATAATCTCCAAAATCTTGTGAGGTCCAATAAATCTAGGCTTAAACCTAGGAGAAGCCACCTTCATAGCAATATTTTTTGATGATAACCACACCATATCACCAATCTTAAACTGGGGACCAATGGTCCTATGTCGATTGGAAAACCGCTGGGCCTTTTCCTGGGAGAGAGATAACTTATCCACCACTTGGTCCCAGATCTGGTGCATTCTCTCCACCACAGTGTCAACACCTGGGCAGGCAGAAGGCTCCACCTGCCCTGAAGAAAATCGAGGATGAAACCCAAAGTTACAAAAAAAAAGGTGACATCAAAGTGGCAGAACTAGCTCTATTATTTAAAGCAAATTCGGCCAAGGGCAAAAATGAAACCCAATCATCCTGATCAGCGGAAATAAAACATCTCAAATACGACTCCAAGGTCTGGTTTGTTCTCTCTGTCTGCCCATTGGTCTGAGGGTGAAAAGCAGCGGAGAAGGACAACTGAATTCCCAGCTTGGAACAGAAGGTCCTCCAAAATCTAGACACAAACTGAACTCCTCTGTCAGATACAATGTTCTCAGGAATCCCGTGTAAGCGAACCACCTGTTGCAAAAACAGGGGCACCAACTCAGAGGAAGATGGCAACTTAGGGAGTGGTACAAGATGAACCATCTTAGAGAACCTATCACAAATCACCCAAATAACAGTCATTCTTTGAGAGACCGGCATATCAGAGATGAAATCCATTGAAATATGGGTCCATGGCCTCCTGGGGACCGGCAAAGGCATCAACAACCCACTAGAGCGAGAACAAGATTTAGACTGGGAGCAAGTCCCACAGGACTGCACAAAATTCCTGACATCATGAGACAAGGTGGGCCACCAAAAAGAGCGACTCACCAGATCTCTAGTACCAAAAATACCTGGATGACCAGCCAATGCAGAGCAATGAACTTCAGACATCACTCTCTTCTTCCACTGGTCAGGAACATGCAACTTTCCACTGGGACAACGCTCAGGTTTGTCCTCCTGGAACTCTTGCAGAGCAAGTCTCAAATCGGGTGAGATGTCAGAAAGAACTACCCCTTCGCCTAAGATGGTAGCAGGCTTGGTCACCACAGGAGAATCAGCAAAGAAACTCCTAGAGAGGGCGTCTGCCTTGACATTCTTAGTTCCAGGAAGAAAAGAGACCACAAAATCAAAACGTGTAAAAAACAAGGCCCGCCTAGCCTGTCTAGGGTTCAAGCGTTTAGCCGACTCTAGGTAAATCAAATTCTTGTGGTCAGTGAGGACCATAACTTGATGTTTAGCTCCCTCCAACCAATGTCTCCACTCCTCAAATGTCCATTTCATGGCCAACAGTTCCCGATTCCCCACATCATAGTTACGTTCAGATGGAGAGAACTTTCGGGAAAAGAAAGCACAGGGATTCATTTTAGATGTTACAGGATCCTTTTGGGACAAAACAGCTCCTGCACCAATCTCAGAAGCATCCACCTCTACCTGGAACGGGAGTGAGACATCAGGTTGCCGCAAAACCGGGGCGGAGGTAAATCTTCGCTTCAGCTCCTGAAAGGAAGCAACAGCCTCCGGAGACCAATTCAACACATCACCACCCTTCTTAGTCAGATCAGTCAATGGCTTGGCAATACTAGAAAATTTTGCTATAAATTTCCGATAAAAATTAGCAAAACCCAAAAACTTCTGGAGGGCCTTCAAAGAAGTGGGCTGAATCCAATCATAAATGGCCTGTACCTTGGCCGGGTCCATTTCAATAGTTGACGGAGACAAAATAAATCCCAAAAATGAAATCCTCTGTACTCCAAAAAGGCATTTCGATCCTTTGACATACAGGGAATTCTCCCTCAAGATCCGGAACACCGTCCGAATATGTTCCACATGAGAATCCCAATCCTTGGAGAAGATCAAAATATCATCCAGATAGATAATCAAAAATTTATCGACAAAGTCTAGGAAAATATCGTTCATGAAGCACTGGAAGACAGAAGGGGCATTAGTGAGCCCAAAAGGCATCACCAGGTACTCAAAATATCCCTCCGGAGTATTAAACGCCGTCTTCCATTCATCCCCATGCTTAATGCGAATAAGATTATACGCCCCCCTGAGGTCAAGCTTGGTAAACCAGCAAGCACCTCTAACTCTAGAGAATAGATCCGAAATCAGGGGTAACGGATACTGATATTTAATAGTAATTTTATTGAGGGCACGATAATCAATACAAGGCCTTAAAGAACCATTATTTTGGCCACAAAAAAAAACCCGGCACCTAAGGGTGAAGAGGATGGTCTAATATGACCCTTCTCCAACGCCTCCTTAATATAGGACTGCATAGCCTCGTGCTTGGGTACAGATAAATTGAAGAGCCGACCCTTGGGAAATTTACACCCCGGGCTTAGTTCAATTGCACAGTCATAACTCCTATGAGGAGGCAAGGACGCAGACTCATTCTCACTAAATACATCATATCTGCTATCTGCAGACCGGATATAACTACAAGAGAAATGTGCTGTCTTCCAGGTGCAAAAATTAAAGATGTGTCTGACAGGATATCAGGACTCTTCAGACCTACAGATGACTACCCATTCCTGCTACTACATGTG
The DNA here is from genome assembly GCF_039654945.1 of Dendrobates tinctorius. NCBI lineage: Eukaryota > Metazoa > Chordata > Amphibia > Anura > Dendrobatidae > Dendrobates > Dendrobates tinctorius. The sequence continues at coordinate 465,387 of NW_027362032.1, read as the reverse complement.
GGGACAAATGACACCGCAAGAAACGACCTGGAAACCATCTGCAGAGACTTTGAAGACTTAGGCAAGAAAGTGAAAGAACTGGGAGCGCAGGTGGTCTTCTCTTCCATCCTCCCAGTGGATGGCCATGGAACAAGGAGGTGGAATAAGATTCTGCAGGTGAACAACTGGCTACGTCGATGGTGCCGTCAGCAACGATTTGGATTTCTGGATCACGGAGTGAACTACTTATACGATGGACTACTTGCTAGAGATGGGGTGCACCTTACGAAGACTGGAAAGCATGTATTTGGAAGTCGCCTTGCTACACTTGTAAGGAGAGCTTTAAACTAGAACAACATGGGAAGGGAAGCAAAAGACCAGAAAAAGCCATACACCTGACAAATGCTATTGAGAACTCTGCTATTAGAAGTGGAAAGGAAGAACAAAGACGAAAGAATCTAATTAATAAAAATATTGGAGAAAGAGAAACCAATCACAAACTAAAATGTTTCTATACTAATGCACAAAGCATGGGCAACAAACAAGGAGAATTGGAACTACTAACACAGGAAAAGAAATATGATGTAATTGGAATCACTGAAACTTGGTGGGACAATACACATGATTGGAATACAAGACTAGAAGAATACAACTTATTTGCAAGAAACAGACTTGATAAACGAGGAGGGGGTGTCGCATTGTATGTTCGAAACGCGTATATCTGCACAGAGATTGAAGCTTCAGAGACTGGGAGTTCTGTGGAAACTGTTTGGGTAAGAATACAAGGACAGAACAATGGAAAGGACACCATTGTAGGCATTTACTACAGGCCGCCTGTGCAAGCTGAAGATATAGATGAACTCTTTATGCATCAGATGGCCAAGTTCTCCAAAAAATATGACATAGTTGTCATGGGAGATTTCAACTATCCAGACATTTGTTGGGAATCTCTCTCAGGCAAAACTAACAGGTCAAGGAAATTCTTATCCTCTCTTGCTGACAACTTTATCTTCCAAAAGGTAAGGGAGAAAACAAGGGGAACTGCTACCTTGGATCTAATCCTTATAAACAGGGAGGAAATGGTTGAGGAGGTAAAAGTGGCTGGGACCCTAGGAAGTAGCGACCATGCTATTATAGAATTTTGGATAACTAGAGGTGGAAGACCTGTGAAGACTCAGACGTCAAGGTTAGATTTCAGAAAGGCAGATTTTAAGGGATTCAGAAAGAGAATTGGAGGGATCCAATGGCTGGATATCCTTAAAGACAAAAATGTCCAGGAAGGATGGGAAATATTGAAAAATGAAATTCTCAAAGCACAGTTGTTAACAATTCCGAAAAGAGGGAAGAATAGGAAGCATTTAAGGAAACCAGGATGGATGAACACAGAACTTAAGCACATGCTAAAAAGGAAGAAAAAAATGTTTATAAAATGGAAAGAGGGAGGCATATCTAAAGAAGAATATAATGCTGTCTGCAGAACCTGCAGGGCACAAATCAGATTATCTAAAGCTGAAAATGAACTGAGGCTTGCAAGAGATGTCGAAAGCAATAATAAAGGATTTTGGGGATATGTCAAAAGTAAAAGAAAAGTCAAAGATGCTATAGGATTTTTACAGGATGAAAATGATGAAATGGTAAGACAGGATGTTGAGAAGGCTGAACTTTTAAATTCCTATTTTGCATCTGTTTTCTCTCAGAAAGGAAATGCAACTTCAACTGTTATTCACTGTCCTATTAAGGGAATAGAAGAATCCAGGATATCTATAAACAGAAAGATAGTGAGGAAACACTTAGCTAACCTAAATGAATTCAAGTCTCCAGGTCCAGATGAATTACACCCCAGAGTACTGAAGGAGATAGCAGAAGAAATTTTTGAACCCCTCTCCATAATCTTTGAAAATTCTTGGAGAACAGGAGAAGTGCCAGAAGACTGGAGAAGAGCAAATGTTGTTCCTATCTTCAAAAAGGGGAAGAAGGTGGACCCAGGCAACTATAGGCCGGTGAGTCTGACTTCTATACCAGGAAAGATCTTTGAACAAATTATTAAACAACATGTATGTCAATACCTGGATAAGAATGAAGTGATTAAACAGAGTCAGCATGGGTTTCTAACTAATAAGTCATGTCAGACTAACTTAATTTCCTTCTATGACGGTATCACTGATTGGGTGGATCAAGGAAATGCTGTAGATATAGTATATCTTGACTTCAGCAAAGCATTTGACAAAGTCTCTCATACAATCCTTATTGAAAAAATGACTAAGTATGGAATGGACAAGGCAACTGTTAGGTGGATTCATAACTGGCTTAGTGATCGGACCCAAAGAGTGGTCGTAAATGGCTGCACATCCAGTTGGAAGAATGTCTCAAGTGGGGTACCACAGGGCTCTGTCCTGGGCCCTGTATTGTTCAACATCTTTATCAACGATTTAGATGAAGGAATTGAGGGTAAACTGATTAAATTTGCTGATGACACAAAGCTAGGAGGGATAGCCAATACTAGAGAAGAGAGAGAGAGGATTCAAAAAGATTTAAATAAACTGGAGAAGTGGGCAGCAACTAACAGAATGGTTTTTAACAGGGAGAAATGCAAAGTACTACATCTGGGCAATAAAAATGAAAAAAGCATATATAGAATGGGAGGAATAGGGCTAAGTGACAGCACATGTGAAAAAGACTTGGGTATGCTAATAGATCACAGACTGAATATGAGTCAACAGTGTGATGCAGCAGCAAAAAAGGCAAATGCAATTCTAGGATGTATTAACAGAAGCATACAGTCTAGATCACGTGAAGTCATTATTTCCCTCTACTCCTCTTTGGTCAGACCTCATCTGGAATATTGTGTCCAGTTTTGGGCACCACATTTTAAAAAAGACATCAACAAACTGGAGCAAGTTCAGAAAAGAGCGACCAGAATGGTGACCGGTCTGCAAACCCTGTCTTATGAGGAAAGGTTGCAGGATTTGGGAATGTTTAGTTTGCAAAAGAGAAGACTGAGAGGAGACTTAATAGCTGTCTACAAATATCTAAAGGGCTGTCACATTGTAGAAGGATCAACTTTATTCTCATTTGCACAAGGAAAGACTAGAAGCAATGGGATGAAACTGAATGGGAAGAGACACAGATTAGATATTAGAAAAAACTTTTTGACAGTTAGAGTGATCAATGAGTGGAACAGGCTGCCACGAGAAGTGGTGAGTTCTCCTTCAATGGAAGTCTTCAAACAGAGGCTGGACAGACATCTGACTGGGATGATTTAGCGAATCCTGCTTTGAGCAGGGGGTTGGACCAGATGGCCCAGGAGGTCCCTTCTAACTCTACGATTCTATTCTATTCTATTCTATTCTATTCTAAGGCCGCCAAATAGTCAGGAACATCATGCGACTGAGGAGAGGTGGAAAAAAACGGAGCCTCACTAAAGGCACACCGACAACCCCAACTCACCACAGACACAGATTTCCAATCCAAAACTGGATTATGAATTTGCAACCAGGGAAACCCCAGAACAACGGCATCATGCAGACCATGCAACACCAAAAATCTGCAATTTTCTTGATGGTCTGGGGCGACCCGCATGACCACCTGGGTCCAAAACTGAGGTTTATTTTTAGCCAAAGGAGTAGCATCAATCCCCCTCAAAGGGATAGGTGTCTGCAGAGGTGTCATCGGAAATCCACAACGTTTAGCAAAATCCAAGTACATTAGGTTTAGCGCTGCTCCCGAATCCACAAAAGCCTTGGCGGAAAATGTGGACAGGGAGCAGATCTGAGTAATTGCCAGAAGAAACTTAGGTTGAACACCACCAACAGAAAACGTGTGTGCAAAGCGTTTCTCTCATTTAGGACAGACAGAAATAATATGCGAGGCATCGCCACAAAAAAAAACACAGCTTATTACGCCTTCTGAACTCCTGACATTGCTCCCTGGACAAAACTGTCACATCACATTGCATAGGTTCAGACACTTGTTCAACAGGTGGCAACACCTCTCGTGCAGTCCTGCGTTCACGCAAACGCCGATCAACCTGAATGGCTAATGACATAGAATCGTCCAGACCAGAGGGAACAGGAAATCCCACCATAGTATTTTTTACGGCTTCTGACAAACCCTTCCGAAAGAGAGCAGCCAAGGCATTATCATTCCAGGTAGTAAGGACCGCCCACTTTCGGAACTTTTGACAGTACAACTCTGCAGAATCTCGACCCTGGTTCAATGCCAACAGGGTCTTTTCAGCCTGATCAATAGCATTAGGTTCGTCATACAACAACCCCAAAGCTTGAAAGAATGTGTTCACATTAGTCAGAATAGGATCATCTGGTTTCAAAGAAAATGCCCAATCCTGGGGATCGCCACGCAGCAAAGAGATGACAATTTTAACCTGCTGCGCGGAGCTCCCTGACGAGTTTAGACCGATTCCCAAAAAACACATCAGGAGTAGGGATTTTTGGTTCAGCAGCATGTGAATGAGCAAGATAGGCGGAAATTTCCCGCACTTCAGCAGTGAGCTGCTCCACACGATCAGACAATTGCTTAATCTCCATTAAGAAAAAATTCCCCCTACGGCCTCAGAAAAATAGAGGAAAAAATATACACAAAAAAAAAAATTCTGACACTTTTTTTTTTTTTAACAATTCTTTCCTGCTATTGAGTACCCTAGAATCTGCGGTATGGCTGGTGATTCTGTTATGAATGAGTCCCGGAGGAGGAGAAAACAAAAATACAAGCTATGTCCAGAAAAACCGGAGCGGTTGGTAGCTATCGGATTGCAGACCCCTGATCCTATTCACCACCACTAACAGTAGCCGTGGGGGGTTCCTACGGTGTTCCTAGACCCCTCGTCATAGCCGGAGAGCTAAATAAGCCTAAAGAAAGAAAGGGGAAATCTTAACTGCCCCAGAGCAGACCCCAAAGCAATAGACAGCCCCCAACATGTATTGTCGGTGAAAAACAGATGAAAACACAAACATAGACAGAAAGACAGGCTGAGCAAACGATGGGGCCCAACTAACTAGATAGGACAGGACAGAAAAGATGCTGGCTGCAATCCGCAAAAACCCTGCCAAAAATGTCCCAACCGTCTGATAGGAAAAAAGGCCCTGAAGTCGCTAGACTTCAAAATCACTATATCAGCACTCAGGTATATTCTGAAAAAAGAGCAAAGAGATCAACTGATCAGAGACAAAAATGGAATTCAGCCAGTCCCAGCAAGAGCTGGCTGAACACAAACACTAAGTAAACCAGACAAAATCTCATGGAATAATAGCAGGGCAAAAACTTAGCTTTAGAAGACAGGAACTAGACTGGAGGCCAGAGCTCATAGCAGAGAGGATCACCAGCAACCTTGCAGGGCGTCGGCTGCCTTATATCCACTCAGAGATTCCCGATGTCCAATCACCCTCCGCCTGCTCTGATGACAGGTTCTTCGCATCTAAATCAATTTCACTACCTCCCTTCACCAGCAGAGGGAGTTCATCAGACATCAATGCTGAAGGGGAAAATGAACTCACAACAGATATTCATTACAGGCGACATGAGAAATAACTCCTTCATGATGAGGACGACATCTTCATCTTCTACTACGGCTCTAGAAACAGATTTGGCCAGAGTCGGTCACTGACTCCATCCCCACCGGCCGTCTATATGAAGGTTTCCCGTCTTCCCCACACTGGAATCTTCTCTCACGTTAGATCTCAGCTCTGAGTCACACACAGAAGTTTGAGGCATTAAAAAAGATCTTTTGCTTCCACAATCAACGTGGACAGAAGTGATCTGATCCCAAAGTCTCCATGTACAGTGATTTATGGGGTTTATTTCTGGCCTTAGGCTTTCCTATATTACAAGAAAAACTCCAGAAAAAGGCGATATTAAAATGTTTCTAAAGAAAATTGGCTCCAACAATTCTTGTAAGAAGAAAAAATCAGAAGACACATTTTATAATTTATCACATGTTAAACATTTATTAAAAATAAATTAATCTTTTTGGGCCCCAGAACATAGATGTACACCGCAGGGACGGCACAGATGAGGCTTTATCAAAAACCCTGAAAAGCAAACATGACATCTAAGAAGATGTGACAGAGTCCGGCTGAATGCCCCCCGCCCCCAAGTTCTCGATAGTATGGGGCGGCCTAGTTACTCCGATACTTACATGACTAATAATGGGGTCTGGGCTGCAATGTATGAAGGTCTATTAGGCCGGGCCAGAGGCAGCGTCCAATAAGTTACCTTATAACCCCCCCCCCATACACACTAGACTAAAATTCCATGAAAGCACTGATTTCGGGGGGTTTGGCCGACCATATAATGTATTTGGGGGTCTCCCGACAGATGATGTCAGGTCAGAGAAGGATCTGGCATCCTGAATTTAAGAGGATAATCCGTTTGTTCTTCCTGTAGATAATCCTCCTCTAGAGGAGTCTGGAGGCGACTCTCTCATACAGACCACAGGAAAGCTGGAATATTTGTGTGTATGGGGGAGTCGGGAGAGATCGCCGTCTGCCAAATGACCGTTCAGCCAACTCTGATCTCATGTGTATGGGGCCGTTAGTATTACACTGACAGGCAGTGATGATACACGGCACTACAGGAGTACAGGGCATCACCGGAGCCATCAGAGGCTTGTATGCTGTATGATCACACTGATCAGAGGGGTTTAAAAAAGGTTTAAAGTGGAAAAAAAGATCACAGTTTCAGCAACAAGAAATATCTGTCACTATATGGAAAGCAGAGTCACTGCACAATGTTAGTTACGTCACGTCCATAACTACTTTATTACACTTTATTATCCTATCCACAGTGGAGCAGATAGAAATCACAGATCCCACAGCAATAGCTGGAATTGGATTCCTCCAACCTAAAGAAAAAAAAATATCTCTATCTATATACACTGTTGAAAAAAATAAAGGGAACACTTAAACAACAGAATATGACTCCAAGTAAATCAAACTTCTGTGAAATCAAACTGTCCACTTAGGAAGCAACACTGATTGACAATCAGTTTCACATGCTGTTGTGCAAATGGAATAGACAACAGATGGAAATTATTGGCAATTATAAAGACACCCTCAATAAAGGAGTAGTTCTGCAGGTGGGGACCACATCTCAGTATCAATGCTTTCTGGCTGATGTTTTGGTTACTTTTGAATGTCGGTTGTGCTTTCACACTCATGGTAGCATAAGACGGACTCTACAACCAACACAAGTGGCTCAGGTAGTGCAGCTCATCCAGGATGGCACATCAATGCGAGCTGTGGCAAGAAGGTTTGCTGTGTCTGTGAGCGTAGTGTCCAGAGGCTGGAGGCGCTACCAGGAGACAGGCCAGTACACCAGGAGACATGGAGGGGGCTGTATGCGGGCAACAACCCAGCAGCATGACCACTACCTCCACCTTTGTGCAAGGAGGAACAGGAGGAGCACTGCCAGAGCCCTGCAAAATGATCTTCAGCAGGCCACAAATATTCATGTGTCTGCACAAATGGTTAGAAACTGACTCCATGAGGATGGTCTGAGAGCCTGACATCCACAGATGGGGGTTGTGCTCACAGCCCAACACCGTACAGGACGCTTGGCATTTGCCACAGAACACCAGGATTGGCAAATTCACCACTGGCGCCCTGTGCTCTTCACAGATGAAAGCAGGTTCACACTGAGCACATGTGACAGACGTGACAGAGTCTGGAGACGCTGTGGAGAGCGATCTTGTCATGCCTGCACCACCAGTACCGGCGCCGCCTGTCAGGTTGGGGCCGGCGTCACCTATCTCACCGGGTCCCGCTCTTCCTGCTGCTGCTGCTCCCAGGGTTCCCCCTCGGATCCCCGCTTACCGCTCTGGCCGCCGCATGACACCCTCAGCCTCCCATCCTGCAGCCCGGGGGATTCAGCAAGAGGGTTCCTCTTCCTGTCCTGCTCCAGGTATGCACCTTAGGCCGCGGGCGTGCTCCCTTCTCCTCACTTAACCCCTTCTGCACCACCCCATGTGGAGCGATCACCAATCAAGCTCCAGCACAGGGTATATCAGGCGGCTCCTCCCTCATGGAGGCGCCTGATTATCGTGTGCCTTCCGTATGGTATTCTGGCCCTGTCTGGTCACTGCTGTCTCCAGTTGCTCCTGACTCCTGTCGCTCCTGTCTCCAGTCGCTCCTGACTCCAGTCGCTCCTGACTCCGGTTACTCCTGACTCCGGTTACTCCTGACTCCTGTCGCTCCTGACTCCTGTCGCTCCTTACTCCAGTCGCTCCTTACTCCAGTCGCTCCTGACTCCAGTCGCTCCTGACTCCAGTCGCTCCTGACTCCTGACTCTGGTTACTCCTGATTCCTGTCGCTTCTGACCCCTGTTGCTCCTGGCTCCGGTCACTCCTGACTCTGGTCACTCCTGACTCCAGTCGCTCTGCCTTGTCTGTCTCACCCGCACCTGAGCCGCCCCTCTTGGTATCAGCTGTCACGGTATTCGGCTCCTTCGGGCCTGCTCCTGTCGGTCCCTGCATAGGGGTCGGCACCACCTGGCCAGCTCACCCCAGGGATCCCGGTACCGTGACCCAGAGGGTCCACTCTTGCTACTCATAACAGTATAATCAGGCCATGGACCCCGCTGGTGCCTCGGCAGCCACCCAAAAGAAACTACTCTTTTTGCGGGAGAACCAAACCCGGATTATGGCTTTTATGAAGTTCATGGACACTCGGTTATCCGCCATTCAAACCTCCGATCCAGGGAGCGCCCCTCTGCTGGTGGGACTGCAGCAGGAGCTCGCACAGCAGCGTGATACTCAGTCCCATATTCTAAATTACATTTCGTCTGTTGATGACCGTTTGCAGTCCCTGCAGTCGTCCACAGCGGCCTCTGTCCAGCCCCGCGACCCTGCACCTTACCCACCGCCACGTTTGGGGAAGCTTCCTAGGTATAGCGGGGATCCCAAATTATGCCGGGGGTTTCTTAACCAGTGCCGCCTACATTTCGAGCTGCTGCCCCAGCAATACCCGTGTAATAGGGCTAAGGTGGCATTTATCGTGTCCCATCTCGAGGGGGAGGCCTTGGCATGGGTGAACCCCCTGTGGGAGCGGGATGATCCGGTGGTATCCAGCCTACGTGACATTCTGGATACTTTCCGCCGGGTCTTTGACGAGCCCGGGCGTCTGGCCTCCACCACGGAGTCCCTTTTCAATCTCCGACAGGGAACTCTTACCTTGGGATAGTCCACTATCCGCTTCTGGACCCTGGCCTCAGAGCTTGGGTTGAATAATGAGGCATTGGTAGGGGCCTTTTGGAGGGGGCTTTCGGGGAAAATCAAGGACGAGCTTGCTGGTCGGGACACCCCCACCTCTTTAGAGGACCTTATATCCCTGGCTACTCGCATTGACTTGCGATTCCAAGAACGCTCCCGTGAGACAGTCAGGAAGAGAGGCCCGTCTAGGTTCAATCCTGCCCCCAATCCTCGTTCGTTGAAGCCTGCCAGTAGTTCTGCCCCGGAGCCCATGCAGGTGGATCGCGTTAAGCTATCAGAGCTGCGGCGCAGGGAAAGGTTACAGCAAGGTTTATGCCTCTATTGTGGTGGAACCAACCACTTCCTGCGTTCCTGTCCTGAGAGGCCGGGAAACTCCTCCGCCTAGGCCAGGTAAGAGAGGCCTTCCTAGGTGACTCTGTTCCCTCTCTACCCCTTACCATCTCAGCTTTAATTCTCCTAGGTCGGGAGCGTAGATCTGTGGAGGCATATGTGGACTCGGGTGCGGCGGGCAACTTCATTCGGATGGAAAAGGTGGACAAGTTCCGGATTCCTGTCGTCACCCTTGAAGAGCCGCGTGTGATCACCTCAGTGGATGGCAAGCCGTTACCTGTTCCCATCACCACGGTCACTCTCGTGCTGGAAATGCATATCGGAGCTCTTCACCGGGAGAGAATTGCTTTTTAAGTTTTGCCTAATTTGTTTCACGCTCTGCTCCTTGACCTGCCCTGGCTCAGGTCGCATGAGCCAGTCCTTGCTTGGCGCTCCAGGGAAGTCCTCCGCTGGGGTCACGCTTGCCAAGAACGTTGTCTGCTGCCTGTTACTCATACCAGTCTGCACCAAGTGCCCGCGGACCTTCCGGGGCTTCCCGTGGCCAACCATTCATTTGCGGATGTCTTCAACAAGAAGGAAGCTGAGACCCTTCCTCCGCATCGGGTCTACGATTGCTCAATCGAGCTAGTTCCTGGAGCTACTCCTCCCAGGGGAAGAATATACCCGTTGTCGCCTGCAGAAACCTCAGCCATGTCGGAGTACATCCAGGAAAACTTGGCCAGGGGCTTTATCCGGAAGTCGTCTTCTCCAGCAGGGGCCGGGTTTTTCTTTGTTCGTAAGAAGGATGGATCCCTTCAACCTTGCATTGACTACCGAGGCTTAAATAACATCATGGTCAAGAATAGGTATCCTCTACCACTTATCCCCGAACTGTTGACCGCCTGCGTGGTGCCCGGATCTTTACCAAACTGGATCTACGGGGGGCCTACAATTTGGTCCGAATACGTGCTGGAGATGAGTGGAAGACCGCCTTCAACATGCGGGATGGCCATTATGAATATTTGGTCATGCCCTTTGGACTTTGTAACGCCCCATCGGTCTTCCAAGAATTTGTTAACGACGTTTTCCGGGATCTCCTATACTACTCGTGCCTCCGTGGTGTATTTAGATGACATCCTCATCTTTTCATCAGACCTGTCCTCTCACAGGAGGAGTGTTCGCCTGGTCTGGCAATGCTTGCGGGAGAATCAACTTTATGCCAAGTTGGAGAAATGCCTGTTCGAGCAGACCTCCCTACCCTTCTTGGGGTATATCATCATGGACTTGGGGTTGCGAATGAACCCAGAGAAATTGTCCGCGGTGCTCAAATGGCCACGACCTGCCGGAGTGAAGGCCATTCAACGCAAATTACTATAGGCAATTCATCCCGCACTTCTCTGCTTTAACCAAGCTTATTGTTGCTCTTACCCAGAAGGGAGCAAGACCGAACATCTGGCCCTAGGAAGCTGAAGATGCATTTTTCGCCCTGAAGCGGGCCTTTGCTACGGCTCCGGTTTTGTATCGGCCAGAGGTCAGCAAGCCCTTCGTCTTCGAGGTAGACGCATCTTCTACTGGGGCTGGGGCGATTCTTTCCCAAAAGGGCGCTTGGCTCCGTGCAGGTTCTTCTCCAAGTCATTTTCACCCGCAGAGTATAACTACATGATTGGGGATCGGGAGTTGCTGGCCATAAAGATGGCGTTGGAGGAGTGGCGTTATCTCCTGAAAGGGGCGGTCCATCCCTTCACCATAGTCACTGACCACAAAAACTTGGCCTACCTCCAGTCAGCTCAAAGACTTAACTCCAGACAAGCCAGGTGGTCATTGTTTTTCTCTCACTTCGACTTTGAGCTCCACTTCCTACCCGGTGACAAAAATACCAAAGCAGATGCTCTCTCCCGGTCCCTGCAGTCACCTGAAGTGGAGGAGGCTCCGTCGCATGTTATCAATCCTGCCCGAGTTATCTCGGTAGCTCCTGTGAATCTTGATTCCGTGCAGCCTGGCAAGACCCTCATCCCGCAAGACAAAAGGGCAGAAGTACTACGCTGGGGCCACTCCTCCAAGATCGCTGGACATGCCGGCATCAAGAGGACCCTTGTGCTGGTTTCCCATTATTACTGGTGGCCTTCTCTACGCCAAGATGTCAGACTTCGTGGCCTCCTGCTCAATTTGCGCCAGGAACAAGGTACCTAGAAGCTTGTCCTCTGGCCTTCTTCTGCCGTTGCCTGTTCCCGAAGCTCCTTGGCAACACATCACCATGGATTTTGTTACCGACTTACCCCGCTCTTCTGGATCTGGTGGTAGTCTATCGGTTTTCCAAGATGGCCCATTTTGTCCCGTTACCCAGCTTGCCCACAGCTTCTGAATTGGCTAAAATCTTCATTCATCAGATTTTCAGATAACACGGACTTCCTCAGCGAATTGTGTCTGACCGCGGGGTACAGTATACCTCCCGCTTCTGCAGAGCACTCTGTAAACTCTTGGGCATATCCCTGGATTTCACTTCCGCTTATCATCCACAGACCAACGGGCAAGTCGAACGGATCAACCAAGTCTTGACCTCCTACCTGCGGAACTTCTCTAATGCTCATCATGACAATTGGGTCGATCTTCTTCCATGGGCAGAGTTTGCGCATAACTATCACTCCAATGAATCCACCACCAGGTATCCATTTTTGTGGGCTCCGGTCAGAATCCAGGTGTGCCTCTTCCATTATCTTCATCCTCCGGTGTACCCGCCGCCGATGCCCTCTCCCAAGAGTTTTCCCAGGTCTGGAGGAAGACCAAAGAGGCTCTTATACAAGCCGTGGCCGGGATGAAAAAACATGCCGACAAGAGGCGGAGGGACCTCCCACCATACCATCCAGGAGACAAGGTCTGGCTGTCGACCAAGCATATCCGCTTGAAAATCCCTTTGTATAAATTGGGCCTCCGGTACATCGGTCCCTTCGAGGTTCTTGGACGCATCAACAATACGGCCTACAGATTGAGGCTGCCTGCTTCACTCCGGGTCCATAACGTCTTCCATATATTGCTCCTGAAACCAGTCATCCTCAATCAGTTCTGTCCTGCGCCTCCCGTTGTTCCTCAGCCAGTAGGGGACGATGACGTCTTCGAAGTGAGGGATATTTTGGCCATGAAAAAGGTTAGGGGAAAGACCTTTTTTCTCATCGATTGGAGAGGCCTGAGGAGAGGTCTTGGGAATCGCGAGAGAATGTTGATGCTCCTCACATCATGGACAGATTCTTGGCCAATCTCAGAAGGAGGAGACGTAAAGGGGGGGTACTGTCATGACTGCGCCGCCGTTGCCTATGACTGCCCTGTGCACACAGGACCTGTGATGAGGTTACAGGAGGGGAGGAGTCAGGGGTCACATGATCAGGGGCATCAGTGTGTGCAGGGCTCAGTGTGCTGGAGCGCTCCCGATAATCAGCTGCGTGTGTCGCGCTGTGTGATAGTCACAGCACCTGCATGGAGGTCGACACATGCAGCTGATTATCGGGAGCGCTCCAGGGATCCGGGGTCCCGATGCAGCTATTCGCTAAGCGATATTAGCCAATAACAACTTCTCCGACGATATTCGCTCATCTCTAGTTATAACAGCTCAAAGAAATTCACCGAACTTTTCATTAAGTTTAATAGCAAGGCCCTATTAAATATTGAACACCAGCAGGACGAACCTCTAAGATGACACATGTCCTTTGTATTTTAGGCAAAAATAATAATAAATAAATTTATATATACAGTGGGGCAAAAAAGTATTTAGTCAGTCAGCAATAGTGCAAGTTCCACCACTTAAAAAGATGAGAGGCATCTGTAATTTACATCATAGGTAGACCTCAACTATGGGAGACAAACTGAGAAAAAAAAATCCAGAAAATCACATTGTCTGTTTTTTTTTCATTTTATTTGCATATTATGGTGGAAAATAAGTATTTGGTCAGAAACAAGCAATCAAGATTTCTGGCTCTCACAGACCTGTAACTTCTTCTTTAAGAGTCTCCTCTTTCCTCCACTCATTACCTGTAGTAATGGCACCTGTTTAAACTTGTTATCAGTATAAAAAGACACCTGTGCACACCCTGAAACAGTCTGACTCCAAACTCCACTATGGTGAAGACCAAAGAGCTGTCAAAGGACACCAGAATCAAAATTGTAGCCCTGCACCAGGCTGGGAAGACTGAATCTGCAATAGCCAACCAGCTTGGAGTGAAGAAATCAACTGTGGGAGCAATAATTAGAAAATGGAAGACATACAAGACCACTGATAATCTCCCTCGATCTGGTGCTCCACGCAAAATCCCACCCCGTGGGGTCAGAATGATCACAAGAACGGTGAGCAAAAATCCCAGAACCACGCGGGGGGACCTAGTGAATGAACTGCAGAGAGCTGGGACCAATGTAACAAGGCCTACCATAAGTAACACACTACGCCACCATGGACTCAGATCCTGCAGTGCCAGACGTGTCCCACTGCTTAAGCCTGTACATGTCCGGGCCCGTCTGAAGTTTGCTAGAGAGCATTTGGATGATCCAGAGGAGTTTTGGGAGAATGTCCTATGGTCTGATGAAACCAAACTGGAACTGTTTGGTAGAAACACAACTTGTCGTGTTTGGAGGAAAAAGAATACTGAGTTGCATCCATCAAACACCATATCTACTGTAAAGCATGGTGGTGGAAACATCATGCTTTGGGGCTGTTTCTCTGCAAAGGGGCCAGGACGACTGATCCGGGTACATGAAAGAATGAATGGGGCCATGTATCGTGAGATTTTGAGTGCAAACCTCCTTCCATCAGCAAGGGCATTGATGATGAAACGTGGCTGGGTCTTTCAACATGACAATGATCCAAAGCACACCGCCAGGGCAATGAAGGAGTGGCTTCGTAAGAAGCATTTCAAGGTCCTGGAGTGGCCTAGCCAGTCTCCAGATCTCAACCCTATAGAAAACCTTTGGAGGGAGTTGAAAGTCCGTGTTGCCAAGCGAAAAGCCAAAAACATCACTGCTCTAGAGGAGATCTGCATGGAGGAATGGGCCAACATACCAACAACAGTGTGTGGCAACCTTGTGAAGACTTACAGAAAACGTTTGACCTCTGTCATTGCCAACAAAGGATATATCACAAAGTATTGAGATGAAATTTTGTTTCTGACCAAATACTTATTTTCCACCATAATATGCAAATAAACTGAAAAAAAAACAGACAATGTGATTTTCTGGATTTTTTTTTCTCAGTTTGTCTCCCATAGTTGAGGTCTACCTATGATGTAAATTACAGACGCCTCTCATCTTTTTAAGTGGTGGAACTTGCACTATTGCTGACTGACTAAATACTTTTTTGCCCCACTGTATATATATAAATCTTGGTCAAAATTATCTCAGTACACAAATCTCCAAGGGTGCCCAAAATTTTGCATCGTCCCTCTTTCCTTTTTGCAATTATGAAATTGTAAAAAAGTCTATAAACAGTATATAGACTTTTTTACAATTTCATAATTGCAAAAAGGAAAGAGGGACGATGCAAAATTTTGGGCACCCTTGGAGATTTGTGTACTGAGATAATTTTGACCAAGATTTCACACCTTAATTAGCTTGTTAGGGTTATGGTGAGATCACATGGTGACCAGGAGCTACAATACTTGGGAGATGTTCCAGCAACTTCGACCAAAGGATGGTTAAAATCAAAAGACTTTATTCCAAAAAAATGATTAAAAACAGAATAGATGCATAAAAAACATATGGTTCACCAATGTGACAGACGCTTACGCGTTTCGGACTAGAGGGTCCTTACTCATAGCTATGAGTAAGGACCCTCTAGTCCGAAACGCGTAAGCGTCTGTCACATTGGTGAACCATATGTTTTTTATGCATCTATTCTGTTTTTAATCATTTTTTTGGAATAAAGTCTTTTGATTTTAACCATCCTTTGGTTGAAGTTGCTGGAACATCTCCCAAGTATTGTGCCTACAAGATTTTCCGGAATCCAAGTTCCCTGCACCGCCCAGGATTGATTGCATTCCTCCAGACTTCGCATTTGCTACGGTTTGGTGAGCTGACAAAAAACTTTTTCCTTTGTGACCAGGAGCTACAGTCTGAGGAAAGGGCTAAAAAGCCTTCACTAGACCCCTGTACAGCTGTATAATGAGGCCCAGGCTTTATAGTGAAGGGACAGGAGTGAGGGCATGTGCCCAGGAGCTACAGTCTGAGGAAAGGGCTAAAAAGCCTTCACTAGACCCCTGTACAGCTGTATAATGAGGCCCAGGCTTTATAGTGAAGGGACAGGAGGGAGAAAAGTGGGGAAAGGAGCCAGAAGAGCCGGACTGCCCATCACTAACCTGCAGAGCCGCACTCCACATATATGGCTGCTCTGTGCACAGGACCTGTGATGAGGTCACAGGAGGGGAGGAGTCAGGGGTCACATGATCTCCGGAGTGCAGACCTCCATGGAGCCTTCTCCTCAGTCAGTGACATTCCCGCCATTATTCGCCCCTCACTACTGGCACAATTACCCCGCGCCGCCTTCTCTACACAGTGTTATGTGTGGAATGTAACGTGTGATTTCTCTGGAGGGAAATAGACCCCACACATGAGGGAATTCTCCCCAGTTACCGGCCGTCTACTATATGGCGGCATATGATTGTGCTATCGACTCCACACCAGGAGCTAAAATTCCCAAATCTCTAATGTAACCGCTATAAGAGAAGATATAACAAATTTCCCCTAAACTCACACAGCGGAGGAGGCCTCACTTGGAGCAATGTGACTCGCGCACAGAAAATCTATTCCCGGTTCTGTGATAAGTTATCGGCCGACAGGAAGAAGAAAGGTCTGAATTACAGCCCAGACTGGAGGAGAAACTGCAGGAGTGAGAATTGGCCAATCAGCGCTCTTCACCCCTATACTTATCTACACAAATACAAGATAGGAAATGACAATTAGACGCCATTCTCACCACCAGAACGGAGAGGCGCTAACTTGGAGTAAAGCCGCGTTTTATCACCATGCCAATAAGCCTAATAAGATGCCGCTCGTAAGCTCAGAATGAGAGAGTCACTGCATATAATCTCCCCTATAAAAGACCCTAAGGGTCAGATCTCAGCCCACCCCGATGTCATGTATAGCACTTATAATGAATACCCCCAGAGTTTGTATTCGCCCCCACAATCACCCCCCCCCACTACTGGAGTCATTCCTTCACACACTACATCTACCTAACCTGACTGAGTCCGCGGCACAACAACTCCATTTACACATCTCTGAGGAGGAAATAGTTTCAACAATCAAAAAACTAAAAAGAGGAAAGGCCCCGGGGCCGGATGGTCTTACAGCAATATATTATAAAAAATGCAGCGATGTGCTGACACCACATATAAAAACCTCTGTAATTCACTACTAAATGGCTCACAGCTGCCCCCTGAGCTCTACGTGGCGCATGTAACCGTAATCCCTAATCCTAAGAAAGATCATCTCACCACAAATTATAGACCTATATCCCTCTTATACATTGACTTCAAAATCTTTACAACCATTGTGACTAACAGGACCAATAAAATCCTCCCTCACCTCATCCATCGGGATCAGGTTGGTTTTATACCAGCGCGACAGGCCCCAGATAATATTAGGAGAGGGTTAAATATTATTCATACAACTAACCTACAGCGAAAGCGACTTCTCCTGCTTGCATTAGATACTGAGAGGGCTTTCGATTCGGCATCCTGGACATATCTCTTTACGGTTCTATCGGAAGTCGGATTCTCCCCTAAACTTATAAAGTGCCTCCAATTGTTATATGACAGCCCTATCGCTTATGTAAAACTCCCGTCACCACATCCCCCTCCAATTAATATTCAGAGGGTACCAGGCAGGGCTGTCCTCTATCTCCGGCTCTTTTTGCACTTGCAATGGAACCCATTGTGGAAGCAATAAGGAGAGATCAGAATATCCTGGGCCCTGAGAATATGGGAGACCAATATAAAGTCAGCCTCTTTGCGGATGATCTCCTGCTAACATTAATAAGTCCCCACACTACACTCCCTCACTTGTTTTCCCTCCTTCACAAATTTGAGAAGATCTCAGGGTTAAACATTAACATTGATAAAGCCGAAGCATTATTTGTAAATTTTCCTAAGACAGAGCAAACTATTATAGCCTCCCATTTTGGGTTTATACACAAAGAACATTATCTAACATATCTGGGTATCAACTTAACAGCCAACAGGTCACCTCTGTTTAGGTGGAATTACACTCCACTGATCCAAAACTTCCAGAGGGACCTGGATAGATGGGCTTCCTCAAAGTTACCCTGGCTCGGCAGAATACATGCATTAAAAATGGTGTCACTGCCTCGCTTCTTATATCTATTTAGGTCCCTCCCAATTATGGTACCAGCCAGAACGTTCACTCATTTACACTCTATGATGTCTAAGTTTCTTTGGCTAGGAAAACAACCCAAAATTGGCCAAAAACTTATGTTCCGTCACAGAAAAGAAGGGGGTTTATCCCTCCCTAATTTTACACTTTATTACAAGTCAGCACAGATTGCTCCATTAATAAGTGCGTGTTCATATCCCAATAGTCCGAGATGGGTTATTCTGGAATCATTTCTCTCCAAACCATTCTCTTTATCAGGCCTAATGTGGACCACAGACCGACTTCCACGGGGGTTAATGAATGTGGCTCCTTTCACAGTCCACTTGTTGCTTCTTTGGAGGAAAGTCTGGTTTAAATATAACTTACAATAAAGCCCTTCTCCCCTGACAGCTATATTACAAAACCCCATGTTCCCGCCAGGTCTTGAGCCTCAAATTTTTTCTTGGTGGAAGCTGAAAGGTATTCATGTACTTCAACATTTGTGTTCCCCATTTAATATCTTACTTGACAGACAGGAATTTGTTCAAAAATTTGACCCTCCAGTTAGGGAGGTAATGCGCTTGAACCAGATCTCCCACTTTGCAAAGCAGATCCTCCCGAGCGGTACTACTCTCAGGGCAACCAGTTTTGAAAATTAATGTCTAAATGACCCTTTGGGCAGGGGAACGATCTCATTGATCTACTATGCTATAAATTCTCTAAAAGATGATAAAAAATTGAAGTATATGTTACAGTGGGAGGAGGATCTGAGGTTTGAACAGTCAATTGATGAATGGTATCGTAGCTGTGACACTCTATCAGAAGGTAGTCACCAGACTTCTCTTGTGGAGACCTCCTTAAAACTATTGTACAGAGTTTATTATGTACCGGAAAAAATTCACAGCATTTTTCCTAAAATCTCGGGAGACTGTTTTAGGGGCTGTGGAATATCTGGTGACATGAGACATATTTGGTGGTCTTGTATGGTGGTTTCGGGGCTTTGGGAGAAGGTGAAGTGTCTGATAGCACAGATGTATGGTGGACCGGTTGTTCTGGAACCTTCTACCCTTTTACTGGGAACCAGGCCTTCCCGGCTTCCAAAAACCTTTCAGAAGCTAGTAAACTACTTATGTATGGCCACTAAAATCCACATTGCGGCAAAGTGGAAGTCACCCTTACTGTCAATATGTATGGTGAAAGAGAAGATGAATGACATTATGTTATTCTCATTTGTGGCCCCAGCGTTTCTTGTAGAATAAATCCCTTTCTCACACAGTCTTGTAGTAATGACTTTGTTCTCACGTTTTGTAGGAGGGTTCGTCTGACTCCATCTTATGTTATCAGCATAAGTGCGAGAGATGAGAGACCGACGACTGCAGTTTTAGTTTATTCTCGTTTATTCAGTTTATTCAGCCCTGGAATAAAGGCTCTTCTCAAAGAGAAGAAGTTGGCCTTCAGATCAGGTGACAAGGGCAGGCTGAGAGAGGTTCAGAAGGATCTGAAGTATCTAATCAGGCAGGGAAAGGCTAATTATAAGAGAAGGATTGAACTGAAATTGTCACAGAAAAGGATCCATGAAGTCTGGGAGGGTCTAAAGTCTATATCTGGGCATAGACAGACTGTCTCCAGGATGGTTGTAGATAAAGAGGGGCTTAATGAACTTAATCTATTCTTTAACAGATTTAATCACACACCGGCTGCTCTTGCCCCTGCATACTATTCACACCTCTCTGCTTCAATAACCTCACCCCCTGCTGCAACTTGTCAACTGAGCCAGGGTCTGTTCTTCACAAGTACCCTGGTTGAAAAAGAACTGAATAAGATCAAAGTTTTGAAGGATGCAGGTCCTGACGGCATCAGTGCAAGGCTAATCAAAACCTGCGGGCACCAGCTGAGTGTGATCATTACATATCTGTTCAATATGAGCCTGAGAATGGGTATAGTACCACAACTGTGGAAATTATCGTTTGTGGTACCAGTTCCAAAGAAACCTTATCCGAAAGACCTTAATGACTATAGACCTGTAGCATTGACATCACACCTGATGAAGGTATTAGAGAGATTGATTCTCACACGTCTCCGTCCTCTAGTGAGCTCGGATATGGACCCTCTCCAGTTTGCCTACAGGCCGGGCATTGGTGTGGATGATGCCATTATCCACCTTCTAGATAGGACTCTCTCTCACCTGGAGAAACCTGGGAACACTGTGAGAATAATGTTCTTCGATTTCTCTAGTGCTTTTAACACCATACAGCCAGGTCTACTGAGAGACAAGCTGGGCCTTGTTGGTGTGGACCTCCAACTCTCCACCTGGATCCTTAACTACCTCACGAACCGACCTCAGTTTGTAAAGGTTCGGGACAGTGTGTCAGACACAGTGATCTGCAATACAGGGGCACCTCAAGGTACAGTTCTTGCCCCTTTTCTCTTCACACTGTACACTGCGGATTTTAGGTGCAACTCATCTAGCTGCTACTTGCAGAAGTATTCTGATGACTCTGCAATAGTAGGCCTCATCACAGGAGGAGATGAAAGAGAGTACAGAGATACTAACCAAGCTTTTGTGGAGTGGTGTCAGAGGAACCACCTTAGGATTAATTCCGGGAAGACCAAGGAATTGGTGGTGGACTTTCGCAAGGGCAAAAATCCACCAGTAGTGGTGAACATTCAGGGAAATGACATTGAGATAGTCGACACCTTTAAGTACTTTGGTGTGATCCACAATAATAAGCTTGACTGGGCCCATCACTTGGATGCAGTGTACGGGAAGGGCCAAAGCAGGCTTTATCTGCTCAGAAGGCTGAGAGCCTTCGGAGTTAGAGGGGCACTCCTTGCATCTTTCTTCAACTCTGTTGTGGCATCAGTCATCTTCTTTGGTGTGGCGTGCTGGGGTAGTGGCATATCAGCCAGGGACAGGAATAGGCTGGACAAACTGATTAGAAGGGCCAGCTCTGTACTGGGATG
Source organism: Dendrobates tinctorius (assembly GCF_039654945.1). Taxonomy (NCBI): domain Eukaryota; kingdom Metazoa; phylum Chordata; class Amphibia; order Anura; family Dendrobatidae; genus Dendrobates; species Dendrobates tinctorius. Next base: position 444,569 of record NW_027362032.1, on the reverse strand, counting down.
CCCCCTTGACCCAGTTCAGGAAGTAGGCGACAGGAGGATACTGGCCAAGGTGAGCTACATGGTGCAGAATGATTCCCATCCCATGCATGAGACGTGACAAAGATGTGCAGTACTGTCAGTGACCGGCTACTTCATCCTAAATGTGAGAGGGAGCGCTATCAAAAGTCCTTCCTTCCTGCTGCAGTTAGGCTGTATAACCAGCACTGTCCAAAACGGAGAACAACCCACACAGTGAACTGATAGATCCAAAGTTGTGACAGTCCAGTTACATTTTTTTTTTCTTCGTATATGTACCTACCTACTGTCAATGTAATGCCTTTATGCATCTGTATCTGTACTTGTTCCTGCCTTGCTGCTGTAATGCTCTGAATTTCCCCATGGTGGGACGATTAAAGGATTATCTTTTACCGTGTGTGTCCGGCGTCAGTTCTACAGTGTGAGATATGCGGGGTCTGTGACTGAAGCTGGGGTTATACGGGTGTATACAGCATACACAGGGGTTTGCGACTGAAGCTGGGGGTATACGGGTGTATACAGAGTACACAGGGGTCTGCGAACGAAGCTGGGGATATACGGGTGTATACAGCATACACGGAGGGGTCTATGCCCGAAGCTGGGGGTATACGAGTCTATACAGCGTACACAGGGGGTTCTGTGACCAAAGCTGGGGGTATACAGGTGTATACAGAATACACAGGGGTCTGCGACCGAGTCTGCAACCGAAACTAGGGGTATACAGGTACATACAGCGTACACAGAGGTGTCTGTGACCGAAGCTGGGGATATACGGGTGTATACAGCATACACGGAGGGGTCTAAGACCGAAGCTGGGGTATACGGGTGTATACAGCATACACAGAGGGGTCTGAGACTGAAGCTGGGGGTATACAGGTGTATACAGCGTACATAGGGGTCTGCGACCGAACCTGGGGGTATACGGGTGTATACAGTGTACACAGGGGTCTGCGACCAAAGCTGGGGATATACAGGTGTATACAGTGAACACAGGGGTCTGTGACCGAAGCTGGGGGTATACGGGTGTATACAGCGTACACAGAGGGGTCTGGGACCGAAGCTGGGGGTATACGGGTGTATACAGAGTACACAGAGGGGTCTGTGACAGAAGCTGTGGGTATACAGGTGTATACAGCATACACACAGGGGTCTGAGACTGAAGCTGGGGGTATACAGGTGTATACAGCATGCACACAGGGGTCTGAGACTGAAGCTGGGGGTATACAGGTGTATACAGTGTGAGACGCGGGGTCTGTGACCAAAGCTGGGGGTATACGGGTGTATACAGCGTACTCAGAGGCGTCTGCGACCAAAGCTGGGAGTACACAGAGGGGTCCACACAAATGCGTCTCCGCTCCGTACACCTCATACACACACGGCTCCGCTCCATACACCTCGTACACACGCGACTCCTCTCCGTACACCTCGTACACACACGGCTCCGCTCCGTACACCTCGTAAACACATGGCTCTGCTCCGTACACCTCGTACACACACGGCTCCGCTCCGTACACTTAGTACACACACGGCTCCACTTCGTGCACCTCATACACACATGGCTCCACTCCGTACACCTCGTACACACGCGGCTCCGCTCCGTACACCTTGTACACACACAGCTCTGCTCGGTACATCTCGCACACATGGCTCCGCTCCGTACACCTCGTACACACGCGGCTCCGCTCCGTACACCTCGTACACACGCGGCTCCGCTCCATACACCTCGTACACACACGGCTCTGCTCCGTACACTTCGTACACACGCGGCTCCGCTCCGTACACCTCGTACACACACGGCTCCGCTCCGTACACCTCGTACACACACGGCTCCGCTCCGTACACCTCGTACACACAAGGCTCCGCTCCGTACACCTCATACACACACGGCTCCGCTCCGTACACCTCGTACACACACGGCTCCTCTCTGTACACCTCGTACACACATGGCTCTGCTCCGTACACCTCGTACACACACAGCTCTGCTCCGTACACCTCGTACACACGGCTCCGCTCCGTACACCTCATACACACGCGGCTCCGCTCCACACACCTCGTACACACAGGGCTCCGCTCCGTACACCTCGTACACACGTGGCTCCGCTCCGTACACCTCGTACACACACGGCTCCGCTCCGTACACCTCGTACACACACGGCTCCGCTCCGTACACCTCGTACACACATGGCTCCGCTCCGTACACCTCGTATACACACGGCTCCGCTCCGTACACCTCGTATACACACGGCTCTGCTCAGTACACCTCGTACACACACGGCTCCTCTCCGTACACCTCGTACACACACGGCTCCGCTCCGTACACCTTGTACACACACTGCTCTGCTCCGTACACCTCGAACACACACGGCTCTGCTTCGTACGCCTAGTACACACGGCTCTGCTCCGTACACCTCGTACACACACGGCTCTGCTCTGTACACCTCGTACACACACGGCTCCGCTCCGTACACCTCGTACACACGGCTCCGCTCCGTACACCTCGTACACACACGGCTCCACTCCGTACACCTCGTACACACACGGCTCCGCTCCGTACACCTCGTACACACGCGGCTCCGCTCCGTACACCTCGTACACACGCGGCTCCGCTCCGTACACTTACTACACACAGGGCTCCGCTCCGTACACCTCATACACACGCGGCTCCGCTTCGTACACACACGGCTCCGCTCCGTACACCTCGTACACACACGGCTCCGCTCCGTACACCTCGTACACATGGCTCCGCTCCGTACACCACGCACACACACTGCTCTGCTCCGTACACCTCGTACACACACGGCTCCGCTCCGTACACCTCGTACACACGCGGCTCCGCTCCGTACACCTCGTACACACGCGGCTCCGCTCCGTACACTTACTACACACAGGGCTCCGCTCCGTACACCTCATACACACGCGGCTCCGCTTCGTACACACACGGCTCCGCTCCGTACACCTCGTACACACACGGTTCCGCTCCATACACCTCGTACACACAGGGCTCCGCTCCGTACACCTCGTACACACGCGGCTCCGCTCCGTACACCTCGTACACACACGGCTCCGCTCCGTACACCTCATACACACACACGGCTCCGCTCCGTACACCTCGTACACACACGGCTCCGCTCCGTACACCTCGTACACACACTGCTCTGCTCCGTACACCTCGTACACACAGGGCTCCGCTCTGTACACCTCGTACACACACGGCTCCGCTCCTTACACCTCGTAAACACAGGGCTCCGCTCCGTACACCTCGTACACACGGCTCCGCTCCGTACACCTCGTACACACACTGCTCTGCTCCGTACACCTCGTACACACGCGGCTCCGCTCCGTACACCTCGTACACACGCGGCTCCGCTCCGTACACCTCGTACACACACGGCTCCGCTCCGTACACCTCGTACCCACGCGGCTCCGCACACTTACTACACACAAGGCTCCGCTCTGTACACCTCGTCCACACGCGGCTCCGCTCCGTACACCTCGTACACACACGGCTCCGCTCCGTACACCTCGTACACACGCGGCTCCGCTCCGCACACTTACTACACACAATGCTCCGCTCCGTACACCTCATACACACGCGGCTCCGCTCCGTACACCTCGTACACACGCGGCTCCGCTCCGTACACTTACTACACACAGGGCTCCGCTCCGTACACCTCGTACACACACGGCTCCGCTCCGCACACCTCGTACACACGCGGCTCCGCTCCGTACACCTCGTACACACGCGGCTCCGCTCCGTACACCTCGTACACACGCGGCTCCGCTCCGTACACCTCGTACACACACGGCTCCGCTCCGTACACCTCGTACACAAGCGGCTCCGCTCCGTACACCTCGTATACATGCGGCTCCGCGCCGTACACTTACTACACACAGGGCTCCACTCCGTACACCTCGTAACACACACGGCTCCGCTCCGTACACCTCGTACACACACGGCTCCGCTCCGTACACTTACTACACACAGGGCTCCGCTCCGTACACCTCGTACACACGCGGCTCCGCTCCGTACACCTCGCACACACGCGGCTCCGCTCTGTACACCTCGTACACACACGGCTCCGCTCCGTACACCTCATACACACACGGCTCCGCTCCGTACACCTCGTACACACACGGCTCCGCTCCGTACACCTCGTACACACACGGCTCCACTCCGTACACCTCGTAAACACAGGGCTCCGCTCCGTACACCTCGTACACACACGGCTCCGCTCCGTACACCTCGTACACACACGGCTCCGCTCTGTACACCTCGTACACACATGGCTCCTCTCCGTACACCTCGTACACACACGGCTCCGCTCCGTACACCTCGTACACACGGCTCCGCTCCGTACATCTCGTACACACACGGCTCCGCTCCGTACACCTCGTACACACACGGCTCCGCTCCGTACACCTTGTACACACACAGGTCCGCTCCGTACACCTTTTACACACAGGGCTCTGCTACATCCACCCTGTTAACCCCTCCTGACCCCACACAGAAACTTCCCCTCATCCAGCACCATGACAACCAGCACAGCAGAGTCCTGCACACACTGAGGCCCCTGATCATGTGACCCCTGACTCCTCCCCTCCTATGACCTCATCACAGGTCCTGTGTGCACAGAGCAGTCATATATGTGGCAGACACTCCTGGATCTTCTGCTTTCTGGGCCGGTTCCTCCTGTGAGTCCTATTAACCCTTTCGGTCCCTGTGTTATTCTTTCCTTAGTTTCCCTGTTTGTGTGTTTCGGGTCGTTGTTCTGCTCTAAGACCCAGCCTCCACCCATCTTCAATGCAGTTACTGAGAGAAGGAGGTTGTTGGCCAAAATCTCCCGATACATGACCCCATCCATCCTTTCTTCAATACGTTGCAGTTGTCCTGTTCCCTTTACAGAAAAGCACCCCAAAGTATGATGTTTCCCCCACTAGGTGTCATGATCTGACAGTTTTAAATTGGACAAAGTGAATTTTTTTTACTTTGTCAAGTGCAATGTGTGACGTGATTGCCCCCGGTGGCCATTGGAATTATCACACGTGGTGTCTTTCATTCTAAGTTGCCCAGTGGTGGGGAGTGGTATCGCACCTTAGTGGTAGGTTTAATTGTAATTATAAATCAGGTGTGGGGCTCTATAAATGAGTCTCAGGGTATTCAATCATTGTTGGTGATAGTTGTTCATTTGCAACCAACCTTGGTGGTGGAAGGAGCTGGAGAGATTGCTCAGCTCAATCTGAGTCCTGATGTGGAAGGAGTCACCAAAGGGAGTTCTTTGCAGCGCTGACTGAACTTGGTGGCAGCTATTCAGGAGGAAGGCTGCAGTCGGTTTCTGGACTCTGTGCTGGAGCATTTGCACAGAGAGAGCTAAGTTTTCTATTTCCCCTGTTTGTGACTTTCCTTATGTGTGATCTAGTGCAGTGGTGGGATTAGTTTCCGCACCGGCCAATGCCCTAGCGAGGGACTAGGTTCAGGGCGAGTCAGGGCATAAGGTTCGCGTGCGGCGACAGGTGCGGAGCCTGTATAGGGAACGTAAGGAGTGCAGGGACGCTTCCTCAGGGGAGCTCAGGAGGTCTCCACGTCCCTATTTCCTATTACAGGGCCCACCACTGTAATTGTTCCTGTGTTTCCCCTTATTATTTAAATTCGCCAGCTGGAGGCGGGGTATCCAGTTTTACGTGTACTTTTTAAATTCGCCAGCTGGAGGCGGTGTATCCGGCTGCACGTTCCGGTATTATTTAAATTCGCCCCGCTGGAGGCGCTGTATCCAGGGTCACGTGTATCATAAATTCGCCCTGCTGGAGGCGCTGTGTCCAGTCACACGTTGATCATTACACTAGGCCTCGCAGTTGGGACTGTGTTCTTGGGGTTGTACCCATATATTACATATAGATTGAAGATTCCAGTGCGGGGAAGACGGGAAACCTTCATATAGACGGCCGGTGGGGATGGAGGCAGTGACCGACTCTGGCCACATCTGTCTCTAGAGCCGCAGTAGAAGATGAAGATGTCGTCCTCATCATGAAGGAGTTATTTCTCATGTCGCGTGTAATGAATATCTCCTGCAGTATTGCTAATGCCGATTCCAGTGTCGGTAATGAGACGAGAATTAGCGTTATGGAAGATGAGTCTATGAGGAACGTGTTCAGCTGCCGACTCCGAGGAGGAAACTGCTTGTTGTCTGTGGCCTAAATATATAGGTTTTATTAGTAGATGTCAGGGAGGAAAACTAAACCCTGTAAGATAATAAATCTCCTCATATGTTCCCCTTATTATCTCCAGTAATTGTATTATTACACAGGATTCTTATGATGTTACATCGGATCATCTTCTTCTCATTCAGGTCTCTACAATATCGGATCCTCTCAGTGAAGATCTTCTACAGAAGAGAATTTTCCTGATTTACCCATCAAGGATGGATATGGACAGAGACAAGATGGCGGAGAGGATGTTACACCTCACCCTAGAGATCCTCTTCCGTCTCACTGGAGAGGTGAGAGATTCTGATGACGTCACATTACATCATTCTTATCTATGGGAATAACAGATGGACAGAACTGGAGAGGTGAGGACTCTGGAAATGTCTGTAGTGAGATTTATTAATGTGTCTCTCCATAACCAGGATTACACAGTGGTGAAGAAGACCTCTAGTGATCGCTGTCAGGACCCTGTGTCTGAGGGATGGGGAAGACCCCTGAGCCCAATCACGGGGCCTCCACCTCACCCCCTGATCCATGAGGACATCAATGACCAGAAGATCCTAGAACTCCTCTACAAGATGATTGAGCTGCTGACTGGAGAGGTGACAGTGCTGGGAATGCTGGGACATCATACAGTAACACTATGAAGGGATCGGGGGATGACGGTATCATTGTATGTGTCAGGTTCCTATAAGGTGCCAGGATGTCGCTGTCTATTTCTCCATGGAGGAGTGGGAGTATTTAGAAGGACACAGAGATCTGTACAAGAACGTCATAATGGAGGTTCCCCAGCCCCTCACATCTCCAGGTAATAGACAGGACTAAATACACACGGCCTATAATTATCTGTATGTAGAGAATGAATTCAGTCCCTGTATGTGTTTCCTCCAGATCTATCCAGTAAGAGGACAACACCAGAGAGATGTCCCCGTCCTCTTCTTCCACAGGACTGTAACCAAGAAGATCCCAGTGCTCCTCAGGATCATCAGGTAGGTGGAGAGAAGGTGTCAGGAGATCTCCCCTATGATGTGTAGACGGCTGTGAAGGTCTTGTGCTCAGTCTTGTTTTATCCTCCAGTATTATATGTTTTATACTTGTGTGATGAGAACGGTGGAGATGGCAGGATTAGAGCTGATCATAGATGGGACTTCTCCATCTGTCTGTGACTTTTACAATATTTGTTTCAGGGTGAAGATCTGACCCATATTAATACTACAGAGACATATGTGAGGGGTGATGAGTGGTGTAAAGAGGAGATTCCCACATATGACTACCCAGGTGAGTAGTAACCACTGAATGCAGAGAAGTCACAGATTCCTCTCAGTCACCGGCTGTGGCTGCTTTATCGGTGGTGTAGTCCGGCCGTATTACCATGATCACCATTTTGCCTCTAGACCACAATATTCTCCTCCACCCAAAACTGTTCCAATGACTTTGGGCATTGAATGCCCTTTTCTATAGAACTTAACCCTTGGAGGATCCACCTAACCCCTGGGATTAATGTGAGGGTGATCCCTTAAAGCGAGATCTATATGATTGCTTGTACCTGACCCAATATAGGCCGAGTGCACGCTTAAAGAGTCACTCCGAACACAGAGTTAGATGTCTACTCCTTTCTCAGCAAAGGCTTGCACACAACTGAAGTTTATTCTCAAGACAAAGAGACAGGAAATGGGTGTCACACAATCTTCTGAGTAGCCAGTGTCAGTCTATGATACGTCCATTTCAGCTTCACTTCCATATATGGTATCCAGCATCTCAGCTTCTGCATTCCAAGGATTCCTTCCAGGGTGTTGTCTGAAGACACAGACGCCATCTTGGTTCACCATATCTGAACTGACTTATATAAGGTTGACCCTATTTTGACCTTAATGACCTGGCCATTTTTAGCAATTCTGACCAGTGTCCCTTTAAGAGGTAATAACTCAGGAACGCTTCAACGGATTCTAGCGATTCTGAGAATTTTTTCATCACCTATTGGGCTTCATGTTAGTGGTAAATTTAGGTCAATAATTTTTGCGTTTATTTGTGAAAAAATTGGAAATTTGGTGAAAATTTTGAAAGTTTCACAATTTTCAAATTTTAAATTTTTATTCTATTAAACCAGAGAGTTATGTGACACAAAATAGTTAATAAATAACATTTCCCACATGTCTACTTTACATCAGCACAATTTTGGGGAAAAAAATTTTTTCTTAGGAAGTTATAAGGCTTAAAAGTTGACCAGCGATTTCTCATTTTTACAACACCATTTTTTCTTAGTGATGACCACCTCACATTTGAAGTCACTTTGAGGGATCAATATGACAGAAAACACCCAAAAGTGACACCATTCCAAAAACTGCACCCCTCAAGGTGCTCAAAACCACATTCAAGAAGATTATTAACTCTTCAGGTGCTTCACAGGAACTAAAGCAATGTGGAATGAAAAAATGGACATTTCAATTTTTCCAACAAAAATGTTCTTTTAGCCTCATTTTTTCATTTTCACATGGGCAACAGGATAAAATGGATTGTAAAATTTGTTGGTCAATTTCTCCTGAGTACACCGATACCTCATATGTGATCATAAACCACTGTTTGGGCGCACGGCAGGGCTCGGAAGGGAAGGAACGCCATTTGACTTTTTGAAGGGAAAATTAGCTCCAATCGTTAGCGGACACCATGTCGCGTATGGAAAGTATGTAGTGTACGTCAGGTTGGTGTGTGTGGTGTAGTGTATGTCAGGTCTGTGTGTGGTGTTTACTACACCACACACAACAACCTGACATACACTACAACACACACACACGAACCTGACGTACACTATACCACACCACACACCAATCTGACATACACTACGCCTCACACAACAACCTGACACACTTTGTCAGGTTGGTGTGTATGGTGTTGTGTATGTCAAGTCTGTGTGTGGTGTAGTGTACGTCAGGTCGGTGTGTGGTGTAGTGTATGTCAGGTTGGTGTGTGGTGTAGTGTATGTCAGGTTGTGGTGTGTGGTGTAGTGTATGTCAGGGTGGTGTGTGTTGTAGTGTACGTCAGGTTGGTGTGTGTGGTGTAGTGTATGTTAGGTCGGTGTGTGGTGTAGTGTACGTTAGGTTGGGGTGTGTGGTGTTGTGTACGTCAGGTCTGTGTGTGGTGTAGTGTACATCAGGTCGGTGTGTGGTGTTGTGTATGTCAGGTCTGTGTGTGGTGTAGTGTACATCAGGTCGGTGTGTGTGTGTGGTGTAGTGTACGTCAGGTTGGGGTGTGTGGTGTAGTGTATGTCAGCCTGGTGTGGGTGAGTTCTGTAGTGGAGTGTCAGGATGTGTTTCGTCCCTGGACGTGTGATGAATTCTGAAGCATTCATTCGTACACAGTCCAGGTTTGTCGGGACACGTTTCACATTGGAAACGAGTTTCCCTTTTTATGCCCCTTTTATAGCACACCCGGCACCTTTATTTTTGTTCTCCCCTTAGTGGGAGCATGCTGTCCTGGTACCATATGGGAAACTTGAGTTCCAGGGGGGCTGGGGCGCGCTCCGTCCTCCTCTCCAAAAATCATGGTCTTTATCACCGCCCCCTGGAACTGAAGGAAGGTGTTGTTGGTCTGGCCTGCACATCGTGATAGCACGCATGCGTTATACAGTGCCATTTGTATGATGTGCACAGCCAGTTTTTTATACCACACTTTTGCGCTCCTCATGGCACGATAGGGCTGGAGGACTTTATCAGAAAGATCAACTCCCCCCATGTGTTTGTTGTACCCCAGGACACAGTCCGGTTTGTGGACCTGGTCTGGGGTATCTCGAACGGTGGAGGCCGTGGTGCTGGGACCATGGATTGTTGTCAAGAGAAAGACGTCTCTTTTGTCTTTGAACTTGACCACAACCATGTTGCCGCTACATTGGGCTCAGCTCTCACCCTTAGGGAGAGGCTGCTCAATTAGTGACAAAGGGAGACCCCTCTGGTTTCTGCGCACGGTACCTCAAGTGACGGTGGCTCTGGCAGAGAGGGAGTGAAAGAGTGGGATGCTTGTATAAAAGTTATCAATGTACAGATGGTCACCTTTATCAAGCAGAGGGTGGACGAAATCCCACACTATTTTCCCACTCACCTCCAGAGCAGGTGGACATTCTGGGGGCTGGATCCTGGTGTCCTTCCCTTGGTAAACTCTAAAGCTGAGTGTGTACCCTGAGGTACTCTCGCACAGCTTGTAGAGTTTTATCCCGTGCCTCGCCCTTTTGCTGGGCAGGTACTGACAGAACTGAAGCCTCCCTTTGAAGTGGATGAGGGATTCATCCACACAAATTTCCCTTTGGGGAATGTACACTTCAGAAAACTTGTTGCTGAAGTGTTCGATGACCGGCCGAATTTTGAACAGTCTATCAAAATTTGGGTCATCACAGGGAAGACTGTCAGTGTTGTCCCTAAAATGGAGAAACTTATGAATCGCCTCAAAACGTCTGCAACTCATAACCATGACAAATACTGTAGTTTGATATAAAATTTCAGTACTCCAGTATTGACGAATTTCTGGTTTCTTCACAATCCCCATGTAAAGGACCAGTACCCAATATTTCATCATTTCTACAGTCAATGGGACTCCAAGTAGAGAATAATGAATTAGGGTTTTCAGCCAAAAATTGCTGGGCATACAAGTTTGTTTGCTCCGCCATAAGACTGACAATTGACTCCGAGAAATAGACTTTGAAAAAGTCTCTTTCCCTGAAGTTGGCAGTCTCAAACTGGATTACTGATTAGGGAATGAAATCAGGATTCCGTGGAGCAAAATTCTCAGGGACAGGGGTCCAGGAGGGGGCACTAGTGCTAGGTTGGGCCTGACTAGCGCTAGGTTGGGGGTTACTCATATTTGGCTGTGGGTCTTCTCCCTCGGCCTCCGTCTCTTCCTCCCTGGGCTCCAGACGATTTCTCATCCTGCGACATCTTGGTGGTGGTAAGTCTGTGTCGCTGGAGGAGGAAGAGTGGGAGGAATAGAGAAAAGTGGTGTCCTCTCCCTCACTATCCGCTTCGGAGGCAGTAAAGGCATATGCCTCCTCAGCTGAGTACACCCTTTGAGACTGGGATGACTGTGACGAGTGGGACATTGTGTGTGTGGTGTGTATGTGTAAAAAAAGATAAACTTATAGTGTGCGTGTGTATGTGCGAGTGTTTGAAACTTTCTACTACAGGAGGGGGCTGTCAGGCGTGGTGGGTCAGGAGGTAGTAGCAGCAGGGTGGTGATCACCGGGGGCGATCACCGGGGCAGGGGGGCGATCACAGGGCCAGGGGGGGCGGAATCAGGCAGCAGAAGAGAGATCTGCGGCTTCAGCAGCAGGGCATGATCACCGGGGCAGAGGGGCAATCACAGGGCCGGGGGGTGGAATCAGGCAGCAGAGGGGAGCGGAGGACAGCACAGAGGAGAGATCAGCGGCAGCAGCAGCAGGGGTTGATTACTGGGGCAGGGGGTGATTACAGGGCTGAGGTGTGATCACAGGGGCAGGGAGGCGATTACTGTTGCAGGGGGGTGATCACAGGGCCGGAGGGAGTAGAATTGGGCAGCAGAGGAGAGCGGAGGACAGCACAGAGGGGAGATCAGTGGTGACAGCAGCAGGGGGGTGATTACTGGGCAGGGGGGGTGCGATCACCTGGGCAGAGTGAGTGATCACAGGGGCGGGGGCTGTAATGAGGCAACAGAGGGGAGCGGAGCACAGTACCAGAGGGAAGATCGGCAGCAGTGGCAGCAGGCATGGTGATCGGCGACAGCAGCAGCAGGCAGAGACCTGTCAGGTGTCAGGGCAGCAGGCAGCACCTCGCTCTTCATCTACCACGGACAGGATGAGGCTGAAGAGCGAGGGCAGCCATACCTGACACCTGCCCCACATCTGATTGGAGGGATAGCGTCACATGTATGCTAGCTCCAATCAGATCTGGGGGATGACACAGAGGTCACCTAGCTCCAGCCAATGGCTGATGCTAGTGAAGCATCAGCCATTGCTGATTTGTAATATTTCACCAAGTTTCATTGGTGAAATATTACAATCGCTCAGTTTAGCTGTTTCATTTTCAATGGCCAATCAGAGCGATCGTAACCACGAGGGGGGGCAAAGCCACCTCCCTAGGGTTAACTAAAGGTCCACCAATACCTGTGGGTGGGGTGACATTTCGGTGACCCCGGTCTCCCAACCAGCAGGAACTCTATTTATTCCATGACGCTTACGTAGGCGTCATGGGTCGGGAAGGGGTTAATAATTGATTTCATTAGCCATTCTCTCCTTCACATTAGGAGACGCTGACCGTTACCTGCCCAGATCTGTAACTATAAAGCCTAATGACAGCGTGCGTAGAATGTGCTGACAAGATAGAAAATCACTTGAAGAAAAATCTTATGATGGGCCTGTGTTATGGATGAGTCACCGAAGGAGGAAAAAACAAAAAATATTAGCTAAGTCCAGAAAACCAGAGAAGTTGGAAGCTATCGGATTGCAGACCCCTGAACCTATCCACAACAACTAGCAGTAGCCGTGGGGGGTTCCTACGGTGCCCTAGACCCCTCGATCACAGCCGGAGAACTAAATTAGTCTAAAGACAGAAAGGGGAAATCTAAACTGCCCCAGAGCAGACCCCAAAGCAATAGGCAGCCCCCAACATATAATGACTGTGAAGCAAGATGAAAAACACTAACACAGATAGAAAGAAAGGTTGAGCAAATGATGGGGCCCAAGCTAACTAAATAGGACAGGATAGAAAAGCTGCTGTCTGCAAGCCGCAAAAACCCTATCCAAAAATTAACCAACAGACTGATAGGAAAAACAGGCCCTGAAGTCGCTAGGTTTCAAAAAGACTATATCAGCACTCAGGTATATTCTGAAGACAGAGCCAGAGATCAACAGATCAGAGACAAAAATGGAATTCAGCTCACCCCCGGCCGGGGATGGCTGAACTCCAAAAAAACAAGGCAAACAAAACCAGAACTAAAGTGTACACAAGGCAGAGCAAAACCTAGCTTTGAGAAGCAGAAATCAGACTGGTCTCCAAGAATCCAGCAGGAAATCACCAGCGAGGCAGCAGGGCGTCGGCTGCCTTATATCCAGTCATCAGTTCCTGTGACCCAGTCATCATCTACCTGCTCAGCTGTTTGGTGATCAGCCTCACTACCTTCCTTCGCCAGAAGAGGGAGTTCATCAGACCTCACTGGTGAAGGGAAAAATGAACTCACAACAGTACCTCCCCCTTGAGGGGGCGTCACCGAACCCTCATCCATGCCACCAGGGCGATCAGGGTGAGCCCGATGAAAGGCACGCACCAATCTTTCGGCATGAATATCAGAGGCAGAGACCCAGGAATTATCCTCCTGACCATAACCCTTCCACTTAACCAAATACTGGAGTCTCCGTCTAGCCAGACGGGAATCCAGTATCTTCTCTACCTCATACTCCATGTTACCTTCAACCAATACAGGGTCAGGAGGTGCCACCCCAGGAACTACTGGTTCAACAAACCTCTTCAACAAGGACTTATGGAACACATTATGAATCTTAAACGTGACAGGAAGAGCCAAACGAAAAGAGACCGGATTAATAATCTCCAAAATCTTGTAAGGTCCAATAATTCTAGGCTTAAACTTAGGAGAAGCCACCTTCATAGCGATATTTTTTGATACTGCAGCTGCGGATGCTTTGACTTATGGGATGCCTTTCTGTACATCTCCCCCCTCTGCTGCAGTGGCAATGCATGAGGATCATAATTCCACCTGGGTGAGAATGTGGTGTTTGCCTGCTCCACCTGTCCCTCATCTGCCTCTGCAGCAGGATGTTCTCCCCCTCCCAGTTGAGCGGAGCTGGCTGCCCCCTGCTGGGTCTGAGTGTGTGACTGGTCATTGTCTGCATCAGTGTTAGCTTGAGGATTTTCAGCGTCATCCCCTGAGTGCATGAGTGACACTGGTTGTGCATTGTGCGGCACATAAAAGGTCCCCTGTGCTGTTAGAACGGGATACAGTGATACTGGACCGGGATTGGGCGTTGGCCCAGGTGGTACCACTGAACCATGAGAGTGTGAAGAAAGAGGAAGTACAGATGAAAGGTGTGAAGAGAGAGTTTTGGAGCGAGAGCCAGAAGGGAGGGAGGAGACGGGAGGGGTTGAGAGAGCAGCGGAGAAAAAGGTGGGGGGGAGTGAGAGACGTGAAGGAGGAAGCGAGGAAAGAGCAGAGGGAGGAGGGGGAGCCGGGCGCTTCCCCTTTCCAGCATCCAGTGCGGGCATGCTGGGACTTGCAGTACTCGCTCCCTGTAGGGAGGGGCGCGGAGCACCACAGGCAGCACAGGTCTCCTTGTACAATGGATTCTGCTGAGAGCAGACTTCACACACCCAGTATTGCCCTTCACCATAGGGTGGAGGTGCAGATGGTTTCATACGTTTTGCAAACTTGTACACATAAAAATCATTTCCTGGTGTGTCCACATATCTCTCAGTGGCTCCACACCGATGCAGGTCCGCTGCTACTCGGAACCATGCGGTGGCTTCATTTAGCAGGTTGGCATCAACTAATTTTCCCTTTTTCTGTGGTAATACATCCTGCCATTCTGCTGCTTGCAATCTGCCCTTCTGATGGATTTCACATATTCTCATGAGCAGTCTGTAATTTTTCAAAAATTTAACACCTTCCTGCTCGGCCACTACTTGGGTGGCAGTTCTTTCTCCAGGAAGTAAAAGAGCCTCCTGCTTGCCCAACTTATTCCCCATGGTAAAAACTTCAAAAACAGGGGATAAAAATCAAAAAAATTGACACGAGGGGAAAAAGAAAAACTCAAAAACTCGAAAACAGGTAATCACTCTTTGAGAAAAAAGAATTGAACTGAAAAGACAAAAAGTAAAAACTAAAACAACTGATAAACTGTCACAAGAAAAGTGGAAGAAAAACTCGGAAGAAAAATTAAAAGGGATAAAAAGGAAAAAGGACAATAAACCAAAAACTTGATAAGATCAAAACGTATATAAACTTTAGAAGAACCACTCAGAAAAAAAAACCAAAAACCAATACTATGGAAAATAGAGGGAAAAAGGAAAGAAAAAAAAACACAAAAGTTGGTAAACCTTGGTAAAACGCTCCAAAAAGGAAATAAAAGTCCAAAAACTAGTACAGCTTCCAACAATAAAAAGTGTTAATGCAGAATGCAGGCACCCACCTTCCTCTTTTTATGCCTGCGTCTCTGTAAAATCTGAGAACAATGGAAAACCAAAAAGCAGACTATGACTACAGTAATATACTCAAAATGACAATGATCCAGCTTTCCTGAAAATTCTCATACGGCAGTAACAAAAACCACTACCAAAAATGCAAGATAAAATTATGCAAACAGCAGAGTGTAAAACAAAATGTGACAATCTTGAAAATATGTATATCGGGGACACACCCTACAGGCGAAAAGAGGAAGTGCAAAAAAGACTTTAGACTTTCCAGTCCCGGGTCTACATGGAAAGCAAACGGCACATCATGGGGTAGCAAACACTGAGACGTCCGTCGAAAGAGATCGAAAGCCCTTGTTTTGCGACTCGTATGTGAAACAGCTGCTGGTAACCGATAACTGCCAACCACACTGGGTGCACTGCGCTGGTGACCCGGGAATGATAACACGCTGTACTGCACGTCCTGCCTGGCTCGTCGGTATCAGTAATGTGATAACTCCCACAATGTTGCCACCACCTGATACCCGGGCCGGCTTCTCCTGTCCTTTCCTGTGACCAGGTGTGTTGGTGGCAACCTGTCAAATGGTTTAGCCTGCAATATCTCCCCTAAGCTAACACCACCGCGTGGCCTGGCGTGGGCGCTGTTGTCCCTTCCTGTGCATGGGTGTTTGTTGCTTCTCCTGTCCTCCCCCTGTGTCCAGCCCGCGCCTGGCTGCAGCGCCGCTCTAAAGCACCACAGCTATAGCCATCTCTCTTTCACTTGGGAGTTCTTCTCCTCTTTACTCAAAGATTTGAAACCGGACTCAGCGATAAACTGATAAAGGCTCGGACTGAGCCGAAACGTCGTAATATCTATATCGCTTCTACCTGGTGCTATATGTTCTTTTTTGGCACCCACATGTTTTGTACATAATAAAATGAACACTTGTTTGCATTAAACTCCTCAGAGTGTGCAGTGAATAGATTATTATTGGTAATAGGACCTACTGGTCCGTTACACCTGCACCTCACTACTAGGACGTGTGTGCACGCTAACTCTTTAGTTATTCCTGAGTGCTGACATAGCTTTTTGAAGCCTAGCGTCTTCAGGGCCTTTTTCACTGTCAGTTTGTTGGCTCTTATTTTCATAGGGTTTTTCACGGATTGCAGACAGCAGCCTTCCTGTCCTTTTCTATCAAGTTAGCTTTGGCCCCTCTTTGCTCAGTCTATCTTTCTGTCTGTGTTAGTATTTTCATCTTGCTTCACCATCATTATATGTTGGGGGCTGCCTGCTGCTTTGGGGTCTGCTCTGGGGCAGTTTAGATTTCCCCTTTCTTTCTTTAGGCCTATTTAATTCTCCGGCTGTGATCGAGGGGTCTAGGGCATCGTAGGAACCCCCCACGGGTACTGCTAGTTGTGTTGATAGGTTCAGTGGTCTGCAATCCGATAGCTGCCAACTTCTCTGGTTTTCTGGACTTAGCTAGCATTTCTGTTTTTGCCTCCTACGGTGACTCAATCATAACAGGAGGTTATCTGATTAACATAAAGGCTGAACTTCTAGTTTAATTGGTCAGTTTGCATACATGAACATATATGGAAGAGTTTACCAAAAAAGCGGATTCTAGCAATATAATTTGCGGCCTATTGTTTTTACAGTGTCAGCATGTTCTGGTATCGGCTGGCACATCTGGCCTTACTTCCCCATTTCCTATGTCTGCTAGATATTTCTCAAGTTGTTTGTCCAGACAGGTTTCATGGGGTCAGGTCAGCTGCAGTAACTAGTAAAAAAGTTCAAGACAGCTATGATTATATCTCTAAGCGAGCATATATGAATATAGAGTGTATATGTGGAGTTTATATGGCGTATATAGCATGCAAGTGAGATCTATATGAAATATACATATATATTCCCATAACACTAACAGTAACCCTAACAGTAACCCAAACTTTAGCCTAACACTAACCCTAACTATAACATTAACTGTAGCCTGGCTTATCTGGTTTTCCATTGACAGATGATGGACCTGAGTGAGGACTTGTTTTTTGTGAGATGAGAATTGGTATTATTTTCGCCTACATAACATTGATTGATTTCTTTTTATTCAATATTTGGGAGGCAGAATGAACAAACAGTTGAACACCACACACTACTGGTTCATCAAACAAGGTTTTCTATTAGACTGTGAACTGTCATTGTCTTGGTAAATAATTAAAGTTTTTTACATAGCTTGCCATTTTTATGGACAGTTTAAGTTGAAATATTCAAAAATATAAAACTCAAGGATATTTTATTAAAAAAAATGTTTTTTATCTTAGCAGATGACTGTACCAGGAGATCAGAGGGACAGCTGACATCTTCAATTTTTAAATCTGATGATCTTGAGATCCTACAAGATACAACTGAAGTGATTGCTGTTACTCCAGATATATCATCATCTATTTACAGCAAAGATCTGTCTGATCCTATGAAACAGGTCCCACCTTCTGTTTCATTACTTACTACTAAGGAAAATCAAAGTCACAAAAGAGGCATTAAAAAACAAACTGGTCCTAAAGCAAAGAAGTCATTTTCATGTTCAGATTGTGGGAAATGTTTTAACAAGAAATCTCATTTTGTTACACACCAGAGAACTCACACAGGGGAGAAGCCTTTTTCCTGTTCAGAATGTGGGAAATGTTTTATAAATACATCAAATCTTATTGCACATCAGAGAACTCACACAGGGGAGAAGCCTTTTTCATGTTCAGAATGTGGGAAATGTTTTAGCTGGAAAAAACTATTGGTTAATCACCATAGAATTCACACAGGGGAGAAGCCTTTTTCCTGTTCAGAATGTGGGAAATGTTTTACAGATACTGCAAATCTTATTGCACATCAGAGAACTCACACAGGGAAGAAGCCTTTTTCATGTTCAGAATGTGGTAGATGTTTTAGCTGGAAAAAACTATTGGTTAATCACCATAGAATTCACACAGGGGAGAAGCCTTTTTCCTGTTCAGAATGTGGGAAATGTTTTATAAATACATCAAATCTTATTGCACATCAGAGAACTCACACAGGGAAGAAGCCTTTTTCATGTTCAGAATGTGGTAAATGTTTTAGCTGGAAAAAACTATTGGTTAATCACCATAGAATTCACACAGGGGAAAAGCTTTTTTCCTGTTCAGAATGTGGGAAATGTTTTAACCAGAAAGGGAATCTTGATGAACACAAAAGAACCCACACAGGAGAGAAGCTTTTTTCATGTTCAGAATGTGGGAAATGTTTTATTCAGAATTCAAGTCTTGTTACACATGAGAAAATTCACACAGCAGAGAAGCCATATTCATGTTCAGAATGTGGGAAATGTTTTACCTGGAAATCACAATTGGTTAATCACCATAGAACTCACACAGGGGAGAAGCCTTTTTCCTGTTCAGAATGTGGGAAATGTTTTAACTTGAAATCACAATTGATTAATCACCATAGAACTCACACAGGGAAGAAGCCTTTTTCCTGTTCAGAATGTGGGAAATGTTTTAACTGGAAATCACAATTGGTTAATCACCATAGAACTCACACAGGGGAGAAGCCTTTTTCCTGTTCAGAATGTGGAAAATGTTTTAACCAGAAATCAGATTTGGTTAATCACCATAGAACTCACACAGGGGAGAAGCCTTTTTCCTGTTTAGAATGTGGGAAATGTTTTAACTGGAAATCACAATTGGTTAATCACCATAGAACTCACACAGGGAAGAAGCCTTTTTCCTGTTCAGAATGTGGGAAATGTTTTAACTGGAAATCACAATTGGTTAATCACCATAGAACTCACACAGGGGAGAAGCCTTTTTCCTGTTAATGTGGGAAATATTTTAACCAGAAAGCGCTTCTTGATCACCATCAGCGCAGTCACACAGAGGAGAAGCCTTTTTCATTTTCTTAATGTGGGAAATGTTTTACTCGGAAATCAACTGTTAATAAACATCAGCGACGTCACATAGGGGAGAAGCCTTTTTTATGTTCATAGTGTTGGAATAGTTTTAATCAAAATTGCACCTTCATAAATGGGTTGTCTCTTGCCATTCCTCATGTTTGCTGACAAAAGGATAAAACTAAACCTTATTAATTCCAAATGTAAAACTATACCCATAATTCACCCCCTGAAGGTTAATCAATAGGTGACTAATAGAAAAACATGTACCCCACATCTCAGTATATAGGGTGAGGTGATGTATTGACACTCACTCTCCAAGCCTCTAATTTCTATGGATTTCATCATCCTCACTAAAGGCTTCATCAGGAGACTATTTAATATTGACCTATTTTGTTTTTTAAATTTGTTTATTGAACCATAAACAAGTGTACTGCATACATACTGTCTCTTCAGAGAGGAAGAGGACTAGAACTCTAGTGCCACCTATTGGAGGTAGCAATCCTAAAAGTCAATGTTGACCCTTTAACGAGCCTAGTTACATGACTTAGGATAAAATGGAGATTCTGGCTTGGCTTTTATCCTAAGTCATGTAACTAGGCTCGTTAAAGGGTCAACATTGACTTTTAGGATTGGCACTAGAGTTCTAGTCCTCTTCCTCTCTGAAGAGACAATTTGCATAATTAGCATATTTCACAGAGGAGCATTGCGGCTTTAAGTCTCCTCACCTCGACATGCTTAGCATGTCATTCTACGCAAGGAGAAATGATACTTCTTGGATATCGGTCAGACGCCTCTGTCACAGCCAAACCAGATCTTCTCCCACTTTGCACTGATGAGGGGCAGTACCCCGAAACACAGTGTCTGCAAATGGAGATTCTGGCTTGGCTTTTATCCTAAGTCATGTAACTAGGCTCGTTAAAGGGTCAACATTGACTTTTAGGATTGCTACCTCCAATAGGTGGCACTAGAGTTCTAGTCCTCTTCCTCTCTGAAGAGACAATTTGCATAATTAGCATAATATAAATACACATATTTCACACTGCATTAAAATGTACAGCAAAATGTAAATACCAATAGCATACAAATAAAGCAAAACATAATATGCATTAAATCACAGTGGCCTTGTGTTATTATTCCAGTGATGAGATCTACCTGACTACTAAATCATACCTACATCTACGAGAACAAAAAAAAAAAAGAAAAAACTATTCCGCAGCCTACTTCCACACACTTAGTTGTTTATTATGTGACATCTACACTCTGTAAAGTAAGGTGAGAGGAATTCCACCTCTCCCATATCTTGTTGAATTTACCTGGGCACCCTTTTTTCTGATATAACGTGCGCTCATATGGAATAATCGAGTTTACCAGGCTGATCCAGGACTCGAGAGAGGGAGATGAACTCCTCATCCACCGCAATGCCAATACCTTTCGTGCCATAAACAGTGTCTCTATTAGGAATATCCCATCATATTGACCCCATGTCTCCTCATCCCATACTCCAAATAGACAGATCAGTGGCTCAAGGGGAACAGGAATTTGTACCAGAGACGTCAGTAGTGATGTCACTTCCCTCCAATATTGTGCAACAACCGGACAGCACCAAATCATATGAACAAAGTCTGCATCTATTGAATGACATCTCAAACATTAAGATGGGTATCGGCCCATCTTAAAGAGCCAAGTTGGAGTCAAATATGATTGATTTATAATGTATAACTGTATCATCCTGTTTTTAACAGACAGAGATACCTTGATTGATGACTCTAGAATTTCTTCCCACTCCTCTCCCTGTGTATCTGGGATGAGCCTTTCCCACTTCTTCTTAACGGAGTCTATGGTGGATTCTGTCCCTATTGACAACAGATATGTATATAGAGAAGAGATGTGACCCTGGGGGCCCTGTGATTTAAGGATCCCTATCAAGGGTAGAGATGAAATAGCATTATCTGTACCTATACATCTCATATGTGATTGAAACGCTGATCTTAGCTGTAAATAATGAAAGAACTGAGACCTCAGGACACTGCGATTAATTTGTAATTGTTCAAAAGAAATCAAAGTTCCACGGTCATACAGATCGCCTATCGTAGAGACACTATATTGAGCCCAAAACTCAGCAGATGGATGTTCAAGTAACGCCGGAAGGTAACCATTACTCCATAGGGGCATCTCAGCTACAATATCCTCAAATCCAACCACCCTCTTGATCTGTTTCCATATTGATCGTGCCAGACGAAGCAGGGGCAGCAGTCGTGAGACATTTGTTTTCCTCATTTCCAAAAATCCCAACGGGCAACTAGTTTGTGCGGCATGAAGTAAATGCTTTTCAGAATTAGGTAGGTGACCGCTGGGCATCCACGTGCTTATGGCTTTGGCCTGCCTAGACAAATAATACAGGAAGAAATCGGGTAACGCTGTCCCCCCTCCCTTCTTGGGCCTCTGCAAAGTGGCTAGCTTAAGTTTGGGCCTAGTTTTCCCCCATATAAAAGATGTGATTTGGGAATTCAAATTAGCGAAAAAGGATCTGGGCACCACTACAGCACTATGTTGAAGAAAGTAGCTAAGTTTGGGGAGTAATATCATTTTAATTAAATTAATACGTCCGGCCACAGACAGTGGAAGATTACCTCAAATTTGACTTTAACCATCTCCTGTAGCGGATATATATTAAGGTGCAAATCAAGTTTACTGTCTTTAGAAATATGGACACCCAGGTATTTAAAACTGGTTACAATGGTTAGCAAGGAGAGAGTCTCAAGTCGTGGCTCGGAGCATGGGAAAGAGGCATCAGAGCAGATTTCCCCCAATTTATATATAGGCCAGAAAATTTACCAAATTTATTGATAATAGTGATCACTCTTGTCAGGGTTTCCTCCGCTTTGTCCATAAATATCACCATGTCGTCAGCATATAGGCCCATGGTGTCTGTCCGACCTGCTATTTCTATACAGCAACATTAGGGGAAGATCTTATACGAATTGCCAGTGCCTCAATAGCAAGAGCAAAAAGGGCCGGGGAAAGGGGACACCCCTGACGAGTTCCCCTATGCAGTGAAGATGGCTCAGATATGGAATTATTTACAATGACCCGGGCCTTAGTCTTCATGTACAAAATACTGACCCATTTTTTAAATCTATCACCGAATCCATACCTCTGCAAACATGCACGGAGAAAAGGCCATTCAAGAGAGTCAAAGGCCTTGGCCGCTACCATCGATGCCAATGCCCATTCATTGTCCTGCACCAGGGAGCTATATTGGACCACTGACTGGACTCGTCTAATATTAATGGAGGTGCTCTTACCAGGCATAAATCCAGTTTGGTCAGAGTGTACAAGATCTGATATGACTGAATTCAACCTCTTGGCCAAAATTTTTGTAAAAATCTTATAATCCACATTTACCAATGATATGGGCCGATAAGATCCACAATCTAAAGGATCTTTCCCCTCCTTTTAAACAACAATTATATTGGCCTCATAGAAGGATTCCGGCATGCATCCCCCCTCCCAAATCCCCTGAAACACCGTCAACAAAAGAGGCGCCAGTATCTCCTGGTATTTCCTATACAGTTCAACAGGAAAGCCATCCGGCCCAGGGGCCTTCCCAGAGGCCATATCCTTTATGGCATCCTCCACCTCCTCCAGAGTAAATTCAGCATCCATAAAGGCCCGCTGGGAAGGACTCAGCGTAGGAAACTCCATATCTGACAAGTAATTTAGACACTCCGGGCCATCCATATCAGTTTTAGAATTATACAATGAACTATAATAATCAGAAAAACATTTCAGAATTTCCTCCGTTGAAGAAACCAGAGTACCATCCAAGTTGCGAATCTGTAGAATTGTGTTAGTTGTATCATGCTGTCGCACCAAATAAGCCAAGAATTTACTAGCCTGATTCCCCATTTGAAAATAAGATTGTCTAGTAAAAAATAGTTTGCGTTTAGTTTTAGTATCAATATATTGAGTATATAGCCTTTGAGCAGTCAACCACTCCACCCTATTGCTGTTAGTTTGATCAGATATGTAGGCTGCCTCCGAATTTTTCAGACATTGCTCCATCTCATCATCCTCCTCCGATGTCACCCATTTAATATAAGAGATCGTAGAGTATAAACAACCCCTCAGATAAGCTTTAAGAGTGTCCCAAAATATATTAACATTTCGGGGTTCAGGGTGGGACTAGACGAAGCAACGTAGCTGATCTATCGTTCTATCAGGCGATTTTATCAACTTCAGCCAAAAGGGGTTCAACTTCCATGTTATCCTGTTGGTCGATGGGCCAAATTTAAGTTTAAGAACAACCGGACAATGGTCTGAAATCCCCCTAGTGCCATGTTCAATATTGTCAACGCATATCGCTAGGCTGCTGGATCCAAAAATGTCGTCTATACGAGATAGGGAGCGTTTAGTGGAGGAATGGCAAATATACTCCCTTGTCTCAGGATGGCGCATTCTCCACAGATCTAGCCACCCGCTGCCCGCCATGAATTGTGACAGCTGGGATGTAACCGGGGGGATGTCCCGTTCCGCACCCCATCATCCAGTCTCAGCTTATCTAGATGATTATTCATCACCAAATTAAAATCTCCCATACAAATAACGTGAGCATCTGGGTAATTCAGGGCGAAACTCAATGCCTTCTGGATAATGGACATATTCGCTAGGGAAGGGTTGTAAATACACAGGATACCATATTTCTGAGAGTCAATTAGCGCATGTACAAACACAAATCGTCCCTCAGGGTCTTTCCGGGCCTCCCTGGTCTCCCACCGAACATCTTTATGTATTAATAGTGAAACTCCCCTGGAATAGTTGGTGTGAAAGGCATGTATAAACCACTGTACCCATGGTTTTTGCACCCACAGAACCGTATCCCTGGTCAGGTGCATCTCAACCAGAGCCACAATATGAGGGCGATAGTGTCTAATCTGTGAGAATACCTTAATTTTCTTTCGGGGGGGGTTTATGCCCCTTACATTCCAGGTCATACAAATTAGCTCAGAACCCATTCCCGCCTATCTGGGTATGTTGCGCTGTGGTACCCGAACAGAACCTAGAGAACAAAGTTGGCATCGGCTGCGGCATTTACCTAAAAACCTATAATAACTAAAACCTTGAAAAGAGAAAACACAAAACAAGAACTTAGTGATGTAGGAGCACAGTCTCACACCCCCATCAAAAAATAAGGAAGGGGATACCATCACTGAACACAGCGTCCGGTATTGTTGGTAACTGGATCCTTTCCGAAGAAGCTCCAATTAGACCTGTAACTGAAAGGATTCAAATTAACAGCCGTCACATTAGGATTCCTCCGCAGGGGATCCCCCATGGGACCGCAGCCACTCAGCCGCCTCCGCCGGATCTGTAAAAAAACACGGAGGTACCTCTGTGAACAACCCGGAGCCGGGCTGGGTATATCATCGAGTACACAATGTTTCTGTCCCTGCGCCATTTCTTGACCTCGATGAACAGTGCCCGCTGCTTCTGCAATTCCATGGAGAAGTCCGGAAAGATGGAGACGACAGCATTATTGAATTTGATGGGACTTTTTAGTCGTGCAAGACGTAGAGTGGTGTCCCTGTCCTTACAATTGAGCAGGCATGCCAGGAAAGGCCGAGGTGGGGCCCCCGGAGGCAGGAGTTCTGTAGGGACCCTGTGGGCTCTTTCAATAGCGAACATTGGGGAGAATTCATCTCCCAGGGAGGTCTTAAGCCAGTCCTCCAGAAACTGCTCAGGATGCTGACCTTCCGAGCGCTCAGGCAGACCAATAATGCGGATATTATTCCGACACATTCTATTTTCCAAGTCGTCCACCTTTTGTTTCCAAGCATTCATGGAGCCCGCCACCTTCGTCAATTTGGCCTCCATAGGTGTAATGGTATCCTCCACCCTGGAAACCCTCATCTCCACCTCCGTAATACGTCCCTTCATGGCCTGCATATCGTGACGAAGCCTCCCCACCTCCGTGTAGACATCCTCGATTTTCTCCGTCAGGGATGTCCTGGTCAGCGAGATAGCCTGCATCAACTGCTCGACGCCTGTTTGAGGGTCAACTCCTCCTGGTCCGTCTCCTCCTCATCCCCAGAAGGGCTATTTTTTCGTTGAACTTGAGAGGAGGTATTCCTAAGGAGTCGGGCACTTTTGGAGGGGTTGGGTCTTGCATACTCTTTTAATTTTTCTGCCGCTCCTGGCCCTTTAAATCGACTCATGACTGATTGCAATACAATCTAGTGAGGCAGTCAGAAATATGTACCCCGGACAATTCCCACCGCAGAGGGCAATCACAGCAGGGTTAATAATAGATATTATAGTTTCAGCATAGGCCGCAGATAGGAGGCTATATATAATCGTGAGCACTATTCAGGAGAGTCCCTTGCGGCCAGGGGAGGGAGAGGGATCCCCACACAGACAGCAGTAGTGGGGGAGGGTGCTCAAAGCCTCCCTCAGTAATGGCACCAGCCAGCGCAGTGAGGGGTTAACGGAGGGGAGAATAACACGCAGGGCCCAATTTTCCAGGGTACTCACCGCGTGTCCCCTCTATCGGTCTGCCAGTATCTTCACTGCCTGCGGTGCAGCGGTGTGAATCAGCGTCGCAGCTCTCAGCAGCAGAGCCGTGCGCCCAAGATGGCCGCCACTTCGTGGAGGAGCAGGATCAGCCGCCCGCCTGCAGCAACCACCTCATGCTCTCTTGCGGGGCACCAGGGGGTCCCAACGTCCAGGGGGTCCAGATCGCCAGCAGTAAGTCATGAAAAAATGGGTCTAGATGCCAGGATTTCTTCAGGATTCTAAGGAGCTCTTTCAGCAGCATCCTCTCCTGCACGCTACATAGCCACGCCACCAATATTGACCGATTTTCAAGCGACACTAAACAAAAAAAAACTAAAATCATATTATCCGAAACAGTCAGAAAACTAGCCCCATACTGGCAGATCTCAGACCTCAGACTATATACTGTGTAAGTTTATAAGCCCCACCAGTGTCAGGAATAGATAGTATGTGACAATACAGTATCATTCTTGTGTTTTTCTCCTATAGGGACTGCCCTAGTTTGGTAATGTAACTGCTGTTAATTAGTAGTGCAGACAAATTGTCCTAGACTAAACTCAGTCTTCAGACGGCCCAATATGTACCACTCAGGGAAAACTTACCTGCTCCAAAGATCATTAGCAGCTTCTAACTAATGGCCATGCTGCGGTCTGTCAGGGAATGAGTGCAATATCAGTATAAAGACTAGGGATATGTGCAATCATAATGTCTGGGGGATCTGTGCCATTATTTAGTATGAATATGGAAATTATCTCTGAAAGGTAAGTGTTCCCTGAGCGGTATATACTGTATTTTCACATACTATCTATTCCTGACACTGGAGGGGCTTATAATCTTACACAGTATATAGTCTGAGGTCTGGGGTCTGCCAATATGGGGCTAGTTTTATGACTATCGGTTAACATGATACATGATTTTAGGGTTTTCTTCGTCTAGTCCCGCTTGAATATACTTCAATATTAAATAGTCTCCTGATGAATAAATGATGAATCCAATGAATATTCATTTCTCTTAAGTAGCGGCACACGTGACCGCCGGCAGCAGCAGAAAGCCGGTGGCTGACACTGTGCGCTACCAAAGAGGAATGAATACTCACTGCTCTCTGTGCGCACAATCCCGGTGAGTGCTCCGGCAGCTGTGCTCTGCTTGTGAGCAGTGCATGACGTCCCTGCCATGTGCTGCTTACAAGCATAAAGCAGTTGCTGGCATCGGAGCAGGATGCTGTGAGGGAGCGCCGGGTAGGTAAGTGTAATTTTTTTAATGTATTTTCATGGGGCAATGTATACCAGGACTGGGATGGGGGCCAATCATACCAGAACAGCGATTGGGCCCTGCATAACAGGACGACATGGGGGCCCTGCATACCAGGATAAGGATGGGGCCATGCATACCAGGATGAGATGGGGCTATGCATACCAGGATGAGATGGGGCCATGCATACCAGGATGAAATGGGGCCCTGCATGCCAGGATAAGGATGCGGCCATGCATACCAGGACGAGATGGGGGCCCTGCATACCAGGGTAAGGATGGGGGCCATGCATACCAGGATAGGGATGAGGGCGATCATTCCTGCCAGGATAGGGATGAGAGATCCATGCATACCAGGATAGGGATGAGGGATCCATGCATACCAGGATAGGGTTGAGGGATCCATGTATACCAGGATGAGATGGGGACACTGCATACCAGGATAGGGATGGGGCCATGCATGCCACAATAGGGATGAGGGGGCCATGCATACCAGGGAGGGATAAGGGGTCCATGTGTATCAGGATGGAGGTGAGGGGCCATATATACCAGGATAGGGAATATTAAGTACAGAATCGACCTCATTTTTTGCTTTAATTTTTTTCCCTAATTTCCTGCTCTAAAACAGGCGCGTTTTATAGTTCACAAAATACGGTATATATATATATTTTTTTTTTATCTCAGTGAACTCTTTCCTTATGTTTTGCCCATTAAAATAAAACCACTCATACTCCGCTGGCGTGCCGGCTCCACTTCAGCGGTGTTGAGACTCACTGTCTCGGGGCTTATGTGAGGTTCTCACATCACACGAGCCCTGCACCCAATCAGCGGCAGCTTCACTGCTCCTTCCTTCGGACGTATTGAACATCGAGAGGAAGCCAGGGCTGCAGCTGCTCTCTGACGGCCTCATGATGCTTGATTTGTCTGAAGGTGGGGACAGTGACGTCAGCGCTGATTGGGCACAGGGCTCACATGACGTAAAAACCTCAAAAGAGTTAAGAATGCAAGTGCCGACACCGCTGAAACGGAGCCAGCATGGGAGGTTTGTGTGTTTTTATTTTAACAGGACCAAACATGAGGAATGAGAAGGGGTTGTCCAACTAGTTGTCAACCTTTCTATCAAAAATCCCACACAGGGAAAAGTCATTATTATACCTAGAGGACGAGAAATGAATTACAGGAAAATCGTATTTTGTTGACCTTCAAAATAACTCAGACGGGGAGAACCTATTGTGAGGTAGCGCTGTCATTCAGGTAGGGGATACTCGCTCAGCAGCCACAAAATCAGATCCGGCACAGATTTTCCATAAACTCATAACAGTCCATGTCGTTTATTCAGCAGCATAAACCCATAGCAGTAACATAAACTTCCTAACATCAGCATAGCGTCCATGACAGAGTTCAGCTCTGTAATCCTTTAGCATACAGGTTAAGCAAATGTCCATTACACAGGCTCTTCAGCCTCAGTGTAATCTCACTCCGTCAGGGTCACTCATGGCTCCATCACCATCATGCGGCAGACGTCCATTCCCTCCAGCGATTTACCAGGCGCGTGCAGCCATTAACACAGCGTTCACTTGCTGTCAGAAGGCAACCCCATCCACTCAGATGGGACCTTCCACACTGGACCAACCAGGTCCCAGCATTCACCACATGTGACCTACCCTGGCCACATGATATGGTCCATAGCTGCGCCCACCGAGTCACATGACTATGACCTCATCACAGGTCCTTCAACCACTCACACTCTTTACAACATTGTTCTTTAAACACACCCCCTGGGTGGGTTTGTAGGTAGCCAGGTCCGCCCATCTCTCTAGTTACCTGGAGACTTCTCCCTGACACATTGAAGCAACACCTCAGCAATGTCCTTGCTGATCAACACACATACATAAGTCTCCATCTCAAGGCCACCCACCTTGAGATACATAACCGTCCTTCAGGATTCTGCCACTCATCCTCTCTCTTGGGACATCCACACAGCGCCCCCTAGCGGATACAGTGGTTACTACACCACACTATATATATTATTCACAAATTGTACAAAAACATGATGCACGCGGCGTGCGTTCAAGGATGGAATATAATATGGGAGTTTTATAGGATAAATTCAAGGTGAGAATATTATATGGGAGTTTTATAGGATAAATTCAAGGATGGAATATTATATGGGAGTTTTATAGGATAAATTCAAGGTGAGAATATTATATGGGAGTTTTATAGGATAAATTCAAGGTGAGAATATTATATGGGAGTTTTATAGGATAAATTCAAGGATGGAATATTATATGGGAGTTTTATAGGATAAATTCAAGGTGAGAATATTATATGGGAGTTTTATAGGATAAATTCAAGGTGAGAATATTATATGGGAGTTTTATAGGATAAATTCAATGTGAGAATATTATATGGGAGTTTTATAGGATAAATTCAAGGTGAGAATATTATGTGGGAGTTTTATAGAATAAATTCAAGGTGAGAATATTATATGGGAGTTTTATAGAATAAATTCAAGGTGAGAATATTATATGGGAGTTTTATAGGATAAATTCAAGGTGAGAATATTATATGGCAGTTTTATAGGATAAATTCAAGGTGAGAATATTATATGGGAGTTTTATAGGATAAATTCAAGGTGAGAATATTATATGGGAGATTTATAGGATAAATTCAAGGTGAGAATATTATATGGGAGTTTTAAAGGATAAACCAAATACCAACAGAAAATAAACGACCCAAAACAAACATTTTTCAGTAAAAATAACTCCTCTTTATTAGGTAAAGTATAAAAGAATTGCGCCATTTTCCGATACCCGTCACATCTCCATTTTTCATGATCTTGGGTTGGGTGAAGGCTTATTTTTTGTGTGCTGAGCTGACGTTTTTAATGATACCATTTTGGAGCAGATACGATCTTTTCATCGCTCGTTATTGCATTTTAATGCAATGTTGCGGCGATCAAAAACATAATTCTGGTGTTTTGGCTTTTTCTCGTTACGCCATTTAGCGATCGGTTTAAATGTTTTTTTTATATTGATAGATCAGGCGATTCTGAACTCGGCGACACCAAATATGTGTATGTTTTATTTTCTTTCTATTGTTTTATTTTGAATGGGGCAAAAGGGGGGTGATTTAAACTTTTATATATTTTTTATATATTTTTAAAAACATTTTTTACTTTTGGCATTGTAAGACATACAGCATTGTATCTTAATTAACCAGATGACTATTTTTAGCAAATGAAGAATAATAGAATGTTATCTGTATGTTGGCTTTAAATGTAAGTGTTGATTTCTGGTTGGTCAAGAAAACAGACTTTTCCTTGTGTAAGTCGGTAATATTGACTTTTATTGTGCGCTTATCCTTGATCACTGGTGATGATTGCTGATATGCTAATAATGCATTGTGTTATGGAGCCAGTTTGTTGACTTCTAAAGCAGAGAGGGAAAAACTATGCAAATAGTGTAAATAATCAAGTAATGCTATAATAATCTCATCTCCATTCTTAGGGTCCCGTTACACTAAACGACGCACCAGCGATCCCGACAACGATACGACCTGATCAGGATCGCTGGTGCGTCGCTACATGATCCCTGGTGAGCTGTCAAATGGGCAGATCTCACCAGCGATCAGGACAAACGAGGACGCTGGTATCCAAGGTAAACAGCGGGTAACTAAGCGCCGCTCGACACTAATGTGCCCCATCTTGGGTCCTGTGCTGGGACTGTTCTATGTGTTATCTGCCTGTTCTGTGGTACAGTAAAGCATTGCCCACACTGTGTTACCCTCACCCTGTGTTGTCTGAGTAGCGTTTTGCCCATATTAAAAGGAGAGCGGGAGTTCGGCAGGACGATCCCTGGTCCATGCGTTTTCGGCTAGCGGGCGGCGCACAGCAATCCGGCAGTGACAAGCATTGACTTCTGCTGGAGGCCTCTGGTTGTCATGCCAACCCATTGGTGACCCGCGATCATGTGACGGGGTCACTGATGGGCGGGATTTCTGGCGCGCTTGCTGACATGTGCCAGAAAAGATGTGGGCTCAGCGCTGGAGCCGACATCAAAAGGAGGGAGTCCGACATCAACATACATTTACCCCTGATGTCGGAAAGGGGTTAAAGGGGATTGTTTTTACAGAGACAGAAGTGGTAATCAATCATGTATACATACAGATAATTACAGAAATACACAGCTTCTAATGGTAAATAGTATAGAGTTACCACAAGAAAATATAATTTGTGTAAACCATGTGTAGATATAAAAATTCAGGGAAATGTCAAATGTTGTAGCGCCATCTAGTGGCCATGTGCAGAAGTGCCATCATACAGTAAAATGTATCCTAAGAGAGCGTCACTATCAAGGGGGAGATGAGATTAAAGGGAAGGTGCTGTGATTTTTGATAACTTATTGTAAAAATGAAAATTATCTAAAAAGCTGTTTTCACCTAAGCTTGACTCTGTTATGTTTATTTTTTTACTGTTTTGGTGCAGCCACTGGGTGCTGCCATTTTACCTTGCAGGTCTGTAATGGCTGCTGAACGACACTTTCCGTCCTCAAATACAGCAGTCCCTGGGCATAGGAGACAGCGGTCGGACGCCGACCCTATCTCTCACTCAATTCACAGGTGTAGGTGTGGCCAGGCGCCATTTTATTACTCACCAGAAACAAAGAGCCACACTCTTTGATATCAAACACATCTGAGGGATGAAATATGATGTTGAGTTAAGGGTGGTAGCTGGAGCTACTGTGCACGTTTTTCAAGATTCAAAAGAAGCCCTTCACTGCACGGATATTAATGAGTGTTATGACCTGGGTTGGAGTAGTGGTATTGCAACCACTAGGGGCACCACCGACAGGTTGCGTAGTCAGGGATCACCCAGAGGTCGGTACACGGGAGCAGCAGTATAGTTTGGGTGAGGCTCAATAATCACGCAAGGAAGGAAGTGCAATGCCAGATTTAAGTAGGGAGTTCAATTTAAGGGATTACAAAGTGGAAACAATCAGGAACAACACAGGTTCTAGTACCTTGGTTAGCAAGGAACTGTCCAACGAGCTGAATAGCTCAAAAGGAAAAGCTGCCACCTAATGCACAAGAGCTGCTGGGTTCGGATTCTGACAGTAGTCCACCTCTTTCCAAGATGTAGCTGGCTTCTTCAGATGTCTCCAATGAAAGGCTTTTGTAAGCATGGGTGCATGAACGTTGTACCCTGGCTCCCATGAGTTATCTTATGGTCTGTAACCCCTCCAGTACACCAAATATTGTAATCTTCCTCTAAATCTTCTAGAGACCAGAACTGTATCCACAATGTATTCTTCACCATAAACTTTTTCTGGTGGAGGAGGTGGTTGAGTTCTTCCAGGAAACAGGTTCTCACTGAACGGTTTGAGCAAAGACACATGGCTAGGAAGTCTAGGAAGACTTCTGGTGGTCGCAAACTTCTTCCATTTAAGGATTATGGAGGCCACTGTGCTCTTAGGATCCTTGAGTACTGCAGAAATTCTTTTGTAACCTTGGCCAGATCTATGCCTTGCCACAATTCTGTCTCTGAGCTCCTTGGCCTGTTCCTTTGACCTCATGATTCTCATTTGGGGTGACATGCACACAAGGAAATGGACAGCATGGGACTTAAATATGAGTGTCTGAGCAAAGCATCTGAATACTTATGACCATGTGATATTTCGGTTTTTCTTTTTTAATAAATTTGCAAAAATTTCTACATTTTTTTTCAGTCACGATGGGGTGCAGAGTGTACATTAATGAGAAAAAGATGAACTTTTTTGAATTTACCAAATGGCTGCAATGAAACAAAGAGTGAAAAATGTAAAGGGGTCTGAATACTTTCCGTACCCGCTGTAACTTGATTTGGTGCTTCTTGCCATTACCCGGCATCATACTAATTGCTGCATGCAGATCTTTTATTACATATATTCTTGTGACCAGATGTGACTCACTGTCTCCCATTATTTGGAGATTAGTATTTATCCCTGCTCTTTCGTTTCTATGCATAGTTTTATTGGTTTTGTATTGATAAACATTGTAATATTTAGCTGGAATCTCTTTTACCCCTTGGTAATATTTCCAGGTTGCTAGGATTGATGTGTCTATCCCCCTCAGTAGAGGCATACATTTTCTGTACGTCGCCTCTCCTCTACTGCAGAGAGTCGTTTTCGGATTGCAGCAATTTGCATGGGTTCAGGCACACTTTCCAAGAACTGTTGGTGGTTTAAGGCTGATTGAGTGAAAGAGTAGCTAGAGTTGTTTCCAAACCCTCGCAGTCTTTGGTTTCTTCGTTCGGTGAGTCTCTGATCAATTCGGATACACAACTGAATAAAGTTCTCTAAATTATCAGGGGTCTCCACCCTTGCAATTACATTATTTATTTAGTTCTGATAATCCTTGTTGAAATTGCTCCCTCTGAGCAGCTAAATTCCTCGTGTTGTCTGTCGCCCAGCGGCCAAATTCTGAAGTATCTTCAGCTACAAATAACCACCCTTCATGTAAATGATACAACTTGATTTCAGCGGTAGCACAACGATTCGGGTCATCAACACCTGACCCATAGCTGTGATGAAGGAAACTCAGTCATCGAGGAGGTCAGAATTCTTTTCCACATAAGGTGAGGCCCAATCACAAGTCTCATCTGTCAGGAGATTAATAAGGAAAAGAAACTTTCTCCTGTCACTGGTAAGCGGAGAAGATTACATCCGGAAATAGATGTGACATTGATTAAGAAACCCATGGTAATGCTCACAATCCCCACTGAACTTTGCGGGCAGCGCCATGCGTACGTTTGCTTCTGAGCTTGAGTTGCACAAATCCAGAAGTTGTCCCTGTAACTCAATAATTTTGTTTTGCTGAGCCAACACCAGTGTCTGTAAATTGGAAAATGTTTCTTGATATGTGGCACCAAAATCCTGAAGTTCAGCAACATGTTGCCTCAGGGTGGTTACAGCAGACTCCATGTTGTATACGTGGTTTTTCTGTTATGAACTGACCTGGGTTGGAATAGTGGTATTGGAACTACTATGGGCAGCACCAGCAGGTAGCGAAGTCAGGAGTCAGCCAGAAGTCATTGTACAGTAGCAGCAGTACAGCTTGAAGGATAAGCAGGTTGCGTACTCGGGAATCAGTCAGATGTCGGTACACGGGAGCAGCAGTATAGTTTGGACAGGGAATAAGATGAAAGGAGAGCTTGACGAAAGGCTCGGAGACCAAGACTAAACCAGCTAAATAGAAAGGTCTGGTAAACCAATCAAGAAAACCTTCTGCCAAAAACAGACCTAAAATATAACTTTTAATACTTTCATGAAAAGTTATTTAAACATAATAATAAAATGGTGAGTAGGTCAGACACGGGTGCCGGATAGGTTCAAAGACCAGGTACAAAATTATCCCAAGTAGAAAATAGTCTAGGGGAACAGATCCACAATACACCGTTTCCCTACCTGGCAGCGGAGTTTGGCACCCGAGGGGAAAACGTTCTGGTGCCTCCGCTCAATGTCCACTGACCCTGTCTGACCCTATAAGGAAATCCCTCACCAAGCCATCACTGTCACCTAAAAAGTGCTTAAGTGCTTTATCCAAGTGTTGAACCTACTGTAGATGTAATGTATTGATAACAAATATGTCTCCAGTGCTTGGGTATAGTATTTTAATCAAATGACCATATATTAATATATATTGTGTATATATTGTGTCTTCAATACCTCTAGGGTGAGCACAAAACTATATGTATAGACCACCTCCCAAGAAAATACACTCCAAATGAAATGTTAGAGTAGATCATGTCTCAGTGACACATTAGAAATAATTTTCACAGGTATTAGATTGGAGACATTTTGCCCTTAAATAGACAACCTCTCACGAAAGTACACTCAGGAGTCAGATTTTAGAACATACTATGTCTCACTGACACATGAGAGATACATCTTCCATTTATAAAAATGGGAGCATTGTAGACCTTATTAGGTCACCTCAGGAGAGTATTTCCCATCAGATGTTAGAGCAAAGCATGTCTCAATGACATATAAGAGATTTGAATATATCCGGGGTATAATATCCCTTAATAAATCACCTCACAAGAGGATACACTCCCAATCAGATGTTAAAGGTAGAGATGTCACAATGACACATAAGAAGTACTTTACATGTATAAGGTTTGGGATATCTTAACCCTTAATAAATAACATTTAAAAAAATGGTGCACCCCACATCCAATATTAGGGTGCATTATGTCTCAATGACACATCAGAGATATTTCTTAGTTCTACCATTGAGTAGCTTTCACTGAGCCTTCAGGCACGTTCAACAGCATGTATCAACATAGAGGTTATAACTTAGCTTCTAGATGCATGCATCCCATCCCGACGCGTTTCCTCCCTCTCTTAGATGGATACAGGGGTTCATCAGGTGATTTCAAAGGGTGTGGGGCTCTAATCAGCACCCAATTACACTGACCGCTTAGAAGAATTTCTGCCAATGTGTGGACTCTAGCATAATGGTGGCTCTCATTTTAAAGACCCAAGTCCCTGCAAGACCGGATACCATGTGCCAGTCACACGCTCCTTCTGGACCAGAAATGCCCGGTGGAATGTACTATGCTCTCCCACGACCCGGAAGTAATGCATCAGTACATGCAAACTAGCAGCCAAATGCACTCATATGATGAAATACACTGCACTCCACTCAGGACCGGAAGGAGCGCACACCAAATAATAGGCCCGGATATGCTTCAGCCTGGACCACTAGTGGTAATATGGTGGAGTGTATAATGCGTTCCACATCTAATGATATGGTGGAACGCATGTCACAAACTTATCTCGGCCACACAGTATACTCAAATACCACAGCATTCTTGTATTATCACCTACACTATCGTTCAAAATTTTTGGGTCACCCAGACCATTTTGTGTTTTCCATGAAAACGCATACTTTTATTAATTAAATGAATTGCCAGATGAATTTAAAATCTAGTCCAGACATTGACACGGCACAAAAAAAAAGATTTTTATTTGAAATAATAATTTTCTCCTTCAAATTTTGCTTTCGTCAAAGAATGCCCCCTTTGCAGCAATTCCAGCATTGCAGACCTTTGGCATTCTAGCAGTTAATTTGCTGAGGTAATCTGGAGAAATTTCACCCCATGCTTCCAGAAGCCCCTCCCACAAGTTGGTTTGGCTTGATGGGCACTTTTTACGTACCATACGGTCAAGCTGCTCCCACAACAGCTCAATGGGGTTGAGATCTGGTGACTGCGCTGGCCGCTCCATTACAGACAGAATACCAGCTGCCTGCTTCTTCCTTAAATAATTCTTGCATAATTTGGATTTGTGCTTTGGGACATTGTCCTGTTGTAGGATGAAATTGGCTCCAATCAAGCGCTGTCCACAGGGTTTGGCATGGCGTTGCAAAATGGAGTGATAGCCTTCTGTTGTGAGCTCATTTTCGGGTTTGCCTCTGGCTTCTGGTGAGGGTTATGGAGCTGACTGTGCTGACAGAGGAGTAGTGAGTTCTCTATCTGGACTCCCTCTGTTGGTGAAGGGAGGTAATGAAGCTGATCTAAATGGCAGAGACCGGCCACCTGAGGAAGAGGACTGCGATTGGATATCAGGAGTTTCTGATTGGATTTAAGGCAGCCGACTCCCTAGTTTCTTGCTGGTGATTTCTCCTGACTCTGGCTTCTGGTTTCCAGTTTGGTTCCTGCCTTCTTAAAGCTAAGTTTTCTCTGCTATTGTTCATATGAGTTTTTGTCTGGTTTACTTGTTTCGCCGACACTACAACTGGGGCAGTTTAGATTTTCCCTTACTTTCTTTAGGCTTATTTAGTTCTCTGGCCATGACTAGGTGTCTAGGACCACCGTAGGCACGCTCCACGGCTACTGCTAGTTGTTGTGGATAGGATCAGGGGTCTGCAATCCGCTAGTTACCAACCTCTCCGGTTTTCAGGGCTTGGCTTGCTTTTTGTTTTTTCCTCCTCGGTGACTCATTCATAACAGAATCACCAGCCATACCGCAGATTCTAGGGTACTCAAAAGCAGGAGAGAATTGTAGAAAGAACGGAAAGGAAACAAAAAAAAAAGTGTCAGAATTTTTTTTTTTGTATGTATATTTTCTCCTCTTTTTCTCTGGGGCCGTAGGAGGATTTTTTTTTTTCTTTCTCCTTGATGGAGATTAAGCAATTGCCTGATCATGTGGAGCAGCTCGCTGAACCAAAGATCCCTGATGTGTTTTTTGGGGATCGGTCTAAATTTTTGAATTTTAAGAATTGTAAATTATTTCTTGCCTTGAAGCCTAACTCATTGGGGAGCTCTGCGCAGCAGGTTAAAATTGTCATCTCCTTGCTGCGCGGCGATCTCCAGGATTGGGCGTTTTCTTTGACACCTGAAGATACTGTTTTGACTAATGTGGATGCATTTTTTCAAGCCTTGGGGTTGTTATATGATGAACCTAATGCTGTTGATCAAGCTGAGAGAACCCTGTTGGCATTAAACCAGGGTCAGGATCCTGCAGAGTTATACTGTCAGAAATTCCGAAAGTGGGCGGTCCTTACTACATGGAATGATAGTGCATTGGCAGCTCTCTTTCGGAAGGGTTTGTCTGAAACTTTAAAAGATACTATGGTGGGATTTCCTGTTCCCTCTGGTCTTGACGATTCTATGTCATTAGCCATTCAAGTTGATCGGCGTTTATGTGAATGCAAGACTACACGGGAGGCGCTGCCACCTTTTGAACAAATGTCTGAACCTATGCAATGTGATAGAGTTTTGTCTAGGGCGCAATGTCAGGAGTTTAGAAGGCGTAATAAGCTGTGTTTTTTTTCTGTGGAGATGCCTCTCATGTTATTTCTGTCTGCCCTAAACGAGAGAAACCTTTTGCACACACATTTGCTGTGGGTGGTGTACAACCTAAGTTTCTTTTGGCAATTACTCTGATCTGCTTCTTATCCACTTTTTCCGCAAAGGCTTTTGTGGATTCAGGAGCGGCCTTGAATCTGATGGACTTGGATTTTGGTAAACGTTGTGGTTTTCCTATGACACCTCTGCGGACGCCTATTCCTTTGAGGGGTATTGATGCTACTCCTTTGGCGAAGAATAAACCTCAGTTTTGGACCCATGTGATAATTCGGGTTGCCCCAGACCACCAAGAAAATTGCAGATTTTTGGTGTTGCATAATTTACATGATACCATTGTTCTGGGTTTTCCCTGGTTGCAAATCCATAATCCGGTTTTGGATTGGAAATCTGTGTCTGTGGTGAGTTGGGGTTGTCATAGAATCATAGAATCGTAGAGTTGGAATGGACCTCCTGGGCCATCTGGTCCAACCCCCTGCTCAAAGCAGGATTCGCTAAATCATCCCAGTCAGATGTCTGTCCAGCCTCTGTTTGAAGACATCCATTGAAGAAGAACTCACCACTTCTCGTGGCAGCTTGTTCCACTCATTGATCACTCTAACTGTCAAAAAGTTTTTTCTAATATCTAATCTGTGTCTCCTCCCATTCAGTTTCATCCCATTGCTTCTACTCATTCCTTGTGCAAATGAGAATAAAGTTGATCCTTCTACAATGTATCAGCCCTTTAGATATTTGTAGACAGCTATTAAGTCTCCTCTCAGTCTTCCCTTTTGCAAACTAAACATCCCTAAATCCTGCAACCTTTCCTCATAAGACAGGGTTTGCAGACCGGTCACCATTCTGGTCGCTCTTTTCTGAACTTGCTCCAGTTTGTTGATGTCTTTTTTAAAATGTGGTGCCCAAAACTGGACACAATATTCCAGATGAGGTCTGACCAAAGAGGAATAGAGGGAAATAATGACTTCACGTGATCTAGACCGTATGCTTCTGTTAATACATCCTAGAATTGCATTTGCCTTTTTTGCTGCTGCATCACACTGTTGACTCATATTCAGTCTGTGATCTATTAGTATACCCAAGTCTTTTTCACATGTGCTGTTGCTTAGCCCTATTCCTCCCATTCTGTATATGCTTTTTCATTTTTATTGCCCAGATGTAGTACTTTGCATTTTTCCCTGTTAAAAACCATTGTTACTTGCTGCCCACTTCTCCAGTTTATTTATATCTTTTTGAATCTTCTCTCTCTTCTCTCTTCTCTAGTATTAGCTTTCCCTCCTAGCTTTGTGTCATCAGCAATTTAATCAGTTTAACCTCAATTCCTTCATCTAAATCATTGATAAAGATGTTGAACAATACAGGGCCCAGGACAGAGCCCCGTGGTACCCCACTTGAGACATTCTTCCAACTGGATGTGCAGCCATTTAGGACCACTCTTTGGGTCCGATCACTAAGCCAGTCATGAATCCACCTAACAGTTGCCTTGTCCATTCCATACTTAGTCATTTTTTCAATAAGGATTGTATGAGATACTTTGTCAAATGCTTTGCTGAAGTCAAGATATACTATATCTACAGCATTTCCTTGATCCATCCAATCAGTGATTCCGTCATAGAAGGAAATTAAGTTAGTCTGACATGAGTTATTAGTTACAAACCCATGCTGACTCTGTTTAATCACTTCATTCTTATCCAGGTACTGACATACATGTTGTTTAATAATTTGCTCAAAGATCTTTCCGGGTATAGAAGTCAGACTCACCGGCCTATAGTTGCCTGGGTCCACCTTCTTCCCCTTTTTGAAGATAGGAACAACATTTGCTCTTCTCCAGTCTTCTGGGACTTCTCCTGTTCTCCAAGAATTTTCAAAGATTATGGAGAGGGGCTCAAAAATTTCTTCTGCTATCTCCTTCAGTACTCTGGGGTGTAATTCATCTGGACCTGGAGACTTGAATACATTTAGGTTAGCTAAGTGTTTCCTCACTATCTTTCTGTTTATAGATATCCTGGATTCTTCTATTCCCTTAATAGGACAGTGAAGAACAGTTGATGTTACATTTCCTTTCTGAGAGAAAACAGATGCAAAATAGGAATTTAAGAATGTTAAGGCAGATGCCCTTTCTAGGAGTTTCTTTGCTGATTCTCCTATTGTGACCAAGCCTACTACCATCCTAGGTGAGGGGGTAATTCTTTCTGCCATCTCGCCCGATTTGAGACATGTTCTGGAAGAATTCCAGGAGGACAAACCTGAGCGTTGTCCTATGGGAAAATTGTATGTTCCTGACCAGTGGAGGAAGAGAGTGATGTCTGAAGTTCATTGCTCCGCATTGGCTGGTCATCCAGGTATTTTTGGTACCAGAGATTTGGTGAGTCGGTCTTTTTGGTGGCCTGCCTTATCTCGTGATGTCAGGAATTTTGTGCAGTCCTGTGGGACTTGTTCCCGGTCTAAACCCTGTTCTCGCTCTAGCGGGTTGTTGATGCCCTTGCCGGTGCCTAAGAGGCTATGGACCCATATTTCAATGGATTTTATTTCTGATCTTCCTCTCTCTCAGAGAATGACTGTTATCTGGGTGATTTGTGATAGATTCTCTAAGATGGTCCATCTTGTACCACTCCCAAAGTTGCCATCTTCCTCAGAGTTAGTACCCTTGTTTTAACAACAGGTGGTTCGGTTGCATGGGATTCCTGAGAACATTGTGTCGGACAGAGGAGTTCAGTTTGTTTCCAGATTCTGGAAAGCCTTTTGTTCCAATCTGGGAATTCAGTTGTCCTTCTCCTCTGCGTTTCACCCTCAGACCAATGGGCAGACGGAGAGAACAAACCAGACTTTGGAGCCCTATTTGAGATGTTTTATATGTGCTGAACAGGATGATTGGGTTTCATTTTTGCCCTTGGCTGAATTCGCTTTAAATAATAGAGCTAGTTCTGCCACCTTAATGTCCCCCTTTTTCTGTATCTTTAGGTTTCATCCTCGATTTTCTTCAGGGCAAGTGGAATCTTCAGCCTGCCCAGGTGTTGACACTGTGTTAGAGAGAATGCAGCAGATTTGGGACCAAGTAGTGGATAAGTTGTCTCTCTCCCAGGAAAAGGCCCAGCGGTTTTCTAACCGGCATAGGACCATTGGTCCCCAGTTTAAAGTGGGTGATATGGTTTGGTTGTCATCAAAGAATATCTCTATGAAGGTT
The DNA here is from genome assembly GCF_039654945.1 of Dendrobates tinctorius. Classification (NCBI taxonomy): domain Eukaryota; kingdom Metazoa; phylum Chordata; class Amphibia; order Anura; family Dendrobatidae; genus Dendrobates; species Dendrobates tinctorius. The sequence goes on along the minus strand of NW_027362032.1, from coordinate 403,473 downwards.
GCTTCTCCAAAGTTCAAGCCAAGATTTATTGGACCATACAAGATTTTGGAGATTCTTAATCCGGTTTCTTTTCGATTGGCTCTTCCTGTTACGTTTAAGATCCATAGCGTTTTTCATAAGTCGCTGATGAAGAGATACAGTGGGGCAAAAAAGTATTTAGTCAGTCAGCAATAGTGCAAGTTCCACCACTTAAAAAGATGAGAGGCGTCTGTAATTTACATCATAGGTAGACCTCAACTATGGGAGACAAACTGAGAAAAAAAAATCCAGAAAATCACATTGTCTGTTTTTTTTTCATTTTATTTGCATATTATGGTGGAAAATAAGTATTTGGTCAGAAACAAGCAATCAAGATTTCTGGCTCTCACAGACCTGTAACTTCTTCTTCCTCTTTCCTCCACTCATTACCTGTAGTAATGGCACCTGTTTAAACTTGTTATCAGTATAAAAAGACACCTGTGCACACCCTCAAACAGTCTGACTCCAAACTCCACTATGGTGAAGACCAAAGAGCTGTCAAAGGACACCAGAAACAAAATTGTAGCCCTGCACCAGGCTGGGAAGACTGAATCTGCAATAGCCAACCAGCTTGGAGTGAAGAAATCAACTGTGGGAGCAATAATTAGAAAATGGAAGACATACAAGACCAATGATAATCTCCCTCGATCTGGTGCTCCACGCAAAATCCCACCCCGTGGGGTCAGAATGATCACAAGAACGGTGAGCAAAAATCCCAGAACCACGCGGGGGGACCTAGTGAATGAACTGCTGAGAGCTGGGACCAATGTAACAAGGCCTACCATAAGTAACACACTATGCCACCATGGACTCAGATCCTGCAGTGCCAGACGTGTCCCACTGCTTAAGCCTGTACATGTCCGGGCCCGTCTGAAGTTTGCTAGAGAGCATTTGGATGATCCCGAGGAGTTTTGGGAGAATGTCCTATGGTCTGATGAAACCAAACTGGAACTGTTTGGTAGAAACACAACTTGTCGTGTTTGGAGGAAAAAGAATACTGAGTTGCATCCATCAAAAACCATACCTACTGTAAAGCATGGTGGTGGAAACATCATGCTTTGGGGCTGTTTCTCTGCAAAGGGGCCAGGATGACTGATCCGGGTACATGAAAGAATGAATGGGGCCATGTATCGTGAGATTTTGAGTGCAAACCTCCTTCCATCAGCAAGGGCATTGAAGATGAAACGTGGCTGGGTCTTTCAACATGACAATGATCCAAAGCACACCGCCAGGGCAACGAAGGAGTGGCTTCGTAAGAAGCATTTCAAGGTCCTGGAGTGGCCTAGCCAGTCTCCAGATCTCAACCCTATAGAAAACCTTTGGAGGGAGTTGAAAGTCCGTGTTGCCAAGCGAAAAGCCAAAAACATCACTGCTCTAGAGGAGATCTGCATGGAGGAATGGGCCAACATACCAACAACAGTGTGTGGCAACCTTGTGAAGACTTACAGAAAACGTTTGACCTCTGTCATTGCCAACAAAGGATATATCACAAAGTATTGAGATGAAATTTTGTTTCTGACCAAATACTTATTTTCCACCATAATATGCAAATAAAATGAAAAAAAAACAGACAATGTGATTTTCTGGATTTTTTTTTCTCAGTTTGTCTCCCATAGTTGAGGTCTACCTATGATGTAAATTACAGACGCCTCTCATCTTTTTAAGTGGTGGAACTTGCACTATTGCTGACTGACTAAATACTTTTTTGCCCCACTGTATGTTGAGCCAGTAGTTCCTATGGCGGCACCTCCTGACCCTGTATTGGTTAAAGGTAATGTGGAATGTGAGGTAGAGAAAATACTGAATTCTCGTCTGGCTAGACGGAGACTCCAGTATTTGGTCAAGTGGAAGGGTTATGGCCAGGAGGACAATTCTTGGGTCTCTGCCTCTGATATTCATGCCGATAGATTGGTTCATGGTTTTCATTGGGCCCATCCTGATCGGCCCGGTGGCATGGATGAGGGTTCGGTGACCCCTCCTCAAGGGGGGGTACTGTTGTGAGCTCATTTTCGGGTTTGCCTCTAACTTCTGGTGAGGGTTATGGAGCTGGCTGTGCTGACAGAGGAGTAGTGAGTTCTCTGTTATGAGTTCATTTTCCCCTTCACCAATGAGGTCTGATGAACTCCCTCTTCTGGTGAAGGAAGGTAGTGAGGCTGATTACCAAACACCTGAGCTGGTAGAGGATGACTGGGTGACGGGAATTGCTGACTGGATATAAGGCAGTCGACGCCCTTCTGCCTCGCTGGTGATTTCTCTGAGGGATTCTAGGAGACCAGTCTGATTCTTGCTCCTCTAAAGCTAAGTTTTCTGCTTTGCCTTTTGCATTTGTGTTTTGGGTTTTATTTTGCCTTGCTTTTCTGGATTCTGCCATTCCCTGCTGGGGTGAGCTGAATTCCTTTGTGTCTTTTTGCTCTGTCTTCAGAAAATACCTGAGTGCTGACATAGTCTTTTTGAAGCCTAGCGTCTTCAGGGCCTTTTTCCCTGTCAGTCTGTTGGATCTTGTTTTTATAGGGTTTTTGGCGGATTGCAGACAGCAGCTTTTCTATCCAGTCCTATCTAGTTAGCTTGGGCCCCATCATTTGCTCAGTCTATCTTTCTATCTGTGTTAGTGTTTTTTCTTCTTGCTTCACCGTCATTATATGTTGGGGGCTGCCTATTGCTTTTGGGTCTGCTCTGGGGCAGTTTAGATTTCCCTTTCTGTCTTTAGGCTATGTAGTTCTCCGACTGTGATCGAGGGGTCTAGGGCACCGTAGGAACCCCCCACGGCTACTGCTAGTTGTTGTTGATAGGTTCAGGGGTCTGCAATCCGATAGCTGCCAACTTCTCTGGTTTTCTGGACTTAGCTAGCATTTCTGTTTTTGCCTCCTACGGTGACTCATTCATAACAGAATCACCAGCCATACCGCAGATCCTAGGGTACTCAATAGCAGGGAAGAATTGTAAAAAAAAACAAACAAAAAAAAAGTGTGTATATTTTTTCCTCTATATCTCTGAGGCTGTAGGGGGAATTTTTTTTTCTCTCAATGGAGATAAAGCAATTATCTGATCGTGTGGAGCAGCTCGCTGCGGAAGTGCGGGGAATTTCCGCCTACCTTGCTCATTCACATGCTGCTGAACCAAAGATCCCTACTCCTGATGTGTTTTTTGGTGATCGGTCTAAATTTTTGAATTTCAAAAATAATTGTAAATTATTTATTGCCTTGAAGCCTAACTCGTCAGGGAGCTCCACGCAGCAGGTTAAAATTGTCATCTCGTTGCTGCGTGGCGATCCCCAGGATTGGGCGTTTTCTTTGAAACCAGATGATCCTATTCTGACTAATGTGAACGCATTTTTTCAAGCCTTGGGGTTGTTGTATGATGAACCTAATGCTATTGATCAGGCTGAAAAGACCCTGTTGGCATTGAGCCAGGGTCAAGATTCTGCAGAATTGTACTGTCAAAAATTCCGAAAGTGGGCGGTCCTTACTACCTGGAATGATAATGCTTTGGCAGCTCTCTTTCGGAAGGGTTTGTCAGAAGCCGTAAAAGATACTATGGTGGGATTTCCTGTTCCCTCTGGTCTTGACGATTCTATGTCATTAGCCATTCAGGTTGATCGGCGTTTACGTGAAAGCAGAACTGCACGAGAGGTGTTGCCACCTGTTGGGCAAGTGTCTGAACCTATGCAATGTGATGGAGTTTTGTCCAGGGAGCAACGTCAGGAGTTCAGAAGGCGTAATAAGCTGTGTTTTTTTTGTGGAGATGCCTCGCATATTATTTCTGTCTGTCCTAAATGAGAGAAACGTTTTGTACACACGTTTTTTGTGGGTGGTGTTCAACCTAAGTTTCTTCTGGCAATTACTCTGATCTGCTCCCTGTCCACATTTTCCGCCAAGGCTTTTGTGGATTCGGGGGCAGCCCTGAACCTAATGGATTTGGATTTTGCTAAACGTTGTGGATTTCCTATGACACCTCTGTGGACGCCTATCCCTTTGAGGGGGATTGATGCTACTCCTTTGGCGAAAAATAAACCTCAGTTTTGGACCCAGGTGGTAATGCGGGTCGCCCCAGACCATCAAGAAAATTGCAGATTTTTGGTGTTGCATAATTTGCATGATACCATTGTTCTGGGGTTTCCCTGGTTGCAAATTCACAATCCAGTTTTGGATTGGAAATCTGTGTCTGTGGTGAGTTGGGGTTGTCGGTGTGCCCTTAGTGAGGCTCCATTTTTTTCCACCTCTCCTCAGTCACATGATGTTGCTGACTATTTGGCGGACTTTTATGATGTATTTAGTGAGAATGAATCTGCGTCTTTGCCTCCTCATAGGAGTTATGACTGTGCAATTGAACTGAGCCCGGGGTGTAAATTTCCCAAGGGTCGGCTCTTCAATTTATCTGTACCCGAGCATGAGGCTATGCGATCCTATATTAAGGAGGCGTTGGAGAAGGGTCATATTAGACCATCCTCTTCACCATTAGGTGCTGGGTTTTTTTTCGTGGCCAAAAAGGATGGTTCATTAAGGCCTTGTATTGATTATCGTGCCCTCAACAAAATTACTATTAAATATCAGTATCTGTTACCCCTGATTTCGGATCTATTCTTCAGAGTTAAAGGTGCTTGCTGGTTTACCAAGCTTGACCTCAGGGGGCGTATAATCTTATCTGCATTAAGCATGGGGATGAATGGAAGACGGTGTTTAATACTCCAGAGGGACATTTTGAGTACCTGGTGATGCCTTTTGGGCTCACTAATGCCCCTTCTGTCTTCCAGTGCTTCATGAACGACATTTTCCGAGATTTTGTGGATAAATTTTTGATTATCTATCTGGATGATATTTTGATCTTCTCCAAGGATTGGGATTCTCATGTGGAACATGTTCGGACTGTGTTCCGGATCTTGAGGGAGAATTCCCTGTATGTCAAAGGATCGAAATGCCTTTTTGGAGTACAGAGGATTTCATCTTTGGGATTTAATTTGTCTCCGTCAACTATTGAAATGGACCCGGCCAAGGTACAGGCCATTTATGATTGGGTTCAGCCCACTTCTTTGAAGGCCCTTCAGAAGTTTTTGGGTTTTGCTAATTTTTATCGGAAATTTATAGCAAAATTTTCTAGTATTGCCAAGCCATTGACTGATCTGACTAAGAAGGGTGCTGATGTGTTGAATTGGTCTCCGGAGGCTGTTTCTTCCTTTCAGGAGCTGAAGCGAAGATTCACTTCTGCCCCGGTTTTGCGGCAACCTGATGTCTCACTCCCGTTCCAGGTAGAGGTGGACGCTTCTGAAATTGGTGCAGGAGTTGTTTTGTCCCAAAAGGATCCTGTGACATGTAAAATGAATCCCTGTGCTTTCTTTTCCCGAAAGTTCTCCCCATCTGAACGTAACTATGATGTGGGGAATCGGGAACTGTTAGCCATGAAATGGGCATTTGAGGAGTGGAGACATTGGTTGGAGGGAGCTAAACATCAAGTCGTGGTCCTTACTGACCACAAGAATTTGATTTACCTGGAGTTGGCCAAACGCTTGAACCCTAGACAGGCTAGATGGGCCTTGTTTTTTACACGTTTTGATTTTGTGGTCTCTTTTCTTCCTGGCACTAAGAATGTCAAGGCTGACGCTCTTTCTAGTAGCTTCTTTGCTGATTCTCCTGTGGTGACCAAGCCTGCTACCATCTTAGGCAAAGGGGTAGTTCTTTCTGCCATCTCGCCCGATTTGAGACGTGCTCTGGAAGAGTTCCAGGAGGACAAACCTGAGCGTTGTCCCAGTGGAAAGTTGTATGTTCCTGACCAGTGGAAGAAGAGAGTGATGTCTGAAGTTCATTGCTCTGCATTGGCTGGTCATCCAGGTATTTTTGGTACTGAAGATCTGGTGAGTCGGTCTTTTTGGTGGCCCGCCTTGTCTCGTGATGTCAGGAATTTTGTGCAGTCCTGTGGGACTTGCTCCTGGTCTAAACCTTGTTCTCACTCTAGTGGGTTGTTGATGCCTTTGCCGGTCCCCAGGAGGCCATGGACCCATATTTCAATGGATTTCATCTCTGATATGCCCGTCTCTCACAGAATGACTGTTATTTGGGTGATTTGTGATAGGTTCTCTAAGATGGTTCATCTTGTACCACTTCCTAAGTTGCCATCTTCTTCTGAGTTGGTGCCCCTGTTTTTGCAACAGGTGGTTCGCTTGCACGGGATTCCTGAGAACATTGTATCTGACAGAGGAGTTCAGTTTGTGTCTAGATTTTGGAGCAGGAAAGATGTATATCTTTGTACCGTGTTAGCCAGTAGATAGAAAAATATTCAGGATTGAGAGTTCTCAGTAGTTGATACCTTTTAATGGCTAACTGAAAAGATGGTAACACATTGCAAGCTTTCGAGACTACTCAGGTCTCTTCATCAGGCTAGACTAATACAAAATCTGAAGTCACATATTTATGCACAATACAGCCTAGAAAAAATGCAATAGATAAGACAAGTGACGTGAAGCAGAACTATAACTATCAATATCGGAGAGGGAGAAACATAAATAAAAACATTGGACCAGTTCATAGATAAGGAGTCTGGATGTTTTATGGTCCTCTGATTGGGGTCTAGTTCTGTGTTGTGATGCCCCCACACGGTTTTAAAAGGAAATTCCTTAATTGATGTAAAAAGACATAAATCCATGCGACATATTCATTCCAGCACTGAGAGTGTCAAAGTTCGTCATAAATTTATACTCCCAAACTCGTCTCTCTCTCTGAGAATTGAAGTTACCTTTCAATACCAGTAATTTCATATCCACGCTGCTGTGATCAGGGATACAGAAATATTTTGCCACAGGTAGATCCATTCTTTTTTCTCTTATTGTGTGACGATGAGCATTCATCCTTGTTCTAAGCTTTTGCTCTGTCTTCCCCACATACAGACCCCAGTTGGACATTTAGTACAAATAATTAAGTACACCATATTAGATGTAATGCAGCTGAAAGTACCTGCGATCTTGTCGTCCTGATGTGAGTTGGGGATCTTTATCTTGTCCGTGGTCATTATAAATGGACAGGTTTTACATTTTTTCTGGTTGCAAGGAAAGGTTCCTGCAGCTGTTGGAGAGGACAGGGAGCTTCTGACAATCATGCTTCTTAAATTTGGGGGCTGCCTAAAACACAGCAGTGGGGGGTCTGGAAAAATGGATTGTAATCGGGCATCTTTTTGTAGTAAAGGTTGTAATTTCCGTGCAGCTCCCCTTAGCACCTCCAGATTTGGGTTGTAGGTGACCACTAGAGGCACTCGGTTATTTTCTTCTTTAGCTTTGTAATTTAGCAGGTGATTCCTTGACAATCTGGTGGCTCTTGTAATTTGGTTTTCAATTGTTCTTGGATGGTAACCCTGATTCAAAAAGGTCTTTTTGAGGCGACCAAGGTATTTGTCTCTATCCATGGGGTTGGAACATATACGATTGTATCTGATGGCTTGGCTATAGATAATAGAGTTCTTTATGTGTTTTGGATGGAAACTGTCCCATTTAAGATATGTTGGATGGTCGATTGGCTTCTGATACAGGGATGTCTCTATTTCATTGTTTTTTAGCTTAATGATGGTGTCCAAAAAATTAATCTCAGTACTGGAGTAGTTGAGTGTTAAATTGATGATGGGATGAAATTGATTAAACTGTTCGTGGAACGTCTTTAGCTGTTGCTCAGACTCCGTCCAGATGATTAAAATATCATCAATGAAGCGGTAGTAGGCCAGGGGCCTGATGGGGCATGAGGACAAAAAGTCGCTTTCAAGCTTTGCCATGAAAAGATTTGCATACTGTGGAGCCATTTTACTTCCCATAGCTGTGCCAGTCTCCTGTAGATAGATCCTGTTGTCAAATTCAAAGTAATTGTGGGTGAGGATGAATTTTATAAGTTTCACCACAGCATCAGCATCAGTCCCTGTGTTTTCCATGAGGAATTTGCAGGCATTTAAGCCATCTTGGTGTGGGATATTAGAGTACAAAGATTCCACATCCATGGTGGCCAGGATGGTTCCTTCTGGTAGAGGACCTATTGCTGCTAGTTTATTCAATAAGTCAGTTGTGTCCTGAATGTAGCTGGATGTATCCTTCACCAGTGGTTTAAGAATACCCTCTACCCATCCAGATACCTGCTCAGTGAGGGTGCCCACACATGAAATAATTGGTCTTCCTGGATTTCCAGATTTGTGGATTTTGGGAAGCATGTAGAATGTCCCTATTCTTGTAGTCTCTGGTATCTACAAGATCGCAGGTACTTTCAGCTGCATTACATTTAATGTGGTGTACTTAATTATTTGAACTAAATGTCCAACTGGGGGTCTGTATGTGGGGGAGACAGGGCAAAAGCTTAGAACAAGGATGAATGCTCATCGTCACACAATAAGAGAAAAAAGAATGGATCTACCTGTGGCAAAACATTTCTGTATCCCTGATCACAGCAGCGTGGTTATGAAATTACTGGTATTGAAAGGTAACTTCAATTCTCAGAGAGAGAGACGAGTTTGGGAGTATAAATTTATGACGAACTTTGACACTCTCAGTGCTGGAATGAATGTGTCGCATGGATTTATGTCTTTTTACATCAATTAAGGAATTTCCTTTTAAAACCGTGTGGGGGCATCACAACACAGAACTAGACCCCAATCAGAGGACCATAAAACATCCGGACTCCTTATCTTTGAACTGGTCCAATGTTTTTATTTATGTTTCTCCCTCTCCCTTATTGATAGTTCTGCTTCACGTCACTTGTCTTATCTATTGCATTTTTTCTAGGCTGTATTGTGCATAAATATGTGACTTCAGATTTTGTATTAGTCTAGCCTGATGAAGAGACCTGAGTAGTCTGGAAAGCTTGCAATGTGTTACCATCTTTTCAGTTAGCCATTAAAAGGTATCAACTAGTGAGAACTCTCAATCCTGAATATTTTTCTATCTACTGGCTAACACGGTACAAAGATAAACATCTTTCCTGTATCAAAATGGAGGATACCAGAATGTACCGCATCTTTATGGAACTAAAACCACTTCTGAAGAAACGTGAACAAATGGACAGCGACATTTTTTTCTTATCTAAATGCAAAAAGGAGAATCTAATTCCCAAAGGACTCTGGATTACAAACCCAATTCTTCATACCTACAATACCCATTATGCAGAAAACCTTTGTCACAGGATTTCTGAAAGACTAAGGTACCACCTTTTACATGTCTGCTGCAGGATAAGGAGTAAAGTCCAGGGGCAATTTGAAACTCTGAGGAAAACACTTACAGAAAGCACAGAGCAAAAATTACAACAATACTACAACAAACTACGGACCTTTCTGGTTCATAACAAGGAAAAGAAACTTCACAGACTGCGTCTCAATTCAGGACTCTATACAAACAGTTGCAAAACAAATCCAAAACCTGACAACTTGGACAAACACTCCATTCCAGACACAAAAGCATCTAACTGTGTCATCAATCTCTCAGATTATAAACCCAACAAAGTGGAACTGGCCATGCTTTCTAGAGGACTCTCATTTTGTCCCACTAAGGCCCTAGATAAAACTGAACTCTGCAGTGATATGGAACAGTATTTCAGGAGACTGCGCCTGAGGGAATATTTCAATGATACAGAAGATTCAGAAAACACTCAGACCGAAGGAAAAGGGATCGTAACAACTAGGAAAAGGTCAGACTGGACACCTCCACCTGGACGCAACCCTCATTTGGATAAATATATAGACTCCTTCAGACATTTGATAAAATCCACAATCATAGACACTAACAGGAGACAAGCATCCAACATCAGTGCCCAGGAGAGAAAGGCCATACGGTCTTTAAAAACCAACAAAGAAATCATCATTAAACCTGCTGACAAGGGAGGTGCAATAGTCATGATGAATACGTCAGACTACATGAAGGAAGCAAACAGGCAACTTATGGACACACGCTACTATAGAAAATTGGAGTCGGATCCTATACAGGACTATTACAAGGAACTAAACAAGTTGGTTTCTTGTCTGCCTGACCAGTCCATAAGAGCTGGCGATGACCTGATACCAGAGACTCCAAGAATAGGGACATTCTACATGCTTCCCAAAATCCACAAATCTGGAAATCCAGGAAGACCAATTATTTCATGTGTGGGCACCCTCACTGAGCAGGTATCTGGATGGGTAGAGGGTATTCTTAAACCACTGGTGAAGGATACATCCAGCTACATTCAGGACACAACTGACCTATTGAATAAACTAGCAGCAATAGGTCCTCTACCAGAAGGAACCATCCTGGCCACCATGGATGTGGAATCTTTGTACTCTAATATCCCCCACCAAGATGGATTAAATGCCTGCAAATTCTTCATGGAAAACACAGGGACTGATGCTGATGCTGTGGTGAAACTTATAAAATTCATCCTCACCCACAATTACTTTGAATTTGACAACAGGATCTATCTACAGGAGACTGGCACAGCTATGGGAAGTAAAATGGCTCCACAGTATGCAAATCTTTTCATGGCAAAGCTTGAAAGCGACTTTTTGTCCTCATGCCCCATCAGGCCCCTGGCCTACTACCGCTTCATTGATGATATTTTAATCATCTGGACGGAGTCTGAGCAACAGCTAAAGACGTTCCACGAACAGTTTAATCAATTTCATCCCACCATCAATTTAACACTCAACTACTCCAGTACTGAGATTAATTTTTTGGACACCATCATTAAGCTAAAAAACAATGAAATAGAGACATCCCTGTATCAGAAGCCAATCGACCATCCAACATACCTTAAATGGGACAGTTTCCATCCAAAACACATAAAGAACTCTATTATCTATAGCCAAGCCATCAGATACAATCGTATATGTTCCAACCCCATGGATAGAGACAAATACCTTGGTCGCCTCAAAAAGACCTTTTTGAATCAGGGTTACCATCCAAGAACAATTGAAAACCAAATTACAAGAGCCACCAGATTGTCAAGGAATCACCTGCTAAATTACAAAGCTAAAGAAGAAAATAACCGAGTGCCTCTAGTAGTCACCTACAACCCAAATCTGGAGGTGCTAAGGGGAGCTGCACGGAAATTACAACCTTTACTACAAAAAGATGCCCGATTGAAATCCATTTTTCCAGACCCCCCACTGCTGTGTTTTAGGCAGCCCCCAAATTTAAGAAGCATCATTGTCAGAAGCTCCCTGTCCTCTCCAACAGCTGCAGGAACCTTTCCTTGCAACCAGAAAAAATATAAAACCTGTCCATTTATAATGACCACGGACAAGATAAAGATCCCCAACTCACATCAGGATGACAAGATCCCAGGTACTTTCAGCTGCATTACATCTAATGTGGTGTACTTAATTATTTGTACTAAATGTCCAACTGGGGGTCTGTTTGTGGGGGAGACAGGGCAAAAGCTTAGAACAAGGATGAATGCTCATCGTCACACAATAAGAGAAAAAAGAATGGATCTACCTTTGGCAAACATTTCTGTATCCCTGATCACAGCAGCGTGGATATGAAATTACTGGTATTGAAAGGTAACTTCAATTCTCAGAGAGAGAGACGAGTTTGGGAGTATAAATTTATGACGAACTTTGACACTCTCAGTGCTGGAATGAATGTGTCGCATGGATTTATGTCTTTTTACATCAATTAAGGAATTTCCTTTTAAAACCGTGTGGGGGCATCACAACACAGAACTAGACCCCAATCAGAGGACCATAAAACATCCGGACTCCTTATCTATGAACTGGTCCAATGTTTATATTTATGTTTCTCCCTCTCCCATATTGATAGTTCTGCTTCACGTCACTTGTCTTATCTATTGCATTTTTTCTAGGCTGTATTGTGCATAAATATGTGACTTCAGATTTTGTATTAGTCTAGCCTGATGAAGAGACCTGAGTAGTCTCGAAAGCTTGCAATGTGTTACCATCTTTTCAGTTAGCCATTAAAAGGTATCAACTACTGAGAACTCTCAATCCTGAATATTTTTAGATTTTGGAGGACTTTCTGTTCCAAGCTGGGAATTCAGTTGTCCTTCTCCTCTGCGTTTCACCCTCAGACCAATGGGCAGACGGAGAGAACAAACCAGACCTTGGAGTCGTATTTGAGATGTTTTATTTCCGCTGATCAGGATGATTGGGTTTCATTTTTGCCCTTGGCCGAATTTGCTTTAGATAATAGAGCTAGTTCTGCCACTTTGATGTCACCTTTTTTTTGTAACTTTGGGTTTCATCCTCGATTTTCTTCAGGGCAGGTGGAGCCTTCTGCCTTCCCAGGTGTTGACACTGTGGTGGAGAGAATGCACCAGATCTGGGACCAAGTGGTGGATAAGTTATTTATCTCCCAGGAAACGGCCCAGCGGTTTTCCAACCAACATAGGACCATTGGTCCCCAGTTTAAGGTGGGTGATATGGTTTGGTTATCATCAAAAAATATCGCTATGAAGGTGGCTTCTCCTAAGTTTAAGCCTAAATTTATTGGACCTTACAAGATTTTGGAGATCATTAATCTGGTCTCTTTTCGGTTGGCTCTTCCTGTCACATTTAAAATCCATAATGTGTTTCATAAGTCCTTGTTGAAGAGGTTTGTTGAACCAGTAGTTCCTGGGGTGGCACCTCCGGACCCTGTATTGGTTGAAGGTAACATGGAATATGAGGTAGAGAAGATACTGGATTCCCGTCTGGCTAGACGGAGACTCCAGTATTTGGTTAAGTGGAAGGGTTATGGTCAGGAGGATAATTCCTGGGTCTCTGCCTCTGATATTCATGCCAAAAGATTGGTGCGTGCCTTTCATCGGGCTCACCCTGATCACCCTAGTGGCGTGGATGAGGGTTCGGTGACCCCTCCTCAAGGGGGAGGTACTGTTATGAGTTCATTTTCCCCTTCACCAATGAGGTCTGATGAACTCCCTCTTCTAGTGAAGGAAGGTAGTGAGGCTGATTACCAAACACCTGAGCTGGTAGAGGATGACTGGGTGACAGGAATTGCTGACTGGATATAAGGCAGTCGACGCCCTTCTGCCTCGCTGGTGATTTCTCTGAGGGATTCTAGGAGACCAATCTGATTCCTGCTCCTCTAAAGTTAGGTTTTCTGCTTTGCCTTTTGCATTTGTGTTTTGGGTTTTATTTTGCCTTGCTTTTCTGGATTCTGCCATTCCCTGCTGGGGTGAGCTGAATTCCTTTGTGTCTTTTTGCTCTGTCTTCAGAAAATACCTGAGTGCTGACATAGTCTTTTGGAAGCCTAGCGTCTTCAGGGCCTTTTTCCCTGTCAGTCTGTTGGCTCTTGTTTTTATAGGGTTTTTGGCGGATTGCAGACAGCAGCTTTTCTATCCTGTCCTATCTAGTTAGCTTGGGCCCCATCATTTGCTCAGTCTATCTTTCTATCTGTGTTAGTGTTTTTTCTTCTTGCTTCACCGTCATTATATGTTGGGGGCTGCCTATTGCTTTTGGGTCTGCTCTGGGGCAGTTTAGATTTCCCTTTCTGTCTTTAGGCTATGTAGTTCTCCGGCTGTGATCGAGGGGTCTAGGGCACCGTAGGAACCCCCCACGGCTACTGCTAGTTGTTGTTGATAGGTTCAGGGGTCTGCAATCCGATAGCTGCCAACTTCTCTGGTTTTCTGGACTTAGCTAGCATTTCTGTTTTTGCCTCCTACGGTGACTCATTCATAACAGTTCTCTATCTGGACTCCCTCTGTTGTTGAAGGGAGGTAATGAAGCTGATCTAAATGGCAGAGACCGGCCACCTGAGGAAGAGGACTGCGATTGGATATCAGGAGTTTCTGATTGGATTTAAGGCAGCCAACTCCCTAGTTTCTTTCTGGTGATTTCTCCTGACTGTGGCTTCTGATTTCCAGTTTGGTTCCTACCTTCTTAAAGCTAAGTTTTCTCTGCTATTGTTCATATGAGTTTTTGTCTGGTTTACTTAGTTTTTGTGTTCAGCCAACCCTGGCTGGGAATGGGCTGAATCCCCATTTTGTCTCTGATCGGTTGATCTCTTTTGCTCTGTCTTTAGAATATACCTAAGTGCTGATATAGGGATTTGAAGTCTAGTGACTTCAGGGCCTTTTTCTATCAGACGTGTTGGACATTTTTTGGCAGGGTTTTTTGCCTGATTGCAGACAGCAGCTTTTCTTTCCTGTCCTTTCTAGTTTGTGAGGACCCCATCGTTTGCTCAGCCTATCTTTCTATCTGTGTTTGTGTTTTCATCTTGTTTCGCCGACAATACATGTTGGGGGCTGTCTATTGCTTTGGGGTCTGCTCTGGGGCAGTTTAGATTTTCCCTTTCTTTCTTTAGGCTTATTTAGTTCTCTGGCCATGACTAGGCGTCTAGGACCACCGTAGGCATGCTCCACGGCTACTGCTAGTTGTTGTGGATAGGATCAGGGGTCTGCAATCCGCTAGTTACCAACCTCTCCGGTTTTCTGGGCTTAGCTTGCTTTTTGTTTTTTCCTCCTTGGTGACTCATTCATAACAGCCTTCCTTATTCAAAATCCCTTTTACCTTGTACAAATCTCCCACTTTACCAGCACCCAAGCAACCCCAGACCATCACATTACCTCCACCATGCTTGACAGATGGCGCCGGCACTCTTCCAGCATCTTTCCAGTTGTTCTGCATCTCACAAATGTTCTTCTGTATGATCCAAACACCCCGAACTTGAATTTGATTGTCGATAACACTTTTTTCCAATTTTTCAATGTCCAGTGTTTGTGTTCTTTTGCCCATATTAATTTTTTCTTTCTATTAGCCAGTCTCAGATATGGCTTTTTCTTTGCCACTCTGCCCTGAAGGCCAGCATCCCAGAGTCGCCTCTTCACTGTAGACGTTGACACTGGCGTTTTGCGTGTACTATTTAATGAAGCTGCCAGTAAAGGACCTGTGAGGCATCGATTTCTCAAACTTCAGACTCTAATGTACTTGTCTTGTTGCTCAGTTGTGAAGTGGGGCCTCCCACTTCTCTTTCTACTCTGGTTAGACCCTGTTTGTGCTCTCCTCTGAAGGGAGTAGTACACATTGTTGTAGGAAATCTTCAGTTTCTTGGCAATTTCTCACATGGAATAGCCTTCATTTCTAAGAACAAGAATAGACTGTCGAGTTTCACATGAAAGTTCTTTTTTTCTGACCATTTTGAGAGTTTAATGGAACCAACAAATGTAATGCTCCAGATTATCAACTAGCTCAAAGGAAGGTCAGGTTTATAGTTTCTCTAATCAGCCAAACTGTTTTCTGCTGTGCTAACATACTTGCATAAGGTTTTTCAATGGTATTCTAACCATCCATTAGCCTTCTTACACAGTTAGTAAACACAAAGTACCATAATAACACTGGAGTGATGATTGTTGGAAATGGGTCTCTATACGCCTATTAAGATATTGCATTACAAACCAGACGTTTGCAGCTAGAATAGTCATTTATCACATTAATAATGTATAGAGTGTATTTCTGAATCATTTAATGATGGCTTCATTGGAAAAAACTGTGCTTTTCTTTCAAAAATTAGGAAATTTCTACGTGATCCTAAACTTTTGAATGGTAGTATATGTGTTACCATTCTTTAGAGAGCTGAATTATATTGTGTTGTGTTCCTTTAGCATAATATTCTATATAACATTTGTGATGTGTACTAATGTTCATGTACAGTTTAGGGAGAGTAAGGTGCTTTCTTTTGGGGACATTAGAGAGGACACCTTAGTATATAGTTCTTATATACAAGGGTAAACTAAGGGAAAGGGACAAAGAACCAGCTGAGATTGTAGCAAGGGGACCTCTTGTTTCATGTAGAAGCACCAGATTAAGGGACATCTTGGTAAAAAATCGCATTGGGATGCATAGTGTGAATTGGATACACAACGGCATAACGAAATGAAACCATAAGTGTGGCCATTGCCCTTATTGCAAATTCCATTTAACGGACCAAATTATTTGCATGGGAGCTGTAAGCCATTCTGTTGCAGAGTTTATCTCATGTAAAACGAATGATGTCGTTTATGTAGTGCTCTGCCCGTGCAAATACTTTTATATAGGGAAGACCATACGGTCACTATATGTCCGTTTTAGGGAACATTATAAATCTATCATGTCGAATAAGGGTGTACCGAGATTGATTCATCATGTCAGAGAGGCACATGCAGGGGACCCGAATGTTCTGGCATTTGCGGGTTTGGAGAAAGTGGATTTGCCCCCACAGGGGGGAGACCTACACTAACTTCTACTAAGACGTGAGGCTAGGTGGATTATGCAGACTAATGCAATGGGCCCCACAGGATTTAATGATAGGGTGGACATGTCCATTTTTCTGTAGCAAATTTTCCCTGATAATAGTCACTTATCGTTTGCGGTATCCTTAGTAATATTTTGCTTGTATAGCTGGTAGATAATATTCTAATCATGTGAAGATTATTTACAGGGAAGATTAAATATAATAATTATTAGGGCATATATCCATAACTAAGAACAACATATATGATATATCATTGAGTATATTTTAGTCATCACGTCTGTTCTTTAATTATTATCGCTATATTTAGATCGCATAATTTTTGTATAATTAGGTTACATGTTATTAATGTTTAATTTAATATCTAATTTGATTATCCATTCAGTGTGCAAGACAGTGATATTTATAGTAAAATAGTTTTGCAGATAAATGTATATATATGGAATCTGATGAACTACATTATAGTGTAAAAGATTTTTCCCTACACATTTATGTGAATTTCTGTGTTTTCACGTTCGTGACTTGGTTTTAATTGTTTTTAAATGTCTATGTATTTCATGTCATTATGGCAGCAGCTGTAGAAGGAGGAGCAATAAGGTGGCAAGGTATAATTTCCCACGTCACATTCTTCTACTCACTGACCCGTTGAAGTGCTAGTAGGCACGTCGTCAGATTTTGCTCACTCTTCCCTCCAGCCTCCTGGCCATGAAGTTTTCATGTAGATTGCTAAATAAAGCAGACTTTTTCACCTGGATCGGTGAGTGCTATGGTCTTCTTTTCTTCCATGTGGATTTATATACTGTGTCTTCTGTTCCAGCACCCGAGATCACGGGGTTCAGCCTCTATCAGCAATATGGATATAACAGCTTTATATCGGCAGTAGTTTTGGCAGTGCTGTCTGGCTTTTTCCTTACATGTTGATGATATACAAGGGCAAGTGTAGTTCATTTATGGACCACTAGATGGGGGCATACTAGTGTGCTCTGTTAGGTATAGTTGATAGGATGGTTATAGAGGTTTAAGTGTAGGAGGGGCTGCCGGGTGGTAAGACAGGAGTTTCTAGGAAGTTAGGTCAGACCCGGCCAGGGTGCCCAAGTGTCCACATGGGCTATAGACCCGGACAGCTCATTAGCCACGTAATGTTAAAGCGCTGCAACCCACGTTATCCACAGCCACTGTGCATCATAGCAGTGGGCCAAAACAGGGAAGAAAAGATGTGGCAACTCATCACCTGGGCAGATGCCTTTTAGGGCAGGAATCGGTGGGTGGAGATAAGGGGAGGGGGAAGAAATAGTAAATTAGTGATAGGGGTTTGTTATAAGTCTCCAAAAATAATGGAAGCAACAGAGAATATCCTCATAAAGCAAATAGATGAAGCAGCGACTCAAGGAGAAGTCATTATTATGGGGGACTTCAACTACCCTGAAATACATTGGGGAACCGAAACCTGCAGTTCCAGCAAAGGTGATAGGTGTCTGACAACTATGAGAGACAATTACCTTTCACAACTGGTTCAGGACCGAACAAGAGGGGGGGCACTGCTAGACCTAATATTAACCAACAGGCCAGACCGCATATCAAATGTAAGGGTTGGGGGTCACTAGGGTAATAGTGATCACAAATTAATAAGTTTTCATGTATCCTTTAATAAGATGTGTAGTAGAGGGGTTACAAGGACACTAAACTTCAGGAAGGCAAATTTCCAACGGATGAGAGATGATCTTGGTGCAATTAACTGGGACGATATCCTGAGACATAAAAATACACAAAGAAAATGGGAGACGTTTATTAGCATCCTGAATAGGAGCTGTGCACAATATATACCATATTATTATTATGCATTTATATAGCGCCAATTATTCCATGGCGCTTTACATGTGAAAATGGGAAATATAGACAAGTATAGCAAACATGTGTAAGACAAGGGACACACAAGTACATAAGGAGAGGGGACCCTGCCCGCGAGGGCTCACAGTCTACAGGGATGGGTGAGGATACAGTAGGAGGGGGGTAGAGCAGGTCGGGCGGTGGTTCAGTAGACCGAGGATCATTGCAGGATGTAGGCTTGTCGGAACAGGTGCGTCTTCAGGTTTTTCTTGAAGGTTTCCGTTGATGGTGAGAGTCTGATGTGTTGTGGCAGGGAGTTCCAGAGTATGGGGGATGCACGGGAGAAGTCTTGTATGCAGTTGTGGGAAGAAGAGATAAGGGGGGAGTAGAGGAGATCTTGAGATGATCAAAGGTTGCGTGCGGATAGGTACTGTGGGAATAGATAGCTCAGCTGGGATCTTTGCTTTGGCACAAGCGTGTGGCTATGAAGTCACTTCAGCAGACTAGCAAGTTCCACATGAATATGGACACGGCATATTTATTGTGCACACTTGTTATTCAATGTTACACATGCCAAACATGAAATAAAACATCTAAGGCCGTCTGGCCACTAACTAACAGTAGCAGGCTAACTACAAAATAAACCTATATAACAGCAAACAAGTCCATGTAATCTTACTGTGTCAGCTCCCAGCTCAGCAGACCAGAGATAGACTGAGAGATCCCAGCTCCTCCTGATTATATCAGCTGGACCAGTCAGGAAACCAAAACCTGGATTGAATAAGTGGAGGGGGAACTACCAGTCCTTTCCATGCTGATCACTAAGGAAACCAGGACTGGATTACAGTGAAATAAACTGGCTTCATCATCAATACAGGGAGACATACGAAATGAAACGGGGAGAAATATACCTGTTTTCTAGTACCTCTCCCCTTGGCACCTCACACACCCCCCTCCTCTGTTCGAGCCCGTGGGATCGGACATGACGAGTCACCAAGCAGTGCGTTCTAGACAACGCATCTGCATTTCTGTGCGCTGTGCCCGCCCTGTGCTCAACGGAAAATTTAAACCCTTGTAATGCTAAGAACCAGCGTGTCACCCGCACATTGCCTTCTTTTGCCCGGGACATCCACGTTAGGGGTGAATGGTCCGTCACTAGTCTAAACTGGCGACCAAGTAAATAATAGCGCAAGGTGCACAGGGCCCATTTCACAGCCAGGGCTTCCCGCTCAACTACACTGTAGTTCTTTTCTGCTCTCATAAGCTTTCTGCTTAGATAGGCCACTGGGTGTTCCTCGCCATTTGCTTCTTGAGACAAAAGCGCACCGAGGCCCAGCCCAGAGGCATCCGTTTGGACAATAAACTCCCGTTTAAAGTCTGGTGCAACCAACACTGGTTGGTCACAGAGGACTATTTTCAATCGCTGAAAGGCCTCCTCTGCTTTTGCGTTCCACTTTATTGTGACAGATTTCGACCCCTTAGTAAGATCTGTGAGAGGAGCTGCGATGGTCGCAAAATGTTTGATGAACCACCTATAATAACCAACGATCCCTAAAAAAGCTCCAACCTGTTCTTTGGTTACTGGTCGTGGCCAATTTTGAATAGCGTCCACTTTATTGGCTTGAGGCTTCACGACGCCTCTCCCTATGCTATATCCCAGATAGCGAGCCTCTTCCAATCCCAACGTACATTTCTTGGGATGGGCAGTCAACCCAGCTGTTTTTAGGGAGTCTAAGACGGCTTGTACTTTTGACAAATGCGTGTCCCAGTCATCGCTAAAGATAATGATGTCGTCCAAGTACGCAGATGCATACTGGCCATGAGGTTTTAGGACAATATCCATTAGACGTTGGAAGGTGGCTGCGGCACCATGCAACCCAAATGGCATATCTCGGTACTGGAATAATCCCTGGGGCGTAACAAAGGCAGTTTTCTCTTTGGCTGATTCCGTGAGGGGAATCTGCCAATAACCTTTTGTTAAGTCAATAGTGGATATGTACCTGGCCGAACCCAGTCTCTCTATCAGTTCATCGACTCTTGGCATCGGGTAGGCATCGAATTTCGATACTTCATTTACTTTCCGAAAATCGTTACAAAATCGGATAGTCCCATCGAGTTTGGGCACCAGTACAATAGGGCTAGCCCAATCACTCCGGGACTCCTCAATGACCCTGAGCTCTAACATCTTCTTCACTTCCTGGGCAATGGCTTGTCTCCGAGCCTCCGGAATTTGATATGGTTTTAGCCGTACGCGCGCCTGTGGATCAGTAGCAATGTCATGTTTAATTAGGTGAGTCCGGCCAGGAAGTTCCGAGAAAATATCTGCGTTCCTCTGTATGAACTCCCTGGTCTCTTGTTTTTGGCTTTCGGATAGCGTGTCTGCAATACCCACTTCTGGCGGAGCTACCTGGGGGTCCTTTACCTTAGAAGGTGGTGCCCCTCGAGGCCCATCCTCAAGGGCAGCTCCTGCCACCAGACTCTCCCTGTCCCGCCAGGCCTTAAGCAAGTTTATGTGGTATATTTGTTCGGGCTTTCTCTTGTCTGGTTGGTGTATCTTATAATTTACTTCACCTATTCATTCCAGCACTTCGTATGGTCCCTGCCATTTGGCAAGAAATTTATTCTCTACGGTAGGCATCAATACCAACACCCTGTCTACGGGTTGAAAGACTCGTGTTTTTGCCGCTCGGTTGTATACCGTGCTTTGGGCATGTTGTGCGCGCTCTAAACACTCTTTAACTATTGGCATAACTGCTGCAATTCGGTCCTGCATAAGTGTTATGTGTTCAATTACACTGCGATAAGGAGTCACCTCTTGTTCCCAAGTCTCCTTGGCAATATCTAACAGGCCTCTAGGACACCGCCCATAAACCAACTCAAAAGGTGAAAAGCCTGTGGAGGATTGGGGTACCTCACGTATAGCGAACAGGAGGTATGGTAGTAGGGCATCCCAATCTCTCCCATCCTTATACACCACCCTTTTCAACATTCCCTTTAAGGTTTTGTTAAAGCGCTCCACCAAACCGTCAGTCTGAGGGTGATTTACTGAGGTACGCAAATGGGAGATTTTTAGTAGTTTACATAAATCCTTAAGTATACGAGACATAAAGGGGGTCCCTTGATCCGTAAGTATCTCTTTCGGAATGCCGGTGCGGGAAAACATATTAACCAGCTCAATTGAAATTGATATCGCATTGGCATTCCGCAAGGGCACTGCTTCGAGATAACGCGTGGCATAATCCAATACTACCAAAATGTACTGATGACCCCTGGCAGATTTAACTAATGGACCGACTATATCCATTGCTATCCTCTTGAAGGGCACCTCTATTATTGGTAAGGGCACTAAGGGGCTTCTAAAATGTGACATACCGTATTTTTCGGACCATAAGATGCACTTTTTTCCCCAAAATTTGGGGGGAAAGTGGGGGGTGCGTCTTATGGTCGCAATGCACGGTACCTGGTGTGCTGGTGGCAGCGGGCGAGGCTCTGCGGTGCGGTGGTGGCAGCGGGCTGTGCTCCGGTGCAGGGGCGGCGGCTCCGCCGGCGTTTCTTCGCAGCCCGGAGGCCCCCGCACGCCCCTTGCTGGGCGCCGCCATGTTGCGGTGGCCTCCGATAGCATGGACGCCGGCAAGATGGCCTCCGGTCCGGGGACGGCGCATGCGCAGCTTCAGATCTCGTCCCGAGATCTCGGGGGACGAGATCTCGTTGCCGAGATTTGAATCTCGTCCCCCGAGATCTCGGCACGAGATCTGAAGCTGCGCATGCGCCGTCCCCGGACCGGCGGCCATCTTGCCGGCGTCCATGCTCCCGGAGGCCACCGCAACATGGCGGCGCCCAGCAAGGGGCGTGCGGGGGCCTCCGGGCTGCCCACGGTTAAGTTCGTTAGGGCGCTAGAGTCCACCAAACTGGCATGTACCAAAGTTACTTGACTGCCGGAATCCAAGACGGCATTTACACTATAACCGTCAACCTCGACGTGGCACACGTATTGTTCATTTCCCTTGAGGGTCTCCGCCACACAGACTGACTGCACATATAACGAAAGACGCCTCATAGCGTTACAGTCCATTGGCTCTGTAGTCATTGGGCAGTTAGCTGCTACATGGCCAAGTCCGCGACATCGCCAACATTGTATAGGCCCTTGTCTCCTCGATGGAGATCCCAGACGAGGTCTGCTGGCTTGATGTGAGCCCGTACCACCTCCATAGTCCTTTGTAGGTCTGCTACCCTTCATTGTGACATTCTCTTCTTTTGAAGATGAAGTAGGTTTCGCAGGACTCTCCAGTGATTTCTTGGGGAGCCAGTGGGGTGCTAACGTCCCTTGGAGTAGGCTTTCAGAAGCATTGTAGCGTTCGACCATATTCACCAACTGGTCAGCGGTAGTTGGGTCACCCTGTCCAACCCACCTCTGGATCTTAGCGGGTAAGGACCGCAGGTACTTGTCTAGAACAACACGCTCCACCATCTGTGCGGACGTCAAAGCCTCTGGTTGCAGCCATTTTTTTACTAGATGGATGAGATCATGCATTTGTGAGCGGGCTGGCTGATGCTCCACAAAATTCCATAAATGCACCCTCTGTGCGCGTACATACGTGTTTACTCCCTGCCTTGCCAGGATTTCGCCTTTGAGTTTGATATAGTCCATAGCATCCGCTCCACTCAGATCGTAATAGGCCTTTTGTGGATCTCCGCTCAGAAATGGAGCAACTACCTCAGCCCATCTGTCCAGTGGTAAGTGCTCACGTTCTGCAATACGTTCAAACACGGTGAGGTATGCTTCCACATCATCGTCTGCAGTCATTTTAAGTAAAGTCTTCTGTACGGCTTTCTGCGCACTAGCAGCGCTTTGTGCACGGTCTCCCTCATCTCGGGGTTGCCGAACCAAGGCCTGTTTTATTGCCTCCAACTGCTCTTGCTGCATCTGGTGTTGCTGCTCCAGAGCCTTCTGGAAGCAAGTATTAGTCTGCTGCTGTTGCACATTTGCTTGCAATAACTGCTTCACTAGTTCCTCCATATTACTGGACTCTTGGCTCTTCAAAAGCGCAGAAGCTTTCAGCCAGGACATACACAGCGGTTTCTCTGCAGTCACAGTCCAGCAGCCACAAGTGCCCGCATTCGAAACACCATTTGTGGGAATAGATAACTTAGCTGGGATCTTTGCTTTGGCACAAGCGTGTGGCTATGAAGTCACTTCAGCAGACTAGCAAGTTCCACATGAATATGGACACGGCATATTTATTGTGCACACTTGTTATTCAATGTTACACATGCCAAACATGAAATAAAACATCTAGGGCCATCTGGCCACTAACTAACAGTAGCAGGCTAACTACAAAATAAACCTATATAACAGCAAACAAGTCCATGTAATCTTACTGTGTCAGCTCCCAGCTCAGCAGACAGAGAGACTGAGAGATCCCAGCTCCTCCTGATTATATCAGCTGGACCAGTCAGGAAACCAAAACCTGGATTGAATAAGTGGAGGGGGAACTACCATTCCTTTCCATGCTGATCACTAAGGAAACCAGGACTGGATTACAGTGAAATAAACTGGCTTCATCATCAGTACAGGGAGACATATGAAATGAAACGGGGAGAAATATACCTGTTTTCTAGTACCTCTCCCCTTGGCACCTCACAGTACCTAGAGACCATGTCACAGATGTATGGAAGAGACAGGTTGTGGATGGCTTTGTATGTCATGGTTAGGGTTTTGAATTGGAGCCTCTGGGCAATAGGAAGCCAGTGAAGGGCCTGGCATAGGGGGGAGGCTGGGGAATAGCGGGGAGACAGGTGGATTAGTCGGGCAGCAGAGTGAAGGATGGACTGGAGCGGAGCCAGAGTGCTAGAGGGGAGGCCAGAGAGTAGGAGGTTGCAGTAGTCGAGGCGGGAGATGATAAGAGCATGCACTAGTGTTTTTGTGGTTTAGTGGTTGAGGAATGAGCGGATCCGGGAAATATTTTTGAGTTTGAGGAGGCAGGAGGAGGCGAGGGCTGGGATATGTGGTTTGAAAGAGAGCGCAGAGTCGAGGATCACCCCAAGGCACCGGGCGTACGGGACTGGGGAAAGAGAGCAGTCGTTGACATTGATGGATAGGTCTGGTGGAGGGGTTGAGCGAGATGGGGGAAAGATGATGAATTCTGTTTTGTCCATGTTCAATTTGAGAAAGCGAGCAGAGAAGAAGGCTGAGATAGCAGACAGACATTGTGGGATTTCATTCAATAAGGAGGCGAGGTCGGTTCCAGATAGGTAGATCTGCGTGTCATCGGCATAGTGGTGATACTGCAAACCGTGGGATTCTATGAGCTGTCCCAAGCCAAAGGTATACCATATGGGAATAAACATGCTAGAAATAGGAGGAAACCACTATGGCTAAATAGAGCTGTAAGGGGCGCAATAACAGACAAAAATAAAGCATTTAGAGAATTAAAGCAAGTAGGTAGTGATGAGGCATTGACTAAATACAGAAGATTAAATAAATTCTGTAAAAAGCAAATCAAGACAGCAAAGATTGAGACAGAGAGACTCATTGCCAGAGAAAGTAAAAATAATCCCAAAATATTCTATAACTACATAAATAGTAAGAAGCTAAAAAATGATAGTGTTGGCCCCCTTAAAAATAGTCTGGGTGAAATGGTGGATGAGGATGAGGAAAAAGTCAATATGCTAAATGACTTTTTTTCAACAGTATTTACTCAAGAAAATCCCATGACGGATAACATGATCAGGGATAAAAATTCTCCATTAAATGTCACCTGCTTAACCCAGCATGAAGTATGGCGGCGTCTAAAAATCAGTAAAATTGACAAATCCCCGGGCCCGGATGGGATACACCCCCGAGTACTGCAGGAATTAAGCACAGTCATAGATAGACCATTATTTTTAATCTTTAAAGATTCCATAATAACAGGGTCTGTACCACAGGACTGGTGTATAGCAAATGTGGTGCCAATATTCAAAAAGGGGACAAAAACTGAACTTGGAAATTATAGGCCAGTAAGTTTAACCTCAACTGTGGGTAAAATGCTGGAGGGTTTTCTAAGAGATACTATGCTGGAGTATCAGGAGAAGAATACCCTCATGACCCAATATCAACATGGGTTTACAAGGGACCGTTCTTGTCAGACTAATCTGATAAGCTTTTATGAAGAGGTAAGTTCCGGACTGGACCAAGGGAATGCAGTGGACGTGGTGTACATGAACTTTTCAAAAGCTTTTGATACGGTGCCACACAAAAGGTTGATACATAAAATGAGAACAATGGGGATAGGGGAAAATATGTGTAGGTGGGTTAAGAGCTGGCTCAGGGATAGGAAACAAAGGGTGTTTATTAATGGAGCACACTCGGACTGGGTCACGGTTAGCAGTGGGGTACCACAGAGGTCAGGTTTGGGCCCGCTTCTTTTTAACTTATTTATTAATGACCTTGTAGGGGGCATAGAGAGTAGAATTTCAATATTTGCAGATGACACTAAACTCTGCAGGGTAATAAATACAGAGGAGGACAATTTTATATTACAGGAGGATTTATGTAAACTAGAAGCTTGGGCTGATAAATGGCAAATGAGCTTTAATGGGGATAAATGTAAGGTCATGCACTTGGGTAGAACGAATAAGATGTATAACTATGTGCTTAATTGTAAAACACTGGACAAAACTGTCACTGAAAGAGACCTGGGTGTATGGGTGGACGACAAACTCACATTTAGTGGCCAGTGTCAGGCAGCTGCTGCAAAGGCAAATAAAATAATGCATTAAAAGAGGCATAGATGCTCATGAGTCACTAGTGCGACCACACTTAGAATACTGTGTACAGCTCTGGTCTCCGGTGTATAAGAAAGACATAGCTGAACTGGAGCGGGTGCAGAGAAGAGCGACTAAGGTTATTAGTGAACTAGGGGGTCTGCAATACCAAGACAGGTTATTACACTTGGGGCTATTTAGTTTGGAGAATCGAAGGCTTAGGAGTGATCTTATTACAATGTATAAATATATGTGGGGACAGTACAAAGACCTTTCTAATGATCTTTTTACTCTTAGACCTGTGATGGGGACAAGGGGGCATCCTCTACGTCTGGAGGAAAGAAGGTTTAAGCATACTCACAGACGCGGATCCCGGATGGGGCGGGCAGGGAGCCGGATGGGGGCGGGGCTTACCGACGCAGTGCGCAGCGTTGTTTTAACGCTAATGTGAAACCAGCCTAACAACTTTTTATCTATGTAATTACTGCCCTCTTTGGGGAATAAATCATAAAATTATCAGTCTGTCTTCAAGCTCTAAGAAACGAACTATGTGCTTTTTTAGATAATCGCTACTAATTTGGGGGTTTGCTATGCACCCTCTTAATTAACTCTTTGATAATTCCCTTACTGCAGTAGTCTAATTGCCTGTGTACAACAAGCAGCCCATCCAGTGACTAATTATCCTAGGTGCAGTTCCCTGACTGACCTGAGGGTAAGGGGGGCACTGAAGAGCTGCGAGTTCCAAAGTGGAACTGAGAAAGTGGGATATCCATAAATCCCCACAGTTCTTGGAAGGTTGTTAGCGGTGGTGGGGCATCCAAAATAACCCCCCTGCAATAAATTGTTAGGGCAAGATTAGCTTTCTGTATATTTTTGTCACATGGTGCTAGTGGCGGGATAACTAAGATAAGCCCCCACTTTGCCTGTGATAGCCATGTGCTGGCAGTGCGTCGCATCCCTCCGTCTGCTGACATATTGGTGTCAGCGGTGGGATTGTCACATGTTGGCAGCAGTGGGATCGTGACAATTTCCGTTTTCCCGTTAGGGCTAAGGCTGAGATTAGGGATAGGGGTGTGTTGGGGTTAGGGTTGGAGTTAGAATTGGGGGTTTCAACTGTTTAGGCACATCAGGTGCTCTCCAAACACAACATGGTGTCTGATCTCAATACCAGCCAAAAAAGTCAAATGGCGCTGCTTCCCTTGCGAGCTCTTCCTTGCGCCCAAATAGTGGTTTACCCCCACATATGGGGTATCAGCGTACTCACGACAAATTGCACAATAACTTTTGGGGTCCTGTTACTTTTGGGAAAATAACAATTGGGGGTGAAAAGATCATTTTTGTGGAAAAAATATTCAAGTCAAACGGCGCTCCTTCCCTTCCAAGCTCTGCCATGAGACAAAAGAGTGGTTCCCCCCACATATCAGGAATCAGCGTACTCAGGACAAATTGCACAATAACTGTTGCAGCCCTATTTCTCCTGTTACCCTTGGTAAAATAAAAAAATTGAACCTTAAGTAATTTTTTTGTGAAAAAAGTTAAATGTTCATTTTTTTTTAAACATTTAAAAAATTCCTGTGAAGCACCTGAAGGGTTAATAAATTTCTTGAATCTGGTTTTGAGCACCTTGAGGGGTGCAGTTTTTAGAATGGTGTCACTTTTAGGTATTTTCTATCATATAGACCCCTCAAAGTGGCTTCAAATGTGATGTGGTCCGTAAAAATAAAATGGTGTTGTGAAAATGAGAAATCGCTGGTCAACTTTTAACCCTTATAACTTCCTAACAAGAAAAAATTTGGTTCCCAAATTGTGTTGATGTAAAGTAAACATGTGGGAAATGTTACTTAAGTTTTTTGAGTGCCGTATCTCTGTGATTTAAGGGCATAAAAATTCAAAGTTGGAAAATTGCGAAATTTTCGCCAAATTTGTTTTTTTCACAAATAAACGCAAGTTATATGAATTAAATTTTACCACTAACATGAAGTACAATATGTCACGAGAAAACAATGTCAGAATCACCGGGATCAATGGAAGCGTTCCCCAGTTATCACCTCATAAAGGGACAGTGGTCAGAATTGTAAAAATTGGTCCGGGCATTAACATGCAAACCACCCTTGGGAGTAAAGGGGTTAAAGCAAAAAATGTGGTCAATTCTGTACTTAATATCCCCTATCCAGGTATATATGGTCGCCTCACCCCCATCCTGATACACAAGGCCCCCTCATCCCTATCCTGGTATGCATGGATCCCTCATCCTTATCCTGGCAGGAATGATCGCCCTCATCCCTATATTAATATAAAGGGGCCCCCATCTCGTCCTGGTATGATTGGCCCCCATCTCGTCCTGGTATGCATGGCCCCATCCCATTTGCCCCCACCCCCATCCTGGTATGCATGGCACCATCAGAAAACTTAAAAAAAAAAAATTACACTTACCTACCTGGCGCTCCCTCGCTGCGTCCTGCTCCGGTATCAGCAACTGCTTTATGCTTGTAAGCAGCACATGGCAGGGGCGTCATGCGCTGCTCACAAGCAGAGCACAGCTGCCGGAGTACTTACCGGGACTGTTCATTGGAGATCGGGGTGATTATTCATTGCTCTTCAGTAGCGCACAGTGTCAGCCCCCGGCTTCCTGCTGCTGCCGGCGGTCACGTGTGCCGCTACTTAAGAGAAATGAATATTCAATGGATTCATCATTCATTCATCAGGAGACTATTTCATACTGAACTACATTCAAGCGGGACTAGACGAAGAAAACCCTAAAATCATGTATCATGTTATCCGAAACAGTCAGAAAACTAGCCACATATTGGCAGATCCCAGACCTCAGACTATATACTTTGTAAGTTTATAAGCCACTCCAATGTGAGGAATAGATAGTATGTGAAAATACCGCATATACCGCTCAGGGAACACTTACCTTTCAGAGATAATTTCCATATTCATACTAAATAATGGCACAGATCTCCCAGACATTATGATTGCACATATCCCTAGTCTTTATACCGATATTGCACTCATTCCCTGCCAGACCGCAGCATGGCCATTAGTTAGAAGCTGCTAATGATCTTTGGAGCAGGTAAGTTTTCCCTGAGTGGTACATATTGGGCCGTCTGAAGACTGAGTTTAGTCTAGGACAATTTGTCTGCACTACTAATTATCAGCTGTTACATTACCAAACTAGGGCAGTCCCTATAGGAGAAAAACCCAAGAATTATACTGTATTTTCACATACTATCTATTCCTGACACTGGAGTGGCTTATAAACTTACACAGTATATAGTCTGAGGTCTGCGATCTGCCAATATGTGGCTAGTTTTCTCTTTTGGATAACATGATTCATGATTTTAGTTTTTTTGTCTAGTCTCACTTGAATATAGGTTAATATTAAATAGTCTCCTGATGACGCCTTTGGTGAGGATGATGAAACCCATAGAAATGAGAGAATTGGAGAGTGAGTGTGTAAATGTCACCTCACACTATATACTGAACTGTGGTGTACATGTTTTTTCTATTAGTCACCTATTAACTAATCTTCAGGGGGTGAATTATGGGTATAGTTTTACATTTGGAATTAATAAAGTTTAGTTTTATCCTTTTGTCAGCAAACATGAGGAATGACAAGACACAACCCATTTAAGAAGATTCAATTTTGGTTAAAACTATTCCAACATTATGAATATAAAAAAGACTTCTCCCCTATGTGACATCTCTGATGTTTATTAACAATTGATTTCCAAGTAAAATATTTCCCACATTAAGAAAATGAAAAAGGCTTCTCCTCTGTGTGACTGCTCTGATGTCTAACAAGAAGCGCTTTCCGGTTAAAACATTTCTCACATTCTGAACAGGAAAAAGGCTTCTCCCGTGTGTGGATTCTTTGATGGCGATCAAGATCTATTTTCCATTTAAAACATTTCCCACATTCTGAACATGAATATGGCTTCTCTGCTGTGTGAATTCTCTCATGTGTAACAAGACTTGAATTCTGAGTAAAACATTTCCCACATTCTAAACATCAAACAGGCTTCTCTCCTGTGTGAGTTCTTTGGTGCCTAACAAGATTCCCTTTCTGGTTAAAACATTTCCCACAATCTGAACACGAAAAAGGCTTCTCTCCTGTGTGAGTTCTTTGGTGCTTAACAAGATTGACTTTCAGTCTAAAATATTTTCCACATTCTGAACATGAAAAAGGCTTCTCTCCTGTGTGAGTTCTTTGGTGCATAACAAGATTGACTTTCAGTCTAAAATATTTTCCACATTCTGAACAGGAAAAAGGCTTCTCCCCTGTGTGAGTTCTCTGATGAGTAACAAGCAGTGATTTATGTGCAAAACATTTCCCACATTCTGAACATGAAAAAGGCTTCTCCTCTGTGTGAGTTCTCTGGTGATCAATCAAATGTGATTTCTGGATAAAACATTTCCCACAATCTGAACAGGAAAAAGGCTTCTCCCCCGTGTGAGTTCTATGGTGATCAACCAAATATGATTTCCGGTTAAAACATTTCCCACATTCTGAACAGGAAAAAGACTTCTCCCCTGTGTGAGTTCTCTGGTGACTAACAAGATGACATTTCTGGTTAAAAGTTTTCCCACATTCTGAACACGGAAAAGGTTTCTCCCCTGTATGAGTTCTATGGTGATTAACCAATTGTGAATTCCGGTTAAAACATTTCCCACATTCTGAACAGGAAAAAGGCTTATCTCCTGTGTGGAGTCTCTGGTGCTTAACACAATATGATTTATTGTTAAAACATTTCCCACATTCTGAACAGGAAAAAGGCTTCTCCCCCGTGTGAGTTCTATGGTGATTAACCAAATCTGATTTCTGGTTAAAACATTTCCCACATTCTGAACAGGAAAAAGGCTTCTCCCCCGTGTGAATGCTCTGATGTCTAACAAGAATCGCTTTCTTGCTAAAACATTTCCCACATTCTGAACATGAAAATGACTTCTTTGCTTTAGGAGCAGTTTGTTTCTTATTACCTCTTTTGTGACTTTGATTTTCCTTAGTAGTCAGTAATGACTCAGAAGATGGGACCTGTTTCATAGGATCAGATGACAGATCTTTGCTGTGAATGGATGATGGTATATCTGGAGTAATAGCAATCACTTCAGTTTTATCTTGTAGGATCTCAAGATTATCAGATTTAAAAATTGAAGAGTTCAGCTGTCCTTCTGATCTCCTGGTACAGTTATCTGCTAAGATAAAAAAAAAAACAATTTTTTTTAATAAAATATCCTTTAGTTTTATATTTTTGAACATTTCTACTTAAACTGTCCATAAAAATGGCAAGCTATGTAAAAAACTTTAATTATTTACCAAGACAATGACAGTTCACAGTCTAATAGAAAACCTTGTTGGATGAGCCAGTAGTGTGTGGTGTTCAACTGTTTGTTCATTCTGCCTCCCAAATATCAAATAAAAAGAAACCAATCAATGTTATGTAGGCGAAAATAATACCAATTCTCATCTCACAAAAAACAAGTCCCCACTCAGGTCCATCATTTGTCAATGGAAAAACAGGTAAGGCAGGTTAGGGTTACTGTTAGGCTAAAGTTAGGGTTAGGCTAAAGAATTAGGCTTTTCTCAATTGTCTCCCAAATAATTTGGTCACGTCAGAGTTTTCTATTTCCAGAAAAAAAATGTAAAAAAATAAAATGGCCCATCAGTATTATAGTACAGAGGAGGCTTATGCACTTTCCTGTTCTGACAGTGAAGCAAGTGCAGTGTCAGATGGCGATGTGGATTTCGAGGGCTTTAGTAGCAGCGACAGTGATAGCTCAGAAATGAGCAGTGATTCTGGTCCATCCTCACACACAAGGACCAGTACAACAAGAAGGACAAATAGCGCTTCTGGAGAAATGTCTCCAGCTCAGGGAACAATGCCCAGTACTAGCGCTGTCCCTAGTGCTCGAGAATTGGCGCACACCAATGTCCAAGGGGCTTTGCCTCTTCATGTAGCATTTCCCAGATGGGAGGCTTCGGCTACTCCATTCATCCCTAATTTTAATGCCATTCCTGGTATAAATGTGGAGGTGGAAAATTTTGGACCAATTATTTTTTTTAATTTGTTTCTGACAGATAGCTTGCTAGAGCATATTGTCCTACAAATTTATATGCGTCCTAATTCATCAGCCAGAATCCATGATCCTATTATGCTAGGTCAAATTTATGGAACCAACTAATGTCCTAGAAATGAAAACATTTTCAGGACTTACATTCGCTATGGGGCTTGTTAAAAAACGAGCATTCAGTCTTATTAGTCCAACCACCCTGTTCAAGCCACCCTTATGCTTTCTGCCGTTCTTCCTAGGACCCGTTATGAAAGCTTTTACATATATGAGAGGAAAGATAGCCAACTAAACCCACCAGGAGGCCCTACTTATCTGGGGACATCTGGAAAAATCGTTTGGGAGCTGATAACTCCATTTTTACAAAAAGGCTACAATCTGTATGTTGACAACTACTACACCAGCATACCTCTATTTAAAAGTCTGTTTGAACATAACATAGGGGCTTGTGGGACCATTCGCAAAAACCGTCAGGGGTTTCCACAATCATTGGTCAGCAAATAGTTCCGAAAGGGGCAGTCAGGGGCTTTACGCAATGGAAAGCTGCTTGTCCTCAAGTTTAAGGATAAAAAAGATATATCCTGAGCTCGATCCACACAGATGCCACAAGGGCCACTGCAGACCAACAGGGATCCACTACTCCAAAACCTGTGTCTGTCATGGACTACAACAAATCTATGGGGGTGTGGACCTTGCAGATCAGGTTCTACAGCCATACCAGGTATCAAGAAAATCATATATCTGGTATAAAAAGTTAGTCATGTATTTGTTTCAGGTGGCCACATAGAATTCTTTTGTATTATACAAAAAAGCCGGAAATGCAGATACTTTCCTTGATCATCAGGAAAAGGTCACTGAAAATCTTGTTTTTGAAAATTTTGTCCCCGCCAATCCTTTAGAATGTGAAGATGTCAGAAGACTCACTGAGCGACATTTTATTGCACTCATCCCAGTAACTGAAACAAG
This sequence comes from Dendrobates tinctorius, assembly GCF_039654945.1. Taxonomy (NCBI): domain Eukaryota; kingdom Metazoa; phylum Chordata; class Amphibia; order Anura; family Dendrobatidae; genus Dendrobates; species Dendrobates tinctorius. Next base: position 370,673 of record NW_027362032.1, on the reverse strand, counting down.
AAAGAACCCCCAGAGAAGATGTCGTGTATGTTCCTAGAGAGGAATGAGGCATGATCCCCGCTATTATTACCCACAATGCCCATCACTGCGCCTTATGCCTCCATGACGGCTTTACAATCTTCCACACAGAACCACGTTTTTGAACTGTTTTGACATTCAAGCATTTGGTTTCTTTAGTGACAGACACATTTGAGTAGAGCTGACTTAGGCCTCTTTCACACATCAGGTTTTCGCCATCAGGCGTGATCCGGCGCTTTTGACAGAAACCGGATCCGGCGAAATGCAATGCCGGATCCGGTTTCCCCCCCATTGACTTGCATTTGCGCCGGATCGTCTGGAAAAAACGGCTACTGTAACGTTTTTTGTCTCCGGCGAAAAAGCCGGACCCACCGGATCTGGCGCGTCCGGCTTTTTCACACAATGAAAGCCTATGAGCGCCGCAATGCGCCTGATCCGGCGAAAGCCGGATCCGGTGGCCGGATCCGTTTTTTTTGGTCTGAGCATGCTCAGTAGCTCTGCCCACAAGACATATATAAAAGCAAGACAGTGGGACCCACAGCCACACCCAACATGCCACCCAAGAAAGCAACCAAGCGCAGCAGGAGAAGGCAGGAGACCACTGCAGCACCATCAGCACCACCACCACCCCAAATGGAGCAGCAAATGGAACATGCTGAGGAGGGGAGTCCAGCAGCAGATGAGAGACGGTAATTATCAAATCCCCCATTCCTCCAAACTAGGGCCATGGAATATCAAGATATTCATTGGCCCTTTGTTTCTCTTTATTCAACAGCCGCCCAAGAGATGCAGCAGCAGCAGCAGCAGAAATGGCATCACTGGCAGCAGCAACAGCAGCAGCAATACCCACAGCCATGGAGTCTGGCCATCAACAGGACAGCACATCTTCTTCTGGGAGCCCTCCCTCGCATCGTCAGCGTTTGACGGTAAGTTTTTATTTCCAAAATCCATCATCTCTGTAATATATGTCTATTCATTGCCTTTTATTTCAAAACAGGAATCACAAGATGAAGAGGAGCTCCCAGAAGAAGAAGGAAGGGGTGGACAGACACCTGGAGTGGGCTCACAATTGGTAAGTTTTTTGCATCAAACGCAGAAACACAACATCACACTACACACAACACATAGAAAACAATGTTCTGCAGACCACACACAGCAAACAAATGCCTACATCCAAAGACATAACATTTTTTGTTTTCTTCTCTAGTCTTCCCAATCTGGTGCTCGGCCAAGAGGTCCTCGCAGTGCCTCCCAGGGTCGTCGGCGACAGCAACGCGGCGGTCACCAGCGTGTAAGTATAAATATTTTTGCTTTGTTTTTTTGCACTTTTTATTTCATTTCTTTTGTGGAGGCTAATTATGTTATTTTTGTCTTTTTCTTTAACAGCCTTCACAGCGTGCTCCCGACTCTGACGGTGAGGATGGAGGACTCGATGTGGACCACCTCATCGATCTCGTCCGAGAAAGGGAGCCGCTCTGGAATATGGCTGACTGCCGCCACGCTGACCTTATCGTTACCCGACGACTCTGGGAGGAAATCTGTTCGCTCCTTGTGGGCCGCTGGGAGGACCTCGATGTTCGGGCCCAGATTAAAGAGCGTAAGTATATACAGTACCGGTTGCTTGATGTAAACCAGTGTTTCCCGAACTCCAGTCCTCGTGGTCCCCACGGATCATGTGTTCAGGATTTCTATTTACTATGGAAATCCTGAAAACATGACCCCTGGGGACCATGAGGACTGTAGTTTGGGAAACACTGATGTTGTATACTAACCACTCCTTTCTCATTTCAGGGAACAGAATTGTGAATCGGTGGCGGTCTGTGAGGGATCGTTTCAAGAAGGAGTTCAATAAAGAGATGCGGGCCCCGAGTGGATCTGGAGGACGCAGGAGCAAGTACAAGTACGCACGAGCCCTTTCGTTCCTCCGGGAGACAATGCTCACCAGAAGGTAAATATTACACACCACATGTGACAAAAAAATGTTAGATGTAACTTTTTTTTTTCAGCCAGGGCCATACCATGTCAGTATTTTAATTGTTTTTTTTTCTCTTTATTCCACAGCACGGTGAGCAACACTCGGGAGCCTGCACGATTGGACCCTTCTGAGGCGATCCCTGAGGAGACCGGCACCGAGGGACACTTCGACCGCCCCGGTACATCTGCACCTTCCCAGCCTTCCCACACATTCGACCCATCTGTCCCATCCACCAGCACAGGAGCATCGTGGCCGCCTACATTACATGAAGCTGCTGGTGAGGAGATCGCTTTCCCTTTACCCCACCCTTCTGCCCCTGCCACCTCTAGTACACCTGCGGGTACTGGGCGGCAGCGGCAGAGGGGTCAGGAAAAGAGTTATGCGCAAGAGTTCTTGCATCTGAATGCATCTTTCCAGAACTGTCTAAAAGTCTTGTCAGCAGAGCAAATCTCCGCAGGCTTTCAGCAGATCAACTCCAGCATTCTGGAGGTGAAGACACTTCTGCAAACCATGCATTCAGAAGCAAGATCTTCGCCAAACCACACCTTTTTCAGGTCTGTTGTGGAGCGCATGGCAACACTATCTCCTACCCAGCAGATGCATGTAATGCATTCGTGCCACGGTGCTCTACAGCAGGTTACCTCCCAACCTCCACCTCCCACCACTGTAGTTCCTCCACCTGCACCCCCTCCAGCCACTTTCCATCCTCCCCCTCCTATTACATCTGCACCCCCTCCAGCCACTTTCCATCCTCCCCCTCCTATTACATCTGCACCCCCTCCAGCCACTTTCCATCCTCCCCCTCCTATTACATACCAGCAACCTCACCAGTACCAGCAACCTCCCCAGTACCAGACATCTCCCCACTTCCAGCAACCTGCCCCGTACCAAACTCCTTCCCCGTACCAAACTCCTTCCCCGTACCAAACTCCTTCCCCATACAGCTTTCCATCAACATCATCTGCTCCTACAGTCCCTGCCCAACCCTCCACTCCACCGCCCACCACCTCTTCTGCCTCCCACATGTCCACCCATTCTGTAGCTTTTTCCACACCTTCACCTCTAACTGTTCCTTCCCCACCACGATCCCAGTCCTCTCTCCACACACCCAGTGTCGAAGTGTCCCGCAGCCCCTCCAGCAGTATTTCCACCCCACACTACACAGATTTGTAATGTGTGTTTTTTAATAAAAATGCCCATTGGGTTTAAAACCTGTATTAAAAAAGTTTTTTGCACTTTAAAAACATTTTACAAAAAAAAAAAAATTTAAATAAAAGTTAAATTATCGTTTCACAATGGTTGTCTGTCATTTCTTTCTGCGGCGAACTATGTTTAAAAAAAAGGTTAAATACAGGGTATTTCAAAGGTAAAAAGGTATTCAAAACCAGGTATATAACTGTGGGTAAATTTTAGCTTTTTGCCACAGTTGTGTTCCTGGTTGTGTTTGAAGCAAAGTATTTCACCTAAAAAGTTGTGTTTATTGTTGGTGATTTCCTAACAATGTACACAACTTTTGTTAAAAGGTGAAATACTTTGCATAAAACACAACCAGGTACACACCTGTGGCCTAAAGCTAAAAATAGAGACCATGACAAGATAGCCAACTTTGGTTGGCAAAGGTATATACTGTTGGTCCAGAAGGTACACAAGTTTGGTTAGGGCACAAATCTTTCACACTCTGTCATCCTGCCAGTGTACTCTGCCTTGAGGTGACATAAAGTATAGTGCAAAATTGTCCCTCATTACTGAAACCGTCACAGAACTTCTAGTGGTAATATTTCCAATGACAACATCCATCTTCGCCAGTAACTTGCTCTTCTCTCCAACCTGCACTTTCTTCTCTACAACCTGTCAAAGAAGGGCTGTAGGAACATGCTATATATAGTTTTCCAGTAGCCAATCCCGTTCGGAAGGCCACAAGGGTCAATTTTAAAAACCGGATCCGGCGTAATCCGTCGAAAAACGGATAGAAAAACGGATGAACCGGATGAGACGGATCCGGTTTTGTCTGTCAAGAACAAGACGGATCCGGCAGAAAACCGGATCCGGCACATCAGGTTTTACAAAACATTTGCCGGATCCGGCATTCCGGCACGACGCCGGATCGCGCCTGACGCCGAAAACCTGATGTGTGAAAGTAGCCTTAACAATTTCCCGGGGTAGGTGGGGGGAGGTCTCCAGAGACACAAGCTGGGCTCAATATATTGGGCACTACAATGACATTTTTGCAATTTTTGCTCTAAAACTTCTACGAGTTTCTGGAAATCATCCATGTAGTGAAAATGGTCACTATATCCCTAGATGAATTCCCAGAGGGATGTCATTTCCAACATGGGGTCACTTCAGGGGGATTCTGTTGTTCTGGCACTTAGCGGCTCTCCAAAGTGTCATAACAGCAGAATCCCCCTGAAGTGACCCCATTTTGGAAATGACACCCCTCTGGGAATAGAAAATGACCCCCCTCTGCGAATTCATCTATGGGTGTAGTGACCATTTACCTATCTATATATTTTCCAATGTAAAATCTGGGGTTAAAACAACATTTTAGTGGTAAAAATGTAATTATTTTTCTTCACTGCCCAATGGAATCCTCCATGAAGTGACCCCATTTTGGAAATGACACCCCTCTGGGAATAGGAAATGTCACCTCTTGCAAATTCATCTATGTACACCCATAGATTTACCTATGATGACCATCTACCTATTTTCCAATGTAAAATCTGTGGTTAGAACAACATTTTAGTGGTAAAAATATAATTATTTTTTCTTCACTGGCCAATGGTATAATTTTCTATGAAACAGCTGTGGTGTCAGTATGCTCACTGCGCCACTAGAATAATTCATTCAGGGAAGTATTTGGTAAAATGCAGTCACTTTTGGGGCTTATGCTTATCCGGCACCTCAGGGGCTCTGACAATGTGACATGTCACCCATAAACAATTCCAGCAAAATCTGCTCTCCAGTATGACGCTCCTTCCCTTCCGAGCTCTGCCATGCGCCCAAACAGTGGTTTACCCCCACATATGGGGTGTCAGAATACTCAGGACAAATTGAACAACTTTTGCGGTCCAATTTCTCCTGTTACCCTTTGGATAAAAAATGGAGGGCGAAAAGATCTTTTTTTTTTTTTTAAATATTTTTTATTTTCACGTTTCTACGTAATTAACTTCTGTGATGCACTTGGGGGTTCAAAGAGCCCACCACACATCTAGATAAGCTCCTTGGGGGTCTAGCCAAAAAATGGGGTCACGTGTTGGGGGTTTTCACTGTTTAGACACGTCAGAGGCTCTGACAATTTGACATGTCACCTACAAACAATTCCAGCAAAATCTGCTCTCCAATATGGCGCTTCTTCCCTTCCAAGCATTGCCATGCGCCCAAACAGTAGTATTCTCCCACATGTGGGGTATCGGCGAGCTCAGGAGAAATTGCACAACAAATTGTATGGAGCAATTTCTCCTCTTACCCTTATGAAAATGCAAAATATGGGGCAAAAAATGAATTATTTGTGAAAAATGTTTTTTTTATTTCGACGACTCTAAGTTATAAACTTCTATGAAGCACCTGTGGATTCAAGGTGCTCAACACACATCTGGATAAGTTCCCTAAAGGGGTCTAGTCTCCAAAATGGTGTCACTTATTGGGGGTTTCCACTGTTTAGGCAGATCAGGGGCTCTCCAAACGCGACATGGCAACCGCTAATTATTACAGCATATTTTACATTCAAAAAGTCAAATGGCGCGCCTTCCCTTCCGAGCCCTGCCGTGCGCCCAAACAGTAGATTTCCCCCACATATGGGGTTTCGGCATGCTCAGGAGAAATTGCAAAACAAAATGTATAGTCCATTTTCTTCTATTACCCTTACGAAAGTAAAAAAAAATTAGGTCTAAAGGAAAATTTTTGTGATGGTGGGATCTGACACTGATGTTCCTTGAGCTTGAAGTTCACCTTTTGTTTAGAAGTTTTTCTGGGCTCTTTTGTTACCATTCGTATTATCCATCTCTTTGATTTGCCATGAATTTTCCTCCTGCGGCCACGTCCAGGGAGGTCGGCTACAGTCCCATGGAGCTTACATTTCTGAATATTATGTGCAGCTGTAGTCATAAGAACATCGAGCTGCTTGGAGATGGTCTTATAACTTTTACCTGTAACATGTTTGTCTATAATTTTCTTTCTAATCTCCTGAGACAACTCTTTCCTTCGCTTCCTCTGGTCCATGTTGAGTGTGATACACACCATGTCACCACACAGCACAGTGAGTATCTGTAGCCTCTATACAGGCCACTCACTGATTCCAGGATTGTAGACACCTGTGATGATAATTAGTGGACACACCGCGATTTATCATGTCCCTTTTGTCACATTATTTTCAGGGGTACCATCATTTCTACCCAGGCCTATTTCGCGAGTTTCATTTTTTTTTAAATTCTCTGGAAGCATGGCTGAAAAGCAATGTCTGACTTTCATTTGTTCATTTTCAGAAATGCTTTATTTATTATTACTTTTGTCAGATTCAAGTTATTTCTGTCACCATTGTGGGTTTTTCTGTCATTAAACGAGGGGTAACAACAACATTGACCCTGTGTGTATAGATTATAACTCTCAGTGAATTTATAAAATGGAATCACTTTATGGGGATTTCGATTATTCTGGTTTTCTGTCATTTAGTTATATTAGGGCTTCTGCATATGGTGTGTCCAATCTCATCTGGGATCTGTTCCTACTGTCCAGCTGGAGTAATCTGCTCCCTACTTCAGCCAATTGGAAAGTACCGCACCCTACTAAAGCGCAAAGCACATGGCCGGAATCTGCCAGATACAGCGCTGTTCTCCTCTGGTTCAGTCCTCTGTGCTCAGCTCCTGGCTTGAGTATTTGTTTCCTGTTGTGACTGTGGCCCGTTTACTGACTACTCTTGTGTCTTCTGATTCTGTCCTTCTGGTTCTGACCCAGCTACCTGACTATTCTTCTTGCCATCTAACTCCACAGAATAGCAGGTAACACCATGGTCCAAGCCTAGGGGTCCCAGTGTAAGTCCAGATTCCATGTAAGGGTGTTATAGAGCGATGAGCAAGGCAATCCTTGGGATATGGAAAGCAGAGAAGATAGGGCCAACCAGCAAAATGTCACCGGCGATGGCGGCGCCTGCGCAGTAGCATCTATAAGTAAGAGATAGAGGTTACTGGACAGGAGCCGCTGGTGTCATTTTGCTGGATGTAATTTTTTTTCTAAGCCTCACAATAGCCCCAATATTATAGGCATTATCAGCAATAACATCAAAGCTATTATATGCATTATGTAATAATGGGGGGCAGGTCAGTGAGGGGTCAGCGACCTGTCATAAGCCAATACAGATGAATATGTAATCAGAGCACCACATAAAGCCCCACCCACAGCCCCGCCCCAGAGCACGAGAATCTCATTAACTGAAAACTACAAATACAGATTACACAACAGTAAACCAGAGTTGCCCTCATTTATGGTGGATCATTGGAGCTACTATGAATCCTGAGCAGAAGATTAGAGAAAATATTATTGCTCCCCATTTCAGGAGAGATTGTGCAGGAATCTGAATTCCTTAGGATGAAAAACAATGTAATTTATGACGTGGAGTGAATCCATGACACCAGGGCTGGAGCCAACACATCTCCTGCAGGCGGGAATAAATGTATATTACAGCCATCGGCCACACACAGCTTAGAGAGGTGAGTTGTGAAAGACTCGCCAGGATTTCAGTACCGCATTACTCGCCGAGTACCAAATCCTAACGAGTATACTCGCTCATCCCTAGGAACCATGAGACATTCAGCAGCACAGAAGGGAGATTCATCCGATAAGATCTCAGGGATCTAGGAAGCCAACAGCATCATTACCCTCCGCTTTCTCTTACAGGCCCAGCATAAGATTTTTCTTCAAGTGATTTTCTATCTTGTCAGCACATTCTACGTACGCTGTCATTTGGCTTTATAGTTACAGATCTGGGCAGGTAACGGTCAGTTTTTTGAGGTGGATGGATCCTCCAGGTTCTAAGTTCTATAGAAAAGGGCTATCAATGCCCAAAGAAATTTGAACAGTTTTGGGTGGAGGAGAATGTTGTGGTCTAGAGGCAAAATGGTGGTCATGGTAATACGGCCGGACTACATCACCGATAAAGCAGCCACAGCCGGTGACTAAGAGGAATCTGTGACTTCTCTGCATTCAGTGGTTACTACTCACCTGGGTAGTCATATGTGGGAATCTCCTCTTTACACCACTCATCACCCCTCACATATGTCTCTGTAGTATTAATATAGGTGAGATCTTCACCCTGAAACAAATATTGTAAAAGTCACAGACAGATGGAGAAGTCCCATCTATGATCAGCTCTAATCCTGCCATCTCCACCGCTCTCATTACACAAGTATAAAACGTATAATACTGGTGGATAAAACAAGACTGAGCACAAGACCTTCACAGCCGTCTACACATCATAGGGGAGATCTCCTGACACCTTCTCTCCATCTACCTGATGATCCTGAGGAGCACTGGGATCTTCTTGTTTACAGTCCTGTGGAAGAAGAGGACGGGGACATCTCTCTGGCATTGTCCTCTTACTGGATAGATCTGGAGGAAACACATACAGGGACTGAATTCATTCTCTACATACAGATAATTATAGGCCGTGTGTATTTAGTCCTGTCTATTACCTGGTGATGTGAGGGGCTGGGGAACCTCCATTATGACGTTCTTGTACAGATCTCTGTGTCCTTCTAAATACTCCCACTCCTCCATGGAGAAATAGACGGCAACATCCTGACACCTTATAGGAACCTGACACATACAATGATACCGTCATCCCCCGATCCCTTCATAGCGTTACTGTATAATGTCCCAGCATTCCCAGCAGTGTCACCTCTCCAGTCAGCAGCTCAATCATCTTGTAGGTGAGTTCTAGGATCTTCTGGTCATTGATGTCCTCATGGATCAGGGGGTGAGGTGGAGGCCCCGTGATTGGGCTCAGGGGTCGTCCCCATCCCTCAGACACAGGGTCCTGACAGCGATCACTAGAGGTCTTCTTCACCACTGTGTAATCCTGGTTATGGAGAGACACATTAATAAATCTCACTACAGACATTCCCAGAGTCCTCACCTCTCCAGTTCTGTCCATCTGTTATTCCCATAGATAAGAATGATGTAATGTGACGTCATCAGAATCTCTCACCTCTCCAGTGAGACGGAAGAGGATCTCTAGGGTGAGGTGTAACATCCTCTCCGCCATCTTGTCTCTGTCCATATCCATCCTTGGTGGGTAAATCAGGAAAATTCTCTTCTGTAGAAGATCTTCACTGAGAGGATCCGATATTGTAGAGACCTGAATGAGAAGAAGATGATCCGATGTAACATCATAAGAATCCTGTGTAATAATACAATTACTGGAGATAATACGGGAAACATATGAGGAGATTTATTATCTTACAGGGTTTAGTTTTCTTCCCTGACATCTACTAATAAAACCTATATATTTAGGCCACAGACAACAAGCAGTTTCCTCCTCGGAGTCGGCAGCTGAACACGTTCCTCATAGACTCATCTTCCATAACGCTAATTCTCGTCTCATTACCGACACTGGAATCGGCATTAGCAATACTGCAGGAGAGATTCATTACACGCGACATGAGAAATAACTCCTTCATGATGAGGACGACATCTTCATCTTCTACTGCGGCTCTAGAGACAGATTTGGCCAGAGTCGGTCACTGCCTCCATCCCCACCGGCCGTCTATATGAAGGTTCCCCGTCTTCCCCGCACTGGAATCTTCTCTCCCGTTAGATCTCAGCTCTGAGTCACACAGAAGTTTGAGGCTTTTCTGGAAGAACAGGACAGGAGAGATCTGAGGCCGATGTCTCCATGTACAGGGTTTCCCCTCGGGATAAGAGGCTTTTCTATCCCTTTCCCCCAATTAGAGGGGACACCTGTGGATATCGGGGTCTTTACCGGCTGCAGTCCTGGGGGGATTTACTCGGTAACGTGGACGTTGGACAAACGTCACCATCAATTCCCATCAGAGTGAAGGAACATCGCTCCTCTATTCAGCTCTATGGATCCGGGATGAAATCCACTGCGGCCCCTGCAAGAAAAGAGCGAAGTCTGGTGAGACCCCCGAGGCCGGAGATTTCTACAGCTGCTCTGTGCGCACAGGACCTGTGATGAGGTCACAGGGGGGAGGAGTCAGGGGTCACATGATCAGGGGCCTCAGTGTGTGCAGGACTCTGCTGTGCTGGTTGTCATGGTGCTGGATGAGGGGAAGTTTCTATGTGGGGTCAGGAGGGGTTTACAGGGTGGATGTAGCGGAGCCGCGTGTGTACAAGGTGTACGGAGCGGAGCCGCGTGTGTACGAGGTGTACGGAGCGGAGCCGTGTGTGTACGAGGTGTACGGAGCGGAGCTGTGTGTGTACAAGGTGTACGGAGCGGAGCCGTGTGTGTACGAGGTGTACGGAGCGGAGCCGTGTGTGTACATGGTGTACGGAGCAGAGCCGTGTGTGTACAAGGTGTACGGAGCGGAGCCGTGTGTGTACAAGGTGTACGGAGCGGAGCAGTGTGTGTACGAGGTGTACGGAGCCGCGTGTGTACGAGGTGTACGGAGCGGAGCCGCGTGTGTACGAGGTGTACAGAGCGGAGCCGTGTGTGTACGAGGTGTACGGAGCGGAGCTGTGTGTGTACGAGGTGTACGGAGCGGAGCCGTGTGTGTACGAGGTGTACGGAGTGGAGCCGTGTGTGTACGAGGTGTACGGAGTGGAGCCGTGTGTGTACGAGGTGTACGGAGCGAAGCCGTGTATGTGTGGACCCCTCTGTGTAGTCTGTATACCCCCATCTTCGGGCGCAGACCCCTCTCTGTACTCTGTACACCCCCAGCTTTGGTCACAAACCCTTGTGTATGCTGTATACACCCATATACCCCCAGCTTCGGTCGCAGACGCCTCTTTGTACGCTGTATACACCCATATACCCCCAGCTTCGGTCGCAGACCCCTGTGCATACTGTATACACCCAAGTACCCCCAGCTTCAGTCGCAGACCCCTGTGTATACTGTATACACCTGTTTACCCCAAGCTTCAGTGACAGACCCCGCGTCTCACACTGTATACACCTGTATTCCCCCAGCTTCCGTCACAGACCCCTCTGTGTATGCTGTATACACCCGTATACCCCCAGCTTCAGTCTCAGACCCCTCTGTGTACGCTGTATACACCCGTATACCCCCAGCTTCAGTCGCAGACCCCTCTGTGTACTCCGTATACACCCGTATACCCCAAGCTTCGGTCACAGACCCCTCTGTGTATGCTGTATATACCCGTATACCCCCAGCTTCAGTCACAGACCTCTGTGTTCACTGTATACACCTGTTTATCCCCAGTTTTGGTAGCAGACCCTTGTGTACACTGTATACACCCATATACCCCCAGCTTCAGTCGCAGACCTTTGTGTATACTGTATTCACCTGTATTCCCCCAGCTTCAGTCACAGATCCCGCGTCTCTCACACTGTATACACCTGTATACGCCCAGCTTCAGTCTCAGAACCCTGTGTGTATGCTGTATACACCCGTATACCCCTAGCTTCGGTCACAGACCCGTCTGTGTATGCTGTATACACCTGTATACCCCCAGCATTGGTCGCAGACCATTCTGTGTATGTCATACACACCCGTATACCCCCAGCTTCGGTCGCAGACCCCTCTGTGTATGCTGTATACACCGTATACCCCCAGATTCAGTCACAGCCCCCTGTGTTCACTGGATGCACCCGTATATCCCCAGTTTTGGTCGCAGACCCCTGTGTATGCTGTATACACCCGTATACCCCCAGGTTCGGTCGCAGACCCCTGTGTACGCTGTATACACCTGTATTCCCCCAGCTTCAGTCAAAGACCCCTCTGTGTATGCTGTATACACCCGTCTATCCCCAGCTTCGGTAACAGACCCCTGTGTATGCTGTATACACCTGTATACCCCCAGCTTTGGTCACAGACCCCCCCCGTGTACGCTGTATACACCCGTATACCCCCAGCTTCAGTCATAGACCCCTCTGTGTATGCTGTATACACCCGTATATCCCCAGCTTCGGTAACAGACCCCTGTGTACACTGTATACATCCGTATACCCCCAGCTTCGGTCGCAGATCCCTGTGTACTCTGTATACACCCATATACCCCCAGCTTCGGTCACAGACCCCTCTGTGTATGCTGTATATGTAAGAAAAAGTTCTACTGAGAGCTGGAAGAGTCGGGAAGAAGTTCCACAGACGATCTCTTATCAAGCTGAGGTTGAAGTTTATTCGGAGATACACGGCAAAACAGATTCAGAATAACAGAGGAGCTGGAATATGCGGGCAAAAACAGGGATTCAGACGGGCAGAGATTCGCTAGGAAGTCTGGCGATGATAAGGCTCTGTGCCCTGGCCATGGTGAGGCACAGTGGCATGATGGCGATGGAATGGCCCCGATCGACAGTAACAGTGGCTTCTTATACATTATCAGAACAAAGAAAGCTGCATTTTGCCGCAGAGGGCGTTAACATTATAATTCTAAGGCGTTTTCATGGTAATCTACAGAGACGTGGTTTAGAACAGAGAATATAATGACATAATACGAAGATATTAATTAACTTTTCTCCAAGCAAAACTAAAACCCATAAGTCATTGGTATCTATGGCTACTGTCCTAAAATCTTATCATTGTCTCCAATCTATGTCCATAAATTCTTACATCCTGACATTCTAATTACTTTACTTTTTGCTACCACACTATCACGTATAAGCATATTGACCATATATTTAGTGACCTGTGGCCCTATTGATCCAATCTTCCTCTATGCACATCTACTGAAGTTGGTAAGAGACATGATCTCATTTTCCATCCTCCATTAAGTACATTTTATTAGCTCTTTTGTAAAAGTTGAATCTTCTCTAACTTTTGACAAGATGACTGCTAGAGACAACATGGCCGCTCAGTATATTATGGCTGACCATTCTCTTACAAGTCCCCCTCTTGTACTCTATCCAGAGTACAACATACAGTACTGTAATATTCATGGGTGAATTATTGAAAATAAGAATATTGAGGTAATTCAGCGCTTTATGCACGTGTGTGTAAGGCAAAAGTCCCTAAAAATAGCACAATCACATAATAAAAAAATAATTCAAATAGTCCCGAAAAAAAATAAGTTGCACAATAGTCTGCACAATAGTCAAGTCTTTTGGTCTTTTTCTTCTCATTCTTTGTCTTCTGGATTTTCCTGATCTCCCCCTCTCACACTATCAGAGTCCCACTGTATAGTGTGAAACATCTTCTCCTGATCATCCAATAGTTTCATGGTCCCAGGAGTCGAATATGAAAATCTTCAGCTGACCTGGAAAAAATAGAAAAAAAGTGGAGTATCAGTCCTTACCAGAAAACTCAGTAAAAATAATTAAGAAGTCTACACTGATTGATATGAACCATTTAACACCTTTGCAGCTTGAAATTTGAGCAAAGATTTAATCATTGTTGTTGGGATGTAAGGCACTAGCCTGTCCCCTTCAATGGGCAGGGACTCAAGGGAATTGAACAGGGATGAGTCTCCATCCTTCTCCTGTGCCTTTATGAGATCTTGCAGAGGAGAAAAGACAAGGGGGGGCTCACGGGGTTGTTTTGTGACTGCAGCGATGATTTCTTGAGGATATTTGTCATCGCCTGTGAGTGCAGCCTCCTTGGCTGCGTGGTCTACATATGCATTGCCAAGGATGTGGGGGTCAGGAATCAACCTCTGGTGTCCTTTGATTTTACAGAAGGACCATAATTTTGGGAATTCTTTGCCCCTATGCTCAATTCGTTTAAGAATTTCTGCATGCTGCAAGGGCTTATTCTGAGAATCAACCATCCCCCTAAGGGCCCATGCATTAAGATACAGAGTGAGTGATGACACGACATATGCGCTATCACTGAAGATATTCATTGGTTCTGTACACACGAGAATGACCTGTAAAGCTGCTTCCAACTCAGCTCTTTGAGCGGAGAAATGACCAGGGAGTTTATACTGCAGCAGCAATGGCTTAGCTGGAAACCACACAGCGAAGCCTGTGACGTAATGCCCCTCATGCCAATAGCGAGCTCCGGCAATATAGGCACAAGGGATTCCCTCTTGAAAGTCTGCTCGGAAGGGAGAGGGAGTGATATTAGCCTGTTCAATTTGACAATCGTGAGTTTTTCCTGCATATTGCATCATCTGGGCTAAGTGATATTTCTCACCCACTTCGACTTGTAAGTCTCTAGTCTCAAAATCAATGATCCATTGGGCCATTCTCTGTGAATTAATACCTGAAGCTTTTCCCTTCAGCAAAGTTTTTAAGGTGACATGCGGGGTATGTAAAATTAAAGGAGCAAATCCCACTATATGCTTCACTTGATTCACAGTCCAGTGCACGCCCAGTAGGTGCTTCATGCACTGAGTGAATCCTTTTTCCACGGGGGTAAGCAACCTGGAGTAATAACCTAGGGCATACAACTGACACTAGACACTTCTGGGCTTTCTTTGGGTCATTTTTGTAGGAGCACCGAAGAAATAGAAATATCACCAGTGTGAGTCTGAATGTAAAAAGGCTGGGAAGGGTCAGGGTTAATCAATGCAGCAGCTGCCGTAAGGGCGCGCTTCAATCCCTCAAAAGCCTGTAAGGCGGTTCCCTCCACATTAACAGGGTCAAAGTCATTATCAACATTTTTCAATAAATCATACAGTGGTTTAGCCAAATAAGAAAAATCTTCAATGAATTCTCTGGAAAAATTAATAAGACCCAAAAATTTTCTGAGCTCAGTGATATTGGTTGGTATGGGAACAGCCTGAATAGCTTTAACCCTGTCATGCATGGGTTTCTTTCCTTCTGCTGAGACAGACACACCCAGAAATTTAACCTCTGATTTCATCAATTGTACTTTATCTAGACTCATTTTGAGCCCTGCATCTTGTAAAGCCTGACAAACATTTTCAAGGGTTTCTCTGTGTTCACCTTCATCGACAGTTTGAATCAATAAATCATCCACATACTGTAAGACTTTGTCTCCGTAGCCAAGGGGTTCTAACATCTGAGCCAATGCCTGATCGAAATACACAGGAGAACTGTGAAATCCCATGGTCAACCGCGTGAACAAGTATTGCACATTCTCAAAAGTGAATGCGAAGCGGAGGGCAGATTCAGGTGTTAGGGGTACTGAGAAAAAGCCATTTGCAATGTCCAAACAAGAAAACACTTTACAATCACTCCTCAGCTGTGACATAACTTCAGGGACAGATGCAACAAGGTGAGCAGCTGAGGGAGTGTACTTATTTACAAGTCTCAGGTCTACTACCATTCGAAAACTGCCATCTTCCTTTTTTAAAGGTAGAATAGGACTATTACATGGAGAATTACCTTTTACAACAACACCTTGTTTCTCCAATTCACTGACTGCTACTCTTATGTAAGGGATTGCATCCTCAGGAATACGGTACTGACGCTGGAAAGGTGGCAGTTTTTCACCATCAATTTTAACCTGAGTTTGCATTAACCCACAATCAGTTTTCTTTGAGATCCACAATTCAGGGAACCTCTGCTTCAATTCATTCTTTAAAGCATCATTGTCAGCATTTTCAACATTCTCACTATCACATATTCCGAAACTAGCATTGGGTAATTTATGACTCTACTCTTCCTCCTCCACAGGAACAATTACAGAAATCAACAATTCCCATTGCTCCCAAAACAACAGTTCCCAAAATAGTATACCGTAACTGTGGGTTTACCCTAAAAGCGCATCGAAGACCCCTTTGCGTCGATCCCCCTGTGTCCTGAAATCTCAGGTTCACTGGATGACTTTTTACTGCTTGAATACAGGAGCCCCCAAATTCTAACAAAATTGGTAGTCTCAGGCAGTCCAGGGGGTGACTGCAGTTTGTGTCTTGTTACTAACTGGCTACGTCGATGGTGCCGTCAGGAACGATTTGGATTTATGGATCACGGAGTGAATTACCTTTACGATGGACTACTTGCTAGAGATGGGGTGCACCTTACGAAGACTGGAAAAGATATATTTGGAAGTCGCCTTGCTACACTTGTAAGGAGAGCTTTAAACTAGAACAACATGGGAAGGGAAGCAAAAGACCAGAAAAAGCCATACATCTGACAAATACTATTGAGAACTCTGCTATTAGAAGTGGAAAGGAAGAACAAAGACAAAAGAATCTAAATAATAAAAATATTGGAGAAAGAGAAACCAATCACAAACTAAAATGTTTCTATACTAATGCACAAAGCATGGGCAACAAACATGGAGAATTGGAACTACTAACACAGGAAAAGAAATATGATGTCATTGGAATCACTGAAACTTGGTGGGATGATACACATGATTGGAATACAAGACTAGAAGGATACAACTTATTTTCAAGAAACAGACTTGATAAACGAGGAGGAGGTGTCGCATTGTATGTTAGAAACGCGTATATCTGCACAGAGATTGAAGCTTCAGAGACTGGAAGTTCTGTGGAAACTGTTTGGGTAAGAATACAAGGACAGAACAATGGAAAGGACACCATTGTAGGCATTTACTACAGGCCGCCTGTGCAAGCTGAAGATATGGATGAACTCTTTATGCATCAAATGGCCAAGTTCTCCAAAAAATATGACATAGTTGTCATGGGAGATTTCAACTATCCAGACATTTGTTGGGAATCTCTCTCAGGCAAAACTAACAGGTCAAGGAAATTCTTATCCTCTCTTGCTGACAACTTTATCTTCCAAAAGGTAGGGGAGAAAACAAGGGGAACTGCTACCTTGGATCTAATCCTTATAAACAGGGAGGAAATGGTTGAGGAGGTAAAAGTGGCTGGGACCCTAGGAGGTAGCGACCATGCTATTTTAGAATTTTGGATAACTAGAGGAGGAAGACCTGTGAAGACTCAGACGTCAAGGTTAGATTTCAGAAAGGCAGATTTTAAGGGATTCAGAAAGAGAATTGGTGGGATCCAATGGCTGGATATCCTTAAAGACAAAAATGTCCAGGAAGGATGGGAAATCTTGAAAAATGAAATTCTCAAAGCACAATTGTTAACAATTCCGAAAAGAGGGAAGAATAGGAAGCATTTAAGGAAGCCATTATGGATGAACACAGAACTTAAACACATGCTAAAAAGGAAGAAAAACATGTTTATAAAATGGAAAGAGGGAGGCATATCTAAAGAAGAATATAATGCTGTCTGCAGAACCTGCAGGGCACAAATCAGATTAGCTAAAGCTGACAATGAATTGAGGCTTGCAAGAGATGTCAAAAGCAATAATAAAGGATTTTGGGGATATGTCAAAAGTAAAAGAAAAGTCAAAGATGCTATAGGATTTTTACAGGATGAAAATGATGAAATGGTAAGACAGGATGTTGAGAAGGCCGAACTTTAAAATTCCTATTTTGCATCTGTTTTCTCTCAGAAAGGAAATGTAACATCAACTGTTCTTCACTGTCCTATTAAGGGAATAGAAGAATCCAGGATATCTATAAACAGAAAGATAGTGAGGAAACACTTAGCTAACCTAAATGAATTCAAGTCACCAGGTCCAGATGAATTACACCCCAGAGTACTGAAGGAGATAGCAGAAGAAATTTCTGAACCCCTCTCCATAATCTTTGAAAATTCTTGGAGAACAGGAAAAGTCCCAGAAGACTGGAGAAGAGCAAATGTTGTTCCTATTTTCAAAAAGGGGAAGAAGGTGGACCCAGGCAACTATAGGCCGGTGAGTCTGACTTCTATACCAGGAAAGATCTTTGAACAAATTATTAAACAACATGTATGTCAATACCTGGATAAGAATGAAGTGATTAAACAGAGTCAGCATGGGTTTGTAACTAATAAGTCATGTCAGACTAACTTAATTTCCTTCTATGATGGAATCACTGATTGGGTGGATCAAGGAAATGCTGTAGATATAGAATCATAGAATCATAGAATCATAGAATCATAGAGTTGGAAGGGACCTCCTGGGCCATCTGGTCCAACCCCCTGCTCAAAGCAGGATTCGCTAAATCATCCCAGTCAGATGTCTGTCCAGCCTCTGTTTGAAGACTTCCATTGAAGGAGAACTCACAACTTCTCATGGCAGCCTGTTCCACTCATTGATCACTCTAACTGTCAAAAAGTTTTTTCTAATATCTAATCTGTGTCTCCTCCCATTCAGTTTCATCCCATTGCTTCTAGTCTTTCCTTGTGCAAATGAGAATAAAGTTGATCCTTCTACAATGTGACAGCCCTTTAGATATTTGTAGACAGCTATTAAGTCTCCTCTCAGTCTTCTCTTTTGCAAACTAAACATTCCCAAATCCTGTAACCTTTCCTCATAAGACAGGGTTTGCAGACCGGTCACCATTCTGGTCGCTCTTTTCTGAACTTGCTCCAGTTTGTTGATGTCTTTTTTAAAATGTGGTGCCCAAAACTGGACACAATATTCCAGATGAGGTCTGACCAAAGAGGAGTAGAGGGAAATAATGACTTCACGTGATCTAGACTGTATGCTTCTGTTAATACATCCTAGAATTGCATTTGCCTTTTTTGCTGCTGCATCACACTGTTGACTCATATTCAGTCTGTGATCTATTAGTATACCCAAGTCTTTTTCACATGTGCTGTCACTTAGCCCTATTCCTCCCATTCTATATATGCTTTTTTCATTTTTATTGCCCAGATGTAGTACTTTGCATTTCTCCCTGTTAAAAACCATTCTGTTAGTTGCTGCCCACTTCTCCAGTTTATTTAAATCTTTTTGAATCCTCTCTCTCTCTTCTCTAGTATTAGCTATCCCTCCTAGCTTTGTGTCATCAGCAAATTTAATCAGTTTACCCTCAATTCCTTCATCTAAATCGTTGATAAAGATGTTGAACAATACAGGGCCCAGGACAGAGCCCTGTGGTACCCCACTTGAGACATTCTTCCAACTGGATGTGCAGCCATTTACGACCACTCTTTGGGTCCGATCACTAAGCCAGTTATGAATCCACCTAACAGTTGCCTTGTCCATTCCATACTTAGTCATTTTTTCAATAAGGATTGTATGAGAGACTTTGTCAAATGCTTTGCTGAAGTCAAGATATACTATATCTACAGCATTTCCTTGATCCACCCAATCAGTGATACCGTCATAGAAGGAAATTAAGTTAGTCTGACATGACTTATTAGTTACAAACCCATGCTGACTCTGTTTAATCACTTCATTCTTATCCAGGTATTGACATACATGTTGTTTAATAATTTGTTCAAAGATCTTTCCTGGTATAGAAGTCAGACTCACCGGCCTATAGTTGCCTGGGTTCACCTTCTTCCCCTTTTTGAAGATAGGAACAACATTTGCTCTTCTCCAGTCTTCTGGCACTTCTCCTGTTCTCCAAGAATTTTCAAAGATTATGGAGAGGGGTTCAAAAATTTCTTCTGCTATCTCCTTCAGTACTCTGGGGTGTAATTCATCTGGACCTGGAGACTTGAATTCATTTAGGTTAGCTAAGTGTTTCCTCACTATCTTTCTGTTTATAGATATCCTGGATTCTTCTATTCCCTTAATAGGACAGTGAATAACAGTTGGTGTTACATTTCCTTTCTGAGAGAAAACAGATGCAAAATAGGAATTTAAAAGTTCAGCCTTCTCAACATCCTGTCTTACCATTTCATCATTTTCATCCTGTAAAAATCCTATAGCATATTTGACTTTTCTTTTACTTTTGACATATCCCCAAAATCCTTTATTATTGCTTTTGACATCTCTTGCAAGCCTCAATTCATTGTCAGCTTTTTGTCAGCTAGTCATATAGTATATCTTGACTTCAGCAAAGCATTTGACAAAGTATCTCATACAATCCTTATTTAAAAAGTGTCTAAGTATGGAATGGACAAGGCAACTGTTAGGTGGATTCATAACTGGCTTAGTGATCGGACCCAAAGAGTGGTCGTAAATGGCTGCACATCCAGTTGGAAGAATGTCTCAAGTGGGGTAGCACAGGGCTCTGTCCTGGGCCCTGTATTGTTCAACATCTTTATCAACGATTTAGATGAAGGAATTGAGGGTAAACTGATTAAATTTGCTGATGACACAAAGCTAGGAGGGATAGCTAATACTAGAGAAGAGAGAGAGGATTCAAAAAGATATAAATAAACTGGAGAAGTGGGCAGCAACAAACAGAATGGTTTTTAACAGGGAAAAATGCAAAGTACTACATCTGGGCAATAAAAATGAAAAAAGCATATACAGAATGGGAGGAATAGGGCTAAGCAACAGCACATGTGAAAAAGACTTGGGCATACTAATAGATCACAGACTGAATATGAGTCAACAGTGTGAAGCAGCAGCAAAAAAGGCAAATGCAATTATAGGATGTATTAACAGAAGCATACAGTCTAGATCACGTGAAGTCATTATTTCCCTCTACTCCTCTTTGGTCAGACCTCATCTGGAATATTGTGTCCAGTTTTGGGCACCACATTTTAAAAAAGACATCAACAAACTGGAGCAAGTTCAGAAAAGAGCGACCAGAATGGTGACCGGTCTGCAAACCCTGTCTTATGAGGAAAGGTTGCAGGATTTGGGAATGTTTAGTTTGCAAAAGAGAAGACTGACAGGAGACTTAATAGCTGTCTACAAATATCTAAAGGGCTGTCACATTGTAGAAGGATCAACTTTATTCTCATTTGCACAAGGAAAGACTAGAAGCAATGGGATGAAACTGAATGGGAGGAGACACAGATTAGATATTAGAAAAACTTTTTGACAGTTAGAGTGATCAATGAGTGGAACAAGCTGCCACGAGAAGTGGTGAGTTCTTCAATGGAAGTCTTCAAACAGAGGCTGGACAGACATCTGACTGGGATGATTTAGCGAATCCTGCTTTGAGCAGGGGGTTGGACCAGATGGCCCAGGAGGTCCCTTCCAACTCTACGATTCTATGATTAAAACTGAGGCTCCTGTATCGATGAGGATGTCTTCCCAAGGCAGCCCCTCTATTCTCCCTCTGACATAAGGTCTACCGTCCCTGCCCAGGGAAAGGGGGGCAAGGAGGGTAAGGGGAACAGGGGGAGCACTCCATTAATCAGTGTTACCTGCGGTGGGAAGCCCAAAAAATCCATCATCCCCATCTGGGCATGGCTTCCGTCCAACAGCTGCCATCTCCGCCCCAAAGAGATCCTTAGTCAGGGTCCGGTCCTCATGTTCCCGTAGCTCCTTGATCAGGGGAGCGTAGGGACGAGGAGGAGCGACCCCTCCCTGAATGACATGGACCTCCGGGCACGGATGAGTGAAAGCCGTTGGGGA
Source organism: Dendrobates tinctorius (assembly GCF_039654945.1). Lineage (NCBI taxonomy): Eukaryota > Metazoa > Chordata > Amphibia > Anura > Dendrobatidae > Dendrobates > Dendrobates tinctorius. The sequence goes on along the minus strand of NW_027362032.1, from coordinate 349,353 downwards.
AGGAACAGGAGCAGAAGGCACCTGTAAAACTGGGTTAACCATTTGAAGACCATTATACTGCTGATACTGCCTAGGGTCATTCACTGCTGGATACGGAGGTCTAACTCCGAAAGGTGGTCTGGAGAACTCCCGCGTCTGTTGGGGTTAAATGGTGCCCGGGGTTCTCGGGGAACAATCCCTGGCACAAGGCTGGGACAAAAACGTCTAACATGTCCCAGATGTCCACAAAAGTAACACAAGGGAGGACCCCTCATGGGATCCCTTGGGGGCTCTGCCGAACGGAACCTGCCCATTCTCGGTACCTGGCCGTACCCCCCTGGAACCCCTGGCCTCCCCGAATCAGCAGATACACCCCGAGGTGAATGGTACGCAAAAACATTAGACTCATCACCCCTCACCTCGGATTGCATCGTCCTAACAAAACACTCCTTTACTTTCCTCCCAATTAGGCAACATTTTTTTTAATAAATTTAAGATGGACCAGGAACATTTGGCCTAGGATTTTTTTCTCTCGGGGTTGAAGCAGCATCACACCTAACCTAGGGTCTGCATGTGCTGGAGCTGTCGGGACAATATATCTTTCCTCAACTGTGTCTGCATAAGCTGGAGCTGTTGGGACACTATATCTTGTTATGTACTACTTCACTCATTCTCCTAACTCTCTTCTCCAGTCTACAACTGTATTTACATCAGCACTGTGTCTCGAAGCTGCAGTGTCCATCTGTGACATAACTGCTCTCAGCTGCTGCTGCTGCTCGCACCCCTCCTCTCTGTGCTTCTGTGCTAGCTCCAGCATCTCACTCAGCTTTTCTAATCTCTCCCTATTTGCTGCCCCTCCCCGGGTGATCATGTTAACATATTGTTGTGTAAGCTGCCTATCAAGAGCCTGATCAAAAGTTATGACTGTCTTACACAAAGCCGCTACTTGACTATAAGCTTACCCTAGCGAATTTTTTCTATCTAGTTCCCTGTTCTCTGTGGTAAACCAACGCATACAATTTAACCACGTGGTTTCCACATTAACCCCCTCCAGCTGGGGTGTGCCAGCATATTTCTCTGCCTGCTTCCGTAACCACTCCATATTTACAGTGGTCTACAAGGACGAATTTTACTCTGTTCTAGTATCAACAAATGCAATTTAAACAAAGTTAGATACTCACACCTCTCAGATGGAAGACCTCGCTGCAGCTGTTTGGGGTCGACCAGATATCAAAAGAGGTGCAGCCGTGATTCCAGCCTCACTCGTTACGCTTGCCAAGCGTCTCCCCACGCCCTTTTAAAGCTTCTTGCTACCCGGCACAACAAATTCTCACGTCCTTGTAGATAGCTTCTTCTCATATATTTTTATAGTCTTTTTTTCTTCTGTAATTTTCTTATAAAAAAATCGGGCAGGCGGTTTCAGAGCGATCACGAGAGGTTCTCCTTCAGGCTGGCTTCCTTTGACCGGTTTAACGTATGGCACACGCGTTTCTTTTATGTTTTTCTCTTCATTCTTCCAACCTCCAAGCCCTCATCTGCAGCTTCTTCCGGTGGTTCTTCTGGAGGCAGCTCTCCGGAGCCGCTCCTCCTGGCTGGCAATCGCCACTTGTAAGAAAAAGTTCTACTGAGAGCTGGAAGAGTCGGGAAGAAGTTCCACAGACGATCTCTTATCAAGCTGAGGTTGAAGTTTATTCGGAGATACACAGCAAAACAGATACAGAATAACAGAGGAGCTGGAATATGCAGGCAAAAACAGGGATTCAGACGGGCAGAGATTCGCTAGGAAGTCTGGCGATGATAAGGCTCTGTGCCCTGGCCATGGTGAGGCACAGCGGCATGATGGCGATGGAATGGCCTCGAGCGACAGTAACAGGGGCTTCTTATACTTTATCAGAACAAAGAAAGCTGCATTTTGCCGCAGAGGGCGTTAACATTATAATTCTAAGGCGTTTTCATGGTAATCTACAGAAACGTGGTTTAGAACAGAGAATATAATGACATAATACGAAGATATGAATTAACTTTTCTCCAAGCAAAACTAAAACCCATAAGTCATTGGTATCTATGGCTACTGTCCTAAAATCTTATCATTGTCTCCAATCTATGTCCATAAATTCTTACATCCTGACATTCTAATTACTTTACTCTTTGCTACCACACTATCACGTATAAGCATATTGACCATATATTTAGTGACCTGTGGCCCTATTGATCCAATCTTCCTCTATGCACATCTACTGAAGTTGGTAAGAGACATGATCTCATTTTCCATCCTCCATTAAGTACATTTTATTAGTTCTTTTGTAAAAGTTGAATCTTCTCTAACTTTTGACAAGATGACTGCTAGAGACAACATGGCCGCTCAGTATATTATGGCTGACCATTCTCTTACAGTATACACCGTATAACCCCAGCTTCGGTCACAGACCCCGCATCTCTCACACTGTAGAACTGACGCCGGACACACACGGTAAAACTGCGGTCGTCGGTCTTCTCATCTCTCGCACTTATACTGATAACATAAGATGGAGTCAGACGAACCCTCCTACAAAACGTGAGAACAAAGTCATTTCTACAGGACTGTGTGAGAAAGGGATTTATTCTACAAGAAACGCTGGGGCCACAAATGAGAATAACATAATGTCGCTCATCTTCTCTTTCACCATAGATATTGGCAGTGAGGGCGACTTCCACTTTGCCGCAATGTGGATTTTAGTGGCCATACATAAGTAGTTTACTAGCTTCTGAAAGCTTTCTGGAAGCCGGGAAGGCCTGGTTCCCAGTAAAAGGGTAGAAGGTTTCAGAACAACCGGTCCACCATACATCTGTGCTATCAGACGCTTCACCTTCTCCCAAAGCCCAGAAACCACCGTACAAGACCACCAAATATGTCTCATGTCACCAGATATTCCACAGCCCCAAAACAGTCTCCCGAGATTTTAGGAAAAATGCTGTGAATTTTTTCCTGTACATAATAGACTCTGTGCAATAGTTTTAAGGAAGTCTCCACAAGGGAAGTCTGGTGACTACCTCTTGATAGGGTGTCACAGCTACGATACCATTCATCAATTGACTGTTCCATCCCCCAAATCCTCCTCCCACTGTAACATATACTTCAATTTTTTTAACATTTTGTGGAGAATTTATAGCATAGTAGATCAATGAGCAGAGGCGTAGCTAGGGTTTTGGTTCAGGGGGGCGAAACTTTTGAGTGGGCCCCCAACCAGGTAACCTTGATTACAACTCGGTGACGCCCAATAATAGTGGAGGAGAACCTCAGCAGAGGACCGCGCTGTTGCTGAATATAATTTCTAAATAAAGACCAATATTGATATTACCGCCATATAGTGAGTGGTAGATACCTGTCCTGCACAACATACCGTATAAGAGATCACAGCACAGTTACAGATGGTGACTTACAGCTGACGTTCTTTCTGATGGAATCGTTCACTTTTCCATCTCGCCCAGACCAACATGACAACTTCTTCCAGCCAGTACTCGTCTGCTGAGATTACAACAAAGATCCATTTCATGTCTCATATTTTCAGCACTGTCACCAATGGGACTACTCCCTACCTGCACAAACTCCTTACCCTGCTGATACCCCAATGCTGAGCCGCTGCTGCTGTATGTGTCCCTTTAACTGTACCTGCTGTGTGGTTCTCTGTGCCCTCTAAATTCTAAAGCAACTCTCGAAAACAGTGCCCATATTTTGTCCCCTAGAAAGTAATAGCGCCATTTGTGCCCCTTTGACAGTCAGAGTTACCTGAGTTCCCTATAACTTATAAGTGCCCACTTTACATTTAATAATGTCATGAGTCTCCCCCCGTACAGCTCCCCTATACACAGTATGATGCTCCCCTATACACAGTATGATGCTCCCCTATACACAGTATGATGCTTCCCTATACACAGTATGATGCTCCCCTATACACTGTATGATGCTCCCCTATACACAGTATGATGCTCCCCTATACACAGTATGATGCTCCCCTATACACAGTATGATGCTCCACTATACACTGTATGATGCTCCCCTATACACAGTATGATGCTCCCCTATACACAGTATGATGCTCCCCTATACACTGTATGATGCTCCCCTATACACAGTATGATGCTCTCCTATACACTGTATGATGCTCCCCTATACACTGTATGATGCTCCCCTATACACTGTATGATGCTCCCCTATACACTGTATGATGCTCCCCTACACACTGTATGATGCTCCCCTATACACTGTATGATGCTCCCTATACACTGTATGATGCTCCCCTATACACTGTATGATGCTCCCCTATACACAGTATGATGCTCCCCTACACACAGTATGATGCTCCCCTATACACTGTATGATGCTCCCCTATACACAGTATGATGCTCCCCTATACACTGTATGATGCTCCCCTATACACTGTATGATGCTCCCCTATACACTGTATGATGCTCCCCTACACACTGTATGATGCTCCCCTATACACAGTATGATGCTCCCCTATACACTGTATGATGCTCCCCTATACACAGTATGATGCTCCCCTATACACTGTATGATGCTCCCCTATACACTGTATGATGCTCCCCTATACACAGTATGATGCTCCCCTATACACTGTATGATGCTCCCCTATACACTGTATGATGCTCCCCTATACACTGTATGATGCTCCCCTATACACAGTATGATGCTCCCCTATACACTGTATGATGCTTCCCTATACACTGTATGATGCTCCCCTATACACAGTATGATGCTCCCCTATACACTGTATGATGCTCCCCTATACACTGTATTATGCTCCCCTATACACAGTATGATGCTCCCCTACACACAGTATGATGCTCCCCTATACACTGTATGATGCTCCCCTACACACAGTATGATGCTCCCCTACACACAGTATGATGCTCCCCTATACACTGTATGATGCTCCCCTATACACTGTATGATGCTCCCCTATACACAGTATGATGCTCCCCTATACACTGTATGATGCTCCCCTATACACTGTATGATGCTCCCCTATACACAGTATGATGCTCCCCTATACACTGTATGATGCTCCCCTATACACTGTATGATGCTCCCCTATACACTGTATGATGCTCCCCTATACACTGTATGATGCTCCCCTATACACAGTATGATGCTCCCCTATACACTGTATGATGCTTCCCTATACACTGTATGATGCTCCCCTATACACTGTATGATGCTCCCCTATACACTGTATGATGCTCCCCTATACACTGTATGATGCTCCCCTACACACTGTATGATGCTCCCCTATACACTGTATGATGCTCCCCTATACACTGTATGATGCTCCCCTATACACTGTATAATGCTCCCCTATACACTGTATGATGCTCCCCTATACACTGTATGATGCTCCCCTATACACAGTATGATGCTCCCCTATACACTGTATGATGCTCCCCTATACACTGTATGATGCTCCCCTATACACAGTATGATGCTCCCCTATACACTGTATGATGCTCCCCTATACACTGTATGATGCTCCCCTATACACTGTATGATGCTCCCCTACACTGTATGATGCTCCCCTATACATAGTATGATGCTCCCCTACACACTGTATGATGCTCCCCTATACACAGTATGATGCTCCCCTATACACTGTATGATGCTCCCCTATACACTGTATGATGCTCCCCTATACACTGTATGATGCTCCCCTATACACAGTATGATGCTCCCCTATACACAGTATGATGCTCCCCTATACACTGTATGATGCTCCCCTATACACTGTATGATGCTCCCCTATACACAGTATGATGCTCCCCTATACACTGTATGATGCTCCCCTATACACTGTATGATGCTCCCCTATACACTGTATGATGCTCCCTATACACTGTATGATGCTCCCCTATACACAGTATGATTCTCCCCTATACACAGTATGATGCTCCCTATACACTGTATGATGCTCCCCTATACACTGTATGATGCTCCCCTATACACTGTATGATGCTCCCCTATACACAGTATGATGCTCCCCTATACACAGTATGATGCTCCCCTATACACAGTATGATGCTCCCCTATACACAGTATGATGCTCCCCTATACACAGTATGATGCTCCCCTATACACTGTATGATGCTCCCCTATACACTGTATGATGCTCCCCTATACACTGTATGATGCTCCCCTATACACTGTATGATGCTCCCCTATACACAGTATGATGCTCCCCTATACACTGTATGATGCTCCCTATACACTGTATGATGCTCCCCTATACACAGTATGATGCTCCCCTATACACTGTATGATGCTCCCTATACACTGTATGATGCTCCCCTATACACTGTATGATGCTCCCCTATACACTGTATGATGCTCCCCTATACACAGTATGATGCTCCCCTACACACTGTATGATGCTCCCCTATACACAGTATGATGCTCCCCTACACACTGTATGATGCTCCCCTATACACAGTATGATGCTCCCCTATACACTGTATGATGCTCCCCTATACACTGTATGATGCTCCCCTATACACTGTATGATGCTCCCCTATACACTGTATGATGCTCCCCTATACACAGTATGATGCTCCCCTATACACTGTATGATGCTCCCCTATACACAGTATGATGCTCCCCTATACACTGTATGATGCTCCCCTATACACAGTATGATGCTCCCCTATACACTGTATGATGCTCCCCTATACATAGTATGATGCTCCCCTACACACTGTATGATGCTCCCCTATACACAGTATGATGCTCCCCTATACACTGTATGATGCTCCCCTATACACTGTATGATGCTCCCCTATACACAGTATGATGCTCCCCTATACACAGTATGATGCTCCCCTATACACTGTATGATGCTCCCCTATACACTGTATGATGCTCCCCTATACACAGTATGATGCTCCCCTATACACAGTATGATGCTCCCCTATACACAGTATGATGCTCCCCTATACACTGTATGATGCTCCCCTATACACTGTATGATGCTCCCCTATACACTGTATGATGCTCCCTATACACTGTATGATGATCCCCTATACACAGTATGATGCTCCCTATACACAGTATGATGCTCCCTATACACAGTATGATGCTCCCCTATACACAGTATGATGCTCCCCTACACACAGTATGATGCTCCCCTACACACAGTATGATGCTCCCCTACACACTGTATGATGCTCCCCTATACACAGTATGATACTCCCCTACACACTGTATGATGCTCCCCTATACACAGTATGATGCTCCCCTATACACTGTATGATGCTCCCCTATACACTGTATGATGCTCCCCTATACACTGTATGATGCTCCCCTATACACTGTATGATGCTCCCCTATACACAGTATGATGCTCCCCTATACACTGTATGATGCTCCCCTATACACAGTATGATGCTCCCCTATACACTGTATGATGCTCCCTATACACTGTATGATGATCCCCTATACACAGTATGATGCTCCCCTATACACAGTATGATGCTCCCCTATACACAGTATGATGCTCCCCTACACACAGTATGATGCTCCCCTATACACTGTATGATGCTCCCCTATACACTGTATGATGCTCCCCTATACACTGTATGATGTTCCCCTATACACTGTATGATGCTCCCCTATACACAGTATGATGCTCCCCTATACACTGTATAATGCTCCCCTATACACTGTATGATGCTCCCCTATACACTGTATGATGCTCCCCTATACACAGTATGATGCTCCCCTATAAACTGTATGATGCTCCCCTATACACAGTATGATGCTCCCCTATACACTGTATGATGCTCCCCTATACACTGTATGATGCTCCCCTATACACTGTATGATGCTCCCCTATACACAGTATGATGCTCCCCTATACACTGTATGATGCTCCCCTATACACAGTATGATGCTCCCCTATACACTGTATGATGCTCCCCTATACACTGTATGATGCTCCCCTATACACTGTATGATGCTCCCCTATACACAGTATGATGCTCCCCTATACACTGTATGATGCTTCCCTATACACTGTATGATGCTCCCCTACACTGTATGATGCTCCCCTATACATAGTATGATGCTCCCCTACACACTGTATGATGCTCCCCTATACACAGTATGATGCTCCCCTATACACTGTATGATGCTCCCCTATACACTGTATGATGCTCCCCTATACACAGTATGATGCTCCCCTATACACAGTATGATGCTCCCCTATACACAGTATGATGCTCCCCTATACACTGTATGATGCTCCCCTATACACAGTATGATGCTCCCCTATACACTGTATGATGCTCCCCTATACACTGTATGATGCTCCCCTATACACAGTATGATGCTCCCCTATACACTGTATGATGCTCCCCTATACACTGTATGATGCTCCCCTATACACTGTATGATGCTCCCCTACACTGTATGATGCTCCCCTATACATAGTATGATGCTCCCCTACACACTGTATGATGCTCCCCTATACACAGTATGATGCTCCCCTATACACAGTATGATGCTCCCCTATACACAGTATGATGCTCCCCTATACACAGTATGATGCTCCCCTATACACTGTATGATGCTCCCCTATACACTGTATGATGCTCCCTATACACTGTATGATGATCCCCTATACACAGTATGATGCTCCCCTATACACAGTATGATGCTCCCCTACACACAGTATGATGCTCCCCTACACACTGTATGATGCTCCCCTATACACAGTATGATGCTCCCCTACACACTGTATGATGCTCCCCTATACACAGTATGATGCTCCCCTATACACTGTATGATGCTCCCCTATATACTGTATGATGCTCCCCTATACACTGTATGATGCTCCCCTATACACTGTATGATGATCCCCTATACACAGTATGATGCTCCCCTATACACTGTATGATGCTCCCCTATACACAGTATGATGCTCCCCTATACACAGTATGATGCTCCCCTATACACTGTATGATGCTCCCTATACACTGTATGATGATCCCCTATACACAGTATGATGCTCCCCTATACACAGTATGATGCTCCCCTATACACAGTATGATGCTCCCCTACACACAGTATGATGCTCCCCTATACACTGTATGATGCTCCCCTATACACTGTATGATGCTCCCCTATACACTGTATGATGCTCCCCTATACACTGTATGATGCTCCCCTATACACAGTATGATGCTCCCCTATACACTGTATGATGCTCCCCTATACACTGTATGATGCTCCCCTATACACTGTATGATGCTCCCCTATACACAGTATGATGCTCCCCTATACACTGTATGATGCTCCCCTATACACTGTATGATGCTCCCCTATACACAGTATGATGCTCCCCTATACACAGTATGATGCTCCCCTATACACTGTATGATGCTCCCCTATACACTGTATGATGCTCCCCTATACACAGTATGATGCTCCCCTATACACAGTATGATGCTCCCCTATGCACAGTATGATGCTCCCCTATACACTGTATGATGCTCCCCTATACACTGTATGATGCTCCCCTATACACTGTGTGATGCTCCCCTATACACAGTATGATGCTCCCCTATACACTGTATGATGCTCCCCTATACACAGTATGATGCTCCCCTGTACACTGTATGATGCTCCCCTATACACTGTATGATGCTCCCCTATACACTGTATGATGCTCCCCTACACTGTATGATGCTCCCCTATACATAGTATGATGCTTCCCTATACACTGTATGATGCTCCCCTATACACAGTATGATGCTCCCCTATACACTGTATGATGCTCCCCTATACACTGTATGATGCTCCCCTATACACTGTATGATGCTCCCCTATACACTGTATGATGCTCCCTATACACTGTATGATGATCCCCTATACACAGTATGATGCTCCCCTATACACAGTATGATGCTCCCCTATACACAGTATGATGCTCCCCTACACACAGTATGATGCTCCCCTACACACTGTATGATGCTCCCCTATACACAGTATGATGCTCCCCTACACACTGTATGATGCTCCCCTACACACAGTATGATGCTCCCCTATACACTGTATGATGCTCCCCTATATACTGTATGATGCTCCCCTATACACTGTATGATGCTCCCCTATACACTGTATGATGCTCCCCTATACACAGTATGATGCTCCCCTATACACTGTATGATGCTCCCCTATACACAGTATGATGCTCCCCTATACACAGTATGATGCTCCCCTATACACTGTATGATGCTCCCTATACACTGTATGATGCTCCCCTATACACAGTATGATGCTCCCCTATACACAGTATGATGCTCCCCTATACACTGTATGATGCTCCCCTATACACTGTATGATGCTCCCTATACACTGTATGATGATCCCCTATACACAGTATGATGCTCCCCTATACACAGTATGATGCTCCCCTATACACAGTATGATGCTCCCCTACACACAGTATGATGCTCCCCTACACACTGTATGATGCTCCCCTATACACAGTATGATGCTCCCCTATACACTGTATGATGCTCCCCTATATACTGTATGATGCTCCCCTATACACTGTATGATGCTCCCCTATACACTGTATGATGCTCCCCTATACACAGTATGATGCTCCCCTATACACTGTATGATGCTCCCCTATACACAGTATGATGCTCCCCTATACACTGTATGATGCTCCCCTATACACAGTATGATGCTCCCCTATACACAGTATGATGCTTCCCTATACACTGTATGATGCTCCCCTATACACAGTATGATGCTTCCCTATACACTGTATGATGCTCCCCTATACACAGTATGATGCTCCCCTATACACAGTATGATGCTCCCCTATACACTGTATGATGCTCCCTATACACTGTATGATGCTCCCCTATACACAGTATGATGCTCCCCTATACACAGTATGATGCTCCCCTATACACTGTATGATGCTCCCCTATACACTGTATGATGCTCCCTATACACTGTATGATGATCCCCTATACACAGTATGATGCTCCCCTATACACAGTATGATGCTCCCCTATACACAGTATGATGCTCCCCTACACACAGTATGATGCTCCCCTACACACTGTATGATGCTCCCCTATACACAGTATGATGCTCCCCTATACACTGTATGATGCTCCCCTATATACTGTATGATGCTCCCCTATACACTGTATGATGCTCCCCTATACACTGTATGATGCTCCCCTATACACAGTATGATGCTCCCCTATACACTGTATGATGCTCCCCTATACACAGTATGATGCTCCCCTATACACAGTATGATGCTCCCCTATACACTGTATGATGCTCCCCTATACACAGTATGATGCTCCCCTATACACTGTATGATGCTCCCCTATACACAGTATGATGCTCCCCTACACACTGTATGATGCTCCCCTATACACAGTATGATGCTCCCCTATACACTGTATGATGCTCCCCTATACACTGTATGATGCTCCCCTATACACAGTATGATGCTCCCCTATACACTGTATGATGCTCCCCTATACACAGTATGATGCTCCCCTATACACTGTATGATGCTTCCCTATACACTGTATGATGCTCCCCTATACACTGTATGATGCTCCCCTATACACTGTATGATGCTCTCCTATACACTGTATGATGCTCCCCTATACACTGTATGATGCTCCCCTATACACAGTATGATGCTCCCCTATACACTGTATGATGCTCCCCTATACACTGTATGATGCTCCCCTATACACAGTATGATGCTCCCCTATACACTGTATGATGCTCCCCTATACACTGTATGATGCTCCCCTATACACTGTATGATGCTCCCCTATACACTGTATGATGCTCCCCTATACACAGTATGATGCTCCCCTATACACTGTATGATGCTCCCCTATACACAGTATGATGCTCCCCTATACACTGTATGACGCTCTCTTATACACAGTCTAATCCACCCTCACTGTATATACACTGACCGCTTAGTATTCCCCAAATTGTTTGATAGCTCCAACACTGTAATCTCCACACTGTATGATGGCCCGCTAGATAGCCTCCATATAGTATAATGTGCCAGACAAGTTCACTATAGTCCTCAATATAGTATAATGCACTCCCCATAGGCAGACCCTATAGAATAATGCAGCCCTTTATATAATGCACCCCATAGGCAGCCTCATAAAAAATAAATCCAAAACTCACCTTTCCTCCTGGTTTCTTCACTGCTGTGAGCTCCCGCACATCTCCGGACTGTAGGCTCCGAGTAGTGACGTCATTGCGACCCCCTGTCAGTGTTGGCGTTAGTGACATCAGAAGCTGATGAGAGGGGGATGATGGGAGAGGGAGCGTAATGCTCCTCCTCTCATCAATGGAGTCAGCTGAAATGGCCTCCAGCCAACACAGTTGATTTTGCAATGACAGGTGGGGACCCACTGCTGGCGCAGGGCCATAGCGCCTGCTCACGGGCCCCATAGCGGCCAGGTGGCAGAGCAGGGAGATCGATTCTGCCTGATCTGCCGCAGAATGTAACACTATCGGCGTGCTGTGGGTGGGTCCCCTCAGAGCGCTGGTCCCGGGGTGACCTCCCCCCCCCCCGTAGCTCCCCACATTGTAGGGTTAGAGATAAGTCACCTGCATTACTGATACTAATATATCACACTAGTAACATGTCCATGCCACTAACAATCGCTGTATAGAAACACACTATTCCACAGCTATTTGTCATCAAGCACTAACTGCTGCTGTGGCACTACAAGTGCCAGACTTCACTTCCCAGTAGGAGCAGCAAACACTAGTTAGGCTGTGTGCACACGCTGCGGATTCTGCTGCGGATCCGCAGTGGATTTGGTCCTGCGGATCAGCAGTTTCTGCTGCGTTGTACAGTACAGTGTATGAGAAATGAAGAACACAGTGCACACGCTGAGGATTTTCTGCGGATTTAAATCTGCAATATGTCAATTCTTTGTGCGGAATCTGCAGCGTTTTGTCACCTGCTCCATTATAGGAATCTGCAGGTGTAAAAACGCAGGGGAAATCCGCACAAAATCTGCACTAAATCCGCAGGTAAAACGCCGGTCATTTAACCTGTGGATTTACCTGTGGATTTGGCCAAATCCGGGCGTAAAAATCCGCAGAGTAATCCACAACGTGTGCACATCCCCTAATCCTCCAGGACTCGCTGTCAGCCTGGTAACGGGTAGGTTAATAATTACACGCCAGCACAAACAGCGAGATAAGGTGATACACTGGTTTAACCCTCCCTCTGCCTGCCAGGGAGGATGCGCCGCTCTCTCTGCACAGCTCAATGCCTGCAGCCAGCAGTGCGATCTCTAGTTTGCACTTTTCCTGGTTTTCTCTCAGTCCCAAAGTGCAGTAAATTCCCAGGCCAAGACAAAGCATCGCCATATAGCGCATCAGTGACCGCTGCAAAGTGCCTGAAAATTATGTAACACGTAAGGAGAGCATCATGTAATGAATATTACACCCAAATAGCAGTAAGTTGTATGTATATATCCAAAGCAACAGATTAGACACTTCAAATAGTGATTAACATAGATACTCATCAATCCCCATGCTGTGTGCAGTGTCCACTGGTCCTGGAGCAGCGGCTCCTCAGCTGTCAGGCTCCTCTCAGTCAGAAGCAATCAAGTGCAGAGCAGACAGTGAACTCAGCTCACAGGCAGAGGCAGAGCCCCCCGCGTCCAGGCTGCTGCTGGAGCTGATGACTTCTCTGCAGCAGGGAGCTTTCAAGGAGAGCGCGCTCAGCCAGGATTGAGTGAGTCACCTCCCCTCCCCCTCTCCTCTGCAGAAGAGCGGTCACATGACTCACTCCCTGCTGCAGCATGGAATTGTATCGGCACAATCTGCACGCCGATATAGTTACATAGCATAGCTCGGGTGGGCCCCATCAGAGCGCGGGGCCCGGGGCCACCGCCCCCTCTGCCCCCCCCCGGTAGCTAAGCTACTGCAGTACACAGATCACTAAATGCTCTCCTTTTCTTTGTGACTTCTACGGAATAATCGTTGAATAATAAACCTTTGTAGCCCTCTAATATTGATTTGAGTCGACTTTTTTCTGTAATGTTGTAGAAGGACAGATTTAGCCACAAAGTCCAGATATTTCACAATTACCGGTCTTGCTCTACTAGAAGGAGAGGGAGAATTGTGCTGCTGCGGCAGAGGTGGACCCACTCTGGGGGCTCTTTCTACTTTCATACTGTTTTCTATCCCCAACGATCTGGGAAGTTCCTCCATACAAATCTTCATTAAATGAGTAGGGGGGATAGATTCTGGGAGACGTATTATCCTTAGATTGTTTCTCCTCGATCTGTTTTCTAGATCATTTACTTTTTCAGACAATTGCAGGCTCAATTTTGTGGCTTTTCTCAGCTTTAGTTGTATATTCTGAAGTTCATCCTCTGCTGCACTCAATCTGTGCTCAGCTATATCAAGCCTTTCAGACCGCTGGGTGATGGAAGCCTGCGGCTGCTGCAATGATGCAGAAACTGTTTGTTCAAGTCTTTTTTATGTCTGGTGCCAATATTTTAGCCTCCTCTGCAGCCAGAGCTTTATATGATATATTAAGTCCTACTGGTAGTTCCCCCTCTTCCTCCCCCATCTGTATCATATGCGGTGCTGTGCCCGAGGACTTACTAGATTTCTTTGCTTTTGGAGTGTCGGGCGCCATCTTGTTGCACGCTTCTAGTGGTGTGTGGGGATTTAAACTTTTCCGGGACCCGCTTCTGTTAATAAATCTCTCCATGCGCCGCCGATGGAGATGTCTGGAGAGTCTCACTGACAGGCAATTAGCCAGTCGCAAGGTTGAATAGGTCCCAGTAATCTCACTGAGAGAAGCTGGTTTACAGACCTCTTGTCACACCGGAAGTTCCTGATATGTGTTTTAGCGCACTTATAAATATTTATATCCATGTTCATTTTAGTTAACATTTAATAAAATTCAGCAAAAATACCTATTTGAATAAAAAGCATAGTGAGCTCTTACTTCACTGCCTGCAGAGCAGGCACCGAGAACGGAGAAAAAGAAAGAGCCGATCGCCATATTAGATGGAAGCTCTGGGATGGAATTCCCCATAGTGCCGAGCTCAAAGAGTAAAATCAACTCAATTCAATAATGTGGGAATTCATTCTGCTCACAACAGCATGAACAGTAAACCAGAGAGGTAATATACCAGGGTCGTGGACAGGAAACCAGAGAGGTAACATACCAGGGTCGTGGACAGGAATCCAGAGAGGTGGGATATCAGGATCATGGACAGGAAACAAGAAAGGTAATATACCAGGGTCACGGACAGGAAACCAGTGAGGTAAGATACCAGGGTCATGGACAGCAAACCAGAGAGGTAAGATACCAGGTTCATGGACAGAAAACCAGAGGTAATATACCAGGGTCGTGGACAGTAAACCAGAGAGGTAATATACCAGGGTCATAGACAGGAAACCAGAGAGGTAATATACCAGGGTCATAGACAGGAAACCAAAAACGTAATATACCAGGGTCATGGACAAGAAACCAGAGAGGAAATATACCAGGGTCATGGACAGAAAACCAGAGAGGTAATATACCAGAGTAATGGACAGGAAACCAGAAATGTAATATACCAGGGTCATGGACAGAAAACCAGAAAGGTAATATGCCAGGGTCATGGACTGAAAACCAGAAATGTAATATACCAGGGTCATGGACAGAAAACCAGAGAGGTAATATACCAGGGTCATGGACAGAAAACCAGAAAGGTTATATACCAGGGTCATGGACAGGAAACCAGAAATGTAATATACCAGGGTCAAGGACAGAAAACCAGAAAGGTAATATACCAGGGTCATGGACAGGAAACCAGAAATGTAATATACCAGGGTCATGGACAGAAAACCAGAGAGGTAATATACCAGGGTCATGGACAGGAAACCAGAAATGTAATATACCAGGGTCATGGACAGAAAACCAGAGAGGTAATATACTAGGGTCATGGACAGGAAACCAGAGAGGTAATATACCAGGGTCATGGAGGGTCATGGACAGGAGCCTAGAAACGTAATATATCAGGGTCATGAACAGAAAACCAGAGAGGTAATATACTAGGGTCATGGACAGGAAACCAGAGAGGTGGGATATCAGGATCATGGACAGGAAACAAGAAAGGTAATATAACAGGGTCACGGACAGGAAACCAGTGAGGTAAGATACCAGGGTCATGGACAGCAAACCAGAGAGGTAAGATACCAGGTTCATGGACAGAAAACCAGAGGTAATATACCAAGGTCGTGGACAGTAAACCAGAGAGGTAATATACCAGGGTCATAGACAGGAAACCAGAGAGGTAATATACCAGGGTCATAGACAGGAAACCAGAAACGTAATATACCAGGGTCATAGACAGGAAACCAGAAACGTAATATACCAGGGTCATGGACAAGAAACCAGAGAGGAAATATACCAGGGTCATGGACAGAAAACCAGAGAGGTAATATACCAGGGTCATGGACAGGAAACCAGAAATGTAATATACCAGGGTCATGGACAGAAAACCAGAAAGGTAATATACCAGGGTCATGGACAGGAAACCAGAAATGTAATATACCAGGGTCATGGACAGAAAACCAGAGAGGTAATATACCAGGGTCATGGACAGGAAACCAGAAATGTAATATACCAGGGTCATGGACAGAAAACCAGAGAGGTAATATACTAGGGTCATGGACAGGAAACCAGAGAGGTAAGATACCAGGGTCATGGACAGAAAACCAGAGAGGTAAGATACCAGGCTAAAAGTTATGAGGTCCAGAATAAATGCCTGAATCATTTCTTATGTACTGATGAGTATTTTTGTGGCTATTTAAATGTATAAATATTTTAACCATGATAATTTTATGTAGATTTTATTTTAATTGTTTAAATGAAAATAATTATAAGCTCAAACTTCACAGCGTGAGGAGCAGGCACAGAGGGCAGTAAATCAGCAGAATGAGCCGAACGCTGCATCACTTCAGAAAGTGAGGTGAACGGAGTCCAATATTTTGGGAATCCATTCTGCTCACTAATAGCAGTATGGGCCGGAGACCAGAAGCACAGTGTACTAGGACACAGAGAGAAACATGGGTTCCAGGACATATGGGCCCCAATATCCTGTTAAAAAACTAGAAATCAGGAACATCAAGGAATTTATGGAAAAAAGAAGAAAAGAGAAAATGCTGATGGGTAAGTTTTTCATATTAGGCTCAGTATATACCTGGCTTGGTTTTAATAAGGTGGAAATATAATTTTCCCACCAGGTTCAGGAATTGACAAGGAAGTTATCGATTGTAACCTGAACCTTGGAAATTTTGGGATATTACAGACCCGCTTTTTAGTTTGACATATGTTAAATCTACCGATCTGAAAGAACAGCTGCCCATAATAATATATGTTATTCACAATACTGGACGTGAATCACCATGTATCTTATCAATGGTATCTAGTGGAGCAGAAGCTATCCTCCAGGAACACAGACCGATATAGTATATCATTAATCTGCAGAGAGCTTATCACTATAGTCGGATGGTAGATATATATCTAGATGGGAAAAGATGACTAGGGGGAAAGGGTGAGGATGGAAATAAGATGGGGAATTGTGGCCGGGGAGAGAGCACAGTAGGAGCTCATCCGCGCTGATTCTACCGGCAAGAATCTTCTTATGGGAGAGAAAGAAGGGGGAACTACAATATATTTGATCATATATATTATATTTATACCTAATTTATAACCCACTTGCTGATTGTCTCTCTTAGGCCAAACACATCCACACAATCACAGGGAGTGAGTGTGAGGACAAAATAGTATTGTGACCCGGTCACTGCTTCACATAGAGTCTTCATTGCTAGTGCACAAATCCAGAAGCAGGAGAACGTGGCGAACCCCACAATGTCCACATACCAAAGAGGCACACACAGACAAGACCGATCTATAGAGATGGAACATTACCCAGATGCCTCTTTTCAGCACGTTTCGCTTGTAATGCTTCCTCAGAAAGGGGTTTCTACAAGAGAAACGCGGGTAATGTGCAGTTTGCCCCATTCTGCTGCTTCTGGATTTATGCACCAGCAATGAAGACTCTATGTGAAGCCGTGACCGTGTCATGCCCATAATGCCACACATGCCCTATGGAATCGGCTTTATAACATTCATTGTCTGTACTATTTTTTGAATGTTTCCATGAGCACTGTCACTTTATGAGTCTACAATGTAATATTTATTCCTGTGTGGATTGTAAACCCGTTCTATATATTCGTTGTATCTGGGTTTATTGTGAATTGCTATTTACAATTCGGCGGAGACCTTACACCTGAGATATGTAATGATATAGGGTGATAAGCGATATAATTGTTATACTTCTTCCATATGGACTTTCCACTTACAATTATATATACAGTCATATGTAAAAGTTTGGGCACCCCTATTAATGTTAACCTTTTTTCTTTATAACAATTTTGGTTTTTGTAACAGGTATTTCAGTTTCATATATCTAATAACTGATGGACTCAGTTATATTTCTGGATTCAAATGAGGTTTATTGTACTAACAGAAAATGTGCAATCTGCATTTAAACAAAATTTGACCGGTGCAAAAGTATGGGCCCCCTTATCATTTTCTTGATTTGAACACTCCTAACTACTTTTTACTGACTTCCTGAAGCACTAAATTGGTTTTGTAACCTCATTGAGCTTTGAACTTCATAGCCAGGTGTATCAAATCATGAGAAAAGGTATTTAAGGTGGCCACTTGCAAGTAGTTCTCCTATTTGATTCTCCTATGAAGAGTGGCATCATGGGCTCCTCAAAACAACTCTCAAATGATCTGAAAACAAAGATTATTCAACATAGCTTTTCAGTGGAAGGATACAAAAAGATGTCTCAGAGATTTAACCTGTCAGTTTCCACTGTGAGGAACATAGTAAGGAAATGGAAGAACACAGGTACAGTTCTTGTTAAGCCCAGAAGTGGCAGGCCAAGAAAAATATCATAAAGGCAGAGAAGAAGAATGGTGAGAACAGTCAAGGACAATCCACAGACCACCTCCAAAGACCTGCAGCATCATCTTGCTGCAGATGGTGTCACTGTGCATCGGTCAACAATACAGCGCATGCATAACGCCTTTTTGTATGACCAAACAACTCAATCTTTGTTTCATCAGTCCACAGGACCTTCTTCCAAAATGTAACTGGCTTGTCCAAATGTGCTTTTGCAGACCTCAGGCGACTCTGTTTGTGGCGTGCTTGCAGAAACGGCTTCTTTCGCATCACTCTCCCATACAGCTTCTCCTTGTGCAAAGTGCGCTGTATTGTTGACCGATGCACAGTGACACCATCTGCAGCAAGATGATGCTGCCGGTCTTTGGAGGTGGTCTGTGGATTGTCCTTGACTCTTCTCACCATTCTTCTTCTCTGCCTTTCTGATATTTTTCTTGGCCTGCCACTTCTGGGCTTAACAAGAACTGTACCTGTGTTCTTCCATTTCCTTACTATGTTCCTCACAGTGGAAACTGACAGGTTAAATCTCTGAGACAAATTTTTGTATCCTTCCCCTGAAAAGCTATGTTGAATAATCTTTGTTTTCAGATCATTTGAGAGTTGTTTTGAGGAGCCCATGATGCCACTCTTCATAGGAGAATCAAATAGGAGAACTACTTGCAAGTGGCCACCTTAAATACCTTTTCTCATGATTTGATACACCTGGCTATGAAGTTCAAAGCTCAATGAGGTTACAAAACCAATTTAGTGCTTCAGGAAGTCAGTAAAAAGTAGTTAGGAGTGTTCAAATCAAGAAAATGATAAGGGGGCCCATACTTTTGCACCGGTCAAATTTTGTTTAAATGCAGATTGCACATTTTCTGTTAGTACAATAAACCTCATTTGAATCCAGAAATATAACTGAGTCCATCAGTTATTAGATGTATGAAACGGAAATAGCTGTTGCAAAAACCAAAATTGTTATAAAGAAAAAAGGTTAACATTAATAGGGGTGCCCAAACTTTTACATATGACTGTATGTAAAGGATTTTTCTAAACTACATTTTGGGACAGATTAGATTCGTTTTATATACATACCTGATGATTTCTCTCTGCATAATCTCTTCTTTTTACATTTTTTTATGTGTTTTGTTGAAATACAGATATATTCCATACTGAAATGTTGTTTATGGGAGTAACGTTTGTAGGCTATGTTGTTGATTTCTACTTCTGAATATATGGAGGACCTCATTTGGGCTTTTTATATATATATATATGGTTAGACAAACAAACTACATAGAGCGGCAAAAGGTGTATACATGATAACCTCATACTGCAGGGAAGACATGTATTCTAGAATACTAAAGAAAGTGATAATACAAAATGACAATATTTAGGAGTATTTCACCAAACCCCATTACAGTCCATAAATCCCCATGTCCCTTTTAACTAATGTCATTACTCACATAACTCTTCACATATTGACAACTGTATTGTCCTCATCACAGACACTGCTTACTACCATATGACACCATTACTTACTCTCACAATGCCCTGCAGCTACTCCTATTAACCCTTGTGTATGCCAACCATACCTGCTAATGGCTCTGATGTCATTTTATGTCTCCATTCTGGCTAGAGCTCCCATAAAGTCATCTCATTAGCTGCAAAGTTAGTTAGCGAAAGATTTTCTATGATGGCAGCTTAGTCTGACATGGCTGTTCAATATATTTACTACTGATCATTCTCGTACAATGAGTGTTTTTATTGTAACACTAGCTGAAGAGCCCGGCGCTGCCCGGGCATAGTAACTAACTGTGGTTAGTTATAGCAAATTATAATTATCCTCCATCCCATAGTCCTGTGCCCATATACCCATCATACATATCCACGATCCCATAGGCCCGTGCCCATATATCCATCATACATATCCTCCATCCCATAGTCCACTGCCCATATACCCATCACACATCCTTCATCTCATAGTCCCATGCCCATATACCCATCATACATATCCTTCATCTCATAGTCCTGTGCCCATATACCCATCATACATATCCTCCATCCCATAGTCCCATGCCCATATACCCACCATACATATCCGCCATCCCATAGTCCCGTGCCCATATACCCGTCATACATATCCTCCATCCCATAGTCCAGTGCCCATATACCCATCACACATCCTCCATCATACATATATCCATCATACATATCCTCCATCCCATAGTCCAGTGCCCATATACCCATCACACATCCTCCATCCCATAGTCAACCATTATATCATTTCCCACATTCTGAACAGTTAAAAGGCTTCTCCCCCATGT
This sequence comes from Dendrobates tinctorius, assembly GCF_039654945.1. NCBI lineage: Eukaryota > Metazoa > Chordata > Amphibia > Anura > Dendrobatidae > Dendrobates > Dendrobates tinctorius. Next base: position 328,006 of record NW_027362032.1, on the reverse strand, counting down.
GAGTTCTTTGGTGCTTAAACAAATATGATTTACAGTTAAAACATTTCCCACATTCTGAGCAGGAAAAAGGCTTCTCCCCTGTGTGAGTTCTATGGTGTTTAACCAAATGTGATTTGCAATTAAAACATTTCCCACATTCTGAACAGCAAAAAGGCTTCTCCCCTGTTTGAGTTATACGGTGCATAATCAAATCTGATTTCCTTGTAAAACATTTCCCACATTCTGAACAGGAAAAAGGCTTCTCCCCTGTGTGAATTCTTTGGTGACTAACCAAATGTGATTTCTTTGTAAAACATTTCCCACATTCTGAACAGGAAAAAGGTTTCTCCCCTGTGTGAGTTCTATGGTGATTAACCAAATGTGATTTCTGGATAAAACATTTCCCACATTCTGAACATGAAAAAGGCTTCTCCCCTGTGTGAGTTCTCTGGTGCTTGACACAAACTGATTTCTTTGTAAAACATTTCCCACATTCTAAACAGCAAAAAGGCTTCTCCCCCGTGTGAGTTCTTTGGTGCTTAACCAAATCTGATTTCTTTGTAAAACATTTCCCACATTCTGAACAGCAAAAAGTCTTGTCCCCTGTGTGAGTTCTATGGTGACTAACCAAATCTGATTTCTGGTTAAAACATTTCCCACATTCTGAACAGGAAAAAGGTTTCTCACCTGTGTGAGTTTTATGGTGAGTAACAAAATGTGATTTATGTGCAAAACATTTCCCACATTCTGAACAGGAAAAAGGTTTCTCCCCTGTGTGAGTTCTATGGTGCTTAACCAAATTTGATTTCTTTGTTAATTTCCCACATTGAGAACAGGAAAATCTATTGTCTGTTATGTGTATTTTTTCATGTTTAAGAAAAGTCTTTTCAAGAAAACTATTTCCATATTCTGAATCTGAAAATGGCTCCTTTCCTTTAGAAGCAATTAATTTTTTAATGCCTATATTGTGACTTTGATTTTCCTTAGTAGTTGGTAATGAACCAAAAGATGGGACCTGTTTCATAGGATCAGATGACAGATCTTTGCTATGAAGGGATGATGGTATATCTGGAGTAATGGCAATCACTTCAGTTGTATCCTGTGTGATCTCAAGATCATCAGATTTAAAAATTGAAGATGTCAGCGTTCCTAAAAATAAAACCAGTTAATAATTTTGAATAAAATATCTTCAAATTTTATACTTTTGAACATTTCTACTTAAGCTGTCCATAAAAGATACAAGCTTTTTAAAACCATTGAATTATTCACCAAGACAATGAGAGTTCACAGTCTAATCGAAAGCCTCATAGCATGAACCAGTGCATCATGGTGTTCAATGGTTTGTTCATTCTGCCTCCCAAACATGGAATAAAAAGCCAACAAACAATGTTATATAGGCAAAAATTATACCAATAAAACTTCTACTCATCTCACGGAAACACAAGACACCACTAAGGTCCATCATCTGTCAGAAGAAAACCAAAAGGTTTCCACAATATTTGTGGCTCAAAAGCTCTTGAAAAGCAACATGGCTTCCATAAACCAATCCAGCAATATCCGCTCTCCCAAAGTCAAATATCCACTCTCTTCTGAGCCTTGTAGTGCGCCCAAACCATATTTAGCATCCATATATTTGGCATTACTATAGTGAGAAGAACCCACTTAATTTACGGTGTGTGTTTCCTGGAGCACAATCTGGGCATTATGTGTTGGGTAATAAAATGGCAAATGTGCAATTTTCATGTTGCAACATCCAGTGCGAGCTAATTTCCGTAAAGTGTCACTACTCCCATAGAATAATTCACTGAGGGTTATAATTTCCATAATGGAGTCACTTTATGGGGATTTCTACTGCTTCAGTTCCCTGTAATTTTGCTATATTAGGGCATCTGCAGATGGTGTGTCCCCTCTCCACTGGAATCTGCTCCTGTGATGTTTGATTCCATCACCAAGCAGCGCCTTATTTATTGTGCAGGCGTTGCTGGTAATAGAAGAGATGTCGAAACCAGAAGCTCTGGGTGGCGCTGGCTCTGTCCAACCACTAAGATTAGGGTGCCTGAGACCAGTAGTTTCATCCAGCCTGGCAGTATGTGTGATGTACAATGTCTGCAAGATATGTTTTCTGTTGCAATGTGCTAACAAATCCTCCATCCTAGGACATTGTAAACTGTCAGTAGTAGGAATTCCTTCCCCCCCAGGTTTTATCAACCCTGCCACTTCCTCTGGAAGAGCAGGAATGTTAATTAGCTAGACCATCTTCCTCACACCATTTGGCTTCTCTCAGCTGAAAGAGAAAAATGCGGGAAAAAGGTCTTTGTTTGAAATAAAAACTTTAAGAGCCTGCCCTGCGAAAACCGTACCAAGTAGAGATATGAAAATCATATTTCTGCGATCCGAGCAGACCCAGCTTCGCTGTGGTGCCTGTTGCAAAACTCTCGGATGTCCAGAACCTGAGATATGATTTGCGCCCAAATGGATGGTCATATCGCATAGATGTTTGATGTTTTCTTGATAGGCTCATTACGCTGGGTAACATGATACCACTGATGAGTCCATACCAGCTTCTCCCATAAAGTTATAGCTAATCTAAGTTTTGTAGCCAAAACATAACTCGGATGAGAGAGGAGGGATCAACCCAGAATGCATCTCTCCGTGATGTCACAAAGCAAAGCCTATAAGGCCTTCCCTGGGCAAACCAGCACAGAACAGCTGCAGAGTCCGTGCTGACAAGAACTCAGATGAGCGGAGAAGTGCAGCTCCGCCTCCACCCACCTTAGCCGCATGGTCTGCCTAAGGAACAATATGGAACTGTGAGTGTAATCTCTTTGTTTTCTCCACTTTTATTTTATACCTGTACTGTACATATTTTATGTCTCAATTTTATAGAAACTTTTATCTGTAATCACTGTCCTCTTTCGGAAAATAAATGAAATTATTTAGATCTGTCTCCATGCTCTAAGAATCGAACTATACGCCTTTGTTAGATAATCGCTACTAATTCAAAGGGTTTGCCACGGACCCTCTTAACTTAACACTGTGAATTAAGTAACCGTGACTGGTGGCAGCGCGTTGTGCACGGCTATTGCGGCTTGCTGGCAGTCTAGAAGGGTCTTATATTGCTGAATAAGGGTCTGCGGCCACAGCATTGATAATTCCCTTACTGCAGAAGCCTAATTGCCGGTTCACAACAGGCAGCCCGTCCGGCGACTAATTATCCTAGGTGCAGTTCCCTGACTGACCTGAGGGTAAGGGGGGCGCCGGAGAGCTGCGAGTTCCAAAGTGGAACTGAGAAAGTGGGATATACATAAATCCCCGCAGTACTTGGAAGATTGATAGCAGTGGTGGGGCATCCAAATTAAACTCCCCCTGCGGCAAATTGTAGAGCGAGATTAGCTTGCTGGATATTTTTGTCACATGGTGCCAGTGGTGGGATAACTAAGATAAGCCCCACTGCGCCTGTGATAGCCGTGTGCCGGCATTGTGTCACATCCCTCCGTCCGCTGATACACCGGTGTCAGTGGTGGGATTGTGACATAGTGGTGACACAGGGTCCGCTGTCCGTCGCGTTTTGGTGGCAGCGGGACCCCCGTTAGTCATCGCCCGTAAGTGGACGAACGGCGGTGGGCTGGTCGTCACATATTGGTGGCAGCGCGGTGGGATAATCCTAGAGCATTAGTGATTTGGTTTGAGCAATCATTCCTCTCACTAAAAACCTGCACGGTTCCTGCGGGAATCCTGCATCATAGGTTTTGGAGAACAGACTCAGTGGTTACTAGTCCTGAGACATTAGTGTGTACTTGCAAGTATCCCCCTCCCGTTTCTTCGTTTTTCTTTTTCTATCTTTTATTTGGCAACCATGGCGGCAAAAGGAGAACCTTGGTACAACCGGCAGACAAAGGAAGTTCTTGCTGGGTTATGCACGTACCAAGGCCTTGACGCCACGAACAAAAACAGAGCTCAAATGATCGCGGCTCTAGTGCAGCTGGACAACGACCAGAATCCAGCGAGCGCAGAAGTTGGCCCAAGTGGCAATGGGGCTGCAGCAGAGGCTCCACTCCTGAGCGCTGGCCCCACATTCAGCCAGAACGGGGTGGACTCCTATCTGCAAATGGCCTTGGACGAACTCCCCGCCGAAGACAGTGATGGGCGGGTGAGGCTGATCCAGCAATATCGGCAGGAGGCCCAAGCCGAACGTGAGCGCCAAGCTGAGGCTGAGAGGGCCGAGCGTCAAGCCCAGGCTGAGAGAGCTGAGCGCTGAGCAGAGGCTGAGAGAGCCGAGCGCCAGGAGCAGAGGGCCCATGAACTGGAGGTACTCCAGCGGGGTGGGAATGCCCCCACAGCCCGAAGCGGTGAGCCCAGCAGCATCCAGACTCCTAAACCCCGGCCAGAGCTTTTTCCCGTGATGGAAAAGGACGGGGACTTGGACACGTTTCTGCGAGCCTTTGAGAAAGCCTGCAGACAGTACCAGCTGCCCAGAGACCAATGGGCAAGGTACTTGACCCCAGGGCTAAAAGGCAAAGCCCTGGAGGCATTTGCTTCTCTTCCGCCAGAAGCCGATGATGACTATGACGCCATAAAGCAGGCGCTGATCGCCAAATACCGGCTGACACCTGAGGTATACCGAAAGAAGTTCCGGCACCTCCAACGTGGCCCACATGATAGCTACAGTGATGTGGTGCAAGGACTCACGACCCACTTTGACCAGTGGATCCATGGACTGTCCGTTGAAACCTTTGAGCAGCTACGGGACCTGATGATCAAAGACCAGTTCCTGCATCTCTGCCCAGCTGAGGTCCGACAGTTCATCCTGGACCGCGAACCAACGAACGCGGACAAAGCGGCGCAGATCGCCGACAACCACGAGGCCAACCGGAAGCCCGAGACGCGGAGGCCAGTCGCCACCAGCTGGAAAGGGGGTAAGCCAGCAACCAAGCCCAATGCCCCAGCTAGCCGTCCCTCCGGAGGCCCAGTCCCTGTTGCCAACAGCAGGCCAGCTACTGACAGTCGCCTGTGTCACCACTGCCAGCGGCCTGGTCACTTCTTTTACACCTGTCCGAATAGGCCGAAGAACCCCCCAGCCAAGGCCCCCGGGCCCAACGCCTCTGTTCTTTTGGTGGGAGGTGTGGTTGGGAGGGCTGACGACAACGTTCAACCTGTTCAGGTGGGGGCCCGTCTTGCTACAGGCCTCAAGGACACCGGGGCTGAACGAACCCTCATCCGTCCTGGACTGGCGGCCCCTGAAGAGTTTGTTGAGGGGAAAACCCTGACTGTCACCGGGATTGGAGGCACCCGTTGTCCCTTGCCAGTGGCACGAGTTTTTCTTGACTGGGGTGCCGGGAGCGGGTTGAGGGAGGTGGGAGTGTCTGAAAACCTGCCCACTGATGTTTTATTGGGGACTGACTTGGGGCGGATGGTTGCATACTACGTCCCTGACACCCTTCCCCAAACTGATAATAAGGGTAACGTTAACCCTGATGATGATGATGATGACGGGAAACTGAATGTGTTACCTGCTAATGCCTTGATGAGTAATGATGCAACTAACAACCATTCTTTCCCCAGGTACGATGCTGATGCTGATGTGAATGTACCAAAGCAAACTGATAACCATTCTTCTCCTAGGAAGGATGATGATGATGTTGATGTATCTGTGCCGACTGAACCCGTTAACCCTTTCTTTGAAGCGGTAGATGTGTCCACAGGTACCGAAGTGCTCAGCCCCATCACTCTGCGGAGTGAGACGGCTGAGGAACCCCTGGCAGGAGTAAGCAACGGTGCTCAAGGAAATGGGGAGGTGCATGGGGACCATGAGGAAGGTAATGCCATGCAGCTGACCAGTGCCACCGAGGAAGGTAACTGGCCCATAAGTAGCACTGCTCCTGAAGTGTTGGGGGTGGATGGGGAGGTAGAGCCCAGGGCAGCACCAGCTGGTGGGTCTGAAGAAATCCCCAGGGAGACAGCATACATAGCAGCTGTCACACGCAGTCAGAGTGCCCAGATCGCAGGTAACGCACTGTCTTCTGGACCCTCTGCTGCTACAGGAGAGACTGAACCAGAGGTGAACCCAGAGCCGGTTCCAGAGGGTCCCAGTAAAGAGGGGACCCTGACGTCACTTCTGGCAGCCTCCAGCATGGAGTTCCAGGCTGCTCTGCACTCAGATGCCAGCCTGGAGAAATTGAGAGGTCTCGCCGAGACGCCCACCTCCAAGTCTGATAAGGAGAGGGTGTTCTGGGAACGAGGAAGGTTGTACCGGGAGACAGTACCCGGAGATCCTAAAAAGGAGTGGTTGAGGGAAAGACAGCTGGTCGTCCCCTATCAGTTCAGAACTGAGTTGTTGCGGATTGCCCATGAGATTCCACTCGCTGGACACTTGGGGATCAGCAAAACAAAGGCACGGCTGTCTCAACACTTTTATTGGCCCAAGATGGGGACAGATGTAACACACTACTGCCGCTCCTGTGCCACCTGTCAAAAAGTGGGTAAGGCGGGGCCTGCTCTTAAGGCTCCCCTTATTCCTTTGCCGGTGATAGAGGAGCCTTTCCAGAGAATCGCGGTGGACATTGTAGGGCCGCTGTCCGTCCCCAGCAGCTCCGGAAAGCGATACATTCTCACCGTGGTAGACTACGCTACCCGGTACCCGGAGGCAGTAGCTCTGTCTTCAACCAGGGCAGATAAGGTGGCTGACGCACTGGTGACCATCTTTTCAAGAGTAGGATTTCCCAGGGAGATGCTTACCGATCAAGGGCCCCAATTCATGTCTCGCCTAATGGAGCCTCTCTGTGAGAAAATGCAGGTGACGCAGCTGGTATCGAGTCCGTATCACCCACAGACTAATGGTTTGTGTGAACGCTTCAACGGTACCCTCAAACAGATGCTCCACATACTGGTTGAGACCCAAGGGCGCGACTGGGAGCGGTACCTCCCACACCTGCTGTTCGCTTACAGAGAAGTTCCGCAGGCCTCGACCGGGTTCTCCCCCTTCGAGCTCCTGTATGGCAGGTGAGTCCGGGGACCCCTTGGGTTGATAAGAGAATCCTGGGAAGATGAGCCAAACCCCACAGAAGTGTCCATCGTGGATTATGTCATGCGCTTCCGTGACAAGATGCAGACCTTGACGCAGTTGGTGCATGACAACATGACGCAGGCTCAGGCTGACCAGAAGCACTGGTATGACCAGAACGCCCGGGAGCGGACCTACCAGGTGGGTCAAAAGGTGTGGGCGCTGGTCCCTGTACCAACGGATAAGCTTCAGGCAGCCTGGGAAGGCCCGTACGTCGTCCACCAACAGCTCAACCCGGTCACCTACGTGGTCACGCTTGACCATGCTCGGGGTAGGCGCAAGGCCTTTCACGTCAACATGCTGAAGGCGCACTACGAACATGAAGCTTGCGTCCTACCGGTCTGCAATCTGCCAGAGGATGGGGAGGAAGATTCCCTCCTGGACATGCTGGCCCAGGCCAAGGCCAATGGGTCCATTGAGGACATGGAGATAAGTGGTTCGCTCACCGTGTCCCAGCGGTTGCAGTTGATGGCCACCCTGGAACTCTTCCGGCCCGTGTTCACCAACCGTCCTGGGAGGACGGAGTTAGCGGTTCATGAGGTGGACACCGGGAATCATGCCCCATTACGGCGAACACCTTATCGGATCTCTGAAACGGTGCAACAAGTCATGCGCCAAGAGGTCGATGAGATGTTAAGGCTGGGAGTGATTCGACGGTCAAAAGGTGCGTGGGCTTCACCTGTAGTCCTCGTGCCTAAAAAGGATCGAACCACCCGGTTCTGCGTGGACTACAGGGGGCTCAACGCCATCACAACCTCTGATGCCCACCCGATGCCGCGCATCGAGGATCTGCTCGAGCGGTTGACAAACGCCAACTACATATCCATCATGGATTTGAGTCGGGGATACTGGCAGATTCCCCTGAGCCCTGAGGCGCAGGAGAAATCCGCCTTTATCACCCCCTTTGGACTGTACGAGTCCACGGTCATGCCCTTCGGCATGAAGAATGCCCCTGCCACTTTCCAGCGGATGGTCAACCACCTGCTTCGGGGACTGGAGGAGTACGCAGTGGCGTACTTAGACGATATTGCCGTCTTCAGTTCCACCTGGGAGGAACACCTTCAGCACCTCCAGGAGGTGCTCAAGCGTCTTCACAAGGCAGGCCTGACCATCAAGCCGGGGAAGTGCCAGATAGGCATGCACAAGGTCCACTACCTGGGGCACCGGGTAGGCGGGGGTTCCATGAGTCCGGAGCCAGAAAAAGTGGACGCAATCGTGTCCTGGCCCACCCCCAGGACCAAGAAACAGGTGAAGTCCTTCTTGGGCACTGCAGGGTACTATAGGCGGTTTGTACAGGACTATAGCGCCCTTGCCAAACCCTTGACTGACCTCACCAAGCAGAGGCTACCCCAAACAGTCAACTGGACAGATGACTGTGAGGCGGCTTTCCAAGCTTTGAAAGCAGCCCTGTGCAACTCTCCAGTGTTGAGAGCAGTCGACAGCAGTCGCCCGTTTCTGGTACAGACCGACGCCAGCGAGTTTGGCCTCGGTGCTGTGCTTAGCCAGGTCGACTCGGGAGACCAAGAACACCCCGTGCTGTACCTAAGCCGGAAACTTTTGCCGAGGGAAGTGGCATACTCGACCATCGAGAAGGAGTGTCTGGCCATGGTGTGGGCACTGCAACGTTTGCAGCCCTACCTGTACGGGCGCGCCTTCACGGTGGTAACTGACCACAACCCTCTGAGCTGGTTGCACACAGTGTCGGGAACCAATGGAAGATTGCTCCGCTGGAGCCTTGCCCTTCAGCAGTATGACTTCACTGTAAAACACAGGAAGGGCAGTGAAAACGGCAATGCCGATGGGTTGTCCTGCCGGGGCGAACCCGCTGAGGTGCGCATGGCCGATTACCGAGAGGTAATGCCTCCTTAGCGCCCTCTTAAGGGGGGAGGTGTGATGTACAATGTCTGCAAGATATGTTTTCTGTTGCAATGTGCTAACAAATCCTCCATCCTAGGACATTGTAAACTGTCAGTAGTAGGAATTCCTTCCCCCCCAGGTTTTATCAACCCTGCCACTTCCTCTGGAAGAGCAGGAATGTTAATTAGCTAGACCATCTTCCTCACACCATTTGGCTTCTCTCAGCTGAAAGAGAAAAATGCGGGAAAAAGGTCTTTGTTTGAAATAAAAACTTTAAGAGCCCTGCGAAAACCGTACCAAGTAGAGATATGAAAATCATATTTCTGCGATCCGAGCAGACCCAGCTTCGCTGTGGTGCCTGTTGCAAAACTCTCGGATGTCCAGAACCTGAGATATGATTTGCGCCCAAATGGATGGTCATATCGCATAGATGTTTGATGTTTTCTTGATAGGCTCATTACGCTGGGTAACATGATACCACTGATGAGTCCATACCAGCTTCTCCCATAAAGTTATAGCTAATCTAAGTTTTGTAGCCAAAACATAACTCGGATGAGAGAGGAGGGATCAACCCAGAATGCATCTCTCCGTGATGTCACAAAGCAAAGCCTATAAGGCCTTCCCTGGGCAAACCAGCACAGAACAGCTGCAGAGTCCGTGCTGACAAGAACTCAGATGAGCGGAGAAGTGCAGCTCCGCCTCCACCCACCTTAGCCGCATGGTCTGCCTAAGGAACAATATGGAACTGTGAGTGTAATCTCTTTGTTTTCTCCACTTTTATTTTATACCTGTACTGTACATATTTTATGTCTCAATTTTATAGCAACTTTTATCTGTAATCACTGTCCTCTTTCGGAAAATAAATGAAATTATTTAGATCTGTCTCCATGCTCTAAGAATCGAACTATACGCCTTTGTTAGATAATCGCTACTAATTCAAAGGGTTTGCCACGGACCCTCTTAATTTAACACTGTGAATTAAGTAACCGTGACTGGTGGCAGCGCGTTGTGCACGGCTATTGCGGCTTGCTGGCAGTCTAGAAGGGTCTTATATTGCTGAATAAGGGTCTGCGGCCACAGCATTGATAATTCCCTTACTGCAGAAGCCTAATTGCCGGTTCACAACAGGCAGCCCGTCCGGCGACTAATTATCCTAGGTGCAGTTCCCTGACTGACCTGAGGGTAAGGGGGCGCCGGAGAGCTGCGAGTTCCAAAGTGGAACTGAGAAAGTGGGATATACATAAATCCCCGCAGTACTTGGAAGATTGATAGCAGTGGTGGGGCATCCAAATTAAACTCCCCCTGCGGCAAATTGTAGAGCGAGATTAGCTTGCTGGATATTTTTGTCACATGGTGCCAGTGGTGGGATAACTAAGATAAGCCCCACTGCGCCTGTGATAGCCGTGTGCCGGCATTGTGTCACGTCCCTCCGTCCGCTGATACACCGGTGTCAGTGGTGGGATTGTGACATAGTGGTGACACAGGGTCCGCTGTCCGTCGCGTTTTGGTGGCAGCGGGACCCCCGTTAGTCGTCGCCCGTAAGTGGACGAACGGCGGTGGGCTGGTCGTCACATATTGGTGGCAGCGCGGTGGGATAATCCTAGAGCATTAGTGATTTGGTTTGAGCAATCATTCCTCTCACTAAAAACCTGCACGGTTCCTGCGGGAATCCTGCATCATAGGTTTTGGAGAACAGACTCAGTGGTTACTAGTCCTGAGACATTAGTGTGTACTTGCAAGTATCCCCCTCCCGTTTCTTCGTTTTTCTTTTTCTATCTTTTATTTGGCAACCATGGCGGCAAAAGGAGAACCTTGGTACAACCGGCAGACAAAGGAAGTTCTTGCTGGGTTATGCACGTACCAAGGCCTTGACGCCACGAACAAAAACAGAGCTCAAATGATCGCGGCTCTAGTGCAGCTGGACAATGACCAGAATCCAGCGAGCGCAGAAGTTGGCCCAAGTGGCAATGGGGCTGCAGCAGAGGCTCCACTCCTGAGCGCTGGCCCCACATTCAGCCAGAACGGGGTGGACCCCTATCTGCAAATGGCCTTGGACGAACTCCCCACCGAAGACAGTGATGGGCGGGTGAGGCTGATCCAGCAATATCGGCAGGAGGCCCAAGCCGAACGTGAGCGCCAAGCTGAGGCTGAGAGGGCCGAGCGTCAAGCCCAGGCTGAGAGAGCTGAGCGCTGAGCAGAGGCTGAGAGAGCCGAGCGCCAGGAGCAGAGGGCCCATGAACTGGAGGTACTCCAGCGGGGTGGGAATGCCCCCACAGCCCGAAGCGGTGAGCCCAGCAGCATCCAGACTCCTAAACCCCGGCCAGAGCTTTTTCCCGTGATGGAAAAGAACGGGGACTTGGACACGTTTCTGCGAGCCTTTGAGAAAGCCTGCAGACAGTACCAGCTGCCCAGAGACCAATGGGCAAGGTACTTGACCCCAGGGCTAAAAGGCAAAGCCCTGGAGGCATTTGCTTCTCTTCCGCTAGAAGCCGATGATGACTATGACGCCATAAAGCAGGCGCTGATCGCCAAATACCGGCTGACACCTGAGGTATACCGAAAGAAGTTCCGGCACCTCCAACGTGGCCCACATGATAGCTACAGTGATGTGGTGCAAGGACTCAGGACCCACTTTGACCAGTGGATCCATGGACTGTCCGTTGAAACCTTTGAGCAGCTACGGGACCTGATGATCAAAGACCAGTTCCTGCATCTCTGCCCAGCTGAGGTCCGACAGTTCATCCTGGACCGCGAACCAACGAACGCGGACAAAGCGGCGCAGATCGCCGACAACCACGAGGCCAACCGGAAGCCCGAGACGCGGAGGCCAGTCGCCACCAGCTGGAAAGGGGGTAAGCCAGCAACCAACCCCAATGCCCCAGCTAGCCGTCCCTCCGGAGGCCCAGTCCCTGTTGCCAACAGCAGGTCGGCTACTGACAGTCGCCTGTGTCACCACTGCCAGCGGCCTGGTCACTTCTTTTACACCTGTCCGAATAGGCCGAAGAACCCCCCAGCCAAGGCCCCCGGGCCCAACGCCTCTGTTCTTTTGGTGGGAGGTGTGGTTGGGAGGGCTGACGACAACGTTCAACCTGTTCAGGTGGGGGCCCGTCTTGCTACAGGCCTCAAGGACACCGGGGCTGAACGAACCCTCATCCGTCCTGGACTGGCGGCCCCTGAAGAGTTTGTTGAGGGGAAAACCCTGACTGTCACCGGGATTGGAGGCACCCGTTGTCCCTTGCCAGTGGCACGAGTTTTTCTTGACTGGGGTGCCGGGAGCGGGTTGAGGGAGGTGGGAGTGTCTGAAAACCTGCCCACTGATGTTTTATTGGGGACTGACTTGGGGCGGATGGTTGCATACTACGTCCCTGACACCCTTCCCCAAACTGATAATAAGGGTAACGTTAACCCTGAAGATGATGATGATGACGGGAAACTGAATGTGTTACCTGCTAATGCCTTGATGAGTAATGATGCAACTAACAACCATTCTTTCCCCAGGTACGATGCTGATGCTGATGTGAATGTACCAAAGCAAACTGATAACCATTCTTCTCCTAGGAAGGATGATGATGATGTTGATGTATCTGTGCCGACTGAACCCGTTAACCCTTTCTTTGAAGCGGTAGATGTGTCCACAGGTACCGAAGTGCTCAGCCCCATCACATAACGGCGGTGGGCTGGTCGTCACAGTATGGGTTTGTGTGCTGTCCAGCAATCTGGTAGCAATCTGCTACCTGCTTAAGCCAATTAGAAAGCACCAAACCCTCCTAAAGCTTGAAGCCTATTCCCGGAATCTGCTAGATACAGCCTTGTTCTCCTCTGGTTCAGTCCTCTGTGCTCAGCTGGTGTATTTGTTTCCTGGTGTAATCCCAGCCCGCTTACTGACTACACTTGTGTCTTCTGATTTTGTACTTTCTCTGCCCTCCTGGTTATGACCAACTACCTGACTATTCTTCTTGCCATCTCACTCCACAGAATAGCGGGTAACACCATGGCCCAAGCCTAGGGGTCTCTGTGTAAGTCCAGATCCATGTAGAGGGGTTAAAGGATGATGAGCAAGGCAATCACTGGGATCTGGAAAATAGTGGTGGCCATCTTTTGATCTGCCAGGTGACCACTAACAGTGCTCCCAGTACATCGTGTCTGCAAACTATTCCATCAAGATCTGTGTATGAATAGCTAAATGGCGCTCCTTCCTTTCTTACCCTACCATGTGCCCAGACAGTAGTGTACAACCATATATAGGGGATTGTTGGACTCAAGAGACATTGGGAAATAATTTGTAAGGTCCATTTGTTTCCTATGATTCTGGTGAAAACTCTCTGGGTAATTAGAGTATGGGGCTCGGTGGCTCTTGGCAATCTAAACTATCGTAAGGGCCAATATTTTCCATCAGATGAGTTTCAAGAAGAAAGATTAGACATTCATAGAGAACTTTTTATAATAGTGCAGAGCTGAGGTGTCTTAAATTTAGATCTCAGCCATCTGGCAGAGGTAATGGAGACCTTATTTTAAAGGCTACCAGGTAGTTGCAGACTCACATAAGTGAGGCAGGCCGATCCCACCATCATCAGACTACCATACAAAATGAACCTGTACAAAAAGAACTAGAATAAAAAACATGTTACCGTATTTTTTGGATTATAAGACGCACCCCAAATTTTGAGGAGAAAAATAGGAATTTCTTTTTAATAAAATGGTGGTGCTTCTTATAATCCATGCGTCTTATTTCTGTGGTGAAGCGGGGTCCCAGGGTCGCTGCTGGAGGAGGCAGGAGTGGGGTGATGCTGCAGGCCACAGGGTGGGATGAGGGGGGTCCGATGTGCAGTGCACCGCTGTGATTGTTTGGTGCTGCTGGGGTGCCTGGCGCTGCTGCCCGGGGAGTCCGCTGCTGCAGGGGGACTCTGCCGACATTTCGTGAAAGGCCAGAGCCCCCCGCATGTCCATGGTTTCCTCCTGTGCGGTGGACTCTGTGAACATGGCTGCCGGGGGGCGGCACATGCGCAGATGGAGGTCTCGGTATCAAGATCTTGGGAGATGAGATTACAGCCCTGATATTAGATCTCAGGGATCTAGGAAGCCAACAGCATCATTACCCTCCGCTTTCTGTTACAGGCCCAGCATAATAGTTTTCTTCAAGTGAGTTTCTAACTTGTCAGCACATTTTACGTACGCTGTCATTTGGCTTTATAGTTACAGATCTGGGCAGGTAACGGTCAGTGTCTTCTAATCCCAGGGGTAGATGGATCTACCAGGTTGTAAGTTCTATAGAAAAGGGCTTTCAATGCCCAAAGTCATTTGAACAGTTTTGGGTGGAGGAGAATGTTGTGGGCTAGAGGCAAAATGGTGATCATGGTAATACGGCCGGACTACACCACCGATAAAGCAGCCACAATCGGTGACTGAGAGGAATCTGTGACTTCTCTGCATTCAGTGGTTACTACTCACCTGGGTAGTCATATGTGGGAATCTCCTCTTTACACCACTCATCACCCCTCACATATGTCTCTGTAGTATTAATATGGGTCAGATCTTCACCCTGAAACAAATATTGTAAAAGTCACAGACAGATGGAGAAGTCCCATCTATGATCAGCTCTAATCCTGCCATCTCCACCGTTCTCATTATACAAGTTGTTGGAATAGTTTTAGTGCAACAACTCCATTCATGTACATGACTGTTTAGTTGCTAGATTTGTATGCTGTTTATAAAGTTTAAAAAAAAACTCCCAGAGGCTCACACAGGGAGAGCATGTGACTGTATTTCCTGTTTTCCTGCTGTGTCTGAGTATGGGAGAAGCAGCCTGCTGTAGATGCTGCACAAATAGAGACACTCAAATGATTTATTCCTGATCTATTAAGCTTATCATATATTGTTCTTGATTGCTCCTGAAAAAACAACTTCTGTTGTCACACGCTTGGAGAGAATCGTGAGTAATCCGCTGCCAACACAAGTTCTGTGATGTATTAAGAGAAGTATAGAGTCTACATCACGTCAAATAATTCTACTCCTCTACTCCTTCTTGGTCAGATCTCTTCTGGAACACTGTGTCCAGTTCTGGGCATCACACTTAAAAAAAAGCATTGACAAGCGAGAGCAAGTTCAGAGAAGAGCTAACAGGATGGTGACATAAAACAAGACTGAGCACAAGACCTTTACAGCCGTCTACACATCATAGGGGAGATCTCCTGACACCTTCTCTCCATCTACCTGATGATCCTGAGGAGCACTGGGATCTTCTTGGTTACAGTCCTGTGGAAGAAGAGGACGGGGACATCTCTCTGGTGTTGTCCTCTTACTGGATAGATCTGGAGGAAACACATACAGGGACTGAATTCATTCTCTACATACAGATAATTATAGGCCGTGTGTATTTAGTCCTGTCTATTACCTGGTGATGTGAGGGGCTGGGGAACCTCCATTATGACGTCCTTGTACAGATCTCTGTGTCCTTCTAAATACTCCCACTCCTCCATGGAGAAATAGACAGCGACATCCTGACACCTTATAGGAACCTGACACATACAATGATACTGTCATCCCCCCCGATCCCTTCATAGTGTTACTGTATAATGTCCCAGCATTCCCAGCAGTGTCACCTCTCCAGTCAGCAGCTCAATCATCTTGTAGATGAGTTCTAGGATCTTCTGGTCATTGATGTCCTCATGGATCAGGGGGTGAGGCGGAGGCCCCGTGATTGGGCTCAGGGGTCTTCCCCATCCCTCAGACACAGGGTCCTGACAGCGATCACTAGAGGTCTTCTTCACCACTGTGTAATCCTGGTAATGGAGAGACACATTAATAAATCTCACTCCAGACATTTCCAGAGTCCTCACCTCTCCAGTTCTGTCCATCTGTTATTCCCATAGATAACAATGATGTAATGTGACGTCAAAACATTCTTTAACTACATAAATAGTAAGAAGCTAAAAAATGATAGTGTTGGCCCCCTTAAAAATAGTCTGGGTGAAATGGTGGATGAGGAGGAGGAAAAAGCCAATATGCTAAATGACTTTTTTTCAACAGTATTTACAAAAGAAAATCCCATGACGGATAACATGATCAGGGATAAAAATTGTCCATTAAATGTCACCTGCTTAACCCAGCAAGAAGTACAGCGGCGTCTAAAAATCACTAAAATTGACAAATCCCCGTGCCCGGATGGGATACACCCCCGAGTACTGCAGGAATAAAGCACAGTCATAGATAGACCATCATTTTTAATCTTTAAAGATTCCATAATAACAGGGTCTGTACCACAGGACTGGGGTATAGCAAATGTGGTGCCAATATTCAAAAAGGGGACAAAAACTGAACTTGGAAATTATAGGCCAGTAAGTTTAACCTCAACTGTGGGTAAAATCCTGGAGGGTTTTCTAAGAGATACTATACTGGAGTATCTGGAGAAGAATAACCTCATGACCCAATATCAACATGGGTTTACAAGGGACCATTCCTGTCAGACTAATCTGATAAGCTCTTATGAAGAGGTAAGTTCCGGACTGGACCAAGGGAATGCAGTTTACGTGGTGTACATGGACTTTTCAAAAGCTTTTGATACGGTGCCACACAAAAGGTTGATACATAAAATGAGAACAATGGGGATAGGGGAAAAGATGTGTAGGTGGGTTAAGAGCTGGCTCAGGGATAGGAAACAAAGGGTGGTTATTAATGGAGCACACTCGGACTGGGTCACGGTTAGCGGTGGGGTACCACAAGGGTCAGTTTTGGGCCCGCTTCTTTTTAACATATTTATTAATGACCTTGTAGGGGGCATAGAGAGTAGAATTTTAATATTTGCAGATGACACTAAACTCTGCAGGGTAATCAATACAGAGGAGGACAATTTTATATTACAGGAGGATTTATGTAAACTAGAAGCTTGGGCTGATAAATGGCAAATGAGCTTTAATGGGGATAAATGTAAGGTCATGCACTTGGGTAGAACGAACAAGATGTATAATTATGTGCTTAATTGTAAAACACTGGGCAAAACTGTCACTGAAAAAGACCTGGGTGTATGGGTGGGAGACAAACTCACATTTAGCGGCCAGTGTCAGGCAGCTGCTGCAAAGGTAAATAAAATAATGGGATGCATTAAAAGAGGCATAGATGCTCATGAGGAGAACATAATGTTACCTCTATATAAGTCACTAGTGTGACCACACTTAGAATACTGTGTACAGTTCTGGTCTCCGGTGTATAAGAAAGACATAGCTGAACTGGAATGGGTGCAGAGAAGAGCGACCAAGGTTATTAGGGAATTGGGGGTCTGCAATACCAAGACAGGTTATTACACTTGGGGTTATTTAGTTTGGAGAATCGAAGGCTTAGGGGTGATCTTATTACAATGTATAAATATATGCGGGGACAATACCAAGACCTTTCTAATGATCTTTTTACTCTTAGACCTGTGATGGGGACAAGGGGGCATCCTCTACGTCTGGAGGAAAGAAGGTTTAAGCATACTCACAGACGCGGATTCTTTACTGTAAGAGCAGTGAGACTATGGAACTCTCTGCCATATGATGTTGTAATGATCGATTCCCTACTAAAATTTAAGAAGGGACTGGATGCCTTTCTTGAAAAGTATAATATTACAGGGTATATACACTAGTTTCCTTAATATTGCGTTGATCCAGGGAGCTAGTCTGATTGCCGTATGTGGAGTCGGGAAGGAATTTTTTTCCCCAATGTGGAGCTTACTGTTTGCCACATGGGGTTTTTTTGCCTTCCTCTGTATCAACATGTTAGGGCAAGTTAGGATAGGATATGGGTTGAACTAGATGGACTTAAAGTCTCCCTTCAACCTTAATAACTATGTTACTATGTCATCAGAATCTCTCACCTCTCCAGTGAGACGGAAGAGGATCTCTAGGGTGAGGTGTAACATCCTCTCCGCCATCTTGTCTCTGTCCATATCCATCCTTGATGGGTAAATCAGGAAAATTTTCTTCTGTAGAAGATCTTCACTGAGAGGATCCGATATTGTAGAGACCTGAATGAGAAGAAGATGATCCGATGTAACATCATAAGAATCCTGTGTAATAATACAATTACTGGAGATAATAAGGGAAACATATGAGGAGATTTATTATCTTACAGGGTTTAGTTTTCTTCCCTGACATCTACTAATAAAACCTATATATTTAGGCCACAGACAACAAGCAGTTTCCTCCTCGGAGTCGGCAGCTGAACACGTTCCTCATAGACTCATCTTCCATAACGCTAATTCTCGTCTCATTACCGACACTGGAATCGGTATTAGCAATACTGCAGGAGATATTCATTACACGCGACATGAGAAATAACTCCTTCATGATGAGGACGACATCTTCATCTCCTACTGCGGCTCTAGAGACAGATGTGGCCAGAGTCGGTCACTGCCTCCATCCCCACCGGCCGTCTATATGAAGGTTTCCCGTCTTCCCCGCACTGGAATCTTCTCTCACGTTAGATCTCAGCTCTGAGTCACACACAGAAGTTTGAGGCTTTTCTGGAAGAACAGGACAGGAGAGATCTGAGGCCGATGTCTCCATGTACAGGGTTTCCCCTCGGGATAAGAGGCTTTTCTATCCCTTTCCCCCAATTAGAGGGGACACCTGTGGATATCGGGGTCTTTACCGGCTGCAGTCCTGGGGGGATTTACTCGGTAACGTGGACGTTGGAGAAACGTCACCATCAATTCCCATCAGAGTGAAGGAACATCGCTCCTCTATTCAGCTCTATGGATCCAGGATGAAATCCACTGCGGCCCCTGCAAGAAAAGAGCGAAGTCTGGTGAGACCCCCGAGGCCGGAGATTTCTACAGCTGCTCTGTGCGCACAGGACCTGTGATCAGGGCTGGTTTTAGGCAAAGTGGGGCCCTAGGCAAAGTTTAAAATGGGGCCCCAAATGCTAACATACTGCACATCACACAGAAGCATTTCGATTGTATTTACATGCACTGAGTTCGGGCCGCTAAATGATCGTCAAAATTGAAGTTGTTCAATGCTTGTTTCCCGGCCTCTTTCCACCATCTGAGAAAGAATGATGGGAACAGAACGATCACTAAGGGTGTGTGCACACGTTGCGGTTTTTGCTGCGGTTACGCCGCAGTTTCCATGCAGTTTACAGTACAATGTAAACCTATGGAAAACCAAATCCGCCGTGCACATGCTGCGGAAAATTCCGCGCCGATTTGCTGCGGTTTATATTCCGCAGCATGTTACGTCTTTTTTGCGGGACCGCAGCTGCAGTGTATGTTCCGGGACATACAAATCAATCTCTCTCTCTCTCATCCGCACTGCCAAACCGCACTAGAACCTGCATCAAATCCGCTGTACACATGCTAGGAATCCGCAGAAAAAATGCATGTGTTTTACCCTGCAGTTTCTGCCAAGAGATATGGATTCTCTGCAGAAAAAGCCGCAGACTAATCCGCAACGTGTGCACACACCCTAAGGGTGGTTTCACATTAGCGTTTCAGGCCGCAGCATCGGCCTGCACACGGCCGCCGCTAAGCCCCGCCACCTGCCGCGCCTCCTCCGGTAGCTCTGCCTACGGGCGCATGACGCTGCATGCGTCCTGCGTCCCCTATCTTTAGCACTGGGGACGCAGGCCGTGCGCAGATATGCGTTTGGCGGCGCATGCGTCCTTTTGACGGTGCGCCGACCAGCGCCAAACGCAACCTGTTGCAATTTGGTGCGCTCGGCGCACCGTCAAAAGGACGCATGCACCGCCAAACACATACCTGCGCACAGCCTGCGTCCCCAGTGCTAAAGATAGGGGATGCAGGACGCATGCAGCGTCATGCGCACATAGGCGGAGCTACCAGAGGACGCGCGACAGGTGGCGGAGCTTAGCGGCGGCCGTGTGCGTCCCCAGTGCTAAAGCGTCATGCGCCCGTAGGCGGAGCTACCGAAGGAGGTGCGGCAGAGAGCGGGGGGCTTAGCGGCCTGCAACGTTAATGTGAAACCACCCTAACAGATCACCATACAGTATCATGTTATCAGCAGGACATCTACAGTTTACACCCCATAGTCCTCCATATAATATAATCTGCCCCAAAGTCCTCCATATAGTATAATACACTCCTTATAGCTCTCCATATATTAAAATACACTGCTCAGTCCTCCATATAGTATACTACACTCCTCATAGCCCTCCATATATTAAAATACACTGCTCAGTCCTCCGTATAATACACTCCATATAGTATAATGCACCGCCATAGTCACCCATGTAGTACAAATCACTTCCCATAGCATAATGCACCCCATAGTTCTTCATATAATGTATTCCCCATAGTCCTCGATACAGCATAATGCAGCCCACATATAGTATAATGCAGCCACCCCACAGAGTATAATGCAGCCCCGCCATACAATATAATGTAACCCCCATAGAATATAATGCAGCCACTCCACAGAATATAATGTAACTCCCCATAGTATATAATGCAGTCCCACCCCCCATAAAGTATAATGCAGCCCCTCCATAGAATATATGGCAACCCCCTCATGGGATATAATGAAGCCCCTTATATAGTATAATGTAGCCCCTCCATAGAATACAATGTAGCCCTCCTCATATAATAACTATAATACAGCGTCCCCCATAGAATATAATACAGCCCACCTCCCCATAGAATATAATGTAGCCCTTCATATTATTTAACACAGCCGCATAGTATACAGCCCAGCCCACCATGGTATACAGCCCACCATGGTATACAGGCTGTATACCATGCTGGGCTGTATAATACAGCCCAGCATTGTATAATATAGCCCGCCCAGCATGGTATAATACAGCACAGCATGGTATAATACAGCCCAGCATGGTATATAGCACCCCAGAATGGAATAATACAGCCCAGTATGGTATAATACAGCCCAGCATGGTACTGTATATAGCCCCCCCCCAGAATGGTGTAATACAGGCCAGCATGGTATAATACAGCCCAGCATGGTATATAGCACCCCAGAATGGAATAATACAGCCCAGTATGGTATAATACAGCCCAGCATGGCATATAGCCCCCCAGCATGGTATGATACAGCCCAGCACGGTATATAGCACCCCCCAGAATGGTGTAATACAGGCCAGCATGGTATAATACAGCCTAGCATGGTATATATCCCCCCACAGAATGGTATAATACAGCCCAGCATGGTATATAGCCCCCCCAAAATGGTATAATACAGCCCAGGACGGTATAATACCGCCCAGCATGGTATATAGCCCCCCCAGCATAGTATAATACAGCCCTGCATGGTATATAGCCCCCCCAGAATGGTATAATACAGCCCTGCATGGTATATAGCCCCCCAGAATGATATAATACAGCCCAGCATGGTATAATATAGCCCAGCATTGTATATAGCCCCCCCAGCCTGGTATAATACAGCCCAGTATGGTATATAGCCCCCCCAGCATGGTATAATACAGCCGAGCATGGTATGATACAGCCGAGCATGGTATATAGTCCCCCCAGAATGGTGTAATACAGCCCAGCATGGTATATAGCCCCCCCCCCAGCATGGTATGATACAGCCGAGCATGGTATATAGTCCCCCCAGAATGGTGTAATACAGCCCAGCATGGTATATAGCCCCCCCCAAAATGGTATAATACAGCCCAGCACGGTATAATACAGCAAAGCATGGTATATAGCCCCCCCCAGAATGGTATAATACAGCCCAGCATGGTATATAGCCCCCAGCACGGTATAATACAGCCCAGCATTGTATATAGCCCCCCCCAGCCTGGTATAATACAGCCCAGCATGGTATATAGCCCCCCCAGCATGGTATAATACAGCCCAGCATGGTATATAGCCCCCCCAGCATGGTATAATACAGCTGAGCATGGTATATAGCCCCCCAGCATGGTATGATACAGCCGAGCATGGTATACATATAGTCCCCCCAGCATGGTATAATACAGCCCAGCATGGTATATGGCCCTCCCAGCATGGTATATAGCCCCCCAGCATGGTATATAGCGCCCCCCCAGCATGGTATATAGTCCCCCCAAAGTGGCCCCACAGTCTAGTACTCGCACTGATTTAAAAAAAACAAACAAAAAAAAACAACACTCCTCACCTTCTCCTCATGCCCGCGCTGCTGGCTGCTCCTGTCTCCTCCTGCACACAGTGAGAGCGCGATGACGTCATTGCGCCCCCGCTGTGTCAGAGGCAGAGCGGGGAATGATGGGAGAGGGAGCGTCAGCTGACGCTCTCTCCCCCATCACTGCCTCCTTCAGTGCGGCGGCGGGAGTCGGCGCTGAGGGCAGGCGGGCCCTCCTGCCTCACAGGGGCCCCATAGTGGCTGTGTGATGTGCCGCTGGATGGGGGCCCCTGGAGGAGCGGGGGCCCTAGGCAGCTGCCTGGTCTGCTTGCCCATAACGCCGGCCCTGCCTGTGATGAGGTCACAGGAGGGGAGGAGTCAGGGATCACATGATCAGGGCCTCAGTGTCTGCAGGACTCTGCTGTGCTGGTTGTCATGGTGCTGGATGAGGGGAAGTTTCTGTGTGGGGTCAGGAGGGATTTACAGGGTGGATGTAGCAGAGCTGTGTGTACGAGGTGTACGGAGCGGAGCCGTGTGTGTACGAGGTGTACGGAGCGGAGCCGTGTGTGTACGAGGTGTACGGAGCGGAGCCATGTGTGTACGAGGTGTACGGAGCGGAGCCCTGTGTGTACGAGGTGTACGGAGCGGAGCCGCGTGTGTACGAGGTGTACGGAGCGGAGCCGCGTGTGTACGAGGTGTACGGAGCGGAGCCGCGTGTGTGCGAGGTGTACGGAGCGGAGCCGTGTGTGTACGAGGTGTACGGAGCGGAGCCGAGTGTGTGCGAGGTGTAAGGAGCGGAGCCGCGTGTGTACGAGGTGTACGGAGCGGAGCCCTGTGTGTACGAGGTGTACGGAGTGGAGCCCTGTGTGTAAGAGGTGTACGGAGCGGAGCCGTGTGTGCACGAGGTGTACGGAGTGGAGCCGTGTGTGCACGAGGTGTGTGGAGCGGAGCCGTGTGTGTACGAGGTGTACGGAGTGGAGCCGTGTGTGTACGAGGTGTACGGAGCGGAGCCATGTGTGCACGAGGTGTACGGAGTGGAGCCGTGCGTGTATGAGGTGTACGGAGCGGAGCCGTGTGTGCACGAGGTGTACGGAGCGGAGCCGTGTGTGTACGAGGAGTACTGAGCAGAGCCATGTGTACGGAGCGGAGCCGCGTGTATACGAGGTGTACGGAGCGGAGCCGTGTGTGTACGAGGTGTACGGAGCGGAGCCGTGTGTGTACGAGGTGTACGTAGCGGTGCCCTGTGTGTACGAGGTGTACGGAGCGGAGCCGGGTGTGTACGAGGTGTACGGAGCGGAGCCGCGTGTGTACGAGGTGTACGGAGCGGAGCCGCGTGTGTACGAGGTGTACGGAGCGGAGCCGCGTGTGTACGAGGTGTACGGAGCGGAGCCGCGTGTGTACGAGGTGTACGGAGCGGAGCCGCGTGTGTACGAGGTGTACGGAGCGGAGCCGTGTGTGTACGAGGTGTACGGAGCGGAGCCGCGTGCGTACGAGGTGCACGTAGCGGAGCCATGTGTGTACGAGGTGTACGTAGCGGTGCCCTGTGTGTACGAGGTGTACGGAGCGGAGCCGGGTGTGTACGAGGTATACGGAGCGGAGACGTGTGTGCACGAGGTGTACGGAGAGGAACCGTGTGTGTATGAGGTGTACGGAGCGGAGCCGTGTGTGCACGAGGTGTACGGAGCGGAGCCGTGTGTGTACGAGGTGTACTGAGCAGAGCCATGTGTACGAGGTGTACGGAGCGGAGCCGCGTGTGTACGAGGTGTACGGAGCGGAGCCGTGTGTGTACGAGGTGTACGGAGCGGAGCCGTGTGTGTACGAGGTGTACGTAGCGGTGCCCTGTGTGTACGAGGTGTACGGAGCGGAGCCGGGTGTGTACGAGGTGTACGGAGCCGCGTGTGTACGAGGTGTACGGAGCGGAGCCGTGTGTGTACGAGGTGTACGGAGCGGAGCCGCGTGTGTACGAGGTGTACTGACCAGAGCTGTGTGTACGAGGTGTACGGAGCGGAGCCGCGTATGTACGAGGTGTACGGAGCGGAGCCGTGTGTGTACGAGGTGTACGGAGCGGAGCCGTGTGTGTACGAGGTGTACGAAGCGGAGCCGTGTGTGCACGAGGTGTACGGAGCGGAGCCGTGTGTGTACGAGGTGTACTGAGCAGAGCCGTGTTTACGAGGTGTAAGGAGCGGAGCCGCGTGTGTACGAGGTGTACGGAGCGGAGCCGTGTGTGTACGAGGTGTACGGAGCGGTGCCCTGTGTGTACGAGGTGTACTGAGCGGAGCCGGGTGTGTACGAGGTGTACGGAGCGGAGCCGCGTGTGTACGAGGTGTACGGAGCGGAGCCGTGTGTGTACGAGGTGTACGGAGCGGAGCCGTGTGTGTACGAGGTGTACGGAGCGGAGCCGTGTGTGTACGAGGTGTACGGAGCGGAGCCGTGTGTGTACGAGGTGTACGGAGCGGAGCCGTGTGTGTACGAGGTGTACGGAGCGGAGCCGTGTGTGTACGAGGTGTACGGAGCGGAGCCGTGTGTGTACGAGGTGTACGGAGCGGAGCCGCATGTGTACGGAGCGGAGCCGTGCGTGTACGAGGTGTACGGAGCGGTGCCGTGCGTGTACGAGGTGTACGGAGCGGTGCCGTGTGTGTACGAGGTGTACGGAGCGGAGCCGTGTGTATACGAGGTGTACGGAGTGGAGTCGTGTGTGTACGAGGTGTACGGAGCGGAGGCGTGTCTGTACGAGGTGTACGGAGCGGAGCCGTGTGTGTACGAGGTGTACGGAGCGGAGCCGTGTGTACGAGGTGTACGGAGCGGAGCCGTGTGTATACGAGGTGTACAGAGCGGAGCCGTGTGTGTACGAGGTGTACGGAGCGGAGCCGTGTGTGTACGAGGTATACGGAGCGGAGCCGTGTGTGCACGAGGTGTGCGGAGCGGAGCCGTGTGTGTACGAGGTGTGCGGAGCGGAGCCGTGTGTGTACGAGGTGTACGGAGCGGAGCCGTGTGTGTACGAGGTGTACGGAGCGGAGCAGTGTGTGTACGAGGTGTACGTAGCGGTGCCCTGTGTGTACGAGGTGTGCGGAGCGGAGCCGGGTGTGTACGAGGTATACGGAGCGGAGCCGTGTGTGCACGAGGTGTACGGAGTGGAGCCGTGTGTGTATGAGGTGTACGGAGCAGAGCCGTGTGTGCACGAGGTGTACGGAGCGGAGCCGTGTGTGTATGAGGAGTACTGAGCAGAGCCATGTGTACGAGGTGTACGGAGCGGAGCCGCGTGTGTACGAGGTGTACGGAGCGGAGCCGTGTGTGTACGAGGTGTACGGAGCGGAGCCGTGTGTGTACGAGGTGTACGGAGCGGAGCCGCGTGTGTACGAGGTGTACGTAGCGGAGCCGCGTGTGTACGAGGTGTACGGAGCGGAGCCGTGTGTGTATGAGGAGTACTGAGCAGAGCCATGTGTACGAGGTGTACGGAGCGGAGCCGCGTGTGTACGAGGTGTACGGAGCGGAGCCGTGTGTGTACGAGGTGTACGGAGCGGAGCCGTGTGTGTACGAGGTGTACGGAGCGGAGCCGCGTGTGTACGAGGTGTACGTAGCGGAGCCGCGTGTGTATGAGGTGTACGGAGCGGAGCCGTGTGTGTACGAGGTGTACGGAGCGGAGCCGTGTGTGTACGAGGTGTACGGAGCGGAGCAGTGTGTGCACGAGGTGTACGGAGCGGAGCCGTGTGTGTACGAGGTGTGCGGAGCGGAGCCGTGTGTGTACGAGGTGTACGGAGCGGAGCCGTGTGTGTACGAGGTGTACGGAGCGGAGCAGTGTGTGCACGAGGTGTACGGAGCGGAGCCGTGTGTGTACGAGGTGTGCGGAGCGGAGCCGTGTGTGTCCGAGGTGTACGGAGTGGAGCCGTGTGTGTACGAGGTGTACGGAGCGGTGCCCTGTGTGTATGAGGTGTACGGAGCGGAGCCGGGTGTGTACGAGGTGTACGGAGCAGAGCCGTGTGTGTACGAGGTGTACAGAGCGGAGCCGTGTGAGTACGAGGTGTACGGAGCGGAGCCGTGTGTGTACGAGGTGTACGGAGCGGAGCCGCGTGTGTACGGAGTGGAGCCGTGCGTGTACGAGGTGTACGGAGCGGTGCCGTGCGTGTACGAGGTGTGCGGAGCGGAGCCGCGTGTGTGCGAGGTGTAAGGAGCGGAGCCGCGTGTGTACGAGGTGTACGGATCGGAGCCGCGTGTGTACGAGGTGTACGGAGCGGAGCCGTGTGTGTACGAAGTATACGGAGCGGAGCCGTGTGTGTACGAGCTGTACGGAGCGGAGGCGTGTCTTTATGAGGTGTACGGAGCGGAGCCGTGTGTGTACGAGGTGTACGGAGCGGAGCCGTGTGTGTACGAGGTGTACGGAGCGGAGCCGTGTGTGTACGAGGTGTACGGAGCGGAGCCATGTGTATACGAGGTGTACAGAGTGGAGCCGTGTGTACGAAGTGTACGGAGCGGAGCCGTGTGTGTACAAGGTGTACGGAGTGGAGCCGCGTGTGTACGAGGTGTACGGAGCGGAGCCGGGTGTGTACGAGGTGTACGGAGCGGAGCCCTGTGTGTACGAGGTGTACGGAGCGGATCCGCGTGTGTACGAGGTGTACGGAGCAGAGCCGCGTGTGTACGAGGTGTGCGGAGCGGAGCCGCGTGTGTGCGAGGTGTAAGGAGCGGAGCCGCGTGTGTACGAGGTGTACGGATCGGAGCCGCGTGTGTACAAGGTGTGCGGAGCGGAGCCGCGTGTGTACGAGGTGTGCGGAGTGGAGCCGCGTGTGTACGAGGTGTACGGAGCGGAGCCAGGTGTGTACGAGGTGTACGGAGCTGAGCCCTGTGTGTACGAGGTGTACGGAGCGGAGCCGCGTGTGTACGAGGTGTACGGAGTGGAGCCGTGTGTGTACGAGGTGTACGTAGCGGTGCCCTGTGTGTACGAGGTGTACGGAGCGGAGCCGGGTGTGTACGAGGTGTACGGAGCAGAGCCGTGTGTGTACAAGGTGTACGGAGCGGAGCTGTGTGTACGAGGTGTATGGAGCGGAGCCGCGTGTGTACGAGGTGTACGGAGCGGAGCCCTGTGTGTACGAGGTGTACGGAGCGGAGCCGGGTGTGTACGAGGTGTACGGAGCAGAGCCGTGTGTGTACAAGGTGTACGGAGCGGAGCTGTGTGTACGAGGTGTATGGAGCGGAGCCGCGTGTGTACGAGGTGTACGGAGCGGTGCCCTGTGTGTACGAGGTGTACGGAGCGGAGCCGGGTGTGTACGAGGTGTACGGAGCAGAGCCGTGTGTGTACGAGGTGTACAGAGCGGAGCCGTGTGAGTACGAGGTGTACGGAGCGGAGCCGCGTGTGTACGAGGTGTACGGAGCGGTGCCCTGTGTGTACGAGGTGTACGGAGCGGAGCCGGGTGTGTACGAGGTGTACGGAGCAGAGCCGTGTGTGTACGAGGTGTACAGAGCGGAGCCGTGTGAGTACGAGGTGTACGGAGCGGAGCCGTGTGTGTACGAGGTGTACGGAGCGGAGCCGCGTGTGTACGGAGCGGAGCCGTGCGTGTACGAGGTGTACGGAGCGGTGCCGTGCGTGTACGAGGTGTACGGAGCGGTGCCGTGTGTGTACGAGGTGTACGGAGCGGAGCCGTGTGTGTACGTGGTGTACGGAGCGGAGCCGTGTGTATACGAGGTGTACGGAGCGGAGCCGTGTGTGTACGAAGTATACGGAGCGGAGCGGTGTGTGTACGAGGTGTACAGAGCGGAGGCGTGTCTTTATGAGGTGTACGGAGTGGAGCCGTGTGTGTACGAGGTGTGCGGAGCGGAGCCGCGTGTGTGCGAGGTGTAAGGAGCGGAGCCGCGTGTGTACGAGGTGTACGGATCGGAGCCGCGTGTGTACGAGGTGTACGGAGCGGAGCCGTGTGTGTACGAAGTATACGGAGCGGAGCCGTGTGTGTACGAGGTGTACGGAGCGGAGGCGTGTCTTTATGAGGTGTACGGAGCGGAGCCGTGTGTGTACGAGGTGTACGGAGCGGAGCCGTGTGTGTACGAGGTGTACGGAGCGGAGCCGTGTGTGTACGAGGTGTACGGAGCGGAGCCATGTGTATACGAGGTGTACAGAGCGGAGCCGTGTGTACGAGGTGTACGGAGCGGAGCCGTGTGTGTACAAGGTGTACGGAGTGGAGCCGCGTGTGTACGAGGTGTACGGAGCGGAGCCGGGTGTGTACGAGGTGTACGGAGCGGAGCCCTGTGTGTACGAGGTGTACGGAGCGGATCCGCGTGTGTACGAGGTGTACGGAGCAGAGCCGCGTGTGTACGAGGTGTGCGGAGCGGAGCCGCGTGTGTGCGAGGTGTAAGGAGCGGAGCCGCGTGTGTACGAGGTGTACGGATCGGAGCCGCGTGTGTACAAGGTGTGCGGAGCGGAGCCGCGTGTGTACGAGGTGTGCGGAGTGGAGCCGCGTGTGTACGAGGTGTACGGAGCGGAGCCAGGTGTGTACGAGGTGTACGGAGCTGAGCCCTGTGTGTACGAGGTGTACGGAGCGGAGCCGCGTGTGTACGAGGTGTACGGAGTGGAGCCGTGTGTGTACGAGGTGTACGTAGCGGTGCCCTGTGTGTACGAGGTGTACGGAGCGGAGCCGGGTGTGTACGAGGTGTACGGAGCAGAGCCGTGTGTGTACAAGGTGTACGGAGCGGAGCTGTGTGTACGAGGTGTATGGAGCGGAGCCGCGTGTGTACGAGGTGTACGGAGCGGAGCCCTGTGTGTACGAGGTGTATGGAGCGGAGCCGTGTGTGTACGAGGTGTACGGAGCAGAGCCGCGTGTGTACGAGGTGTACGGAGCGGAGCCGTGTGTGTACGAGGTGTACGAAGCGGAGCCGTGTGTGTACGAGGTGTACGGAGCAGAGCCGTGTGTGTACGAGGTGTACGGAGCGGACCCCTGTGTGTACTCTATATACACCTGTATTCCCCCAGTTTCAGTCACAGACTCTTGTGTACACTGTATGCACCCGTATACCCCCAGCTTCGGTCGCAGACCCCTCACTGTGCACTGTATAAACCCGTATACCCCCAGCTTCAGTCATAGACACCTCCATGTACGCTGTATACACCTGTAATCCCCCAGCTTCTGTCACAGACCCCTGTTTGTAGGCTGTACACACCCGCCTACCCCCAGCTTCGGTATCACCCCCGTGTATGCTGTATACACCCGCATACCCGCAAGTTCAGTCGCAGACCACTCTGTGTACACTATATACACCTGTAATCTCCCATCTTCAGTTGCAGATTCCTGTGTACACTGTATACACCCGTATTCCCCTAGCTTCGGTCACAGACCCCTCTGTGTATACTGTGTACACCCGTATTCCCCTAGCTTCGGTCACAGACCCCTCTGTGTATACCCTCAGCTTAAGTAACAGCCCACTGTGTACGCTGTATGCACCAGTATACCCCAGCTTCAGTCGCAGACCCCTCTGTGTATACTGTATACACCCGTATATCCCCAGGTTCGGTCACAGACCCCCTTAGGCTACTTTCACACATCAGGTTTTCGGCGTCAGGCGCGATCCGGCATTGTGCCGGAATGCTGGATCCGGCAAATGTTTTGTAAAACCTGATGTGCCGGATCCGGTTTTCTGCCGGATCCGTCTTGTTCATGACAGACAAAACCGGATCCGTCTCATCCGGTTCATCCGTTTTTCTATCCGTTTTTCGACGAATTACGCCGGATCCGGTTTTTAAAATTGACCCTTGTGGCCTTCCGAACGGGATTGGCTACTGGAAAACTATATATAGCATGTTCCTACAGCCCTTCTTTGACAGGTTGTAGAGGAGAAAGTGCAGGTTGGAGAGAAGAGTATGGATGTTGTCATTGGAAATATTTTGAAGAATTTGGCGGATTTTATAGCGGAAGCGAATCGTTTGAGGGTGATTGTTCTGGAGAAGGAGAGAGCGAGACAGCAGCGCATCAGGCATCGTAGACGACGTTTGTGGATCCACCCCATCACAGCCAAGAGAATGACGCATGGGGTCTATTCTACACTCTGCATGGACCTTCGACAAAACCCGGATAAATTTTTTGGATATGTTCGGATGAAAATGGAGAATTTTGATTACTTGGTGGAGCGCATTGCACACCTCATAAGAAAAGCGGACACCTATTGCCGCTTCTCTGTTTCACCCACAGAGCGTCTGATGGTGACTTTAAGGTAAGCCACATTTATTGGATGTGATCGCATCAGAGCACACTTTCACTGCAATCTTGTTGGTGGTAGTTTGCATCTCCAAGTGTTATAGGTCAGTTTTGGTATGTAATGCTGTGATTTAAAACTAATTTATTGTTTTTTAATTCCCCACAGATTTCTTGCAACTGGAGAATCCCTTTCGTCACTGCATTTCCAGTACAGACTTGGGATTTCCACCATATCTGGAATTGTGAAGTACACATGCCATGCACTGTGGGACTCCTTAGCTGAAGAGTTTTTACCAGAGCCCACAACAGAGAGGTGGATTGAAATTGCTGACAAGTTTCAACAGATATGTCAGTTTCCCAACTGCTTGGGCGCTGTGGACGGGAAACATATCCGCATTGTAAAGCCAGCTGGATCGGGATCGGAATATTTCAATTACAAGAAATATTTTTCAATTGTCCTCATGGCCATCGCTGACGCGGAATACAAATTTATTGCGGTTGATATTGGGGCCTATGGCCGCTCCAATGACTCTCAAGTTTTCAAACTGTCTGCCATGGGGCGTAAACTGTATGGAAACACCTTCCAGTTCCCACCACCTAGACCGCTGCCGCAAACATCTGGTCCACCTATGCCATTTGTCTGTGTAGGGGATGAAGCCTTCCAGCTGTCAGAACAACTTTTGAAACCGTACTCTAGCAGAGGATTGACAAGACCAAAACGCATTTTTAATTACCGCCTCACAAGAGCAAGAAGAATGGTTGAATGTACCTTTGGTATTCTGACAGCCAAATGGCGGGTCCTATTGACTGCGATCAACCTCAAGACAGAAACTGTGGACGAGGTGATCAAAGCTTGCGTGGTACTCCACAATTTTGTTATCTGCAAGGAACCCATTTCCATTGAGGACACCTCTGAAGAAACCACCTTGCAAGATTACCATGACATTACCACTAGAAGTTCTGTGACGGTTTCAGTAATGAGGGACAATTTTGCACTATACTTTATGTCACCTCAAGGCAGAGTACACTGGCAGGATGACAGAGTGTGAAAGATTTGTGCCCTTAACCAAACTTGTGTACCTTCTGGACCAACAGTATATACCTTTGCCAACCAAAGTTGGCTATCTTGTCATGGTCTCTATTTTTAGCTTTAGGCCACAGGTGTGTACCTGGTTGTGTTTTATGCAAAGTATTTCACCTTTTAACAAAAGTTGTGTACATTGTTAGGAAATCACCAACAATAAACACAACTTTTCAGGTGAAATACTTTGCTTCAAACACAACCAGGAACACAACTGTGGGAAAAAGCTATAATTTACCCACAGTTATATACCTGGTTTTGAATACCTTTTTACCTTTTAAATACCCTGTATTTAACCTTTTTTTTAAACATATTTCGCCGCAGAAAGAAATGACAGACAACCAGTGTAAACGATAATTTAACTTTTATTTAAAATATTTTTTTTTGTGTAAACTGTTTTTAAAGTTAAAAAAACTTTTTTAATAAAGGTTTGAAACCAACTGGGCATTTTTATTACAAAACACATCATAAATCTGTGTAGTGTGGGGTGGAAATACTGCTGGAGGGGCTGCGGGACACTTCGACAATGGGAGTGTGGAGAGAGGACTGGGATCGTGGTGGGGAAGGAACAGTTAGAGGTGATGGTGTGGAAAAAGCTACAGAATGGGTGGACATGTGGGAGGCAGAAGAGGTGGTGGGCGGTGGAGTGGAGGGTTGGGCAGGGACTGTAGGAGCAGATGATGTTGATGGAAAGTTGTATGGGGAAGGAGTTTGGTATGGGGCAGGTTGCTGGAAGTGGGGAGATGTCTGGTACTGGGGAGGTTGCTGGTACTGGGGAGGTTGCTGGTACTGGGGAGGTTGCTGGTATGTAATAGGAGGGGGAGGATGGAAAGTGGCTGGAGGGGGTGCAGATGTAATAGGAGGGGGAGGATGGAAAGTGGCTGGAGGGGGTGCAGATGTAATAGGAGGGGGAGGATGGAAAGTGGCTGGAGGGGGTGCAGGTGGAGGAACTACAGTGGTGGGAGGTGGAGGTTGGGAGGTAACCTGCTGTAGAGCACTGTGGCACGAATGCATTACATGCATCTGCTGGGTAGGAGATAGTGTTGCCATGCGCCCCACAACAGACCTGAAAAAGGTGTGGTTTGGCGAAGATCTTGCTTCTGAATGCATGGTTTGCAGAAGTGTCTTCACCTCCAGAATGCTGGAGTTGATCTGCTGAAAGCCTGCGGAGATTTGCTCTGACAAGACTTTTAGACAGTTCTGGAAAGATGCATTCAGATGCAAGAACTCTGGCGCATAACTCTTTTCCTGACCCCTCTGCCGCTGCCGCCCAGTACCCGCAGGTGTACTAGAGGTGGCAGGGGCAGAAGGGTGGGGTAAAGGGAAAGCGATCTCCTCACCAGCAGCTTCATGTAATGTAGGCGGCCACGATGCTCCTGTGCTGGTGGATGGGACAGATGGGTCGAATGTGTGGGAAGGCTGGGAAGGTGCAGATGTACCGGGGCGATCGAAGTGTCCCTCGGTGCCGGTCTCCTCAGGGATCGCCTCAGAAGGGTCCAATCATGCAGGCTCCCGAGTGCTGCTCACCGTGCTGTGGAACAAAGAGAAAAAAAAAACAATTAAAATACTGACATGGTATGGCCCTGGCTGAAAAAAAAAAGTTACATCTAACATTTTTTTTCACATGTGGTGTGTAATATTTACCTTCTAGTGACCATTGTTTCCCGGAGGAACGACAGGGCTCGTTCGTACTTGTACTTGCTCCTGCGTCCTCCAGATCCACTCGGGGCCCGCATCTCTTTATTGAACTCCTTCTTGAAACGATCCCTCACAGACCGCCACCGCTTCACAATTCTGTTCCCTGAAACGAGAAAGGAGTGGTTAGTATACAACATCAGTGTTTCCCAAACTCCAGTCCTCATGGTCCCCAGGGGTCATGTTTTCAGGATTTCCATAGTAAATAGAAATCCTGAACACATGATCCGTGGGGACCACGAGGACTGGAGTTCGGGAAAAACTGGTTTACATCAAGCAACCGGTACTGTATATACTTACGCTCTGTAATCTGGGCCCGAACATCGAGGTCCTCCCAGCGGCCCACAAGGAGCGAACAGATTTCCTCCCAGAGTCGTCGGGTAACGATAAGGTCAGCGTGGCGGCGGTCAGCCATATTCCAGAGCGGCTCCCTTTCTCGGACGAGATCGATGAGGTGGTCCACATCGAGTCCTCCATCCTCACCGTCAGAGTCGGGAGCACGCTGTGAAGGCTGTTAAAGAAAAAGACAAAAATAACATAATTAGCCTCCACATAAGAAATGAAATAAAAAGTGCAAAAAAACAAAGCAAAAATATTTATACTTACACGCTGGTGACCGCCGCGTTGCTGTCGTCGACGACCCTGGGAGGCACTGCGAGGACCTCTTGGCCGAGCACCAGATTGGGAAGACTAGAGAAGAAAACAAAAAATGTTATGTCTTTGGATGTTGGCATTTGTTTGCTGTGTGTGGTCTGCAGAACATTGTTTTCTATGTGTTGTGTGTAGTGTGATGTTGTGTTTCTGCGTTTGGTGCAAAAAACTTACCAATTGTGAGCCCACTCCAGGTGTCTGTCCACCCCTTCCTTCTTCTTCTGGGAGCTCCTCTTCATCTTGTGATTCCTGTTTTGAAATAAAAGGCAATGAATAGACATATATTACAGAGATGATGGATTTTGGAAATAAAAACTTACCGTCAAACGCTGACGATGCGAGGGAGGGCTCCCAGAAGATGATGTGCTGTCTTCCTGGTGGCCACACTCCATGCCTGTGGGTGGTGTTCCAGCTGCTGCCATTGCTGCCAGTGATGCCATTTCTGCTGCTGCTGCTGCTGCTGCTGCATCTATTGGGCGGCTGTTGAATAAAGACAAACAAAGGGCCAATGAATATCTTGATATTCAATAGCCCTAGTTTGGAGGAATGGGGGATTTGATAATTACCGTCTCTCATCTGCTGCTGGACTCCCCTCCTCAGCATGTTCCATTTGCTGCTCCATTTGGGGTGGTGGTGGTGCTGATGGTGCTGCAGTGGTCTCCTGCCTTCTCCTGCGCTTGGTTGCTTTCTTGGGTGGCATGTTGGGTGTGGCTGTGGGTCCCACTGTCTTGCTTTTATATATGTCTTGTGGGCAGAGCTACTGAGCATGCTCAGACCAAAAAAAACGGATCCGGCCACCATCAGGCGCATTGCGGCGCTCATAGGCTTTCATTGTATGAAAAAGCCGGACACGCCGGATACGGCGTGTCCGTCTTTTTCGCCGGAGACAAAAAACGTTACAGTAGCCGTTTTTTCCAGACGCCGGATCGCGTCACATTGCCGGATCCGGTGAAAACCGGATGAAACGCATGGCCATCCGGCTCGATCCGGCTCTAATGCAAGTCAATGGGGGGGAAACCGGATCCGGCATTGCATTTCGCCGGATCCGGTTTCTGTCAAAAGCGCCGGATCGCACCTGACGGCGAAAACCTGATGTGTGAAAGAGGCCTTAGTGTACACTTTATATGCCTGTGTACCCTAAGCTTCGGTCACAGACCCCTCTGTGTATGCTGTATACACCCGTATACCCCCAGCTTCGGTCACAGACCCTGCATCTCTCACACTGTAGAACTGACGCCGGACACACACGGTAAAACTGTGGTCGACGGTCTCTCATCTCTCGCACTTAGGGTGTGTGTAGACGCTGCGGAATCCGCTGCAGATTAATCCGCACGGGTTTTGCAAAAACCGCAGATTATCTGCGGTTTTGCCTGCGGATTCACCATCTCCACAATGGTGGAGTAGGAACCCGCTGCGGATTCCGCAGAAAGAATTGACATGTCAATTCTTTCTGCGGTTTCAAAACCGCAGCAAATCCGCGCTGATTTTTCCGCAACGTCAGCACAGCAGTTTTTTTTTACCATTCATTTGAATGGTACTGTACACCGCAGCTAAAACTGCTGCGGGTCCGCAGCGGCCAAAACCGCTGCGGAAACGCAGCGGAATCCGCAGCGTGTGCACTTAGCCTTATACTGATAACACGAGAAGTGGTGAGTTCTCCTTCAATGGAAGTCTTCAAACAGAGGCTGGACAGACATCTGACTGGGATGATTTAGCGAATCCTGCTTTGAGCAGGGGGTTGGACCAGATGGCCCAGGAGGTCCCTTCCAACTCTACGATTCTATGATTCTATGAACATAAGATGGAGTCAGACGAACCCTCCTACAAACCGTGAGAACAAAGTCATTACTACAGGACTGTGTGAGAAAGGGATTTATTCTACAAGAAATGCTGGGGCCACAAATGAGAGACTCCGGGCCTCGTGGCTGGATACTCCGGGCCCCCAGCGTGTTAGGACCAGACGGCGTCTTTGTCCCTGGAGCTTCTCTACTCGGGATAATGAGACTCTGATTTTGGTCATCCGTATGGATAATGGAAATGGAATTACAAAGCTTCTCATAGACTTTCCATGTTACACACGGACGGCTCATGTACGGCACACAGACGGCACATGTACAGCACACGGATGGCACATGAACAGCACACGGACGGCTCATGTACAGCACACGGATGGCACATGTACAGCACACGGACGGCACATGTACAGCACACGGATGGCACATGTACAGCACACGGACAGCACATGTAAAGCACACGGACGGCACATGTACAGCACACGGACGGCTCATGTACAGCACACGGACGGCTCATGTACAGCACACGGACGGCTCATGTACAGCACACGGACGGCTCATGTACAGCACACGGACGGCACATGTACAGCACACGGACGGCACATGTACAGCACACGGACGGCACAGGTACAGCACACGGATGGCACATGTACAGCACACGGATGGCTCATGTACAGCACACGGATGGCTCATGTACATCACACAGACGGATCATGTACAGCACACAGACGGCACATGTACAGCACACGGATGGCTCATGTACAGCACATGGACGGCTCATGTACAGCACACGGATGGCACATGTACATCACACAGACGGCACATGTACAGCACACGGATGGCTCATGTACAGCACACGGACGGCTCATGTACAGCACATGGACGGCTCATGTACAGCACACGGACGGCACATGTACAGCACACGGACGGCACATATACAGCACACAGACGGCTCATGCACAGCACACGGACGGCTCATGCACGGCACACGGATGGCTCATGTACAGCACACGGACGGCCCATGTACAGCACACGGACGGCACATGTACAGCACACGGATGGCTCATGTACAGCACACGGACGGCTCATGCACGGCACACGGATGGCACATGTACATCACACAGACGGCACATGTACAGCACACGGATGGCTCATGTACAGCACACGGACGGCACATGTACTGCACACGGATGGCTCATGTACAGCACACGGACGGCACATGTACTGCACACGGATGGCTCATGTACAGCACATGGACGGCTCATGTACAGCACACGGACGGCACATGTACAGCACACAGACGGCTCATGCACAGCACACGGACGGCACATGTACAGCACACGGATGGCTCATGTACATCACACAGACGGATCATGTACAGCACACAGACGGCACATGTACAGCACACGGATGGCTCATGTACAGCACACGGACGGCTCATGCACGGCACACGGATGGCACATGTACATCACACAGACGGATCATGTACAGCACACAGACGGCACATGTACAGCACACGGATGGCTCATGTACAGCACACGGACGGCACATGTACTGCACACGGATGGCTCATGTACAGCACACGGACGGCACATGTACTGCACACGGATGGCTCATGTACAGCACATGGACGGCTCATGTACAGCACACGGACGGCACATGTACATCACACAGACGGATCATGTACAGCACACAGACGGCACATGTACAGCACACGGATGGCTCATGTACAGCACACGGACGGCTCATGCACGGCACACGGATGGCACATGTACAGCACACAGACGGATCATGTACAGCACACAGACGGCACATGTACAGCACACGGATGGCTCATGTACAGCACACGGACGACACATGTACAGCACATGGACGGCTCATGTACAGCACACGGACGGCACATGTACAGCACACAGACGGCTCATGCACAGCACACAGACGGCTCATGCACAGCACACAGACAGCTCATGCACGGCACACGGATGGCACATGTACATCACACAGACGGATCATGTACAGCACACAGACGGCACATGTACAGCACACGGATGGCTCATGTACAGCACACGGACGGCACATGTACTGCACACGGATGGCTCATGTACAGCACACGGACGGCACATGTACAGCACATGGACGGCTCATGTACAGCACACGGATAGCTCATGTACAGCACATGGACGGCTCATGTACAGCACACGGACGGCACATGTACAGCACACAGACGGCTCATGCACAGCACACGGACGGCTCATGCACGGCACACGGATGGCACATGTACATCACACAGACGGATCATGTACAGCACACAGACGGCACATGTACAGCACACGGATGGCTCATGTACAGCACACGGACGGCTCATGCACGGCACACGGATGGCACATGTACATCACACAGACGGATCATGTACAGCACACAGACGGCACATGTACAGCACACGGATGGCTCATGTACAGCACACGGACGGCACATGTACTGCACACGGATGGCTCATGTACAGCACACGGACGGCACATGTACTGCACACGGATGGCTCATGTACAGCACATGGACGGCTCATGTACAGCACACGGACGGCACATGTACAGCACACAGACGGCTCATGCACAGCACACGGACGGCTCATGCACGGCACATGTACAGCACACGGACGGCACACGGACGGCTCATGCACGGCACATGTACAGCACACGGACGGCACATGTACAGCACACGGACGGCACACGGACGGCACATGGACAGCACATGTACAGCACACGGACGGCACATGTATAGCACACAGACAGCACATGTACAGCACACGGACGGCACGTTTACATGGACTCATAGACTTGTATTGGCGCTTTGTCATCTGTGCCGATGGGGAAACACGGACATGAGAGCAGTACCGTAGGTCAAATAGGGGACACGTGGCATCTGTGAAAAACATGACAGGTCGTGTGAAGGGGCCGTACAGTCACATAATAGAAAACAGCAGAATAAAAAGTGATTAATAACAAGTCCTACATGTCCCCCAAGCTACTCTGCTAAATCCCCTCTGGCTCCGTGGCCGATGGTTCGGGGGCCCTGATGGTTATTATTCACTTTGCAGCTATAATATAAGGTGAAGCCACAAGACCCCTGCAGACCAGTGCTGAGGCTGACGGAGACCCCCGGAGCCACAAGACCACTGCATCCCAGTGCTGAGGCTTACAGAGAACCCCGGAGCCACAAGACCACTGCAGACCAGTGCTGAGACTAGCAGAGACCTCCCGCAGCCACAAGACCCCTGCAGCCCAGTGCTGAGACTGACAGAGACCCCCGGTGCCACAAGACCACTGCAGCCCAGTGCTGAGACTGACCCCCGGTGCCACAAGACACCTGCAGCCTAGTATTAATACTCCCGGAGACCCCCGGAGTCACAAGACCACTGCAGCCCAGTGTTGAGACTGGCGGACACCCCCGGTGCCACAAGACCCCTGCAGCCTAGTGCTAAGACTCACAGAGACCCCCTGGAGCCACAAGACCACTGGAGCCCATTGCTGAGACTAGCAGAGACCCCCAGAGCCAAGACTCCTGCAGCCCAGTGCTGAGACTGATGGAGACTCCTGGAGCCACAAGACTACTGCAGCCCAGTGCTAAGACTGTCAGAGACCTCCAGAGCCACAAGACCCCTGCAGCCCAGTGCTGAGACTCGCAGAGAACCCCGGAGCCACAAGACCACTGAAGCCAAGTGCTGAAACTGATGGAGACCCCTGGAGACCCAAGAACATTGCAGCCCAGTGCTAAGAATGACAGAGACCCACGGAGCCATAGAACACTGTAGCCCAGTTCTGAGACTGGCGGAGACCCCCGAAGTCCCAAGACCACTGGAGACCAGTGCTGAGACTGATGGAGAACCCTGGAGCCACAAGACCATTGCAGCTCAGTGCTAAACTGAAGGAGACCCCCGGAGCCACAAGACTATTGCAGCCCAGTGCTAAGTCTGGCAGAGACCCCC
Organism: Dendrobates tinctorius; assembly: GCF_039654945.1. Classification (NCBI taxonomy): domain Eukaryota; kingdom Metazoa; phylum Chordata; class Amphibia; order Anura; family Dendrobatidae; genus Dendrobates; species Dendrobates tinctorius. Next base: position 288,688 of record NW_027362032.1, on the reverse strand, counting down.
AGAGTCACAAGACCACTGGAGCCCAGTGTTGAGACTGACAGAGACCCCCAGAGCCACAAGACCCCTACAGCTCACTGTTGAGACTGGCGGAGAAGCCCGGAGCTTCACAACCACTGCAGCCCAATGCTAAGACTGACAGAGACACCTAAAGCCACAAGACCATTGCAGCCCAGTGCTAAGATTGACGGAGACCCCTGGAGCCACAAGACTATTGCAGCCCAGTGCTGAGACTGGCAGAGACCCCCCCGGAGCCACAAGAACACTGCAGCCCAATGCTAAGACTGACAGAGACCCCCGGAGCATCGGTGCTTGAGCAATGGGGGATTTATCAGTTCATGCTAATTATTTTTACATTCTCAGAAATCCCCTGTAGTGTCTGTTCACACTCACAATTTTTGCTGTGGATTGATCTACAGTGTTGGCAGGAAATATTCTGCTTTTTTGCAGCCTTTTCACTTACATTTTTGTGTCCCATTCATTTGAACAGGGAAAAAAACACTGCAGAAACTCTGAAAGACGACAGCAACAGATTTATACTGGCTGGTGTCCGTGTCTGGTCAGTGTCCGTGTTTGGCTGCTGTCCGTGTCTGGCTGGTGTCCGTGTTTGACTGCTGTCTGTGTCTGGCTGGTGTTTGTTTCTGGCCGGTGTACATGTCTGGCTGCTGTCCGTGTCTGGCTGCTGTCCGTGTCTGGCCACTGTCCGTGTCTGCCTGGTGTCCATGTCTGCCTGGTGTCCGTGTCTGGCCGCTCTCCGTGTCTGGCCGGTGTCCGTGTCTGCCCGGTGTCCATGTCTGGTCAGCGTCCGTGTCTGCCCAGTGTCCATGTCTGCCCAGTGTCTGTGTCTGGTTGGTGTCCGTGTCTGGATGCTGTCCATGTCTGGATACTGTCCGTGTCTGGCCGGTGTCCGTGTCTGGCCGGCGTCCGTGTCTGGCCGGTGTCCGTGTCTGGCCGCTGCACTGGGACAGGCCGGAATAGTATAGTAGACGGCATTATTCCACACAATAGGATATTAAGCCCTGTTCACACTGCGCTTCTGCAGTGCGTCCGGGGGCTCTGCCTGAATCCCTCTAAAATAGGAATCACATAAATCCCCGTTGGGGTCACAGACGGCACTGACACCAGCAGAGGTCAAAGGAATTTGCTTTTTTTCTGTAATTGACTGATTTATTTCCTTAGGCCGGGTGCACACAATCAGGAATTGGCAGCGCTTTGGACGCAGCACATGTCCGCTGCCGGCTATTGAACGCAGGTGACTCCACATGTGATTACTGAGCCGTGTGGATTCACTGCATACAATAGATTGTAGGGTGAGATTTATCGCATCTCCACAAGATAAATAGACATGTTGTGATCTGGAAAGACGCCGCCGCATGTCCGTCTCTAAAGAAGGGAATGTAGATTGTGAGCCTCATTGGGGACAATGCCACTAATGTCTGTAAAGCGCTGTGGAATTAATAGCGCTATATAAATGAGTAAAAATATATAAACTGCGGGGGTTCTGGCCTTTCACAAAATGTCAGCAGAGCCCCGGCAGCACCGTACACCCGCAGCGAAGCGCCACACATCTGAACGCCCCCTCATCCCAGCCTGCAGCAACGCTCCACTCTTGCTTCCTCTAGCAGCGACCCTGGGACCTCGCATCACCGCAGTCACCACCCCTGGTAAGTAACTTATTAAAAAAAGTTATTTTCCTTTTCCTCTCTTCAAAATTTGGGGTGCGTCTTATAATCCGGAGCGTTTTATAATCAGTAAAATACAGTAAACTACTGATCCCTATTATGGCGACACTACAATTACAGGACTATATATGCAGCACATATACACAGATACACACTATACATGTACACACATTATATATACTTTATAAATATAGAAACATACACTATATGCTGTACATACAGTACACACATACTGTGTATATAAAGTATAAACACACAGAAACAGTCAGTTTATATATAGTATATACAGTATGCTCACATACATATACAGTTTAGATATTTACAGAATACAGTGCACACAAGCAGTATACAAGTATAACATACATACACATACCATATACTGTATGTACATGTATATATACATTATATATAAACTCACATGCACCACAGATATGCACACACATACTAATACACATATACAGGCACACACACTATATACTGCACATGTACACGCACAGATACACATATACATGTATACTTACCAGGTTCCACTCCTGTGTCTCCATTCAATGTCAGCAAGCAGTTAATCCTGAATGCTATCTCTGTGTTTTCAACTCTGCAAGCTTCTATATGGTAACCAGCTTTTCCAGTCTCTGCTCTGAATCCACTCCTGTGTCTCCATTCAATGTCAGCAAGCAGTTAATCCTTAATGCTATCTCTGTGTTTTCAACTCTGCAAGCTTATATATGGTATATAGTTTTTTTCAACTTACTCTGCTTGTCCCCTTATGTTGTGAGGTCAAGAAACTTTTCAAAGTGCTTTATGATCCATGTAGTGCTGGACATGTGTTTATTTGACCACAACATTTTATTGGGTCCTGGTGTCTCAATTTAGTGTGATTGATTAACGAGAAGAGAGAGAGGCCAAAAAAAAAAAAAGTTCTAAGTCTTATCCTCCTATATATTCAGACATAGCTTGGGGATAGCATTTATGCACACTTTATCCAAGTACAGTTTATCAAAGTACTGGCAGTTATAACATGGCAGTTAGACAGGGCAGGAGATAGGTAAGACATTTATATACATCTACTCCCTGTACATTAGGAGTGCAACAAATATATACCATATGCATTTGTGTAATTTTAATCCTGGCCACTGCATTCACACACATCCACCGCCCTGGCATTAACTCTCTACACTCCATCCACATTGGCCCCTCGCTTCTTTCCTCTCCTATGTATAGCACTCATGCTCTTTTCACATTGTTAAATTGCACAGATCCAGTCAGTCCCACCATTCAACATCAGAGACGCTCTCACAAATCAATTAACCATCTGCTCACTCTTTCTATCCTCCTTCTCCTAGTCGCAGGAGACATTGCTCCCAACCCTGGTCCCCCATGTTATAGAGAGTCAAACCCCCCGACTGCTACACTCAGAAACCCCTCTAATCTTATTAATATTCCCTGCATGCCATCTGTCTCTCTTAATTGTGCACTTTGGAATTCTCGCTCAGTGTGTAACAAACTCTCCTTCATTCATGACTTTTTCCTTTCTAATTCTCTTAACCTCCTGGCTCTTACTGAAACCTGGATCCAGCAGTCAGACACTACCGCTGCTGCTGCTCTTTCATACGGGGGGCTTCACTTCTCTCATACCCCAAGATCAGACAGTAGAGCTGGTGGAGGCGTTGGTCTGCTCCTATCACCAAAATGTACCTTTCAGGTTATCCCTCAAGTACCCTCACTTGTCTTCCCTTCTTTTGAGGTCCATGCCGTCAGACTCTACACCCCCTTCTCCATGCGAGTGGCGGTGGTGTATCGTCCTCCCGGCCCCTCCCATCAGTTCCTGGATCATTTTGCCACTTGGCTTCCACATTTTCTCTCCTGTGACATCCCTACCCTCATCATGGGAGATTTCAACATCCCCATTGCTCTTCCCCTCTCACCATCTGCTACTCACCTTTTATCTCTAACCTCCTCGTTTGGCCTTTCGCAGCTTACTAATTCTCCAACGCATGAAGACGGAAACTCCCTCGACTTGGTCTTCTCTCGGCTTTGTGCAGTGGATGATTTTGCAAACTCCCCTCTCCCGCTCTCTGACCACAATCTTCTTTCATTCTCTATCAAGAACTGCCAGGCTGCTCAGGTCACCCCCACTGTCCAGACTTATAGAAACATACAGGCCATTAACACCCAGAAACTTATGAAGAACTTGCAGTCTTCATTGGCCCCTATCTCCTCCCTCTCATGTCCTGATTCTGCATTGAAGCATTACAATGAAACACTTCAAACTGCCCTGGATGAATTTGCACCCCCTATAAATAGAACACCACAACGCAGACGGCGACAACCCTGGCACACGGTGCAAACACGTTTCCTGCAGCGGTGCTCCAGGTGCGCCGAACGTCTGTGGAGAAAATCCAATCTACACGAAGATTTCATCCATTTTAAGTTTATGCTTAGAACATACAACACTGCCCTTCACCTCTCCAAACAAACCTATTTCAACACCCTCATCACCTCACTGTCCAATAACCCGAAACGTCTCTTTGACACTTTTCATTCTCTACTCAATCCAAGAGTACAGGCCCCAACCACGGAGCTCCGAGCTGACGATCTGGCCAATTACTTCAAAGAAAAAATTGACCAGATCCGACAGGAAATTATCTCCCAATCACCTCATACCATGCACTGTCCTCCCTCCCCCACTGCATCTAACTCACTCTCTGATTTTGAACCAGTCACAGAAGAAGAAGTAAGCAGGCTCCTTACATCTTCTCGCCCAACTACTTGCACCAGTGACCCATTTCTGTCACAGCTCCTCCAGTCCCTTTCCCCTGCTGTCACCCCTCACCTAACTAAAATATTTAACCTCTCTCTCTCTTCTGGTATTTTTCCCTCCTCATTTAAGCATGCCATCTTACATCCACTACTTAAAAAACCATCCCTCGACCAAAACTGTGCCGCTAACTATAGACCTGTCTCTAATCTTCCCTTCATCTCTAAACTCCTGGAACGCCTGGTCCACTCCCGTCTTATCCGCTATCTCTCAGAAAACTCTCTTCTCGACCCTCTCCAATCCGGTTTCCGCTCTTTACACTCCACTGAAACTGCCCTCACTAAAGTCTCCAATGATCTGCTAACAGCTAAATCAAATGGTCACTACTCCATGCTAATTCTCTTGGATCTCTCTGCAGCATTCGACACTGTGGATCATCAGCTCCTCCTCACTATGCTCCGTTCCATTGGCCTCAAGGATACCGTTCTCTCCTGGTTCTCCTCCTATCTCTCCGACCGCTCCTTTACTGTATCTTTTGCCAGTTCCTCCTCCTCTCATCTTCCCCTTACTGTTGGGGTCCCCCAAGGATCGGTTCTAGGCCCCCTCCTCTTCTCCTTGTACACTGCCCCTATTGGTCAAACAATCAGTAGATTTGGTTTCCAGTACCATCTCTATGCTGATGACACCCAATTATACGCTTCTTCTCCTGACATCACGCCAGCCTTTCTAGAAAACACCGGCGATTGTCTAAACGCTGTGTCTAATATCATGTCCTCACTATATCTGAAACTGAACCTGTCAAAGACTGAACTCCTGGTGTTTCCTCCCTCTACTAATGTACCTATACCCGACATTGCCATTTCTGTGTGTGGTTCCACTATTACTCCCCAGCAACAGGACCGCTGTCTTGGGGTCATACTTGATTCCGAGCTTTCCTTTGCCCCCCACATTCGATCACTGGCTCGCTCTTGTCATCTGCACCTCAAAAACATTTCTAGAATTCGACCTTTTCTTACCTTTGACTCTGCAAAAACTCTTACTGTTTCTCTTATTCATTCTTGTCTCGACTATTGTAACTCTCTTCTAATCGGTCTCCCTCTTACCAAACTCTCCCCTCTCCAATCTGTCTTGAATGCTGCAGCCAGGATCATATTCCTCACCAATCGTTACACCGATGCCTCTACCTTGTGCCAGTCATTACACTGGCTACCCATCCACTCCAGAATTCAGTATAAACTTATTACCCTCACTCACAAAGCCCTCCATGGCTCAGCACCACCCTACATCTCCTCCCTTGTTTCAGTATACCACCCTACCCGCGCCCTCCATTCTGCTGATGACCTGAGGTTAGCATCCTCAATAGTCAGAACCTCCCACTCCCGTCTCCAAGACTTTACACGTGCCGCGCCAATTCTTTGGAATGCACATCCCAGGTCAATACGATTAGTCCCCAATCCCCACAATTTTAAGCGTGTCCTGAAAACGCATTTATTCAGACTGGCCTATCGCCTCAACACATTAACCTAATCTATCCCTGTGTGGCAGAGCCAAAAGTTTTACCATAACCAGGTTCCCCGCATCATTCTCCCACATGCTTTATGCATCCATTAGCCCTCTGTGTCCGTACTGTCACACACCTAACATTATGGCTGGTCCATACAATCAGGGCAACTGTTACCACCCACCTTTCATGTCTACCTCTTTCCTCATAGACTGTAAGCTTGCGAGCAGGGCCCTCTTTCCTCTTGGTATTTGCTATAATCTACTGTATGTGATTATTGTTATGCTGTAATGTCTATTGTCTGTACAAATCCCCTCTGAAATGTAAAGTGCTGCGGAATATGTCGGCGCTATAAAAATAAAATTTATTATTATTATTATTATTCTGTGGTTTCACTTGCACAGATCCATTCCCAGGACAGTGCTTTATGAGCAGCCATGATGTGGACTCAGGAGGAGATGACACAGACACACAGGGCTGCAGGCATCTTCCTGGCCATGCTTTGATCTCTGCTGTGTTGTAATCGGCCCCTTCCCACTCACTCTCAACTTCTAACCTGACTGTAGGGAGAAAGAGAGAGAGGGGCTGGAGGGGGGTTTAGGAGAGATGCTCCGGGACTACAGAGGATGCACAGCGTTATTGACTGCTGTAAACCGTCTACTATAGAGCGAAATTGGGATTTATATCATTGTAACCGGTTGTTGTATTGTTTACTGGTTTTTCTTTTTTTTAGTGTTTTTCTCACAGTTTGTGCAAGAAAAACAAAATGTTAGTAATTCTTTGTTTTGTTCAATAAAATTTATCTGATTGAAAAAAGAAAGGTGATAAAGTTGTTAATAGATGAAACGATAGAAAATACCAAGATCACATGAGAAGGTGCTCGTATGAATTCACAGATAAATGTGGTTGCTCATTGACAAGGAGGTTATATCCATGCATGCAAGGGACATATGTATCCAAAATAAAAGAGGCACCCGGGCCAGAAATTCATAACCCCTCTGACACAGCTGAGGCATGTTGTTGCTGTTATAGCTCGCTCTATAATATCCATGGATAATACCACGACATGCCACCTAATATTCTGGAAAGAAAAATTGACAAATATATTATGGACGCTGCTCTTCCTTCCTTACAGACCCCTGAGCAGGAGGAACTAGACAAAGCTGTCACTGAGGAAGAGATCGGAGAGGCCATTACATCATTCCCTATCGGGAAGAGCCCTGGGCCGGATGGAGGCAATAATAGATTTTATAAGATGTTTGCACCCCAGTTATTACCATTTTAGGAGAAGTGATCAGTAATATCTCAGAAGACTCCCTCTCTGCCCCTTAATTACTTGAGGCTGACATAACATTGTTTCTGAAAGCCTGGAGAAGAACCAAATGTCGGCCCTAATTTTCATCCAATATCACTAATTACTGTAGATGTGAAAATATTCTCTAAAGTGATTACAGCCCGGCTCTCCCACTACCTGCCCTCAATTGTTACCGATCATCAGGTTGGCTTTATTAAGGACAGAGAAGCTCGTGAGAAAACATTGTTATTAATGTCACATGCGGAAACCCCGGGGATCCCAATGTGCCTTGTTTCTGCCGACACTGAAGAAGCGTTGGACATAGAGCCCGGACTTTCTTGAAGATCACCCTACGACATATTGGGTTGGGCCTTTTCTTGTTATGTATCATTCTCTCCTTATACACTGACCCTAAACTGATAATTAGGGGAGACGGCCTTCTATCTGACACATTATCTATTAATAATGGGACGAGGCGAGGGCGCCCCTCATCACTTCTCCTATACACACCGGTGATGGAGCAGTTAGTGGTGGCATTACGTATAAATCCCGATATTAGTGGGTCACTATCGGCTCACAGCTCTATACACTCGCTCTATACACAGGTGACTTGTGGCTCTATGTTTCACCCCAATGATCTCATTTCCCTCTGTAATAAAGGAATTCGGAGATTTCGGCCATGGAAGGAATTTTATAGTCAACTACTCTAAATCAGAAGCCATGAACATAACGCTGACCTGACACAACTAATTTCTATCTTTCCCTTTAAGTGGCAGAAAGACGCAATTAACCCCTTCATGCTGCGGCCCATTTTCGTTTTTTTGTTTCTGTTTTTCCCTTCCCTTCTTCCCAGAGCCATAACTCTTTATCTCTCTGGCCACATAGACATATGAGGCTTGATGTTTGCGGGGCGAGTTGTACTTTTCAATGACTCCCTTAATTTTACCACATAGTGTACTCAAAAACGAGGAAAAAATTCCAAGTGCGGTGAAATTGTGAAAAAAACAATTCTGACATTGTTTATTGTGAATTGTTTTTGTACATTTTGTGGTAAAATTGACCATGTAATATGATTCTCCTCATCACTATGATTACGGCAACACCAAACATGTCCGGTTTTTATTATTCTTTTAGTGGAGAAAAAAAAATCTGAGGTTTGGAAAGAAACATTTTTGGAGCAGTTTCTCCATTTCCCGAGCCCCGTAACATTGTTATTTTCCTCCGGTGGAGCTGTATGATGGATTATTTTCTGCAGGACGAGATAACATTTTTATTAGTACAATTGTGATCGCTCGTTACAGCATTTTTTGTGGAATTGTGCCATCCATAAATACGTAATTTTGTCATTCTCAATGTTTTCTATTTCCGGTGTTTACTGATCAGGTTAATTGTTTTTATGTTTTTTTACAGAGGGGTAAAAGACACACAGGCAGTGCTGTACAAAAACCACAGATAATGTAACAAAAAAGAACAGCGAGCACTGAAGGAGATAAAAACTGCCAAGATCCTGTTATTAGAGAAGCCGATAAAGGCAATAATGTAGTGTTAGTAGCAATGGACAATATAGTAAGGAGCAGAAAGACAGCGATCAGAGAGCAGCACAGAGAAAAACAAGCGCTGATCCCACAAATAACGAGAAGGAACAACTAAGATCTTCTCTGAGATTTCACATAGAGAAGGGACGATTGTCTAAGGAATATCAGAGAAACTCTTCCCTGAATTTCCACACAAGCCGCATTGGTGTTATATTCCTAAAGTCCACAAAGACGCAGCGCCCCCACCAGGCCGCCCGATAGTGTGCGGGGTCGGATCAGTAACAGAATCTTTCTCTACATTTATAGACCGGTGTCTGAGACCATTACTGAGAATAGCACCTGCTCACATCAAGGACACCGGAGATTTATAGAGAATTGTGTCCGGTATAGATTGGCAGGAGGGTTATAAATTGGCTTTGATCGACGTCGGGAGCTTGTACGCACGAATTCCACAAATCACAGGACTGGAAGCAATAAAAAATCTATGGAAAAAACTGCTGAAACAGATGACTATATTGCATTCATCCTGGAAAGCCTGAATGTTATATTGTCCCATAAGGCCTTCTCTTTTGGGAGCAGCTGGTCCACCCAGATGACGGGGACAGCGATGGGGACACCAGATGATCGCAGATTCGCTAATTTGTTCTTGTCAGACTTTGAAAATAAATATATTTATAGTGTAAAACCCACCTGACACCTCCGTGGATGATGTGTTTCTGGTGTGGGCTGGGACAGAAAGGGGTTAATGATTTCATGAAATATTTGAACGAGGAGAATAAGGTTAATATGAGATTTATTCACAATTTGCACAGAATAACTTAGATTTCTTAGGTGTGAATATTATCTGCCATGGTCTCTCTGAATTCACCCTTATTTCTACTGGTGAAATTTTCCCAACCAAAACTCCCATGTCATGTTCCACCAGTTATGTCACATACGTGATTATATGCTCATACCAGAAATTATATGTGGGAAGGACGACCCAACCCCTCCACAAAAGGCTGAACTCACACCGTCCCAATACTCCATAGGGTTTTCTCCAACATGGGCTTTCACGTCACTGCACCATCAAACACCAGAAAGATTCCACACAACTGAGAATATTCCCCACAGAGGAGATTCCCCCACAGGGTCAGAATCGCATTGGACAACTACATCGGGAAGAAATCTTCTGGATTTATAAACTAAACCCCCTTACTCCAAATGGCCTCAGTGAGATTACAGATGTTACAGAGGCTCCTGCTGCACCAGCCTGGGATAAGTCAGATCATCGCCGGATCCCCGAACACCTCCTGTGACCCGGCTCCACCAGCGCTGCCGACCCCCCCCCCGGGTTTACTGAATTCAGACTGTGGGACAGACCCCCATTTGATGCATTAACTTTTGCCCTATTATCCTTCTGAAAATTTGGGGTTCGTCTTATGGTCCAGTGCGGCTTATAGTCCATACCAATGAAGGGACTGCTGGGACGGTAACGGGGTCCATCTGAGACCCCAATGCAGAAGCCACATGTCCTGAGAACTGGACCTGCTGGACCACAAATTGTCATTTCTCCAGGATACCAAATAAATAGTTGTTACGTAGACCCTGGAGACCCTGTCTGACATGCTCAGCATGCTCCTCCAGAGGACGGGAGTAACTCACTATATCATCCAGGAAAATTACCACAAATCTACCAATCAGTGAGAAAAATATAATTACTGACATTGTCACAGACTGCCGGAGCATTGGTTACCCCGAATGGCGGCATCAGGTTCGGTTTTCTTACAATGAATATTGGATTTATGTTGGGGCCCCCTGTCCCTGACAGCCGGTGTCATTTCCCCTACAGAGGCTAATCCACAAGGACACTGAGGAGCGAGACTCGGGCGAGTTTCTCCCAAGTGTGACCCCGGCCTCAGCCGGACTCTGGAAGGGGGGAAATAACCGAGATTTGGGCATTTTAGCTCCTGGTGTGGAGTCGATAGCACAATCATATGCCGCCATATAGTAGACGGCCGGTAACTGGTGAGAATTCCCTCATGTGTGGGGTCTATTTCCCTCCAGAGAAATCACACGTTATATTCCACACATAACACTGTGTAGAGAAGGCGGCGCGGGGTAATTGTGCCAGTAGTGAGGGGCGAATAATGGCGGGAATGTCACTGACTGAGGAGAAGGCTCCATGGAGCATCTTCACTCCGGAGATCATGTGACCCCTGACTCCTCCCCTCCTGTGACCTCATCACAGGTCCTGTGCACAGAGCAGCCATATATGTGGAGTGCGGCTCTGCAGGTTAGTGATGGGCAGTCCGGCTCTTCTGGCTCCTTTCCCCATTTTTCTCCCTCCTGTCCCTTCACTATAAAGCCTGGGCCTCATTATACAGCTGTACAGGGGTCTAGTGAAGGCTTTTTAGCCCTTTCCTCAGTCTGTAGCTCCTGGGAACAGGCCCTCACTCCTGTCCCTTCACTATAAAGCCTGGGCCTCATTATACAGCTGTACAGGGGTCTAGTGAAGGCCTTTTAGCCCTTTCCTCAGTCTGTAGCTCCTGGGAAGAGGCCCTCACTCCTGTCCCTTCACTATAAAGCCTGGGCCTCATTATACAGCTGTACAGGGGTCTAGTGAAGGTTTTTTAGCCCTTTCCTCAGTCTGTAGCTCCTGGGCACAGGCCCTCACTCCTGTCCCTTCACTATAATGCCTGGGCCTCATTATACAGCTGTACAGGGGTCTAGTGAAGGCTTTTTAGCCCTTTCCTCAGACTGTAGCTCCTGGGAACAGGCCCTCACTCCTGTCCCTTCACTATAAAGCCTGCGCCTCATTATACAGCTGTACAGGGGTCTAGTGAAGGCTTTTTAGCCCTTTCCTCAGTCTGTAGCTCCTGGGAACAGGCCCTCACTCCTGTCCCTTCACTATAAAGCCTGGGCCTCATAATACAGCTGTACAGGGGTCTAGTGAAGGCTTTTTAGCCCTTTCCTCAGTCTGTAGCTCCGGGGAACAGGCCCTCACTCCTGTCCCTTCACTATAAAGCCTGGGTCTCATTATACAGCTGTACAGGGGTCTAGTGAAGGCTTTTTAGCCCTTTCCTCAGTCTGTAGCTCCTGGGCACAGGCCCTCACTCCTGTCCCTTCACTATAACGCCTGGGCCTCATTATACAGCTGTACAGGGGTCTAGTGAAGGCTTTTTAGCCCTTTCCTCAGACTGTAGCTCCTGGGAACAGGCCCTCACTCCTATCCCTTCACTATAAAGCCTGCGCCTCATTATACAGCTGTACAGGGGTCTAGTGAAGGCTTTTTAGCCCTTTCCTCAGTCTGTAGCTCCTGGGAACAGGCCCTCACTCCTGTCCCTTCACTATAAAGCCTGGGCCTCATAATACAGCTGTACAGGGGTCTAGTGAAGGCTTTTTAGCCCTTTCCTCAGTCTGTAGCTCCGGGGAACAGGCCCTCACTCCTGTCCCTTCACTATAAAGCCTGGGCCTCATTATACAGCTGTACAGGGGTCTAGTGAAGGCTTTTTAGCCCTTTCCTCAGACTGTAGCTCCTGGGAACAGGCCCTCACTCCTGTCCCTTCACTATAAAGCCTGCGCCTCATTATACAGCTGTACAGGGGTCTAGTGAAGGCTTTTTAGCCCTTTCCTCAGTCTGTAGCTCCTGGGAACAGGCCCTCACTCCTGTCCCTTCACTATAAAGCCTGGGCCTCATTATACAGCTGTACAGGGGTCTAGTGAAGGCTTTTAAGCCCTTTCCTCAGTCTGTAGCTCCTGGGAACAGGCCCTCACTACTGTCCCTTCACAATAAAGCCTGGGCCTCATTATACAGCTGTACAGGGGTCTAGTGAAGGCTTTTTAGCCCTTTCCTCAGTCTGTAGCTCCTGGGAACAGGCCCTCACTCCTGTCCCTTCACTATAAAGCCTGGGCCTCATTATACAGCTGTACAGGGGTCTAGTGAAGGCTTTTTAGCCCTTTCCTCAGACTGTAGCTCCTGGGAACAGGCCCTCACTCCTGTCCCTTCACTATAAAGCCTGCGCCTCATTATACAGCTGTACAGGGGTCTAGTGAAGGCTTTTTAGCCCTTTCCTCAGTCTGTAGCTCCTGGGAACAGGCCCTCACTCCTGTCCCTTCACTATAAAGCCTGGGCCTCATTATACAGCTGTACAGGGGTCTAGTGAAGGCTTTTTAGCCCTTTCCTCATACTGTAGCTCCTGGGCACAGGCCCTCACTCCTTCCCTTCACTATAAAGCCTGGGCCTCATTATACAGCTGTACAGGGGTCTAGTGAAGGCTTTTTAGCCCTTTCCTCAGTCTGTAGCTCCTGGGAACAGGCCCTCACTCCTGTCCCTTCACTATAAAGCCTGGGCCTCATTATACAGCTGTACAGGGGTCTAGTGAAGGCTTTTTAGCCCTTTCCTCATACTGTAGCTCCTGGGAACAGGCCCTCACTCCTGTCCCTTCACTATAAAGCCTGGGCCTCATTATACAGCTGTACAGGGGTCTAGTGAAGGCTTTTTAGCCCTTTCCTCATACTGTAGCTCCTGGGAACAGGCCCTCACTCCTGTCCCTTCACTATAACACCTGGGCCTCATTATACAGCTGTACAATGGTCTAGTGAAGGCTTTTAACCCCTTTCCACTGAAGGTACTGTCACACTTAGCGATGCACCAGCGATCCCGACCAGCAATATGACGCGGTCAGGATCGCTGGTGCATCGCTAAGTGGTCGCTAGTGAGCTGCCACACAGGCAGATCTCACCAGCGACATCGCTGGGGACAGGGGTCGCTACTTACCTGTCACACCAGGTGATCCTGCGTCCTCCCGCCCGCATCCACGCTCGTCACTCGTCGTGACAGCAGGAAGCGCCGCAGGAAGCAGACGACAAGAAACAGTCCAGCCTGTTCTAGCGCGATCAGCGATAACCAGCGGGGGAGCGGGTTGTAGATAAGTATCAGACACAGTGATTTCGCTAGCAATATCGCTATAACGTCACAAGTTATAGTGATATTGCTAGCGATATCTCTTAGTGTGACATGCCCTTGACTGTAGCTCCTGGGCACAGGTCCTCACTCCTGTCCCTTCACTATAAAGCCTGGGCCTCATTATACAGCTGTACAGGGGTCTAGTGAAGGCTTTTTAGCCCTTTCCTCAGACTGTAGCTCCTGGGAACAGGCCCTCACTCCTGTCCCTTCACTATAAAGCCTGGGCCTCATTATACAGCTGTACAGGGGTCTAGTGAAGGCTTTTTAACCCTTTCCTCAGACTGTAGCTCCTGGGAACAGGCTCTCACTCCTGTCCCTTCACTATAAAGCCTGGGCCTCATTATACAGCTGTACAGGGGTCTAGTGAAGGCTTTTTAGCCCTTTCCTCAGACTGTAGCTCCTGGTCACCATGTGATCTCACCATAACCCTAACAAGCTAATTAACGTGTAAAATCTTGGTCAAAATTATCTCAGTACACAAATCTCCCAGGATGCCCAAAGTTTTGCATCACCCCTTTTTCCTTTTTGCAATTATGAAATTGTAAAAAAGTCTATATATATATTTTTTTTTATTATTGTTGCCTAAAATACAAAGGCCATGTGTCATCTTAGAGGTTCGGCCTTTTAGAGATCATTTCATCTTCGTCTTACTACTGCTCACAATAACGGTCATTTTGACCAGGGGCGCCCACACTTTTACATGCCTTTGTCAATGCTTCGTCCTTTTGGTGCTCAATATTTAATAGGTTCTTGCTATTAAACTTAATGAAAAGTTTGGTGAATTTCTTTGAGCTGTTATTACTAGAGATGAGCGAATATTGTCGGAGAAGTTGTTATTGGCTAATATCGCTTACCGAATAGCTGCATCGGGACCCCGGATCCCTGGAGCGCTCCCGATAATCAGCTGCATGTGTCGCCCTCCATGCAGGTGCTGTGACTATCACACAGCGCGACACACGCAGCTGATTATCGGGAGCGCTCCAGCACACTGAGTCCTGCACACCCTGAGGCCCCTGATCATGTGACCCCTGCCTCCTCCCCTCCTGTGACCTCATCACAGGTCCTGTGTGCACAGAGCAGTCATATATGTGGCAGACACTCCTGGATCTTCTGCTTTCTGGGCCAGTTCCTCCTGTGAGACCTATTAACCCTTTCGCTCCCTGTATTCTCCTTTCTCACAGGACAATATCTGAATTCGGACAGTGTGACAGGAATATAAGCAATGTGGAAGGAAAAAATGACAATTTTACTTTTTTCCTCACAAAAATGTGACTTTGCCCCAAAATTGGCAGCGTAACAAATCCTTATTTTCCCCACTGTAGTTTGTAGACTCCATATACAGATCCCTTAAGTGCGAATGGATGTTGCAGGCAGCAGATCGCTCTCCACGGCGTCTCCAGACTCTGTCACGTCTGTCACATGTGCTCAGTGTGAACCTGCTTTCATCTGTGAAAAGCACAGGGCGCCAGTGGTGAATTTGCCAATCCTGGTGTTCTGTGGCAAATGCCAAGTGTCCTGTACGGTGTTGGGCTGTGAGCACAACCCCCATCTGTGGATATCGGGACCTCAGACCATCCTAATGGAGTCAGTTTCTAAACGTTTGTGCAGACACATGTTCATTTGTGGCCTGCTGAGTATCATTTTGCAGGTCTCTGGCAGTGCTCCTCCTGTTCCTTCTTGCACAAAGGGGGAGGTAGTGGTCCTGCTGCTGGGTTGTTGCCCTCATACGGCCCCCTCCACATGTCCTGATGTACTGGCCTGTCTCCTGGTAACACCACCAGCCTCTGGACACTACACTGTCAGACACAGTAAACCTTCTTGCCACAGCTCACATTGATGTGCCATCCTGGATGAGCTGCACTACCTGAGCCACTTGTGTGGGTTGTAGAAGTCCGTCTCATGCTACCACAAGTGTGAAAACACAACCAACATTCAAAAGTGACCAAAACGTCAGCCAGAAAGCATTGGTACTGAGATGTGGTCTGTGGTCCCCACCTGCAGAACCACTCCTTTATTGAGGGTGTCTTGATAATTGCCAATAATTTTATCTGTTGTCTATTCCATTTGCACAACAGCATGTGAAATTGATTGTCAATCAGTGTTGCTTCCTAAGTGGACAGTTTGATTTCACAGAAGTTTGATTTACTTGGAGCTATATTCTGTTGTTTAAGTGTTCCCTTTATTTTTTGAACCGTGTATATAGATGGATAGATTTTTTTTTTCTTTGCATTGGAGGGTCCAATTCCAGCTATTGCTGTGGGATCTGTGATTTCTATCTACTCCACTGTGTACAGGATAATAGAGTATAATAAAGTAGTTATGGCCGTGACGTAACTAACATTGTGCAGTGACTCTGCTTTCCATATAGTGATGGATATTTCTTGTTGGTGAAACTGTGATTTTTTTCCACTTTAAGCCTTTTTTAAACCCCTCTGATCAGTGCGATCATACAACATACAAGCCTCTGATGGCTCCGGTGATGCCCTGTACTCCTGTAGTGCCGTGTATCATCACTGCCTGTCAGTGTAATACTAACGGCCCCATACACATGAGATCAGAGTTGGCTGAGCGGTCATTTGGCAGACGGCGATCTCTCCCGACTCCCCCATACACACAAATATTCCAGCTTTCCTGTGGTCTGTATGAGAGAGTCGCCTCCAGACTCCTCTAGAGGAGTATTATGTACACGAAGAACAGACGGATTATCCTCTGAAATTCAGGATGCCGATTCCTTCTCTGCCCTGACATCATCTGTCGGGAGGCCCCGAAATACATTATATGGTCGGCCAAACCCCCCGAAATCAGAGCTT
Source organism: Dendrobates tinctorius (assembly GCF_039654945.1). Lineage (NCBI taxonomy): Eukaryota > Metazoa > Chordata > Amphibia > Anura > Dendrobatidae > Dendrobates > Dendrobates tinctorius. The sequence continues at coordinate 272,163 of NW_027362032.1, read as the reverse complement.
TCATGGAACTTTAGTCTAATGTGTATGGGGGGTTATAAGGTAACTTATTGGACGCTGTCTCTGGCCCGGCCTAATAGACCTTCATAAATTGCAGCCCAGACCCCATTATTAGGCATGTAAGTATCGCAGTAACTAGGCCGCCCCATACTATCGAGTACTTGGAGGCGGGGGGCATTCAGCCAAACTCTGTCACACCTTCTTAGATGCCATGTTTGCTTCTCACAGCAGCAAGTGGTTAAACTGTCAGGGTTTTTGTTGAAGCCTCATCTGTGCCGTCCCTGCGGTGTACATCTATGTTCTGGGGCCCAAAAAGATTAATTTCTTTTTAATAAATGTTTAATTGTTAAAAATTATAAAATGTGTCTTCTGCTTTTTGCATATTTTTTTCTTCTTACAAGAATTGTTGGAGCCAATTTTCTTTAGAAACATTTTAATATCGGCTTTTTCTGGAGTTTTTCTTGTAATATAGGAAAGCCTCAGGCCAGAAATAAACCCCATAAATCACTGTACATGGAGACTTTGGTATCAGATCATTTCTGTCCGTTGTGTTTGTGAAAACTAAAAATCTTTTCTAAAAGCCTCAAACTTCTGTGTGTGACTCAGAGCTGAGATCTAACGGGAGAGAAGATTCCAGTGCGGGGAAGATGGGAAACATTCATATAGACGGCCGGTGGGGATGGAGGCAGTGACCGACTCTGGCCAAACCTGTCTCTAGAGCCGTAGTAGAAGATGAAGATGTTGTCCTCATCATGAAGGAGTTATTTCTCATGTCGCGTGTAATGAATCTCTCCTGCAGTATTGCTAATGCCGATTCCAGTGTCGGTAAATGAGACGAGAATTAGCGTTATGGAAGATGAGTCTATGAGGAACGTGTTCAGCTGCCGACTCCGAGGAGGAAACTGCTTGTTGTCTGTGGCCTAAATATATAGGTTTTATTAGTAGATGTCAGGGGAGAAAACTAAACCCTGTAAGATAATAAATCTCCTCATATGTTTCCCGTATTATCTCCAGTAATTGTATTATTACACCGGATTCTTATGATGTTACATCAGATCATCTTCTTCTCATTCAGGTCTCTACAATATCGGATCCTCTCAGTGAAGATCTTCTACAGAAGAGAATTTTCCTGATTTACCCATCAAGGATGGATATGGACAGAGACAAGATGGCGGAGAGGATATTACACCTCACCCTAGAGATCCTCTTCCGTCTCACTGGAGAGGTGAGAGATTCTGATGACGTCACATTACATCATTCTTATCTATGGGAATAACAGATGGACAGAACTGGAGAGGTGAGGACTCTGGGAATGTCTGTAGTGAGATTTATTAATGTGTCGCTCCATAACCAGGATTACACAGTGGTGAAGAAGACCTCTAGTGATCGCTGTCAGGACCCTGTGTCTGAGGGATGGGGAAGACCCCTGAGCCCAATCACGGGGCCTCCACCTCATCCCCTGATCCATGAGGACATCAATGACCAGAAGATCCTAGAACTCATCTACAAGATGATTGAGCTGCTGACTGGAGAGGTGACACTGCTGGGAATGCTGGGACATTATACAGTAACACTATGAAGGGATCGGGGGATGACGGTATCATTGTATGTGTCAGGTTCCTATAAGGTGTCAGAATGTCGCTGTCTATTTCTCCATGGAGGAGTGGGAGTATTTAGAAGGACACAGAGATCTGTACAAGAACGTCATAATGGAGGTTCTCCAGCCCCTCACATCACCAGGTAATAGACAGGACTAAATACACACGGCCTATAATTATCTGTATGTAGAGAATGAATTCAGTCCCTGTATGTGTTTCCTCCAGATCTATCCAGTAAGAGGACAACACCAGAGAGATGTCCCCGTCCTCTTCCTCCACAGGACTGTAACCAAGAAGATCCCAGTGTTCCTCAGGATCATCAGGTAGATGGAGAGAAGGTGTCAGGAGATCTCCCCTATGATATGTAGACGGCTGTGAAGGTCTTGTGCTCAGTCTTGTTTTATCCACCAGTATTATGTGTTTTATACTTGTGTAATGAGAACGGTGGAGATGGCAGGATTAGAGCTGATCATAGATGGGACTTCTCCATCTGTCGGTGACTTTTACAATATTTGTTTCAGGGTGAAGATCTGACCCATATTAATACTACAGAGACATATGTGAGAGATGATGAGTGGTGTAAAGAGGAGATTCCCACATATGACTACCCAGGTGAGTAGTAACCACTGAATGCAGAGAAGTCACAGATTCCTCTCAGTCACCGGCTGTGGCTGCTTTATCGGTGGTGTAGTCCGGCCGTATTACCATGATCACCATTTTGCCTCTAGACCACAACATTCTCCTCCACCCAAAACTGTTCAAATGACTTTGGGCATTGAAAGCCCTTTTCTATAGAACTTACGACCTGGAGGATCCACCTACCCCCTGGGATTAATAATAAGAATCCCATGTAAAATGCTAAAATGCCTTTGGATGATACCAAAACAATTTGTTCACCCTAGGCACAAGCCACATCAGCTCCTATAAACATGGAAACACTGGAGAAAAAAGGGAGCAAAACGATGATTGCAAAAATATTAATAATTTTTATTAAATATCGTACAAAGAAGTGCCCAAAATCATGATGAGGTGCCAATATAAAGCAGATGAACACATACCCGACCATCCCCTCGTCCATCCAAGATAGAAATAATGTCCTCATATATGTATTTTAGACATCATGCCTATAAAGTGGAAGCCCAAAATATAATACCTCCCTACAAAAATCAATGGCCATATGGCCCAGATTACTTCAAGTAAATCCCCTGAGCAAAGCTCAAAAAGTAAGGAGGAGAGACATATAATGTCCTTAGGGTGCATTGAATCTGGACATAAACAAGGGCGACCACCAATGAAAGACAGAAATAAATGTCAGTTCAAAATCTTACCAGAGGATGCAGGAGGAAGAGGGGAAGCGTCTGGCAGTGACCCCGATGCGCGTTTCGCGGCGCAGAAAGGCCGCTTTATCAAGGAGATAATAACCATATCTCCACAGGACCTTCATATACCCTGTGACCCCGGTCACGTGACCGGGATCAACCAATCATCGCGGCCTCATCGGCGCATGCGCTCTGAGGTCGGCAAGCACCGCTGCACAGAACAGGCGTCATGCTGAACACAGGACACCGGTCAAAAGACAAAGGCGCCCGTGTACAACACAAAGACGCCCATCTGTCAGCAGCACAATTACCACCGCAGAGAGATGCGCACAGCCGCCCATAATTGTATCCCATATATAGGGTAAATGGAAATCCCAAAAAATCCATACCGGGAAGATGAATGATTTTTAAAGGGGTCATGGCCATTCAAAAGAATCATCACATACATACATGGATATACATCACATATAGCCCAGGCGATAAAGAGTCTCATATATTAAATACGTCAAATGCATAAAACGGATATATGGTCATGACACATACAACTATAAAGGCCACTAGATCCGATTCACATGTTTGATATAATATGCTCATAATTATATCCCATACATGGGAAGAACCCTAAGGTCCATGCAGACAATAATCCTAAGCGGGTCATGACCGTAAAAAAAGTCATCACATGTATATAAATGTACATCGTATATGACATAAACAGTGAAAAAATCTCACATACTAAGTACATAAAATACATAGAATACAATATATGGTCATGATTCCCACAACTGTAGAGACTGCTGGATGCGGTTCACATAGTTATGGTACAGGGTGAGGGTCCAAGGAGATATATGGTGTCCTCAAGGTCACTAACTATAAATTATTGACATACAAGAAAAGATTAGTGAAAATAAAGAGTAAAAATTAAAAACAATATAAAAACAGCACACTGCCAGAAAAAAGGAGGGAGTGTGATATAGACCTGTGGAGGAAAAAGGACAGGAGGAATTCTCATTACCTATATATTATATGCCTATAAATATACCCAGATATCCATATGGAATATACTATAAAGAGAATAATGCAAATCATCCCATTGGGAATCCATTAACAAAAAAGAAAATAATATCCGGGACCAATTGATGCATAATTGTTAAATGTCCAAAGACTATAGGAATGGGGCCAAGCTCAAAACTTCATTGAGTCCATTAGGGGTCATGGTGTCCAGTTGAATGAACCACCTGAGTTCCATCTGTGATAAAAAAATGTTTGTTGTCACCACCCCTAATCCCCATATGAAACGCATCCATCCCTCTAGTTCTCTTCTCATCAGATGGGACAAGGGAACTCCAGATTAGACAGAGAATTTCCTGTGGAACTTCAAACGTGATTTACTATGCCACGTGCCCTTGCCCCAAAATATATGTGGGTCTGACAACAAGAGAACTCAGGATTCGAGTGCGCGAGCATGTGCGGGACATTGGCGCGGCCAAGAGAGTGTCCGATATTGGGGATCTGAAAACCATTCCCCAACATTATAGATCATGTCATAATAGCGATGCGACCTTATTGAAGATTAGAGGGATTGATGCGCTTCATATGGTTTATGCGGCTTCATACTCTAATTACACCAGAGAGGTTTCACCCCTAGTTACTCATTTATTACTGATGGAGACTGTGGAGTTTGATCATTTCAGTAGTTCCTAATCAGGCCCCATTATTAATATCTGACATGTGTCACTTTATGTGGTGGTAAGTTTGGAATTCTTCACAAAGGATAATAGAAAACAAATGGATCTTAGATATTGTTTTCCAGCTTCGCACTATACCCTACATACGGTTGTACACTACTGTCTGGGCACATGGCAGTGTTCAGAAGGGAAGGAGCGCCATTTAGCTATTTGAATGCAGATCTAGCTGAATAGTTTGCAGACACAATGTACTGGGAGCACTGTTCATGGTCACCTGGCAGCTCAAAAGATGTCCCCCATGAACATGCTTGGCTCTATCTTCTCTGCTTTCCATATCCCAAGGATTGCCTTGCTCATCGCCCTTTAACACCCATACATGAATCTGGACTTACACAGGGACCCCTAGGCTTGGACCATGGTGTTACCTGCTACTCTGTGGTGTTAGATGGCAAGAAGAATAGTCAGGTAGCTGGGTCAGAACCAGAAGGACAGAATACAGAATCAGAAGACACAAGAGTAGTCAGTAAACGGGCCACGGTCACAGCAGGAAACAAATACACAAGCCACAAGCTGAGCACAGAGGACTGAACCAGAGGAGAACAGCGCTGTGTCTGGCAGATTCCGGCCATGTGCTTTGCGCTTTAGTAGGGTGTGGTACTTTCCAATTGGCTGAAGTAGGGAGCAGATTACTCCAGCTGGACAGCAGGAACAGATCCCAGATGAGATTGGACACACCATATGCAGAAGCCCTAATATAACTAAATGACAGAAAACCAGAATAGTAGAAATCCCCATAAAGTGATTCCATTTTATAAATTAATTCACTGAGGGTTATAATCCTTAGGAGGAGTGAATATTGTGACTCCACAGCCACTTTCTGGAAATTAACACACAGTGGATGTTGGAGAGTGAAAATTACACATTTGCCATTTTCTTACCCAGCACATAGTGCCCAGATTGTTCTCCAGGAGACACACACCGCAAATTAAATGGGTTCTTCTCACTATAATATTGCTAAATACAGGGATCCTAAATGTTGTTTGCGCACACTGCAAGACTCCGAAGTGAGAGCGGATTTTGCTGGATTGGTTTATAGAAACCTTGTTGCTTTTCAGCAGCCTTTGAGCCACTAATAGTGTGGGAACCTCTGTTTTTCCATTGACAGATGATGGACCTGAGTGGGGACTTGTTTTTTGTGAGATGAGAATTGGTATTTTTTTCATCTACATAACATTGATTGGTTTCTTTATATTCGATATTTGGGAGGCAGAATGAACAAACAGTTGAACACCGCACACTACTGGTTCATCCAACAAGGTTTTCTATTAGACTGTGAACTGTCATTGTCTTGGGAAATAATTAAAGTTTTTTACATAGCTTGCCATTTTTATGGATGGTATAAGTAGAAACGTTCAAAAATATAAAAAACTCAAGGATATTTTATTTTAAAAAGTTTTTTTTTATCTTAGCAGATGTCTGTACCAGGAGATCAGAGGGACAGCTGACATCTTCAACTTTTAAATCTGATGATCTTGAGATCCTACAAGACACAACTGAAGTGATTACTGTTATTCCAGATATATTATCTATTCACAGCAAAGATCTGTCATCTGATCCTATGAAACAGGTCCCATCTTCTGATTCATTACTGACTACTAAGGAAAATCAAAGTCACAAAAGAGGCATTAAAAAACAAACTGCTCCTAAAGCAAAGAAGTCATTTTTATGTTCAGAATGTGGGAAATGTTTTAACAAGAAATCTCATTTTGTTACACACCAGAGAACTCACACAGGGGAGAAGCCTTTTTGCTGTTCAGAATGTGGGAAAAATTTTGCACAGAAATCAAATTTTGTTATCCACCAGAGAACTCACACAGGGGAGAAGCCTTTTTCCTGTTCAGAATGTGGGAAATGTTTTAATAATAAATCTGATTGTGTTAAGCACCAGATAATCCACACAGGAGAGAAGCCTTTTTCGTGTTCAGAATGTGGGAAATGTTTTAATCTGAAATCGGTTCTTGATAGACACCAGAGAGCACACACAGGGGAGAAGCCTTTTTCCTGTTTACAATGTGGGAAATGTTTTAACACTAAATCTGATTGTGTTAATCACCAGAGAATCCACACAGGGGAGAAGCCTTTTTCCTGTTCAGAATGTGGGAAATGTTTTAACACTAAATCAGATTTTGTTAAGCACCAGAGAATCCACACAGGAGAGAAGCCTTTCTCATGTTTAGAATGTGGGAAGTGTTTTAGACAGAATTCACATTTTCTTACCCACAAGAGAACTCACACAGGGGAGAAGCCTTTTTCATGTTCAGAATGTGGGAAATGTTTTATGAATAAATCATATTGTGTTAGGCACCAGAGAACTCACACAGGGGAGAAGCCTTTTTCCTGTTCAGAATGTGGGAAATGTTTTACCACTAAATCAGAATGTCTTAAGCACCAGAGAATCCACACAGGGGAGAAGCCTTTTTTATGTTCATAATGTTATAATGTTAGAATAGTTTTAACCAAAATTGAATCTTCTTAAATGGGTTGTCTCTTGTCATTCCTCTTGTTTGCTGACGAAAGGATAAAACTAAACCTTATTGCAAATGTAAAACTATACCCATAATTCACCCCCTGAAGGTTAGTCGGAAAGTGACTAATAGAAAAAACATATATCCCACATCTCAGTATATAGGGTGAGGTGACGTTTACACACTCACTCTCATTTCTACGGGTTTCATCTTCCTCACCAAAGGCGACTCATCAGGAGACTATTTAATATTGACCGATATTCAAGAGAGACTAAATGAGAAAAAAAAAAACTAAAATCATATATCATGTTATCCGAAACAGAAAACTAACCACATATTGGCAGATCCCAAACACCAAACTATATACTTCGGAAGCTTATAAGCCCCTCCAGTGTCAGGAATAGATAGTATGAATTTGAATTTACCAAACGGTTGCAATGAAATAAAGAGTGAAAAATTTAAAGGGGTGTGAATACTTTCCATACCCGCTGTATCAGTAAAAATAACTCCTCTTTATTAGGTTAAGTATAAAAGAATTGCACCATTTTCCGATACCCGTCACGTCTCCATTTTTCATGATCTCGGATCGGGTGAAAGACTATTTTTTGTGTGCCGAGCTGACGATTTTAATGAAGACCATTTTGGTGCAGATACGATCTTTTGGTCATCCTTTATTGCATTTTAATGCAATGTTGCGGCGACCAAAAAAAGTAATTCTGGCGTTTTGACATTCTTTCTCGTTACGCCATTTAGTGATTGGGTTAATTCTTTTTATATTGATATATTCTGAATATGGCTATAACAAATATGTGTTTGTCTGATTTTTTACTGTTTTATTTTGAAAGGGGGTGACTTGAACTTTTATATTTTTTTATATTTTTTAAAACATTTTTTTTACTTTTAGCATTGTGAAGACATACAGCATTGTATCTTAATTAACCAGACAGCTATTTTTAGCAAATGAAGAATAATAGAATGTTATCTGTATGTTGGCTTTAAATTTAAGTGTTGATTTCTGGTTGGTCAAGAAAACTGACTTTTGTTTGTGTAAGTCAGTAATATTGACTTTTATTGTGCGCTTATCCTTGATCACTGGTGATGTTTGCTGATATGCTAATTATGCATTGTGTTATGGAGCCAGTTTGTTGACTTCTAAAGCAGAGAGGGAAAAACTATGCAAATAGTTTAAATAATCAAGTAATGCTATAATAATCTCACCTCCATTCTTACCCTTTATGTAAATACTGAATGAGGGACACTTGTTAAGTGTAAAAATGGGTTACATGCCTCTGTATAAAGAGACTGAGAGAGAAACAGCCAGAGAGATTCTGCCAAGACATCCATACATCCCAAAAGGACAAGAGACAGGACAGCAGCCACAACATCATCACAAGGGACACGGATCTATCATTCTATAGGAAACATCCTAGGGGTTTTCAGCCTTGGTTGGAAGAATACAGATCTGCTCCATTGACCATCGCTGAACCATGGATATGTTCGGAGAAGCCAGATTGTGATCTTTGGATCAACTGGCCTTGTACCTTGTATGGACTCAATGGACTGTCATCTTCTTACATTTATTGTTACCTCCTCTCTGTGTGCGTGCCACAGGTGGAGTAGTCGACCCTGGAAGATGAAGCCAGGCTGTGATCCTCGGATCAACTGTCCTTGTATGGACTGTCATCTTCTTATGCTTGTCGTTACCTCCTCTCTGTGTGTGTGACACAGCTGGGGTAGTGACCCTGGAAGATCTGAAATCACAGAAGCTATTATCCCGGCGGGTCAGTGGAAGGGTGAGACTCTGTAATGTGCCCCATCTTGGGTACTGTGCTGGGACTGTTCTATGCGTTATCTGCCTGTTTTGTGGTACAATAAAGCATCGCCCACACTGTTTTACCCTCACCCTGTGTTGTCTGAGTAGTGTTTTGCCCATGTTAAAAGGAATCATAGAATCATAGAATCATAGAGTTGGAAGGGACCTCCTGGGCCATCTGGTCCAACCCCCTGCTCAAAGCAGGATTCGCTAAATCATCCCAGTCAGATGTCTGTCCAGCCTCTGTTTGAAGACTTCCATTGAAGGAGAACTCACAACTTCTCTTGGCAGCCTGTTCCACTCATTGATCACTCTAACTGTCAAAAAGTTTTTTCTAATATCTAATCTGTGTCTCCTCCCATTCAGTTTCATCCCATTGCTTCTAGTCTTTCCTTGTGCAAATGAGAATAACGATGATCCTTCTACAATGTGACGGCCCTTTAGATATTTGTAGACAGCTATTAAGTCTCCTCTCAGTCTTCTCTTTTGCAAACTACACATTCCCAAATCCTGCAACCTTTCCTCATAAGACAGGGTTTGCAGACCGGTCACCATTCTGGTCGCTCTTTTCTGTACTTGCTCCAGTTTGTTGATGTCTTTTTTAAAATGTGGTGCCCAAAACTGGACACAATATTCCAGATGAGGTCTGACCAAAGAGGAGTAGAGGGAAATAATGACTTCACGTGATCTAGACTGTATGCTTCTGTTAATACATCCTAGAATTGCGCCTGCCTTTTTTGCTGCTGCATCACACTGTTGACTCATATTCAGTCTGTGATCTATTAGTATACCCAAGTCTTTTTCACATGTGCTGTTGCTTAGCCCTATTCCTCCCATTCTGTATATGCTTTTTTCATTTTTATTGCCCAGATGTAGTACTTTGCATTTTTCCCTGTTAAAAACCATTCTGTTAGTTGCTGCCCACTGCTCCAGTTTATTTATATCTTTTTGAATACTCTCTTTCTCTTCTCTAGTATTAGCTATCCCTCCTAGCTTTGTGTCATCAGCAGAGCGATCAGGAGAGCGGGAGTTCGGCGAGATGATCCTTAGTTCATGTGGTTTTGGCTAGTGGGTGGCGCTCATAGCATTCCGGCAGTGACAAGCATAGAGGTCTGCTGGAGATCACTGGTTGTCATGCCAACCCGTCGGTGACCCATGATCATGTGACGGGGTCACTGTTGGGTGGATTTCCGGCGCGCTTGCTGGAAGTGCCCATTAAATGCCGCTGTCAGAGGCTGATAGGGGCAAATGGCAGCTGTTCAATACAGCTGACATGTGCCGGAAAGGATGTGAGCTCACCGCCGGAGCCCTCATCAAAGGGAGGAAGTACATTTACGCCCGATGTCGGAAAGGGGTTAAAGGGGATTGTCTTTACAGAGACAAAAGTGGTAATCAATCATGTATACGTACAAATAATTACAGAAATACACAGCTTCTAATGTTATAGTATAGAGTTACCACAAGACAATATAATTTGTGTAAACCATGTGTAGATATAAAAATTCAGGCAAATGTCAGATGTTGTAGCGCCATCTAGTGGCCGTGTGCAAAAGTGCCATCATAGAGTAACGTATCCTAAAGGGTATGTCACACTAAGCGAGATCGCTCGCGATATCGCTTAAGCGACCTCGATTTTTTGACGCAGCAGCGACATCGCTGACGATGTCGCTGCATGTGACATGTTCTGGCGACGTGGCCCCCGCTGCGATGTCGCTGATCGTGCACGAACGTTCAGGACCGTATTTTGATCGTTGGCGTCCCGCTGGTGTGCCTGAATCGTTGTGTTTGACCCCTGTTATGAACGATGAGCGATCTCGTTGGCGACTCATATGTCAGCGGCGGAGGCGGGAATAAGTTTCATTTGTAATAACGCCCCCCAGCACCGATTGGTGGCCACTACATCACCCCAGCAATAAATGAAAACGTCACAGTGCGTCCCCATCTATTGTTCCATTGTGCTTGGATTATTACACCTCATTCTGGTCCTTTGTGCGTGCTGAGTATAGTATCGTGTATAGGCTGGTTTTGGATTCTGTCGGAGTCACAACTGCGATTCATCTTTGGCATTTCTACCATCTGGTTTTCTGGATTACCTTAGCAAGGTACATATATTTGGTTTGTTTTTTTCCCATTTTTAAAATATTTTAATCTTATTACAATTTGTTATATCTAATGTTTTATCTTTTAGCAGTGCAAACCGCATCTATTGTTTGATTTTTGTGGCTTTGTCAGTAAATATTTTTGTAATATTTGATACTCTATTTTTTTTTTTTTTTTTTAAACTTTCTAAATAACTTTTCTATTCCTTTTACCGGGCAGGTTGCACATAATGTACATGTCCACCGCGGAACGTGTGATTGTGGCAGCAGCTTTACTGATGGAGGGCGATCGACAAGAAGAGGCTCGGGTGGAAGAGAGGCGTTCCAAACGAAAGCGTCGCATGTGGACCAGAGAATGGCTTGAGCAGCGGTCCAAATTCACCCACATGCATCTAGTGAGGGAGTTACAGGAGAAAAATCCGCAGGATTTCCGCAATTATCTACGGATGTCGGAGGATTCATTTAAGCTCCTACTGGAATGTGTGAGGCCACTCATTGAACGGCAGGATACACGGATGCGTGCAGCTGTTTCGGCAGAGGAACGTTTGGCTGTCACACTGCGATTTCTGGCAACCGGACGTTCAATGAAAGACTTGCAATTTTCAGCAGCTGTTTCCCGATCACTCCTCAGCGTGTTAATCCCAGAGACATGCAACGCCATCGTCCACAGTATACGGAGCTACATGCCTTTTCCTAAATCTGCGGCTGAATGGAAAAAAATTGCATCTGATTTTGAACGTATTTGGCAGTTCCCTAACTGTGGTGGTGCCTTGGATGGCAAACATGTGCGCATCACACAACCAGCCAACAGCGGAAGTTATTTCTACAACTACAAGGGCTACTTCAGCGTGATCCTCATGGCCCTTGTGAACGCAAATTATGAATTTATAAACGTTGATGTTGGCATGAACGGGAGGGTTTCGGACGGAGGCGTTTTGGAGCACACTATTTTTGGTGAACGCTTGAAGAACTCTGAACTGCACTTGCCAACCAACATGGACACCACCGCCAATCTTAACTTTGTGTTTGTGGGCGATGAAGCCTTCCCCCTTCATGAGCATCTTGTGAAGCCATACCCACTAAAGACTCTGACGGAGGAAAGGCGTATTTTTAATTACAGGCTGTCAAGGGCACGCCGCGTTGTGGAGAATGCGTTCGGCATCATGGCCAACCGCTTCAGGGTTTTCCACACTCCAATAAACATGAAGCTGGAATCCATAGACTCCGTGGTGTTGGCCTGTTGCGTGCTGCACAATTTTTTACGACAACGCGATGCTGCAGCCTACAGTCCGCCAGGGTTCATGGACTCAGACAGCAATGGTGACGTGGTGCTCGGAGAATGGCGTGAGAATGATCCCGCTATAGCAGGACTTCGACCTGTCAATCAAGGCAGGACCAAGGACGATGCAAAGGCCAGCCGAGATAAGTACTGCCAATACTTCAACGGGCCTGGTGCTGTGAGTTGGCAGCATCAAATATAGTTATGTAAAGATTGCTTGGCTATCCTGTTTAAAAGTTTGTGCTAATAAAATAAAAAAAAAAAATACAATTTTGTGTTGTCTTTATTCAGAGGTGTGATGGGGAGGGGCAGTACTGGGGACATAACTTCGAATGAGGTGGAGGTGATGGTGAGGGGGGAGTTATGTGGGGGAGGGTAAAACAGGTGGTGTGATGGTTGTGGAGTGAGCAATGGGCAGAAGGAAAAATGAGGTTAAGCCCACACATATGCATCCAAGGTGCGATCTCAAAGAGGCTGTGAGACTATGACGCATCTGCGTTCCCGTTCGCCGTGACGTCATGACGCATGCGTGGGCGGCTTAACAGCGGCCTATAAAAAATTAATCTAAACACTATGGCTTCCAGGCGTTCTGTACCCTGGGGAGAGCCTGAGGTTCGATTCTTGATCCAGGAAATCGACGCAAGGGACTATGATTGCACCACACACGTCCGGCCCATGCTTCATAAGAAGAGGGTGTTGAAAAAAATTAAAAGAGGCCTCATGCGCAGGTTTGGGGTCGAGCGCAGTACGACGCAGATAAGAAAAAAACTAGCAGATCTGTGCTACCGCTCCAGCCAGCGCATAGCAAATATCAGGTCTGACAACCAAATTGAAGAGGGTGAGTGTTTTGGACAGAATATGAGAAAAATTTCTTTTAAGTTGTATGTTGTCTATTAACGTGTGCGTTAACGCTTCATATCTCTTATTGCACGTTCAGCATTCGCTAACTGTTGAGTTGTTAACAGTTTGCAAAATGCCATGTGGTTATGCTGGGACATAGCTATGTGTTGAAGTGAAAGTGAAAGTGAAATGAATTTTGAATACTATAACAGTTTGCAAAATGCCATGTGGTTATGCTGGGACATAGCAATGTGTTGAAGTGAAAGTTAAAGTGAAATGAATTTTGAATACAATTTTCCTTTATTTTTACAAAATAAACATGAGCTTGCACTGTGGAGAATAACATAAATTATTGTTATTATTCAAGTGTTCTTATTCAAATAACGGTGACGATGTAGCATCTCGCAGAACAATATGCTTTTTTTTTTTGGGTTTCAATTAAAAACAGCATTTAACATGCAGATATCCATGGATTGTTTTCCATATCTGTAGAACCACCATTACCATCAAGCCCGCCATCGCAGGATGATCCAATAGCCCCAGCATCAACGATGGATCAAACAGGGTCACCACCTACCCCTTTGCCCGCTTCAAGCCCATGTCCATCATCACTCCAGGATATAGATGTGGCCTCTCCATCCGGTAAGTAAAGACATTTATTTTTAAACATGAAATAACAAAAAAAGGGTTCTTTAACTTTTGTCTGTGGAAAGGAGGAAGTGTTGCCGTGTAAAATTTCATTTTTTTTTTTCTCATAGCCGTTGGTGCCAGTGCTTTAGGGTGGGCTATTAGCCCCTCCCCAGAAAGAACAGTTCAGACCCAATACCGTAAGGATAAAAACAAAAGCCATGTACCTTTTGTTTCTACTGTCTCTATAGTTGCCAGGTTTACATTTTACATTCTTTTCATCCACAGAAATACCAACAGCACAGGCACTGCTGGCTTCTCACCGGCGGATGAGAGCAGCTATGGCTGTCACTCTGGCAGCCATGGACGTTCACGGAGTGATGCTGGAGAGGTTCTTGGCAGGTGTACAAGAGGGTGGCAGTAGCCAGTAATTTAATTTTTTTTTTTGTTTATTTATGTTTTTTTTGTTAAACCCCCTTGTTTCTGATGTTGTAAAAGATGTTAAAAAAAAGAGTTTCTAAATATATCATAACTAAAAATTTTTATATTTTCTGATTATATACGTGGCTGGATATTACTTTTAGTAAAAGATGTTCATATGCACAGCCATCTTTTAAGTGTTGTTAACATCAATGTTCTACTACAAAACAAAGGCAAGTAAACGACACCACAATTCATGTAAAATATTACATTTTTATTTTATAAAAAAACTTATACAATTTGAATAATTAAAAAAATTTAAAAATATATACAAAACAAAATTTTATAAAAAAAAAAAAATGGCACAACTACAATTGTAAAAAATATGGATCTTTTTCATTTACACGCTGCCTAGGCGGAGTTAAATAATAAGGTGCAGGAACATGGCCTTGGTTTGGCGGATGCTCCCTCCACATTGTAGGCTCTGGAGTCTCAGTATTCTGCGGCCAAGCGTTTTGGGGGTACTGACGTCTGTCCATGAAAGCTATTGTGTCAGTAAGTTTCCCCATTGAGGCTTCACTCAAAACTTGTAGCATAAGCCTTTCTGCATGGAGACGCTGAACTGGGTCTAGTGTTGGCAGCTTTTCATTAGCATAGAACGCAAAGCCGGTCAGGTTCTGAGGTGAAGTTAAAACTTTTTTTGCCAGTTCAATAAATTGTGGTGTCTCCGAGGTGGGGGCCTTCCTTTTGCGCCCGGAAAAAGTCAGTTGCCTCGGCACAGAGGCGGATGGTGCAGATGGGGATGGTGTCTCTGTTTCCTCCTCTTGTGTCGTAGATGTGAAGCTGTGTTGCTCTGGCGTGATTATGGGTGTAGAAATGCCTGCCTCTTCTGTGTCCTATGGGAACAGAAAATACATGTTACATCACAAGCAAAAGAAATATACCTTCACAACAGCCAAATACAGCTACAAGATGAATAAAGGGGGTTGTATCAATGGTTTTTCATTTGTCCTTCAACGGTATGTCAAAGAGGTAGGCATCTAGCGTAAAGCTAGATCAATTATCATTATGTTACGGGATAACGTCTGCTATTGTGTCAATGTTTCCTTAATTATTCATAAA
Organism: Dendrobates tinctorius; assembly: GCF_039654945.1. NCBI lineage: Eukaryota > Metazoa > Chordata > Amphibia > Anura > Dendrobatidae > Dendrobates > Dendrobates tinctorius. The sequence continues at coordinate 256,839 of NW_027362032.1, read as the reverse complement.
TTCTATTCCTAATGGCCACGTACATTACTATGAGTTGTAAAATCAAGGTACTTACATCACCGACAGGGGAGTCATGCTGGATCAATGGGTCCGGGGCCAAGATAGCTGCCATTTTTCTCGGAACTTCTTGGTCCCTTGTGAAAGAGAGAAGTTCAAAGTACCAAAGTTTCGGCACATAAACATCCTCCGACCCCGCTCCCGACTTGGTTGAATTCTCGACTTTGTTAACTTCTTTTCGGTACACTGTGCGTATGGCCTGAATCCTTTTTTTAACCGATACTTCATCCGCTGGCTCACTGGGGTAATGTTGTTTTGTAAGCTCGACAAGTTTTTGGTAGGCCTCCTTCTTTTTAAGTCGGTTACTATAATCAGCCGACTTTATTCTCCATAAGCATGGCATCGTGCGGTACATCTCTATGAAGTCCCGCAGGAATTCGTGCTTATCAGCCATCTGTAATAATGAAAGGATAATGTTAAAATGGCACAATACTAATAGTAACATTTGTTTTATTAACAAATAGGATTAATTAAAATGCATACATTACCAACAACTTATAACACACCGAGGATCATAAAATGGCGTAGATGGGCACGGCTGAAACTAAAATGGCTGCCTGACACCCAAAAAAAAAATTTGATGGACAACAACAGTTTACACAGCTGCAGAAAAAGGCAGTGGTGGGCGCAGCAGAAAAAAACATTTGCTGCAACAAAAAATCACAAAGATAGACGACAAGTAAAAAAGCTGACAAGAGATTGACGCGGCACAAATAACAAAAAAAAAAATTTACAGTGATAGCCAACAACACAGTAATGGTGGGCGCGGCAGAAAAAAAAAAGGTCCGAGATAGATATGTGATAGCGGAGGGCGGTGGAAGGAAAACTACCAAGGCTGCTATAAAAAAACATGTAATTCAAAAATGTTAGTGACACGAAAAAATGATAAAAACAAAAAATTTGAAAAATAAGTGCCTACCTTACAAGACTGTATGGAGATCCAGATGGAATCAATGAATCGAGGGCGAACGCAGCAGCGCCACACAATGGATCTAAGGTCTTGAATCACAGAAGGCGGGCAGGACGCATTAAGGTAACCACAGCGCTCGAGAACAATGAAAGGGAGCGCTATTGCGTCGTCCTTTATTACTCTGTCGTCCAATCACAAAGCGAGAGCTCTGACAGCAACAGTCATGCCATACCGTGCCATATAGTGATGACCAATCTGGGTTGAGGGGAGTGGAAAATGATGCGCTCAATCACGCCTATCTAGGTCTGGGTCTTTAACAATACATGCTGTGTGACAGGTCCCAACGACTCCCGAGGTCGTTATACAGATCGCTGATCGCAGATGTGTCGTTTATGAGATCTTCCTGTTTGGAAGCTAACTAACGATCATATAGCGATGTTCTAACGATCTCTCCCAGGTCGTGTCGTTGTCGTGATCGCTGGTGCGATCGTTTAGTGTGACAGTACCTTAAGAGAGTGTCACTATCAAGGTGGAGATGAGATAAGTGCACCGTATTTACTGATTGTAAGATAAATCCATACATAGATATATGTAACCGGATTGTAGATCTATCACTGGATATCAGTGTATAAGGGGAATAGATCCTGTGCACTTATAGATTTTTTGGTGAAAAGAAAAAATATTCTGATACTAGAAAATCTACAATAATTTTTTCAACACAATATAGTACAGATTTTTATAATATCAAGAAAATTCTTCTGAAATATTTACCCATTCTTAATCAGGACCCAAAATTAAGGGAAATCTTGAGAAATAACAAAATTGAATTTATTGCCAAAAAAGCACCTTCTTTAAGGGATATCCTTTCCCCGAGTTATTTTTCTGAAAAATCCACCACTCCAACAACGTGGTTGGATATGAAAGGGTTTTTTCCATGTGGTGCAAGAAAGTGCAAGTGCTGTCATTTTGCGAAAAAATCGAAACTTTTTTCTTCATTTGCTTATAAAAAACCCTATGTAATGAACAATTTTATTAATTGTAGTTCTGACTATATCATATATTCAGTAGAATGCACCGTTTGTTTGATCCAATATATTGGTTGTACTTCAGGACCCTTAGGCGTATTCGTAAGCATCTGAGCGATATTGAGAGCACTACGGCACTTACTATTTCTGCTGCATCTAGACATTTTGTGACAGTCCATGGAAGAAACACAGATTCATTTTCCTTTATGGGCATTGAGAAGGTTTTTCACCTCCACGTGGCGGTAATTATAAACGCAAATTATTAAATAGGGAGAGTTTTTGGATTTTTACTTTAGGTAGTCGTACACCAGATGGCATGAAGAAGAGACAGGACCTTATTACTTGTTATTGAATGTGTTTCCGTTTGGGTTTTTTTTTGTTTTTTTTTTCAGAAAGAAGGATTAAAGGGAATCGAATAAGAAATAATAAATTTATAATTAAAATTGATGATCTATCCATCTGGTGAATGTATATTTATGCATATATATATATATATATCTTTTGTTTGTTGTATTTTTGTGTCAAGATATTTATTTAGTGACATTATTATGACGTAGAATACTGGAACAATTTTTTTCCCATATATATATATTTGTATACTTGTTAACTGATTTTTCATATGCTCTTTCCATGTATCACTATTGATTGGGGTTTTGTCATCATAGGGTTAAAGTATGGGAGGACTTACTCTTGATTTTAATTCCCCTTTTTTTTTCATCCCTTCCCCCTCTTCCTTATATATTGGTAGCTTAATTTTCAGTTGGACAGACCATGTAGAAGGCGTTAATTCGCCGAAACGCGTAGTCTGAGAGGCTAACCCCCCTTCCCCTAATCTATTTATCTACTGTCCAGAAGTGTGGATTTATTTTATGATGGACTTTAATAATAAAAATCTTTGCTAATGCAAGAAAAAACTTTTTAAGCAAAATTTTGCAACCTGGATTTTGTCCGCTGGAGTTTAAAGTTACATTTCTTCATTTGAATCTTTCGTGGCTGGCTCCTGCTCTGGTCTCCGTGCAGACTTTCTCCTGGATTGATATTGGATCTCACACACCGGGGTGTACGGGTAAGCTGGCTTTGAAAATCTGGAGTTTTTTTGTATAGATGAATAGCTTATATAATGAGAGGACACAGAGCAAAGGGTATAAATAGTGAGAGAATAAAGAGCTGACAGCGCATTACATCCCTGGAGTACAGATAGGAGATATAAAGTGCAGCCAGTGCTATATGGGATATCCCAGGAATACAGCACAGCCCATATAGTGTAAAGGAGGAGCCATCCTAACAAGAGATGGAGATTACAGATCCTACAGGCGACATGCCGGGAGTGTACAGAGAAAGATGGCAGATTCACCACTATTCCCTCTTACGGGCGTTTCGCCACGTCAGCTTCCTCAGAGGGTACGGATAAGTGTTTCCAACACACCAAGGTCCGGCACTAATCCAGGCAAGGGAAGTAACTCTGGGGTAAAGTGGGGGTGTTCCTAAAGGAATTGGGGCTGTTCCCAGGTCACATCTTCCCCAGTGAAGCAGGAGGATCAGGATGAAAACCTGTTGGTAAGACCAAGATGGATAATGCTGCATAGAGCCATCTGGTAGCGATCAATCAGGTAAAGTGATAGTGAGGGGGATCCGGAAACAAAACAATGCAGGTGAAAAGAGCCAAATGTGACCCCACCAAGTAACCAGTGAAAGTGCAAATGTGCAACGGGTAAGAAAAGAGAATAAACAGTGATATGGTAAAGATATAAAGAGAAAAGCAGCTTAATAACAGTGATGGATAATAACATCTATGGGAAGTGTTTGTGGTGAAGTGTATACACTCCTAGAAATGTTTCCTCTACAATATAGAGATATAAATGATCAGTATTAGGACGTGTAACAAAGAGGAATCTGTTATTATATAGAGAGAATGTAATGAGCAATAAATGACGGGAATAATCGGGAATGAAATTGTTATTAATAATATAATGAGATCCCAGCACCTGACACTTCCCGGGATATATGGGCTTATATTAGAATCCCAATTACCAACTGGAAAGATAACAACAAAGGGAAAAGGGCGGAACAAAAAACAAGCCCCAAACACCTCATAACCCACAATGTAAGGGCAGAAAAATACCGGAAATATAAGTTTCTATTCACACTGCAATATTAGTCACCTATAATCTGTGTCTCTCCCAGAAGAGAAGTCATCACAGTGTCATTCCCCGTAATAACCGTATAGAGGAGGAAATGATGGCGGAGAGAGCGTCCATTGTTAGAATAGTGGGGAGACACAGATGGGGTCCAATGCTCCTGACTGTCCGGATGTCTAGAGGATCGTCACCATCGGAGAGTAAAGTGCAGATCGGCGATCTTGTGACCGTTGTATTATGGGGAAATAAAAAACAAATAAGACACATTGAGATCAGAGAAAACTGTTTTATGTAATAAAGAGTGTAGAGAACGAATTCCACCAAACCCCCTATAGGAAAGGTGTTAAAGAAATGGTTAATCTTAGTTCTCTAAAATTCAGAAAATAACTGAAAAACAACTTATAACCCATGACACTATTTAATTGTTATCATCTGTCTACGTGGTTAGATAATTCTGCCAGTGGTCAGTTCCAAATTCCCCTCTCATTCCCAGAATGTCAAGGCCAACTATTTATCTGGCCAAAAAGTACTAACGGATACGGTTCCACGAATTGTTAAATTGACATAAGGGAAATGCCATAAATCCCACGTACTCCCCACACCCTCAATTAAATATATCTTATAACACATAATATACTCTGACATTTCTGTTATATAACTATCGTTCTTGCCAATTATTGTGTAAGCTATCCACCATTTTGTTAATTATAACACAACGTTACGGAAGTATCCATATTTGTTCATTTCCTCTGTGATCCTATAAAAGATGCACCCATCTTAATAAAGGATGAGATTAACTTGAAAGACAAGCAACCTGTGTCTCTCTTTTTATTTCTCCACTCCTAGGATCCTAGGTAAGAGAAGCTCTAAGTGAGCTTTACCCGAGGTTGGTGACGAGAGAAATAATCCCGATGCTGACAACTTGGAGGCCCACAGCGGGATTGCATTCCCCTTTATCGATTTGGACTGAAAAAGATTGCCTTGCTTTGTCGGAGGGAGAGCAGAAAGGAGGACCCAGGTAAGTGAGCATTTTTGCTCGCATCCTTTCTTGTCTCCCTCGGACAAGGTAGGTAGGTCAGTCTGTCTGGATCTTTGAATGGGAATCCCCTCGGGTAGCAAAATTTAAATTTATTTTATATATGTCTCTTTGCTTTAAACTATTTTGTTTTGTGTTTTTGTTTGTTGTTGCATATTTGCACTTGTTTATCTGTCTAAAAATACTAACCAGCTTAACATTCTAATATTGTGTGCTTAATTGTTGTTGCAAAGCAAAGACTGGGCAACAAACTAAAAGTGCTGCTAAAAATTTTCCTTTTCTAGATAATCTTAAATCTTAAAAAGGAGTGTGAGAGTGTGAGTTGTATGTTGTATGCAGTATGCAGAATTGAAAATAAAAAGTTATGTTGTGTTATACATGTTCCACCCTTCTCACTTTGATTGCTATTTTGGTTTTTCCTTGGTTGGTGGATTATGTTATTATGTGTTTCTGTTGCTTTGCCAGTTGCTAAGTAGTAAAAGGATAAGTAAGTAGTAAAAGGATAAGAATTGGTTGATTTTTTGGTGTGAATCTGCAAAAATAAAATTAAAGGATTATCAAGGGAAATTTGATAAATGTCCTGTGCTCAGTGTGTTCAAAGCATAGTTATAAAGAGTTTGCAGACAGAGGCGACCCCACGTTATTGGAAGTCTGAGGAAAAGATCACTGGAGGAGTCGGCTGGTGGGCAGCCATAACGTGGCTTGGATCTGTGAGAGTGTATATATTGACTATAAATATTCATTTTAGAGTGCCTCGAGATACCCCGGTCAATTGTGAGATAGCGGAGATATTGCAAAGATTTGGAAGTGCAGGAGCCAGTTACTGCCCGGTGGCTTTGAGACAGTTTGAGATGAATACTAGTCTGTGAAGTGTACGTATTACATGCCATGTGAAAATTGTTTGTGTTCGGTTACTATAGTTGAAAAAGAGTGAGAAGATTAAGGTCTGATTGGTTTTTGGAAAGAATACATTTGACGCCAGTTGTTCCCCATCAGTACAGAAGAGCAAATAAGCTGTATATTCTCTTGTCATGTAGTGCCACACCCACATGCACTATTGAAAAGTTGGTCATACATCTTAGAGACTAGATGGTACATGCCAAGCTGGCAAGATTTAGTTTCTCATGAATATTATTTTGATTTCTTTGAAACAGATTCAGGAATAGATTTGGCATGCTCAGAGTCTAGCGAGAATTCAGGTTCTGATTCTGATGTATGAGGAATATGTAGGGCTTGCTTTTGGAATAATATTGTTTGTAGCGACATAGTTACCTGTTCTACAAGGTGTGTAGTAGAATCAGGACAGAACAGAAAGTACAAGTTCAGCTTGTTACCTTGGAAGCAGAGATTGCTGGGCATCATAACCGTCCAGTGGGATCCTGCTAGTATAGATATCGGAGCTGAAGTTAGGAGTAGCTAACCTTGACAGCTACCGATACAGATAGTCAGAGCTGAAGATAGGAGTAGGTAACCTTGACAGCTTCTGATACAGATAGTCAGAGCTGAAGATAGGAGTAGCTAACCTTGACAGCTTCTGATACAGATAGTCAGAGCTGAAGATAGGAGTAGCTAACCTTGACAGCTTCCGATACAGATAGTCAGAGCTGAAGACAGGAGTAGCTAACCTTGACAGCTTCCGATACAGATAGTCAGAGCTGAAGATAGGAGTAGGTAACCTTGACAGCTTCTGATACAGATAGCCAGAGCTGAATATAGGAGTAGCTAACCTTGACAGCTTCTGATACAGATAGTCAGAGCTGAAGATAGGAGTAGCTAACCTTGACAGCTTCCGATACAGATAGTCAGAGCTGAAGATAGGAGTAGGTAACCTTGACAGCTTCTGATACAGATAGCCAGAGCTGAAGATAGGAGTAGCTAACCTTGACAGCTTCTGATACAGATAGCCAGAGCTGAAGATAGGAGTAGCTAACCTTGACAGCTTCCGATACAGATAGTCAGAGCTGAAGATAGGAGTAGGTAACCTTGACAGCTTCTGATACAGATAGTCAGAGCTGAAGATAGGAGTAGCTAACCTTGACAGCTTCCGATACAGATAGTCAGAGCTGAAGATAGGAGTAGGTAACCTTGACAGCTTCTGATACAGATAGTCAGAGCTGAAGATAGGAGTAGCTAACCTTGACAGCTTCTGATACAGATAGCCAGAGCTGAAGATAGGAGTAGGTAACCTTGACAGCTTCCGATACAGATAGCCAGAGCTGAAGATAGGAGTAGGTAACCTTGACAGCTTCCGATACAGATAGTCAGAGCTGAAGATAGGAGTAGGTAACCTTGACAGCTTCTGATACAGATAGCCAGAGCTGAAGATAGGAGTAGGTAACCTTGACAGCTTCTGATACAGATAGTCAGAGCTGAAGATAGGAGTAGCTAACCTTGACAGCTTCCGATACAGATAGTCAGAGCTGAAGATAGGAGTAGCTAACCTTAACATCTTCTGATTAAGATAGCTTTTTGTTATGGGTATTAAATTTACCAGGCCAGGATGAAACATGGATCCAAGATATAAAATGAGGGATCTGGTACGCTTGGGCAAAAAGTGGTGAGAAATGCTACAAAAATTTTAGAGCGAGCAGGAATGCCAAAGAATAGGTGTTTGGATGTTGAGAGATGGAAGCAATTTAGCAGAGAACATGATAAATGGATTGAGAAACATGGTTATGAGGAGCAGGTGGCCGCACGGATGAGAACAGCTGAGCAGCATGATCCATATTTTAATACTGATAATGATGGTGATGAGAGGGAGTTCACCCAGAACAGGAGAAGGAGAAATCAAATAGCGCAGGGACGAGCAGCAGCCCCTCCTTTACAGCGACAGCCTGTGTCCGCAGCTCCCTCCGCCCCTTTGAGTGAGAGTAGGGAAATCTCTCTTAGTGACTCAAATGTTACCAGTAGTTGCAGTCCTACAAGGGACAGAATCGTTAGTGAAAAAGGCATAGAATCCATGTCCACTGAGGCAGCAGTTTCCACTCCAATGGCTAGTACTGTGCCTTGTTTCTTCACCATCATTTTTGTCCCCACCAGACCTTCACATGTCAGGACTCCGTTCTGGTCAGATACCGGTGATTTACCAGACACCAGGAGCCCCATTCATTCAGTATGTGGTGGAGAGAATGATTTCTCCTGCATCTCCAATGCAGATGCGGTCGAGCCCCCTTACTTTTGAGTCTTCTCCTCCTACATATTCGGTTACCAGTCAATATCCTGCGCTTTCAAGGGGGTCCCCAGATAGTTTTTCCACCCCAATAAAAAGTTCTGGTCAGGGGGAGCTGGAGGTCTCAGGGAGAAGTGGGGATGATTTTAATTTACAAATATCACCCAGCCCCTCCCAAAGTAGCCCCCAGGTAGCGAAGTTAAAGCTAATTAGGAAAAATAATGAGTGGAGATGTGAGGACAATCACCAACAGTAAGGATACTCAGGGTTATTCAAATAGAGCTATGAGATCCCTTACTTGGATTTGTAGTAGGTGTAATAAACCGCAGGAGAAGGGAAAGGCAGAATGTGATTTTTGCAGTAGGGCTGAGAGAAATACTACAGTCAGCAGCTTCCCTGTGATAACTCAAACTATGAGCAGACCAACAGATGACGGAGAGGATGAGGCGAAAATAGATACCACTACTTGGTATAAGCCATGGAGCAGATCTGAACAGTTAGCCATGGCAAACAGCTTCACTGATCCCTATAAGAATCCTTTAGGATTCTATAGAGCAGTGGAAGGGGTCGCTGATAATTATGACGCAGCTTGGAATGATCTGGAAATATTGTGTCGAATATCTGTTGGAGAGCCTCTGCTTGAGAAAATAAGGGCAGTCCCTGCAGATACTAACATAATTCAGGAAGTTCCAGAGGATAAGAAAACTAGAGAATCAGGGCGACAATTCATAGCAAGGTTACATGTGGTAGCCAAGAAGCTAACAGAAGAGTTGACTTCAGGGTTACCTGAAGTATTTCAGGAATTAGATGAGCCTATTGACAAGTTCCATGCCAGGTGTGCAGCAGCGTTCACAGACCATGACTATGACCTGAAAAATCCTGGGGAAGCTAGGTTTCTAAAAAACATGTTCATAACTGGATTAAGAGAAGACCTGAGAGCTGAAGAGATGAAAGTAAGACCTGAATGTGTATTTGCCACAGTGGAAAATTCTCTTCCCGTATTCCGGGGGATAGAAGCCCAAATTAATAATCGTAAAGTAAAAAAACAGCAGAAACCAGTGCCTGTCATGGTAAATATACCTGTTATTGATCCCAGCAATGCCTTCTTCTCGGTGCCAATTGATGAGGAGAGCCAACTGCTGTTTGCTTTTACACATGCTGGCAAGCAGTACTGTTGGACACGGTTGCCTTAGGGGGGAGCTACTTCCCCCTCTGTGTCCTCTGAGGCAATGGCTGGAATCCTCCTTTCTTGGCACCCTGAAAGGGAAGATGTGCAGCTGTTATAGTATGTGGATGATTTACTTCTTTGTACCCCAGATAGACAGGTGTGTCTAAAGGAAACTGCTTCATTACTGATATTTTTATATCATGAATGATGCAAGGTGTCAAAGGACAAATTACAGGTAGCAAAGGAAAAGGTCATTTTCTTGGGACATTGCATTTCATCTCAATTAAAACACATAACACCACAAAGGAAGCAGGCCATAAGCCAAGCCATTGAGCCCACTTCGGATACTAGACTGAGAACATTCTTGGGATTGATTGGTTACTGCAGAGAGTGGGTTCCTGCTGCATCACAAATGATGCAACCTCTCTTTGATGTGCTATCTGCATGCAATAAAGGGCAGCCGTACCAGCTGACCCCGGAAGCCAAAGAGGGGTTCAGAGACCTAAAGGAGGCCATTGTCTCTGCACCCGCCCTTGGAATCCCAAACTATGCCCTGCCTTTCCGTTTGTACTGTCATGAATCTGGGGGACATGCTAAGGGGGTGCTTACACAACAACATGGAGGGAAGCATCGCCCCCTAGGATACTATTCAGCCAAACTTTACACAGTGGCACAAGGAGCTCCAACATGCATCAGAGCAGTCGCTGCTTGTGCAATACTGAAGGAAAAAGTTGCAGACTTGGTGCTGGACAATCCTTTGGAAATTCTAGTACCACACTCTGTGCAGGAGCTGCTGCTCCAGGCAAGGACAAAACATTTGTCCATGAACAAGTTAACAAAGTACGAAGTGGCTCTGCTTGCACCTCCAAATGTGACTATAAAAAGGTGTACAGTTCTGAACCCCGCTACTGTGTTACCAGACACTGATAATTCAGAATTAATTGAAGCTCAGCATGACTGCTTTGAGCTCATGGAGGCAGAGACACAACCACTTGCCAATGTGCAAGAGACACCGATTTCCAATGCAGACCTAGAGCTGTATGTGGACGGATCACGGTTTTACCAAAATGGTGTACCTCACACAGGGTATGCCATTGTAGATCAGCATGAGGTGGTGAAGAGTGAAGCACTGCCAGCCGAAATGTCTGCACAGGAGGCTGAATTGAAAGCACTCGCTGAGGCGTGTGTAATCGCTGAACATTTGACAGAAAATACTTTCACAGATAGCCGCTATGCATTTGGCATCTGCCATGATTATGGTCCCATATGGAAGAGCAGACAGTTTGCTGGTTCCTCTGGTAAGCCCATTAAAAATGCAGAATTGGTGGCCCAGCTCCTTAGAGCATTGGAGCTGCCAAAAAAAGTTGCTATAGTGAAAGTGCAAGCTCACACTAAGGAGCGCACTAAGGAAGCTGAAGGTAACAACCGAGCTGATATTGCAGCCAAGGCTGCTGCTTTGTCCCCTCTTCCCACAGGAACATACACTGTACAGGTGTCGGGGGAGGTGGATCTTCAATTACTCCAGAGCCTGCAAGACCAGGCCTCTGCACCAGAAAAGGAGGGATGGCAAAGGCACGCAGGCGTGAAGGAAGATGGATTGTGGAGAGCGGATGGTAGGTATTGTTTGCCCAGGGCATTGTTCCCTATGGTGTGCTCCCTCTCCCACGGACTGACACACCAATCCAAGGATGGAATGGTAAGCCAGGTAAAAGCAAGTTGGGTCGCACCAGGGTTCCATTATGCTGCTACAAAATTCGTACAGGGATGTGTAATCTGTGCATGCCATAATGTGGGAAAAACAGTGAAGGTGCCACCAAAGTGCACCCCCAGGCCATTGTACCCTTTTCAGCGACTGCAGATTGATTTCATTCAGCTTCCAAGGGAAGGCAACTATGAATACGTGCTGGTATGTGTGGATCTTTTTTCCAACTGGCCAGACGCATGGCCCTGTGCTCATGCAAATGCACGCACTGTGGTTAAAAAGCTAACTTCAGAAGTTGTTTGCAGATTTGGAGTACCAGAGGTAATTGAAAGTGACCGAGGTAGTCATTTCACTTCACAGGTGTGCCAAGGAATCACCCGAGCCTTAGGGATGGAACAATCATTTCACACTCCCTATCATCCTCAGAGCAGTGGTAGGGTGGAAAGGTTGAATGGTACACTGAAATTGAAAATTCAAAAAGCAATGGCAGAAACAGGTAAACCATGGACTGAGTGTCTTCCCATTGCATTGTACACTGTTAGGGTAACTCCCAACCGAAAGACAAGTTTAAGTCCATATGAGGTATTGTTTGGGAGCCCTCCCAAGACAGGATTGTACTTTCCCCAGCAGACGCAGGCCTCTCATTCAAATATGACGGCCTATGTGGGCGCATTACAACAGGTATTGCAGCAAATTCATACGCGTGTTTTCAGTTCCCTTCCAGATCCGTCCTCCTTATCAGGCTCGCATGACCTAAAGCCTGGAGATTGGGTGGTGACGTGAAAGCACCTGAGGAAAAGTCTGGATCCTCGCTTTGAAGGACCCTACCAGGTCCAGCTGACCACGCCTACATCTGTTAAGCTGGAGGGAAAAACCACCTGGATTCACGCTTCTCACTGCAAAAAGTTTCACAGAAACTAAAAAGGATGGAATTTGGGAAGTACTATCCATTCTTGCTTCTCACTGTGATATTATCTATACAATGTAAAAACGATAATGATGTCTTTGATTTTTGGGATAATGAGGTATCAAAACAGTGGGCTAATAAATTTGTCCAGTACCATAGCTATATTGCCCAAGTCCGAAATTTATCCAACTGTTGGATCTGTTCACATGCCCCCATTGCTGCAAAAACTATGCCATATTTCGTAACTCCACTGACAGAGGAGGAGCTGTTCAGAGGAAAGTGTTGGGAAATGCGGGCCCTCAATCTGGCTGAGCAGCAGAGTGAAACTTCTGCTGCCTTGCCTATTACTGGTTGGACAACAGCCGTGGTTCCAAATAAATCTTACCAGAAAACAGGAACCTGTAAATAAGCGACCAATCAATTTGTTTGAATGTAAGGAATATGATGGAAACTGGGGAAACAAGGCTACTGATAAAAATTATATAGGAAAGGTGACAGATCAGGAGCGAAAACTTAGTTTCGTGGTAAAAACCCCTTTTTCTTTGGGAGATAAGCAAATTTGTAGTGACCAAGTGTGTTTAGAACGATTCCTACATGATACTGTTTGGACCAGGAATCATTTTTTTCTTTATGGTAATACAGCACAATGTACAGCAAGAGAGGCGGTTCATGTAGATGAGGAAACCGGAGAAGGTCATTATGGAGATGGGGCAGCTGAGATGTCCATAAGCATTAATACAGACCCAGAATGTCAGCCATTACGATATTATAGGGCAGTCACTACAGATTTAGACAACTCCTGGTGCCTCTACACTGCCACCACCCGGTTGGTTTCAATAGCAATAGCTTTCCTCAATGAATTTCAGTTTGAATTACCGAAAGGGGGTTTATATAGTCTGCGGGAGCAATGTGTATAGGTGGATTCCTAAAGGAGCTGAAGGTGCATGTACACTGGCTAGGATAGAGCCGGCCACCTGGGTATGGAATGAGAATGACTTCCCTTATAAAAATGTCCCTGGTCACATGATAGCAAAGCGTAGTGCACCTTCTCCTAGCCACCCAAGCATTTAATGCACACCCCATGGTATCTTAAGACCGGAATGGTCCTCACTGGTCCTCTGGGAGTTATGTTCGGAACTCTAAGAAATGCTCAGATGATAGAAGAATTGGGTGATATTTTTGATAATGTGACTGAGTATTTATTTGATGCCATCAATGTAGGATCTGCTTATATGAGGTAGCTCATTGTCATAACCAACCAACACTCTATGGTGCTCGACTATCTCACAGCATCTCAAGGGGGATTCTGTCAGGTAGTGGGACCCGCCTGCTGCCACTATATAGATCCGTCCGGACTGATGAGAGTCACTCATGACATAGAACAAGCTAGGCTGATAAAGGAAGGAATACGGAAGGTTAATTCCCTGGAGGACCTGCCCCTCCCTGAATGGCTCGCATGGTTAAATCCTTTGAATTTGTTTAAAGGGATAGGCGGATGGATATCAGGAATAATTCATTTCCTAATTCAAGCAGTTTTTGTAATATTGGTTATTGCAGTAATGATAAGATTATTTGTTTTACTCATAAAGAAATTCTTGGCTCTAATTGTAAATGTTTTCCAGGTAAACGTAGTGATTCAGAGATCAAGCAAACCCAAGTGCTGACGACCTTCATAACCACCGTCCAGCGTGAATGTACATTCTGCAACAAGCAAACTGCAGTGGACCTGGCTGATTGTCTGCATTGTGGAAAACCACTGGTCTGAACAAAGCCAAAGACAAGAACTTTACAAAGAACTACAACAATGAAGATTACATGCATTATGGATTTTAAATGACTAACACTTTCTGATGAATAAAGATATAAGAATACATATATACTAATATATCAAAATATACGTTACCATGTATTACAGTAATTATGTATTCGCTATATCTTAACATATTACACACAAGACAGACATAACTCCCCTAATAAAGTCTGTATTCCTCTGAGATAGGGCAATAAGTAGAAGAGAAGTAGGGAAAGGAGGTCTGATTCTCAAGTATAATCTGAATGGATACACAGCAGGACTGGTGTCCCATGATATACATAGGACAAGCCGTGTATTTTGTGAAGTAGGGTTATCTTGCAGGCCTCGGAAAAAGGCAAGGGCAGATAGAGGTAGGTAGACAGATAAAAAAGAGGGGAGTTGTTAAAGAAATGGTTAATCTTAGTTCTCTAAAGTCTCGAAAAATATCAGAAAAACAACTTCGTAACCCATGACACCATTTTAATTGTTATCATCTGTCTACGTGGTTAGATGCTTTTGCCAGTGGTCAGCTCCAAATTCCCCCTTCTATATTTCAATAATGTCTAAATATGCCGAGGCCAAGTATCTTCTTGGCCAAAAAGCACTAACAGGATATGGTTCCACGAATTGTTAAATTGACCTAAGGGAAATGCCAAAACCCCCACATGTTCCCGTCACCTCCAATTAAATTATATCTCATAACTCATGATATAGTTGACATATCATTATAAAACTTATCTTTCTTGCCAATTATTGTGCAATCTTATCTGTATTTTGCCAATGGTTACACAATGTTACGGAATTGTCCATATTTGTCCATTTCCTTTTCTGGTTTACTATAAAAGATCAAGCCTGCCCCTTTAATAAATGAGATTTACTTGATAGACAAGCAACCTGTGTTTCTCATTTTATTTCTCCACTCCTAGGTTCCTAGGTATGAGAAGCTCCACCTGAGCTCTACCCGAGGTTGGTGACTAGAGAAAAAATCCCGACGCTGACAATAGAGACCCACATTAAATTGCACCTGAATGAAGGTAACCCAGTCTGATATATGCTGCAGGTAAAAGTAAATGATCTCAATGTCAGCACGATTAAATAATATCACGGCTGAGAAAGTACTAGAGGATTGCTGCATAAATCCATAAAGGTTCAACACAAAGGTAAAAAAGGGTAATACCTATGAAAACGCTGATGCCGGGTCTCTGGTGAATGTGAATGATGCGACCTCCCTCACCCCAACACGTGTTTCGCACTAGCTTCTTCCAAGGGTGTGTCTATGTGGTGGGCCTTGTGGGTTTAACTATACCCGGGAACCAATCAGAGAGCATCATAAGGTAATGAAGGCGTGAACTATCTGTGACATCACGAAACACCTCTTATGGCCCATGCCTAGATCTGCCCTGATGTATGAATCACTTCCCAATGATGCGCTCCCTTAGACTCCAAGCTGACATGCAAGAGGTCTAAGTGTGGAGCACTCATGGAAGCGAGCACCAATGCCTAAACTGTGCAGGCGCACCTAGTGTTCGAGATACAGTGATCACCAAAACATTGTGTCTAATAAAATGACTAAAAAGAGGGGTTTATAAATTTCATATATAATGAATTATGTGCTCTTATTGACAGGCTCAATCAAACTGAGATCAATGTGAAACCTTTAAATATGGAAGAAGTCTGGAATTTCTAGATATTTTTATTTCTGCCTCTCCTGACGGTCATCTGAATACCGATATTTTTCGTAAGCAAACAGCAACTAATTCCTTTTTGCTGGCACAATCTTCACATCCGAGATCTATGATAAATGGAATACCGATTGGTCAATTCCTTCGGGCATAAAGAATGTGTTCAGATGATCAAGCATTTGAAAAACAGTCTGAAGATCTTGTCAGAAGATTTCTAGAAAGAGGCTACAGCAAGAGATCAATTAAGCGGGGATATTGGAAAGCTTCAAAAATGAGCAGGGACCAACTTCTCTATGGGCAATCCACAAATAAGAATCATCAAACATGGATACGGTACGTTTTATCTCTACTTTTAATGGCCAATGGAAAGGTCTCGCGGAGATAGTCCATAAACATTGGCACACTTTACTAATAGATCCGATTCTGAAGCAATTACTTCCATCTACCCCGAATTTTGTGGCCAGAAGATCTAAAAATTTGAAGGACATCTTGGTGCATAGCCACTACGTTTCAGACACTAATAAAAAAAGAGCAAAGAAAAATACGGGTAAACCCGTTTTTTTCCCATGTGGCATTTGCAAGGGATGTCTTAATTTGGTAAAAACAAGCACTTTTCAGAATCAGGATGGGTCCAAAACTTTTGAAATAAGAAGGCATATCAATTGTTCCTCCCAGGGTGTTATCTATCATGCCCAGTGTCCGTGTGGGAAGATCTAGGAGGGTCTTACCACACGTGAACGTAAGATCAGAACCCGTGAGCATGTGAGGGACATTGAAAAAGCCAAGAACATTCCAGATGACTCCCTTTTGAAAACCTTGCCTAGGCATTTTAAACGTTACCATCAATGTAATGCAAGTGGTTTGATGATTAAGGGAACAGATCAAGTTGTTTTGGATATCAGAGGGGGAGATCTATCTAAGATCCTTGCCCAAATAGAAAGCCAATGCATACATCGGCCGGGCACGCTGAGTCCGTTGGGCCTTAACGAAAATGTAGGTTTTGCCTCTTTTTTGTAGAGATCTATTGTTTGCGGCATCTCTTTATGGGGTGGGGTTTATTTTATTTGGCTTTCCTTATGCCTGTGCTTGTTCCTATCTGTTCCCTTTCTTCCACATGATCATTTCCATTGGGATATTCCACACTTTAGAGGAGACCTTTCCTGTTATAAGAAGAATCGTTGAGGGAAGAATTATACTAGGTGGACTAATAATTACTCTGTGTATTGTGCATGCTCATTCCAATGTACAGGACGATATCTGGGCTATAGTTGATATCCTTTTGGCCTGCTTTTCAGGGATTCCAGCTTTATTATATGTTTTGTATTATTATTCCTATTCTGCATTTGATGGGGAATAGGGAATTATTAGTCTAATTGTTACATCCTTCCATCAGGGTTTTGGTAGATTCTGTGAGAGCATGCTTAGATAAGTGTGAATTCTATTACTAGGTTTTTCTAGTCTCCTTTCTACCCAATTTTTTCCTTTCATTTTTTCTTTTTCTTCCTTTTTTTGCCGCGTGGAATATTTGTATTGGAATTTCCCTGTGGTCATTCTAATTATTGATATAGGGTGTTAGTTTTTTCTGTAACCATTCCACTCCTTCTTGTGACTATCTTTGCACCATAAACACTATTGAATATATAACATTATATAATTATCACATACATGGTAAAGGAATAAAGATGAATTCCGAGTCATTATACTGCGGTTCTAGTTCATTTTATTATAATTGCACTATAGGCACTTTTACACTTTAATAATTATAATATATTATTTTTTTACTAAAATCATTATATATGAAATTTATAAACCCCTCTTTTTAGTAATTTTATTAGACACAATCTCTTTGTGATCCCTGTGTCTCGAACACTAGGTGCGCCTGCACAGTTTAGGCATTGGTGCTCGCTTCCATGAGTGCTCCACACTTACACCTCGTGCATGTCAGCTTGGAGTCTAAGGGACGCATCATTGGGAAGTGATTCCTACATCAGGGCAGATCTAGGCATGCGCCATAAGAGGTGTTTCGTGATGTCACAGATAGTTCACGCCTTCATTACCTTATGATGCTCTCTGATTGGTTCCTGGGTATATTTAAACACACAAGACCCACCACGTAGACACGCCCCCGGAAGAAGATAGTGCGAAACACGCGTTGGGGTGAGGGAGGTTGCGTCATTCACATTCACCAGAGACCCGGCATCAGCGTTTTCATAGGTATTACCTTTTTTACCTTTATGTTGAACCTTTGTGGATTTATGCAGCAATCCTCTAGTACTTTCTCAGCCGTGATATTAGTTAATCGTGCTGACATTGAGGTCATTTACTTTTACCTGCAGCATATATCAGACTGGGTTACCATCACTCAGGTGCCATTTAATGTGGTCTCTATTACATTCAGAGTGAGCTGCCTGTGGTGTTGTCACAGATTATTTCCACACAGTATTTTTGTATTTTTTTCAGTCACGATATATTCAGTTATTTTGACACTGAGGTTATTTAATTAAGTTACATATATCGGGCCTGATTTATATTCAATATATTTTTTAATACTGTGGTGTGAATATTCTCTACATTTATAGAGATATTCTACTCCTGTTGGAAATTATATATAATTACTTATGTGCAAGGATTCACATTTGTTTGTGCGACTATAATAACTAATGGCATGAATGTTTTGAGCGCCTCCTGCTGGGCATTTTTGTAATTTTTTAAATATTTTTAATGTTTTTTCAATAAAATTTGATATTTTATTTTCATACTGGATCTCTTCATGATTTTTGGTGCCGTCATGGTATATTGGCCCGAAAATGTTTGTTTCAAAGAAAATAAGACATATACTTATTTGGTATTGTCGCATTCTGAATCACTTGATCTATCAATATAAAAAAAGAATTAACCCGATCGCTAAACGGCGTAACAAGAAAAAAGTCAAAACACCAGAATTAGGTTTTTGATCGCTGCAACCTTGCATTAAAATGCAATAACAGGCGATCAAAAGATCGTATCTGCACCAAAATGGTATCATTAAAAACGTCAGCTCGGCACACAAAAAATAATCCTTCCCCCAACCCAAAATCATGAAAAATGGAGATGCGACGGGTATCGGAAAATGGCGCAATTCTTTTATACTTTATCTAATAAAGAGGAGTTATTTTTACTGATAAATGTTTGTTTTGGGTCGTTTATTTTCTGTTGGTATTTGGTTTATCCTATAAATCTCCCATATAATATTCTCACCTTGAATTTATCCTATAAAACTCCCATATAATATTCTCACCTTGAATTTATCCTATAAAACTCCCATATAATATTCTCACCTTGAATTTATCCTATAAAACTCCCATATAATATTCTCACCTTGAATTTATCCTATAAAACTCCCATATAATATTCTCACCTTGAATTTATCCTATAAAACTCCCATATAATATTCTCACCTTGAATTTATCCTATAAATCTCCCATATAATATTCTCACCTTGAATTTATCCTATAAATCTCCCATATAATATTCTCACCTTGAATTTATTCTATAAAACTCCCGTATAATATTCTCACCTTGAATTTATCCTAAAAAACTCCCATATAATATTCTCACCTTGAATTTATCCTATAAAACTCCCATATAATATTCTCACCTAGAATTTATCCTATAAAACTCCCGTATAATATTCTCACCTTGAAGTTATCCTATAAAACTCCCATATAATATTCTCACCTTGAATTTATTCTATAAAACTCCCATATAATATTCTCACCTTGAATTTATCCTATAAAACTCCCGTATAATATTCTCACCTTGAATTTATCCTAAAAAACTCCCATATAATATTCTCACCTTGAATTTATCCTATAAAACTCCCATATAATATTCTCACCTTGAATTTATTCTATAAAACTCCCATATAATATTCTCACCTTGAATTTATCCTATAAAACTCCCATATAATATTCTCACCTTGAATTTATCCTATAAAACTCCCATATAATATTCTCACCTTGAATTTATCCTATAAAACTCCCATATAATATTCTCACCTTGAATTTATTCTATAAAACTCCCGTATAATATTCTCACCTTGAATTTATCCTATAAAACTCCCATATAATATTCTCACCTTGAATTTATCCTATAAAGCTCCCGTATAATATTCTCACCTTGAATTTATCCTATAAAACTCCCATATAATATTCTCACCTTGAATTTATCCTATAAAACTCCCATATAATATTCTCACCTTGAATTTATTCTATAAAACTCCTGTATAATATTCTCACCTTGAATTTATCCTATAAAACTCCCATATAATATTCTCACCTAGAATTTATTCTATAAAACTCCCATATAATATTCTCACCTTGAATTTATTCTATAAAACTCCCATATAATATTCTCACCTTGAATTTATCCTATAAAACTCCCGTATAATATTCTCACCTTGAATTTATCCTAAAAAACTCCCATATAATATTCTCACCTTGAATTTATCCTATAAAACTCCCATATAATATTCTCACCTTGAATTTATTCTATAAAACTCCCATATAATATTCTCACCTTGAATTTATCCTATAAAACTCCCATATAATATTCTCACCTTGAATTTATTCTATAAAACTCCCATATAATATTCTCACCTTGAATTTATCCTATAAAACTCCCATATAATATTCTCACCTTGAATTTATTCTATAAAACTCCCATATAATATTTTCACCTTGAATTTATCCTATAAAACTCCCATATAATATTCTCACCTTGAATTTATCCTATAAATCTCCCATATAATATTCTCACCTAGAATTTATCCTATAAAACTCCCATATAATAGTCTCACCTTGAATTTATCCTATAAAACTCCCATATAATATTCTCACCTTGAATTTATCCTATAAAACTCCCATATAATAGTCTCACCTTGAATTTATCCTATAAAACTCCCATATAATATTCTCACCTTGAATTTATCCTATAAAACTCCCATATAATATTCTCACCTTGAATTTATCCTATAAAACTCCCATATAATATTCTCACCTTGAATTTATCCTATAAAACTCCCATATAATATTCTCACCTTGAATTTATCCTATAAAACTCCCATATAATATTCCATCCTTGAACGCACGCCGCGTGCATCATGTTTTTGTACAATTTGTGAATAATATATATAGGTTCTCCTCGTCTGAGTTATTTTTGAAGGTCTACAAAATGCGATTTTCCTGTAATTCATTTCTCACACTCTCGGTATAAAAATGACTTTTCCCTTTGTGGGATGTTTGATAAAAAGGTTGACAACTAGTTGGACAACCCCTTCTCATTCCTCATGTTTGGTCCTGTTACAATAAAAACACTTACACAAAACTCCCATGCTGGCACCGTCTCAGTGGTGTCGGCACTTGCGTTCTTGGGTCTCTTTTGAGGTTTTTACGTCATGTGAGCCCTGTGCCCAATCAGCGCTGACGTCACTGTCCCCACCTTCAGACAAATCAAGCATCATGAGGCCGTCAGAGAGCAGCTGCAGCCCTGGCTTCCTGTTGATGTTCAATACATCCGAAGGAAGGAACAGTGAAGCTGCCGCTGATTGGGCGCAGGGCTCGTGTGATGTGAGAACCTCACATAAGCCCCGAGACAGTGAGTCTCGACACCGCTGAAGTGGAGCCGGCACGCCAGCGGAGTATGAGTGTTTTTATTTTTTGTTTTTTTTCACAAATAAACGCAAATTATGTGAATGAAATTTTACCACTAACATGAAGTACAATATGTCATGAGAAAACAATGTCAGAATCACCGGAATCCATGGAAGCGTTCACCAGTTATTACCTCATAAAGGGACAGTGGTCAGAATTGTAAAAATTGGCCCGGGCATTAACATGCAAACCACCCTTGGGAGTAAAGGGTTTATAGCAAAAAATGTGGTCAATTCTGTGCTTAGTATCCCCCATCCTGGTATATATGGTCGCCTCACCCCCATCCTCATACACAAGGCCCCCTCATCCCTATCCTGGTATGCATGGATCCCTCATCCTTATCCTGGCAGGAATGATCGCTCTCATCCCTATATTAATATGCAGGGCCCCCATCTCGTCCTGGTATGATTGGCCCCCATCTCGTCCTGGTATGCATGGCCCCATCCCATTTGCCCCCACCCCCATCCTAGTATTCATGGCACCATCAGAAAACTTTAAAAAATAAAATTACACTTACCTACCTGGCGCTCCCTCGCTGCATCCTGCTCCGGTGTCAGCAACTGCTTTATGCTTGTAAGCAGCACATGGCAGGGACGTCATGCGTTGCTCACAAGCAGAGCACAGCTGCCGGACTGTTCATTGGAGATCGGGGCGACTATTCATTGCTCTTCAGTAGCGCGCAGTGTCAGCCCCCGGCTTCCTGCTGCTGCCAGCGGTCACGTGTGCCACTACTTAAGAGAAATAAATATTCATTGGATTCATCATTCATTCATCAGGAGACTATTTAATACTGAACTATATTCAAGCGGGACTAGACGAAGAAAACCCTAAAATCATGTATCATGTTATCCGAAACAGTCAGAAAACTAGCCCCATATTGGGCGACCCCAGACCTCAGACTATATACTGTGTAAGTTTATAAGCCCCTCCAGTGTCAGGAATAGATAGTATGTGAGAATACCTTATACAGTCATGGCCAAAAGTTTTGAGAATGACACAAATATTATATTTTCACATGATCTGCTGCCCTCTGGTTTTTATGTGTGTTTGTCAGATGTTTTTATCACATACAGAAATATAATTGCAATCATATTATGAGTAGCAAAAGGTTATATTGACAGAATGAGTTAATGCAGCAAGTCAATATTTGCAGTGTTGACCCTTCTTCTTCAGGACCTCAGCAATTCTCCCTGGCATGCTCTCAATCACCTTCTGGATCAAATCCTGACTGATAGCAGTCCATTCTTGCAAAATCAATGCTTTTATTTTGTCTGAATTTGAAGGTTTTTGTTTGTCCACCCGTCTCTTGATGATTGACCACAAGTTCTCAATGGGATTAAGATCTGGGGAGTTTCCAGGCCATGGTCCCAAAATCTCTATGTTTTGTTCCCTGAGCCATTTAGTTATCACCTTTGCTTTATGGCAAGGTGCTCCATCATGTTGAAAAAAGCTTTGTTGATCGCCAAACTGCACTTGGACGGTTGGGAGAAGTTGCTCTTGGAGGACATTCTGGTACCATTCTTTATTCATGGCTGTGTTTTTAGGCAAGACTGAGAGAGAGCCCATTCCCTTGGCTGAGAAGCAACCCCACACATGAATGGTTTCAGGATGCTTGACAGTTGGCATGAGACAAGACTGGTGGTAGCGCTCACCTCGTCTTCTCCGAATAAGCCGTTTTCCAGATGTCCCAAACAATCGAAAAGGGGATTCATCAGAGAAAATGACTTTACCCCAGTCCTCAGCAGTCCACTCCCTGTACCTCTTGCAGAATATCAGTCTGTCCATGATGTTTTTTCTGGAGAGAAGTGGCTTCTTTGCTGCCCTCCTTGAGACCAGGCCTTGCTCCAAGAGTCTCCGCCTCACAGTGCGTGCAGATGCACTCACACCTGCCTGCTGCCATTCCTGAGCAAGCTCTGCACTGCTGGTAGCCCGATCCCGCAGCTGAAACACTTTTAAGAGATGGTCCTGGCGCTTGCTGGTCTTTCTTGGGCGCCCTGGAGCCTTTTTGGCAACAAGGGAACCTCTCTCCTTGAAGTTCTTGATGATGCGATAGATTGTTGACTGAGGTGCAATCTTTCTAGCTGCGATACTCTTCCCTGTTAGGCCATTTTTGTGCAGTGCAATGATGACTGCACGTGTTTCTTTAGAGATAACCATGGTTAACAGAAGAGAAACAATGATGCCAAGCACCAGCCTCCTTTTAAAGTGTCCAGTGGTGTCATTCTTACTTAATCATGACAGATTGATCTCCAGCCCTGTCCTCATCAACACCCACACCTGTGTTAATGGAGCAATCACTGAAACGATGTTAGCTGGTCCTTTTAAGGCAGGGCTGCAATGATGTTGAAATGTGTTTTGGGGGATAAAGTTAATTTTCTAGGCAAATATTGACTTTGCAAGTAATTGCTGTTAAGCTGATCACTCTTTATAACATTCTGGAGTATATGCAAATTGCCATTAGAAAAAATGAAGCAGTAGACTTTGTAAAAATTAATATTTGTGTCATTCTCTAAACTTTTGGCCATGACTGTATACCACTCAGGGAACACTTACCTTTCAGAGATCATTTCCATCTTCATACTAAATAATGGCACAGATCTCCCAGACATTATGATTGCACATATCCCTAGTCTTTATAACGATATTGCACTCATTCCCTGACAGACAGCAGCATGGCCATTAGTTAGAAGCTGCTAATGATCTTTGGAGCAGGTAAGGTTTCCCTGAGTGGTACATATTGGGCCGTCTGAAGACTGAGTTTAGTCTAGGACAATTTGTCTGCACTACTAATTAACAGCAGTTACATTACCAAACTAGGGCAGTCCCTATAGGAGAAAAACACAGGAATTATACTGTATTGTCACATACTATCTATTCCTGACACTGGAGGGGCTTATAAACTTACACAGTATATAGTTTGAGGTCTGCAATCTGCCAATATGGGTCTAGTTTTCTGACTGTTTCGGATAACATGATACATGATTTTAGTTTTTTTTGTCTAGTCTCACTTGAATATAGGTCAATATTAAAAAATAGTCTCCCGATGAGTCTCCTTTGGTGAGGACGATGAAACCCATAGAAATGAGAGGCTTGGAGAGTGAGTGTGTATACGTCACCTCTACCTATATACTGAGATGTGGGGTACATGTTTTTTCTATTAGTCACCTATTAACTAATTTTCAGGGGGTGAATTATGGGTACAGTTTTACATTTGGAATTAATAAAGCTTAGTTTTATCCTTTTGTCAGCAAACATGAGGAATGACAAGAGACAACCCATTTAAGAAGATTCAATTTTGGTTAAAACTATTCCAACACTATGAACATAAAAAAGACTTCTCCCCTATGTGACGTCTCTGATGTTTATTCACAGTTGATTTCCAAGTAAAATATTTCCCACATGAAGAAAATAAAAATGGCTTCTCCTCTGTGTGAGGTATCTGATGTCTAACAAGAAAACATTTCTCACATTCTGAACAGGAAAAAGGCTTCTCCCCTGTGTGCGTTCTTTGATGGCGATCAAGATCTATTTTCCATTTAAAACATTTCCCACATTCTGAACATCAAACAGGCTTCTCTCCTGTGTGAGTTCTTTGGTGCTTAACAAAATTCCCTTTATGGTTAAAACATTTCCCACATTCTGAACATGAAAAAGGCTTCTCTCCTGTGTGAGTTCTTTGGTGTTCATCAAGATTCCCTTTCTGGTTAAAACATTTCCCACAATCTGAACATGAAAAAGGCTTCTCTCCTGTGTGAGTTCTTTGATGACTAACAAGATGACATTTCTGGTTAAAAGTTTTCCCACATTCTGAACATGAAAAAGGTTTCTCCCCTGTGTGAGTTCTTTGGTGATTAACCAATTGTGAATTCCAGTTAAAACATTTTCCACATTCTGAACAGGAAAAAGGCTTCTCCCCTGCGTGAGTTCTCTGGTGACTAATAAGATGACATTTCTGGTTAAAAGTTTTCCCACATTCTGAACATGAAAAAGGTTTCTCCCCTGTATGAGTTCTTTGGTGATTAACCAAATCTGATTTCCGGTTAAAATATTTCCCACATTCTGAACAGGAAAAAGGCTTCTCCCCTGTATGAGTTCTTTGGTGATTAACCAAATCTGATTTCCGGTTAAAACATTTCCCACATTCTGAACAGGAAAAAAGCTTCTCCCCCATGTGAATGCTCTGATGTCTAACAAGAATCGCTTTCTGGCTAAAAAATTTCCCACATTCAGAACATGAAAAAGGTTTCTCCCCTGTGTGTGTTCTCTGGTGATTAACAAAATGTGATTTATGTGCAAAACATTTCCCACATTCTGAACAGGAAAAAGGCTTCTCCCCTGTGTGAGTTTTATGGTGATTAACCAAATCTGATTTCTGGTTAAAACATTTCCCACATTCTGCACAGGAAAAAGGCTTCTCCCCTGTGTGAGTTCTATGGTGATAAACCAATTGTGATTTCCAGTGAAAACATTTCCCACATTCAGAACATGAAAAAGGTTTCTCCCCGTGAATTCTCTGGTGAGTTACAAAATGAGATTTCTTGTTAAAACATTTCCCACATTCTGAACATGAAAATGACTTCTTTGCTTTAGGAGCAGTTTGTTTTTTATTGCCTCTTTTGTGACTTTGATTTTCCTTAGTAGTTAGTAATGAATCAGAAGATGGGACCTGTTTCATAGGATCAGATGACAGATCTTTGCTGTGAATGGATGATGGTATATCTGGAGTAATGGCATTCACTTCAGTTGTATCTTGTAGGCTCTCAAGATCATCAGATTTAAAAATTGAAGATGTCAGCTGTCCCTCTGACCTCCTGTTATAGTTATCTGCTAAGATAGAAAACACTTATTATTTTTTAATAAAATATCCTTGAGTTTTATATTTTTGAACATTTCTACTTAAACTGTCCATAAAAATGGCAAGCTATGTAAAAAACTTTAATTATTTACCAAGTCAATGACAGTTCACAGTCTAATAGAAAACCTTGTTGGATGAGGCAGTAGTGTGCGGTGTTCAACTGTCCGTTCATTCTGCCTCCCAAATATTGAATAAAAAGAAACCAATCGATGTTATGTAGGCAAAAATAATACCAATTCCCATCTCACAAAAAACAAGTCCCCACACAGGTCCAATAGAAAAACAGATAAGGCAGGTTACAGTTAATCCTATAATTAGGGTTACTATTAGGCTAAAGAATTAGGCTTCTCTCAATTGTCTCCCCAATAATTGGGTCACATCAGTCATGTCAGAGTTTTCTTTTTCCGGAAAAAAATAAATTAATTAAAACGAATAAAATGGCCGGTCAGTATTATAGTGCAGAGGAGGCTTATGCACTTTTATGTTCTGACAGCGAAGAAACTGCAGTGTCAGATGGCGATGTGGATTTTGAGGGCTTTAGTAGCAGCGACAGTGATAGCTCAGAAATGAGCAGTGATTCTGGTCCATCCTCACACACAAGGACCAGTACAACAAGAAGGACAAATAGCGCTTCTGGAGAAATGTCTCCAACTCAGGGAACAATGCCCAGTACTAGCGCTGTCCCTAGTGCTCGTGAATTGGCGCACACCAATGTCCAAGGGGATTTGCCTCTTGATGTAGCATTTCCCAGATGGGAGGCTTCGGATTCGGCTAATCCATTCATCCCTAATTTTAATGCCATTCCTGGTATAAATGTGGAGGAGAAAATTTTGGACCAATTATTTTTTTTAATTTGCTTCTGACAGATAGCTTGCTAGAGCATATTGTCCTACAAATTTATATGTGTCCCAATTCATCAGCCAGAATCCACGATCCTATTATGCTAGGTCACATTTATGGAACCAACTAATATCCTAGAAATGAAAACATTTATAGGACTTACATTCGCTATGGGGCTTGATAAAGAAATGAGCATTCGGTCCTATTGGTCCAACCGCCCTGTTCAAGCCACGCCCTACTTATCTGAGGACATCTGGAAAAATCGTTTGGGAGCTGATAACTCCATTTTTACAAAAAGGCTACAATCTGTATGTTGACTACTACACCAGCATACCCCTATTTAAAAGTCTGGTTGAACATTAGGGGCTTGTGGGACCATTCACAAAAACCGTCAGGGGTTTCCACAATCATTGGTCAGCAAAGAGTTCCGAAAGGGGCAGTCAGGGGCTTTACGTAATGGAGAGCTGCTTGCCCTTAAGTATAATAAAGATATTTTTATCCTGAGCTCGATCCACACAGATGCCACAAGGGCCACTGCAGACCAACAGGGATCCACTACTCCAAAACCTGTGTCTGTCATTGACTACAACAAATATATGGGGTGTGGACCTTGCAGATCAGGTTCTACAGCCATACCAGGTATCAAGAAAATCATAGATCTGGTATAAAAAGTTAGTCATGTATTTGTTTCAGGTGGCCACATATAATTCTTTTGTGTTATACAAAAAAGCCGGAAATGCAGATACTTTCCTTGATTATCAGGAAAAGGTCACTGAAAATCTTGTTTTTGATAATTTTGTCCCCGCCAATCCTTTAGAATGTGAAGATGTCAGAAGACTCACTGAGCGACATTTTATTACACTCATTCCAGTAACTGAAACAAGAAAGAACCCCCAGAGAAGATGTTGTGTATGTTCCTAGAGAGGAATGAGGCATGATCCCCGCTATTATTACCCACAATGCCCATCACTGCCAGCCTTATGCCTCCATGACGGCTTTACAATCTTCCACACAGAACCACGTTTTTGAACTGTTTTGACATTCAAGCATTTGGTTTATTTAGTGACAGACACATTTGAGTAGAGCTGACATAACAATTTCCGGGGGAAGGTGGGGGGAGGTCTCCAGAGACACAAGCTGGCCACAATATGCTATTGTGAGGCTTAGAAAAAAAACTACATCCAGCAAAATGACACCGGCGGCGCCTGCATAGTAGCATCTATAAGTAAGAGACAGAGGCTACTGCGCAGGCGCCGCTGGTGACATTTTGCTGGATGTAATTTTTTTTCTAAGCCTCACAATAGCCACAATATTATAGGCATTATCAACAATAATATCAATGCTATTATATGCATCATGTAATAATGGGGGCAGGTCAGTGAGGGGTCAGCGACCTGTCATAAGCTAATACAGATGAATATGTAATCAGAGCACCACATAAAGCCCCGCCCACAGCCCCACCCACAGCCCCGCCCCAGAGCACGAGAATCTCATTAACTGAAAACTACAAATACAGATTACACAACAGTAAACCAGAGTTGCCCTCATTTATGGTGGATCATTGGAGCTACTATGGATCCTGAGCAGAAGATTAGAGAAAATAATATTGCTCCCCATTTCAGGAGAGATTGTGCAGTAATCTGAATTCCTTAGGATCAGAAACAATGTAATTTATGATGTGGAGTGAATCCATGACACCAGGGCTGGAGCCAACACATCTCCTGCAGGCGGGAATAAATGTATATTACAGCCATCAGCCACGCACAGCTTAGAGATCTATCAGGGCACAGGTGGAATGTTTGTCCTGGAGATTATCACAATTCTCCTTGAAGTTAGTTGGTTTTAATACAAATGGAAAAGTCAGGATAAAGGGAAACTCTGCTGTTATTGGACAGAAATTCACACTTGGCCTCACTGCACATTTACTGTTGTCGCTCATAAAAGGGAAGTTTGGCCAGAAAGACTGGACCTGGTCTTGTAGGGACCAAGAGACATTCAGCAGCACAGAAGGGAAAGAAGATTCATCCGATAAGATCTCAGGGATCTAGGAAGCCAACAGCATCATTACCCTCCGCTTTCTCTTACAGGCCCAGCATAAGATTTTTCTACAAGTGATTTTCTATCTTGTCAGCACATTCTACGTACGCTGTCATTTGGCTTTATAGTTACAGATCTGGGCAGGTAACGGTCAGCGTCTCCTAATGTGAAGGAGAGAATGGCTAATGAAATCAATTATTAACCCTTATACAAGTCAGTTCACATATGGTGTACCAAGATGGCGTCTGTGTCTTCAGGCAACACCCTGGAAGGAATCCTTGGAATGCAGAAGCTGAGATACTGGATACCATATATGGAAGTGAAGGTGAAATGGACCTATCATAGACTGACACTGGCTACTCAGAAGATTGTGTGACACCCATTTCCTGTCTCTGTCTTGAGAATAAACTTCAGTTGTGTGCAAGCCTTTACTGAGAAAGGAGTAGACATCTAACTCTGTGTTCGGTGTGACTCTTTAAGCGTGCACTCGGCCTATATTGGGTCAGGTACAAGCAATCATATAGATCTCGCTTTAAGGGATCACCCTCACACTAATACCAGGGGGAAGGTGGATCCTCCAGGTTGTAAGTTTTATAGAAAAGGGCTTTCAATGCCCAAAGTCATTTGAACAGTTTTGGGTGGAGGAGAATGTTGTGGTCTAGAGGAAAAATGGTGATCATGGTAATACGGCCGGACTACACCACCGATAAAGCAGCCACAGCCGGTGACTGAGAGGAATCTGTGACTTCTCTGCATTCAGTGGTCACTACTCACCTGGGTAGTCATATGTGGGAATGTCCTCTTTACACCACTCATCATCTCTCACATATGTCTCTGTAGTATTAATATGGGTCAGATCTTCACCCTGAAACAAATATTGTAAAAGTCACAGACAGATGGAGAAGTCCCATCTATGATCAGCTCTAATCCTGCCATCTCCACCGCTCTCATTACACAAGTATAAAACATATAATACTGGTGGATAAAACAAGACTGAGCACAAGACCTTCACAGCCGTCTACACATCATAGGGGAGATCTCCTGACACCTTCTCTCCATCTACCTGATGATCCTGAGGAACACTGGGATCTTCTTGGTTACAGTCCTGTGGAAGAAGAGGACGGGGACATCTCTCTGGTGTTGTCCTCTTACTGGATAGATCTGGAGGAAACACATACAGGGACTGAATTCATTCTCTACATACAGATAATTATAGGCCGTGTGTATTTAGTCCTGTCTATTACCTGGTGATGTGAGGGGCTGGGGAACCTCCATTGTGACGTTCTTGTACAGATCTCTGTGTCCTTCTAAATACTCCCACTCCTCCATGGAGAAATAGACAGCGACATCCTGACACCTTATAGGAACCTGACACATACAATGATACCGTCATCCCCCCGATCCCTTCATAGTGTTACTGTATAATGTCCCAGCATTCCCAGCAGTGTCACCTCTCCAGTCAGCAGCTCAATCATCTTGTAGATGATTTCTAGGATCTTCTGGTCATTGATGTCCTCATGGATCAGGGGGTGAGGTGGAGGCCCCGTGATTGGGCTCAGGGGTCTTCCCCATCCCTCAGACACAGGGTCCTGACAGCGATCACTAGAGGTCTTCTTCACCACTGTGTAATCCTGGTAATGGAGAGACATATTAATAAATCTCACTACAGACATTTCCAGAGTCCTCACCTCTCAAGGTTCTGTCCATCTGTTATTCCCATAGATAAGAATGATGTAATATGCCGTCATCAGAATCTCTCACCTCTCCAGTGAGACGGAAGAGGATCTCTAGGGTGAGGTGTAACATCCTCTCCGCCATCTTGTCTCTGTCCATATCCATCCTTGATGGGTAAATCAGGAAAATTCTCTTATGTAGAAGATCTTCACTGAGAGGATCCGATATTGTAGAGACCTGAATGAGAAGAAGATGATCCAATGTAACATCATAATAATCCTGTGTAATAATACAATTACTGGAGACAATAAGGGAAACATATGAGGAGATTTATTATCTTACAGGGTTTAGTTTTCTTCCCTGACATCTACTAATAAAACCTATATATTTAGGCCACAGACAACAAGCAGTTTCCTCCTTGGAGTCGGCAGCTGAACACGTTCCTCATAGACTCATCTTCCATAACGCTAATTCTCGTCTCATTACCGACACTGGAATCGGCATTAGCAATACTGCAGGAGAGATTCATTACACGCGACATGAGAAATAACTCCTTCATGATGAGGACGACATCTTCATCTTCTACTGCGGCTCTAGAGACAGATTTGGCCAGAGTCGGTCACTGACTCCATCCCCACCGGCCGTCTATATGAAGGTTTCCCGTCTTCCCCGCACTGGAATCTTCTCTCCCGTTAGATCTCAGCTCTGAGTCACACACAGAAGTTTGAGGCTTTTAGAAAAGATTTTTTGCTTCCACAAACACAACGGACAGAAATGATCTGATCCCAAAGTCTCCATGTACAGTGATTTATGCGGTTTATTTCTGGCCTTAGGCTTTCCTATATTACAAGAAAAACTCCAGAAAAAGCCGAAATTAAAATGTTTCTAAAGAAAATTGGCTCCAACAATTCTTGTAAGAAGAAAAAAATAAGCAAAAAGCAGAATACACATTTTATAATTTTTAACATGTTAAACATTTATTAAAAAGAAATTAATCTTTTTGGTCCCCAGAACATAGATGTACACCGCAGGGACGGCACAGATGAGGCTGCAACAAAAACCCTGACAGCTTAACCACTTGCTGCTGTGAAAAGCAAACATGGCATCTAAGAAGGTGTGACAGAGTTTGGCTGAATGCCCCCCGCTTCCAAGTACTCGATAGTATGGGGCGGCCTAGTTACTCCGATACTTACATGCCTAATAATGGGGTCTGGGCTGCAATGTATGAAGGTCTATTAGGCCGGGCCAGAGGCAGCGCCCAATAAGTTACCTTATAACGCCCCCATACACAGTAGACTAAAGCTCCATGAAAGCACTGATTTCGGGGGGTTTGGCAGACCAAATAATGTATTTGGGGGCCTCCCGACAGATGATGTCAGGGCAGAGAAGGATCCGGCATCCTGAATTTCAGAGGATTATCCGTTTGTTCTTCCTGTAGATAATCCTCCTCTAGAGGAGTCTGGAGGCGACTCTCTCATACAGACCACAGGAAAGCTGGAATATTTGTGTGTATGGGGGAGTCGGGAGAGATCGCCGTCTGCCAAATGACCGATCAGCCAACTCTGATCTCATGTGTATGGGGCCGTTAGTATTACACTGACAGGCAGTGATGATACACGGCACTACAGTAGTACAGGGCATCACCGGAGCCATCAGAGGCTTGTATGTTGTATGATCGCACTGATCAGAGGGGTTTAAAAAAGGTTTAAAGTGGAAAAAATATCACAGTTTCAGCAACAAGAAATATCCATCACTATATGGAAAGCAGAGTCACTGCACAATGTTAGTTACGTCACGTCCATAACTACTTTATTATACTCTATTATCCTGTACACAGTGGAGTAGATAGAAATCACAGATCCAACAGCAACAGCTGGAATTGGACCCTCCAATGTAAAGAAAAAAAAATCTCTCTATCTATATACACTGTTCAAAAAAATAAAGGGAACACTTAAACAACAGAATATAACTCCAAGTAAATCAAACTTCTGTGAAATCAAACTGTCCACTTAGGAAGCAACACTGACTGACAATCAATTTCACATGCTGTTGTGCAAATGGAACAGACATCAGATGGAAATTATTGGCAATTATCAAGACACCCTCAATAAAGGAGTGGTTCTGCAGGTGGGGACCACAGACCACATCTCAGTACCAATGCTTTCTGGATGATGTTTTGGTCACTTTTGAATGTTGGTTTTGCTTTCATACTCGTGGTAACATGAGACGGACTCTACAACCCACACAAGTGGCTCAGGTAGTGCAGCTCATCCAGGATGGCACATCAATGCGAGCTGTGGCAAGGTTTGCTGTGTCTGTCAGCGTAGTGTCCAGAGGCTGGAGGCGCTACCAGGAGACAGGCCAGTACACTAGGAGATGTGGAGGTGGTCGTATGAGGGCAACAACCCAGCAGCAGGACTGCTACGTCCACCTTTGTGCAAGGAGGAACAGGAGGAGCACTGCCAGAGCCCTGCAAAATGATCTTCAGCAGGCCACAAATGTTCATGTGTCTGCACAAATGGTTAGAAACTGACTCCATGAGGAGGGTCTGAGGGCCCGATGTCCACAGATGGGGGTTGTGCTCACAGCCCAACACCGTACAGGACGCTTGGCATTTGCCACAGAACACCAGGATTGGCAAATTCGCCACTGGCGCCCTGTGCTCTTCACAGATGGAAGCAGGTTCACACTGAGCACATGTGACAGCCGTGACAGAGTCTGGAGACGCCGTGGAGAGCGATCTGCTGCCTGCAGCATCCTTCAGCATGACCGGTTTGGCAGTGGTCAGTAATGGTGTGGGGTGGCATTTCTTTGGAGGCCACACGATGTTGGGCTGTGAGCACAACCCCCATGGAGACACAATTGTGCCTTTACCTGGAGATAAATTCCCAGTGGGGGCAATTTCCAAAATGCAATAACTTAAGTGGGGAATTCAGCTCTTTTCACACTTAAGGGATCTGTATATGGAGTCTACAAACTACAGTGGGGAAATAAGGATTTGTTACGCTGCTAATTTTGGGGCTAAAGTCACATTTTTGTGAGGAAATAAAGTACAATTGTCATTTTTTCCTTCCACATTGCTTAAATTCCTCTCACACTATCCGAATTCAGATATTGTCCTGTCAGAAAGGAGAATACAGGGAGCGAAAGGGTTAATAGGACTCACAGGAGGAACCGGCCCAGAAAGCAGAAGATCCAGGAGTGTCTGCCTCATATATGACTGCTCTGTGTGCACAGGACCTGTGATGAGGTCACAGGAGGGGAGGAGTCAGGGGTCACATGATCCAGGGCCTCAGTGTCTGCCACATATATGACTGCTCTGTGCACAGGACCTGTGATGAGGTCACAGGAGGGGAGGAGTCATGGGTCACATGATCAGGGGCCTCAGTGTGTGCAGGACTCAGTGTGCTGGAGCGCTCCCGATAATCAGCTGCGTGTGTCGCGCTGTGTGATAGTCACAGCACCTGCATGGAGGGCGACACATGCAGCTGATTATCGGGAGCGCTCCAGGGATCCGGGGTCCCGATGCAGCTATTCAGTAAGTGATATTAGCCAATAACAACTTCTCCGACGATATTCGCTCATCTCTAGTAATAACAGCTCAAAGAAATTCACCGAACTTTTCATTAAGTTTAATAGCGAGACCCTATTAAATATTGAGCACCAGCGGGATGAAGCATTGACAGCGGCATGTAAAAGTGTGGGCGCCC
The DNA here is from genome assembly GCF_039654945.1 of Dendrobates tinctorius. NCBI lineage: Eukaryota > Metazoa > Chordata > Amphibia > Anura > Dendrobatidae > Dendrobates > Dendrobates tinctorius. The sequence continues at coordinate 222,447 of NW_027362032.1, read as the reverse complement.
CGGGTCAAAATGACCGTTATTGTGAGATGAAGATGAAATGATCTCTGAAAGGCCGAACCTCTAAGATCACACATGGCCTTTGTATTTTAGGCAAAAATAACAATAAAAAAAAAATATATATATATATAGACTTTTTTACAATTTCATTACTGCAAAAAGGAAAAAGGGGCGATGCAAAACTATGGGCACCTTTAGAGATTTGTGTACTGAGATAATTTTGATCAAGATTTCACACCTTAGTTAGCTTGTTAGGGTTATGGTGAGATCACATGGTGACCAGGAGCTACAGTCTGAGGAAAGGGCTAAAAAGCCTTCACTAGACCCCTGTACAGCTGTATAATGAGGCCCAGGCTTTATAGAGAAGGGACAGGAGTGAGGGCCTGTTCCCAGGAGCTACAGTCTGAGGAAAGGGCTAAAAAGCCTTCACTAGACCCCTGTACAGCTGTATAATGAGGCCCAGGCTTTATAGTGAAGGGACAGGAGTGAGGACCTGTTCCCAGGAGCTACAGTCTGAGGAAAGGGCTAAAAAGCCTTCACTAGACCCCTGTACAGCTGTATAATGAGGCCCAGGCTTTATAGTGAAGGGACAGGAGTGAGGGCCTGTTCCCAGGAGCTACAGTCTGAGGAAAGGGCTAAAAAGCCTTCACTAGACCCATGTACAGCTGTATAATGAGGCCCAGGCTTTATAGTGAAGGGACTGGAGTGAGGGACTGTTCCCAGGAGCTACAGACTGAGGAAAGAGCTAAAAAGCCCTCACTAGACCCCTGTACAGCTGTATAATGAGGCCCAGGCTTTATAGTGAAGGGACAGGAGTGGAAGGGCCTGTTCCCAGGAGCTACAGACTGAGGAAAGAGCTAAAAAGCCTTCACTAGACCCCTGTACAGCTATATAATGAAGCCCAGGCTTTATAGTCAAGGGACAGGAGTGAGGGCCTGTGCCCAGGAGCTACAGTCTGAGGAAAGGGATAAAAAGCCTTCACTAGACCCCTGTACAGCTGTATAATGAGGCCCAGGCTATATAGTGAAGGGACAGGAGTGAGGGCCTGTGCCCAGGAGCTACAGTCTGAGGAAAGGGCTAAAAAGCCTTCACTTGACCCCTGTACAGCTGTATAATGAGGCCCAGGCTTTATAGCGAAGGGACAGGAGTGAGGGCCTGTGCCCAGGAGCTACAGACTGAGGAAAGGGATAAAAAGCCTTCACTAGACCCCTGTACAGCTGTATAATGAGGCCCAGGCTTTATAGTGAAGGGACAGGAGTGAGGGCCTGTGCCCAGGAGCTACAGACTGAGGAAATGGCTAAAAAGCCTTCACTAGACCCCTGTACAGCTGTATAATGAGGCCCAGGCTTTATAGTGAAGGGACAGGAGTGAGGGCCTGTGCCCAGGAGCTACAGTCTGAGTAAAGGGCTAAAAAGCCTTCACTAGACCCCTGTACAGCTGTATAATGAGGCCCAGGCTTTATAGTGAAGGGACAGGAGTGAGGGCCTGTGCCCAGGAGCTACAGTCTGAGGAAAGAGCTAAAAAGCCTTCACTAGACCCCTGTACAGCTGTATAATGAGGCCCAGGGTTTATAGTGAAGGGACAGGAGTGAGGGCCTGATCCCAGGATCTACAGTCTGAGGAAAGGGCTAAAAAGCCTTCACTAGACCCCTGTACAGCTGTATAATGAGGCCCAGGCTTTATAGTGAAGGGACAGGAGTGGAAGGGCCTGTTCCCAGGAGCTACAGTCTGAGGAAAGGGCTAAAAAGCCTTCACTAGACCCCTGTACAGCTGTATAATGAGGCCCAGGCTTTATAGTGAAGGGACAGGAGTGAGGACCTGTTCCCAGGAGCTACAGACTGAGGAAAGAGCTAAAAAGCCCTCACTAGACCACTGTACAGCTGTATAATGAGGCCCAGGCTTTATAGTGAAGGGACAGGAGTGAGGGCCTGTGCCCAGGAGCTACAGTCTGAGTAAAGGGCTAAAAAGCCTTCACTAGACCCCTGTACAGCTGTATAATGAGGCCCAGGCTTTATAGTGAAGGGACAGGAGTGAGGGCCTGTTCCCAGGAGCTACAGACTGAGGAAAGAGCTAAAAAGCCCTCACTAGACCCCTGTACAGCTGTATAATGAGGCCCAGGCTTTATAGTGAAGGGACAGGAGTGAGGGCCTGTGCCCTGGAGCTACAGTCTGAGTAAAGGGCTAAAAAGCCTTCACTAGACCCCTGTACAGCTGTATAATGAGGCCCAGGCTTTATAGTGAAGGGACAGGAGTGAGGGCCTGTGCCCAGGAGCTACAGTCTGAGGAAAGGGCTAAAAAGCCTTCACTAGACCCCTGTACAGCTGTATAATGAGGCCCAGGCATTATAGTGAGGGGATAGGAGTGAGGGCCTGTGCCCAGGAGCTACAGACTGAGGAAAGGGCTAAAAAGCCTTCACCAGACCCCTGCACAGCTGTATAATGAGGCCCAGGCTTTATAGTGCAGGCACAGGAGTGAGGGCCTGTTCCCTGGAGCTACAGTCTGAGGAAAGGGTTAAAAAGCCTTCACTAGACCCCTGTACAGCTGTATAATGAGGCCCAGGCTTTATAGTGAAGGGACAGGAGTGAGGGCCTGATCCCAGGAGCTACAGACCGAGGAAAGGGCTAAAAAGCCTTCACTAGACCCCTGTACAGCTGTATAATGAGGCCCAGGCTTTATAGTGAAGGGACAGGAGTGAGGGCCTGTTCCCAGGAGCTAGTCTGAGGAAAGGGCAAAAAAGCCTTCACTAGACCCCTGTACAGCTGTATAATGAGGCCCAGGCTTTATAGTGAAGGGACAGGAGTGAGGGTCTGTTTCCAGGAGCTAGTCTGAGGAAAGGGCTAAAAAGCCTTCACTAGACCCCTGTACAGTTGTATAATGAGGCCCAGGCTTTATAGTGAAGGGACAGGAGTGAGGGCCTTTTCCCAGGAGCTACAGTCTGAGTAAAGGGCTAAAAAGCCTTCACTAGACCCCTGTACAGCTGTATAATGAGGCCCAGGCTTTATAGTGAAGGGACAGGAGTGAGGGCCTGTTCCCAGGAGCTAGTCTGAGGAAAGGGCTAAAAAGCCTTCACTAGACCCCTGTACAGCTGTATAATGAGGCCCAGGCTTTATATTGAAGGGACAGGAGTGAGGGCCTGTTCCCAGGAGCTAGTCTGAGGAAAGGGCAAAAAAGCCTTCACTAGACCCCTGTACAGCTGTATAATGAGGCTCAGGCTTTATAGTGAAGGGACAGGAGTGAGGGCCTGTTCCCAGGAGCTAGTCTGAGGAAAGGGCAAAAAAGTCTTCACTAGACCCCTGTACAGCTGTATAATGAGGCCCAGGCTTTATAGTGAAGGGACAGGAGTGAGGGTCTGTTTCCAGGAGCTACAGTCTGAGGAAAGGGCAAAAAAGCCTTCACTAGACCCCTGTACAGCTGTATAATGAGGCCCAGGCTTTATAGTGAAGGGACAGGAGTGAGGGTCTGTTCCCAGGAGCTAGTCTGAGGAAAGGGCTAAAAAGCCTTCACTAGACCCCTGTACAGCTGTATAATGAGGCCCAGGCTTTATAGTGAAGGGACAGGAGTGAGGGCCTGTTCCCAGGAGCTAGTCTGAGGAAAGGGCTAAAAAGCCTTCACTAGACCCCTGTACAGCTGTATAATGAGGCCCAGGCTTTATAGTGAAGGGACAGGAGTGAGGGCCTGTTCCCAGGAGCTAGTCTGAGGAAAGGGCAAAAAAGCCTTCACTAGACCCCTGTACAGCTGTATAATGAGGCCCAGGCTTTATAGTGAAGGGACAGGAGGGAGAAAAGTGGGGAAAGGATTCAGAAGAGCCGGACTGCCCATCACTAACCTGCAGAGCCGCACTCCACATATATGGCTGCTCTGTGCACAGGACCTGTGATGAGGTCACAGGAGGGGAGGAGTCAGGGGTCACATGATCTCCGGAGTGAAGACGCTCCATGGAGCCTTCTCCTCAGTGACATTCCCGCCATTATTCGCCCCTCACTACTGGCACAATTACCCCGCCCCTCCTTTTCTACACAGTGTTATGTGTGGAATGTAACGTGTGATTTCTCTGGAGGGAAATAGACCCCACACAGGAGGGAATTCTCACCAGTTACCGGCTGTCTACTATATGGCTGCATATGATTGTGCTATCGACTCCACACCAGGAGCTAAAATGCCCAAATCTCTAATGTAACCGCTAGAGTTGAGCGACTTTTGGTTTTTTAGGGTCGCGTTTCGTTTCGTGAAACCCGACTTTTCCAAAAGTCGGGTCGAGCAAGATCGTCCGATTATAGGGAAAAGTCGGGGTCATCCCGAAACACGAAACCCAATGTAAGTCAATGGGGAATAAAAGTCGGCAGTGAGAGGAGGACAGGAAACACACCTACAGTGCCCATTTGAATGCCAAAAGCATCAATTCTTCTTACTTAAGCTTGTCAAGCTTAATTAACTTCATAATACAAGTTACGCACTGAAAAATGGGGGTTATTTGGCTAAAGTTGTGGGGGGGGGGGCTGGCTGCAGGTTTTCATGTGCCCTGGGCGAAAGAGCGCCCCTTTAACACATACCACAACTCATCATGCTCCGATACGGCAGAGAAATAGCGGTATAGTACAATGAAAAATACTTCACTTTTTACATCTCATGACGAGGCCCATCTATTTCTCCATACAGAATCATTGGTCCCATATAATGTTTGAAACAGTATATGATGAGCTCCACATAATGCTACAGTATATGTTGGTCCCCATGGATGAAGCTCCACTGTCTTATGCGCCCAAATAATGCTCCAAACATAATGGGCCCCATTTCTAATGCTCTAGTGTATAATGGGCCCTGTAAATGCTGCTCCAGTGTCTGATGTCCACCTTTGGAATGTTCCAGTGTATGGTGGGCCCCATCTATCATTCTCCAGAGTATAGTGCTCCCCAAAAATTGCTGTCCCAACATTGAAAACAATCAAATAAGTCTCCTCGCTAGGGCATCCCTGTACTAGTCTGGACTCCTCGTCGTCCCCATCTTCCATGTCACTGCACAGCATTTCAACCTTGCAAGTGCTGTGATCCTGATCAAGCAGGGGGGCCCACTCGTTGGCGACGGCACTGGCACAGGGCCCCTGATAGTACGGTGGTGTGTCTGATGGCGGGTGGGCCGAACCTGCACTTTCATCTGCAGCTTCCTCTTTGTCACCGTGTAAGATGGAACTGTATATAGGAAGGGTAACCTGAGTTTCATCAGGGTCAGATTCAGGCCGGGTAGCGTGCGAGGGGAATGTAGTGGTCTGGGTCAACATACCAGCAGATTCATCGAGCAGTGGCTGGGCATCAGTGCACTTGTGTCGCCCCCAGGAGTACGGTCGCCACAGTGGCATTACCTTCTTCCTAGGGAGTGTGATGTCATGCTTGGGAGCAACGAACGATCTCTCTAGCAGGTTAACTGATTGGGCGGCGTTATTCCCACGAGTCATGACCCTCCAAACAGCGTTCATGAAGGCAAAGTGTTTGTTTTACGTGGGCAGTATGGTTGCAAAGCTGAACCTTAAAGGAATGTCCAGAAGGGCACCACCAGGAGTGGAGCCTACGGTTAAATTCGACTCCACCTGGGAAACCTCAACCATGCCAGCTACAGAACAGATGCACACATTGCAAGCTTAATTCCGTTAACGAACGAGACTCCGTCATGCCCCGCGGTCCGAGTCCGGTTTACTAGAGGGACACGTGAGGCTCTGGAACATGAGATTGGCCAATAACTGGTGTGTCATGCCCTTACATGTCCGTGGCTGCATGTGCGCTACACTGAAAAGGCCTGCGTTTGTCGCTTACAGGTGCAGATAACCCGCTGAACAACGTTAGTGATGGGGATCACTGATTACAATTATTACACTTTTTAGAGGTACACAATGGACGCTCCATGGGACTAAGGGCAATGGTTCTGGAAGAAGTGCCTACTAACATTAGAGGGGGTGATGTGGGCCTGAGACTGCTCAGATGTGAATCCAAATGGATACACGATCTGGGCAGTCTCTCTCCAAGGGGTCTTAATGCAGAATTACTCTTTACAGGGTTTTATAAACAACTATAAATGACTGTGACTTTGTTGTGCTCCCTCTGGGTTTTTACTCTATGGCTCTTTTGTACCTCGGCTATTTATAGCTTTTCTATGTTTCATTTTTTATTCCAATAGATCTTAGTCTCCTCCTCCTTTATGGCTCAACTGGACATGGACATCTTCATTGCCCAGTATCCAACCTTTGTGCTTACAGATTGAGAACTGGTCACTACAATCAAATTCGCTTTAGATCTTTGATGGACCTATCTGCTTTCTATAATGTTTGCCGGTTTTTGCGCTTCTTCATGGGGGACAGTCATTTATTATATCAGTATACACCGTTTTTGAATTATTCCCTCTTCTTGATTTTCAGCGTATGTGTACATTTATTGTTGTATTATTTGTTTGTAATAAGCTACAGGGATAAAATTTGAATAAAATTTAAGGAGCATAAATTTATAATTTATATTCTTTCGTCATTTCAACCTTGCAGATGAATTGTATTCGATCTGCTTAAAAAACCATGGTTTTTTAATTTAATAAAATAAAAAAAGAAATGGGCCTGTCAGTCTGTCAAATTCATATGAGATTTGGTTTTTTCAATTTGGCAAGTGACGAGACCATGAAGTTGTCTACTACTCTGTATATTTCAGGCTAGTTGCTCTATTTTCACTGTAGGGTACACATGTGTTTTCATCATGATATAGCTTGCTGTTATTTCAATCCCCCTCTTTGCCCCCTCCCCCTTCCCTCCTCTCCCTCTCTGTATGGCATTTTGCCACATACTTTCGCCACTATATCAATTAGTACCTGAACGGAACTGTGTCCTATGGCTAAAAGCCCCCTTAGCGCATTCATCCTAATACTGGGATTCCTATATTGTCTTTACTGAAGAGTAACTTTGTTTTCATACTTTCACGGCTTCCGGTTTCTGATAGGATGTGGGGGACGGTTTTTTGACCTTTACCCTCACATCAGTGTCTTTTTGATCTGGGCATGCGCCTTGGAGCTCGCCAGACGCCATCTTGGTGTACCTTGTACGCTTCATCTTGGCCTATTACGGCTGCGCAACACCGGATATTCTACTTCCGGTGTGGTCCTGGAAGTTGCGCCATTTCGGGCATGCGCAATAGAGTTCTCTCGGCGCCATCTTGGTACACCATTATGATTACTTCATTCCGGTCTACTGCGGCTGTGTAAAACCGGACACTTCCTTTCCGGTTTGCGATCACTGCATTGTGTCTTGGCCCACCCTTGAGCCTACGGTCTCACACCTGTTCCCTGGCTGTAAGTTGATGTTATGGGTACTTATATACCATCCGCTCACAACATGACACTGCTCCTGATGAAGCCAGTTGTTCTGGCGTAACGCGTCGGGCGTTTCCTCTGCCCCTGCCTCACCACTCCTCACTCCTACCTTCACTGGTTACTGGACCAGGGTTTTACCTGCCAGCATTATTTTGCTCTTAACAGGTTGTATAGAGGGGGCCATTTGCAATTGGGACCCTTGATTATTGGCCTGTTTATACTGCAACAGCAGCATTATACCTTATCAACCCCCATGTTTTCATTTGTGAATGATCATTTTTTATTTGTCAGGGGTTTTGTGCTACTTTGAGCAGTTTGTTTGCTCTAACATTTTGTTAGACTTACCAGGTAGTTTGCATCCATTAACATATTAGGTGGAAGGTGGAGTGCATGGTTTTTTCATTACTTGTTGATTAGACTATATATACCTACACTAGGCGTATTGTTAGCATATTTGTAATAAATAGTATTATGAGGGTTTGTGCAGGGGTTATTATGTATAATGAACGCGATTGTGCGGTTTTAATTGTTTTTATATTTGCACTGCATGTCGTTTGTTTTGGATGATTAATAAAAAGTTTATTATCTTGTATCACATTATACTTTACTGGTGATCCCTCCTATTTACATGCTTCTTTTCTGGTTTATGATGTTGGTCTTTAGCATGTAATTGGTGATCCCTTACAGTGGTGCCCTCCACAATTTTTTGTGATTACAATTATTACCCGCGAACAATGATTTCCCAGTAAGTGCAGGTCAACTGCAGTTCCGGAATTAGGCCTAACCGTCATTCCTGAAAAAATGAAAAACTTACGTGTGCAAACCACAGGTGCTGTAGCTTGCTTAACAGCTCGCCAGCCGTTCTCACGCCCAGTATGGATTACACGTGATTGCACAAAGGTTTGAAAGGGTACCGTATCCCCAGATAACATGTATGGATAGCGTACACATTCAAAATATATGTCTCAGGAGGCAGGCTCAGACGGTGTTAGGCCCAGTATGGATTGCACGTGATTGCACAAAGGTTAGAAAGGGTACCGTATCCCCGGATAACATGTATGGATAGCGTACACATTCAAAATATATGTCTCAGGAGGCAGGCTCAGACGGTGTTAGGCCCAGTATGGATTGCACGTGATTGCACAAAGGTTAGAAAGGGTACCGTATCCCCGGATAACATGTATGGATAGCGTACACATTCAAAATATATGTCTCAGGAGGCAGGCTCAGACGGTGTTAGGCCCAGTATGGATTGCACGTGATTGCACAAAGGTTAGAAAGGGTACCGTATCCCCGGATAACATGTATGGATAGCGTACACATTCAAAAATATATGTCTCAGGAGGCAGGCTCAGACGGTGTCAGGCACAGTATGGATTTGACGGCCCAGATTACACAGCGGAGGAGCAGGGAGAGGTAAAGATTGCAAATGCTGGGGCCCTGCCCAAGCAAGGGGGGCCCACTCGTGGGTGTCGGTACTGGCACTGGGCCCCTCATAGTACAGGAATAGGAGGAGGACCAAAGCAAGCCATTTTTCTGGCAACCTATGTGTCATCAAGGGAAGGTGGGACAAAATCTTTGGAAACCCATGCATGGTTCATTTTAATGAAGGTTAGATCATCCACATTTTGGGTTGACAGACGGGTCCTTTTTTCTGTCAGGATTGATCCAGCTGCACTGAAGACTCTTTCCGATAGCACACTTGCAGCTGGGCAAGCGAGCTCCTGTAAGGCATATTGTGCCAATTCAGGCCAGGTGTCCAGTTTAGCAGCCCAATAGTCAAAGGGGAATGACCTGTGTGGGAGAACATCGATATGGGAGGAAAAGTAGTTTGTAACCATTGTTGACAACTGCTGTCTCCTGTCACTTTCCATCGATGCAGTATTACCAGTTGTGTGAGCGGTATTTGAAAAATCAGTCCACAACATTGTCATGAAACCCCTGTCTCCAATGCCACTTCTGCTGTGTGCACCACGAACACCTCTGCCAAGCTGCCCCCGGCCCGTACGGCTCGTGTGAGAACCATCACCGCTGCTGTGTGCTGGGAATGCCTCAAGCAACCGATTTACCAGAGTTGCTTGTTTATTAGCCAATATTAGGTCAAGGTTCTCCTGTGGCATGATGTTTTGTAATTTGCCTTTATAGCATGGATCCAGGATGCTGGCCAACCAGTAGTCGTCATCGTTCATCATTTTGGCAATGCAGGGGTCCCTTTTTAGGATCCGCAAGGCATAATCTGACATGTGGGCCAATGTTCCCGGTGTCAATGATGCACTGCGAGTGCTGGTTGGAGGAGCACTTTCTGGCAAATCCACATCCCTCCAGTCACGCACAAACCCTGTACCAGACCTTGCCACGCCAACATTTTCACTTGCCCCACGAGATGCATCCTCCTCCCCTAAGTAATCATCCCCATCATCATCCTCCTCCTCCTCTTCTTCCTCCACCTCGTCCAGGAGAGGTCCCTGAGCAGACAATGGCTGAATGTCATCAAGGATTCCCTCCTCCTCTTCCTCCTCATCAACAATGGCTGCAGACGCCTGCTCCTTAAGGTGCGTCAAAGTTTGCATGAGCAGACGCATAAGTGGGATGCTCATGCTTAGGATGGCGTCGTCTGCGCTTACCAGCCGTGTGCATTCCTCAAAACACTGAAGGACTTTACAGAGGTCTTTCAGCTTCGACCACTGCACACCTGTCAACTCCATGTCTGCTCTCAAAGTGCCTGGCCGTGTATCCTCCCACAAATGCATTATGGCCTGCCTCTGCTCGCACAGCCGCTCCACCATGTGCAGGGTGGAGTTCCACCTTGTTGCAATGTCGATAATGAGGCAGTGGTTGGGAAGGTGGAGCAATCGCTGCAGCTTCTGCATACGAACGGAGTGTACAGGCGACCGGCGGATGTGCGCGCACAGTCTTCGCACCTTCTGGAGCAGGGCTGTTAACTCCAGATAATTTTTGAGGAAGCACTGCACCACCAGGTTCAAGGTGTGAGCCAAGCAAGGTATGTGGCTGAGTTTTGAAAGGGCTATGGCTGCCACAAAATTACGGCCGTTATCACTAACTACCTTGCCTGCCTCAGGATGTACACTGCCCAGCCATGACTCAGTTTGTCGCTTCAAGTACTCGGCCAGCACCTCGGCGGTATGTCTGTCGCCCAAACACATCATCTGCAACACAGCCTGCTGACGCTTTCCACTAGCTGCTCGATAGGGGGACACATCGTGTGCAACAGTGTCAGCTGCAGATGGAGTGCTCGTACGACTGCGCTCTGTGGACGAGCTTTCGCTTCTGGAGGAGGAGGAGGAGGGTGGAACGCCTACAGCCAACTGTTTCCTATACTGTGGGCTAGGCAGCACTGTCCCACCACCACTGTCCCCTGTGGACCCTGCATCCACCACATTAACCCAGTGCGCAGTGATGGACATGTAACGGCCCTGGCCATGCCGACTGGACCATGCATCAGTTGTGAGGTGCACCTTTCCGCTCACTGACTGCTTGAGTGCATGGACAATGCGGTCTTTCACATGATGGTGGAGGGCTGGGATGGCTTTGCGAGAGAAGGAGTGGCGACTGGGTAGGTCATAGCGTGGTACTGCATAGGCCATGAGTTCGCGGAAAGCTGTGCTTTCCACCAACCGAAAGGGCATCATCTCAAACGAGATTAGTTTGGCAATGTGGGCGTTCAAACCCAGTGTACGCGGATGAGAGACTGAGTACTTTCTTGACCTACTCATAGTGTCTGGGAGGGTGAGCTGGACTTGAGAGCTGCATATGGTGGAAGTAGCGGTGGACAGGGCGGACTGAGAGAGGGTTGATGATGGTGATGGAGTTGGTGTTCTTTCTGATGGCCTAGAATCAGTCTTTCGTTGATATAACAGTGGGATTCCCTGACTGCTGTGGCCTTGCAACGACACCTCAACATTTGCTGCTGTGCTAACCGGTGGGCTTACAGTGGGGGAAACAATGTAGCGTTGATGACTACCTTCGTTGTGATCAGTTGCACATGTGGCACTTGAGGTTTGGTGTTGTGTCCACGCTTGCAAGTGCATGCTGGTTAAATGTCTAAGCATGCAACTGGTATTCAAATTTTTCAGATTTTTCCCTCGGCTAAAGGTCTTTGCGCACTTCTTACAGATAACCTTGGCCTGATCATGAGGATTTTGTTCAAAAAAGTGCCACACTACACTCTTCCTACTTTGGCAGACATTTTGCGGCCTAGCACGCTGTGATCTTTTGACCCTCTGGACAAGCTGTCCAGCAACTCTTTTGATGTTTGGAACCTGTCTTTGGAGTGCTCCGGGCCTGCCAGATAACAGCTGTTGCGATGTCGATGTCTGCTGTGGATGCTCCTCATCTGAGCTATTGGAAGCAGCACCCTCTTCCCCCAATGGATGCCAATCTGGGTCAACAACTGGGTCATCCATCACCTCCTCTTCTATGTCATGTGCACCTTCCTCTGTGTCACCGTGTATGGTGGTATAGTGTGCGGGAAGGGGCACCTGAGTCTCATCAGGGTCAGAATCTGGCTCTGTACACTGCGAGGACAATGTAGTGCTCTGAGTGAATGTACCAGCAGAATCATCCATCAGCGGCTGTGCATCAGTGCACTCCATGTCAGATTCATCTTGGCCTGGGTAATTCACCATTTCACTTGATAATCCAGGCATGGTATGTGAAAACAGCTCCATGGAGTAATCAGTAGTATGGCCTGCGTCATCCTTCAATCTTGGTTGGGGTGAAGGACACAAGGAAAGGTGTGGTTCATGAACATGAGCCTCCAATGACGACTCAGTGCTTTTACTTTTTACAACTGAAGAAGAGGAGGCGATAGAGCTGGAGGCTGAGTCAGCAATGTAAGACAAAACTTTTTCCTGATGCTCTGGCTTTAAAAGCTTTTTGCCAACTCCTAGAAAACTAAGCGTTCGAGGCCTTATGTAGCCAGACGATGACGCAGGCTCAACACCTCCTGCATTCGGTCCTATTTTGCTCTTGCCACTACCATCAGATCCACCACCAACACCATCATTACCAGCTGCCAACCCCCGCCCAATTCCACGGCCTCTTCCACCAGCCTTCCTCATTTTTGGTAGAAATGTAGACAAAATCCAACAAACTATATAGTATGTAAAACAAGGTACAAGGTGTCTATAGGACAGGGGAGATTTTGAATTTCTGCACACACTTTTGGACACTGGACACTTTTGGATTGTGTGAGGCCCACTGATATCTGAGCGCTATGTGACAGGCTTGATGGCACAGCTGTGACCTAAGTGACTAGAGGATAAGTGAGATTTTGAATCTCAGCACACACATTTGGACACTGGACACTTTTGGATTGTGTGAGGCCCAATGAATATCTGAGCGCTATGTGACAGGCTCGATGGCACAGCTGTGACCTAAGTGACTAGAGGATAAGTGAGATTTTGAATCTCTGCACACACTTTTGGACACTGGACACTTTTGGATTGTGTGAGGCCCAATGAATATCTGAGCGCTATGTGACAGGCTTGATGGCACAGCTGTGACCTAAGTGACTAGAGGATAAGTGAGATTTTGAATCTCTGCATACACTTTTGGACACTGGACACTTGTGGATTGTGTGAGGCCCAATGAATATCTGAGCGCTATGTCACAGGCTCGATGGCACAGCTGTGACCTAAGTGACTAGAGGATAAGTGAGATTTTGAATCTCTGCACACACTTTTGGACACTGGACACTTTTGGATTGTGTGAGGCCCAATGAATATCTGAGCGCTATGTGACAGGCTCGATGGCACAGCTGTGACCTAAGTGACTAGAGGATAAGTGAGATTTTGAATCTCTGCACACACTTTTGGACACTGGACACTTTTGGATTGTGTGAGGCCCACTGATATCTGAGCGCTATGTGACAGGCTCGATGGCACAGCTGTGACCTAAGTGACTAGAGGATAAGTGAGATTTTGAATCTCTGCACACACTTTTGGACACTGGACACTTTTGGATTGTGTGAGGCCCACTGATATCTGAGCGCTATGTGACAGGCTTGATGGCACAGCTGTGACCTAAGTGACTAGAGGATAAGTGAGATTTTGAATCTCTGCACACACTTTTGGACACTGGACACTTTTGGATTGTGTGAGGCCCAATGAATATCTGAGCGCTATGTGACAGGCTCGATGGCACAGCTGTGACCTAAGTGACTAGAGGATAAGTGAGATTTTGAATCTCTGCACACACTTTTGGACACTGGACACTTTTGGATTGTGTGAGGCCCACTGATATCTGAGCGCTATGTGACAGGCTCGATTGCACAGCTGTGACCTAAGTGACTAGAGGATAAGGGAGATTGGATTGCTTTTAAAAAAGCAGTTTGCGGAGCAGTGGGTAAACAGCAATGCCAGCCTGTCAGGAAGCCTTAAAAGGCAGCCCAACAACCAACACCACTGATACACCACAATATAGCCTCCCCTTGCACTGCACACACAGTGACTGGTGTGTTGTGCAGGCCAAATTGCTATCAGCAGCAGAAGCAGTTTTTTTTTCTTCTCAGCAGGACAAAAAAAAAAATTGGGATTGCTTTTAAAAAAGCAGTTTGAGGCCCAATGAATATCTGAGCGCTATGTGACAGGCTCGATGGCACAGCTGTGACCAAAGTGACTAGAGGATAAGGGAGATTGGATTGCTTTTAAAAAAGCAATTTGCTGATCAGTGGGTAAACAGCAATGCCAGCCTGTCAGGAAGCCTTAGAAGGCAGCCCAACAACCAACACCACTGATACACCACTATATAGCCTCCCCTTGCACTGCACACACAGTGACTGGTGTGTTGTTCAGGCCAAATTGCTAGCAGCAGAAGCAGTTTTTTGGTCTTCTTCCCTGCCTAATGCTCTCCCTACAGAATCAGCAGCAACCTCTCCCTATACTGAGATCGGCAGAAGTAAGATGGCGGTCGGCGTGCACGCCCTTTTATACCCCCTGTGACGCCCACCAAAGCAAGCCAATCACTTGCATGCCCTTCTGAAAGATGGTGGTGACCCGTGCCTATGTCATCACGTTGCCCACAGTGTCCGTTGATCCTGATTGGCTGAAAAAGAGCGCAAAACAAACTTTTGAAACGCGACTTTGGCGCGTAAGTCGCCGACCTCGTGGCCGACCTCATCCTAGGGTCGGGTTTCGTTTCATGAAACCCGACTTTGCCAAAAGTCGGCGACTTTTGAATTTTTTCGACCCGTTTCGCTCAACTCTAGTAACCCTATAAGATAAGATATAACAAATTTCCCCTAAACTCACACAGCTGAGGAGGCCTCACTTGGAGCAATGTGACGCGCACAGAAAATCTATTCCCGGTTCTGTGATAAGTTATCGGCCGACAGGAAGAAGAAAGGTCTGAATTACAGCCCAGACTGGAGGAGAAACTGCAGGAGTGAGAATTGGCCAATCAGCGTTCTTCACCCCTATACTTATCTACACAAATACAAGATATGAAATGACAATTAGACGCCATTCTCACCACCAGAACGGAGAGGCGCTAACTTGGAGTAAAGCCGCGTTTTATCACCATGCCAATAAGCCTAATAAGATGCCGCTCGTAAGCTCAGAATGAGAGAGTCACTGCATATAATCTCCTCTATAAAAGACCCTAAGGGTCAGACCTCAGCCCACCCCGATGTCATGTATAGCACTTATAATGAATACTCCCAGAGTTTGTATTCGCCCCCACAATCACCCCCCCCTCACTACTGGAGTCATTCCTTCACACACTACATCTACCTAACCTGACTGAGTCCGCGGCACAACAACTCCATTTACACATCTCTGAGGAGGAAATAGTTTCAACAATCAAAAAACTAAAAAGAGGAAAGGCCCCGGGGCCGGATGGTCTTACAGCAATATATGATAAAAAATGCAGCGATGTGCTGACACCACATATAAAAACCTCTGTAATTCACTACTAAATGGCTCACAGCTGCCCCCTGAGTTCTACGTGGCGCATGTAACCGTAATCCCTAATCCTAAGAAAGATCATCTCACCACAAATTATAGACCTATATCCCTCTTATACATTGACTTCAAAATCTTTACATCCATTGTGACTAACAGGATCAATAAAATCCTCCCTCACCTCATCCATCGGGGTCAGGTTGGTTTTATACCAGCGCGACAGGCCCCAGATAATATTAGGAGAGGGTTAAATATTATTCATACAACTAACCTACAGCGAAAGCGACTTCTCCTGCTTGCATTAGATACTGAGAGGGCTTTCGATTCGGCGTCCTGGACATATCTCTTTACGGTTCTATCGGAAGTCGGATTCTCCCCTAAACTTATAAAGTGCCTCCAATTGTTATATGATAGCCCTATCGCTTATGTAAAACTCCCGTCACCACATCCCCCTCCAATTAATATTCAGAGGGTACCAGGCAGGGCTGTCCTCTATCTCCAGATCTTTTTGCACTTCCAATGGAACCCATTGTGGAAGCAATAAGGAGAGATCAGAATATCCTGGGCCCTGAGAATATGGGAGACCAATATAAAGTCAGCCTCTTTGCGGATGATCTCCTGCTAACATTAATAAGTCCCCACACTACACTCCCTCACTTGTTTTCCCTCCTTCACGAATTTGAGAAGATCTCAGGGTTAAAGATTAACATTGATAAATCCAGAAGCATTATTTGTAAATTTTCCTAAGAGCAAACTAATATAGCCTCCCATTTTGGTTTTATACACAAAGAACATTATCTAACATATCTGGGTATCAACTTAACAGCCAACAGGTCACCTCTGTTTAGGTGGAATTACACTCCACTGATCCAAAACTTCCAGAGGGACCTGGATAGATGGGCTTCCTCAAAGTTACCCTGGCTCGGCAGAATACATGCATTAAAAATGGTGTCACTGCCTCGCTTCTTATATCTATTTAGGTCCCTCCCAATTATGGTACCAGCCAGAACGTTCACTCATTTACACTCTATGATGTCTAGAATCATAGAATCGTAGAGCTGGAAGGGACCTCCTGGGCCATGTGGTCCAACCCCCTGCTCAAAGCAGGATTCGCTAAATCATCCCAGACAGATGTCTGTCCAGCCTCTGTTTGAAGACTTCCATTGAAGGAGAACTCACCACTTCTTGTGGCAGCCTGTTCCACTCATTGATCACTCTAACTGTCAAAAAGTTTTTTCTAATATCTAATCTGTGTCTCCTCCCATTCAGTTTCATCCCATTACTTCTAGTCTTTCCTTGTGCAAATGATAATAAAGTTGATCCTTCTACAATGTGACAGCCCTTTAGATATTTGTAGACAGCTATTAAGTCTCCTCTCAGTCTTCTCTTTTGCAAGCTAAACATTCCCAAATCATGCAACCTTTCCTCATAAGATAGGGTTTGCAGACCGGTCATCATTCTGGTCGCTCTTTTCTGAACTTGCTCCAGTTTGTTGATGTCTTTTTTAAAATGTGGTGCCCAAAACTGGACACAGTATTCCAGATGAGGTCAGACCAAAGAGGAGTAGAGGGCAATAATGACTTCACGTGATCTAGACTGTATGCTTCTGTTAATGCATCCTAAAATTGCATTTGCCTTTTTTGCTGCTGCATCACACTGTTGACTCATTCAGTCTGTGATCTATTAGTATACCCAAGTCTTTTTCACATGTGCTGTTGCTTAGCCCTATTCCTCCCATTCTGTATATGCTTTTTTCATTTTTATTGCCCAGATGTAGTACTTTGCATTTTTCCCTGTTAAAAAACCATTCTGTTAGTTGCTGCCCACTTCTCCAGTTTATTTATATAATTTTGAATCCTCTCTCTCTCTTCTCTAGTATTAGCTATCCCTCCTAGCTTTGTGTCATCAGCAAATTTAATCAGTTTACCCTCTATTCCTTCATCTAAATCGTTGATAAAGATGTTGAACAATACAGGGCCTAGGACAGAGCCCTGTGGTACCCACTTGAGACATTCTTCCAACTGGATGTGCAGCCATTTACGACCACTCTTTGGGTCCGATCACTAAGCCAGTTATGAATCCACCTAACAGTTGCCTTGTCCATTCCATACTTAGTCATTTTTTCAATAAGGATTGTATGAGATACTTTGTCAAATGCTTTGCTGAAGTCAAGATATACTATATCTACAGCATTTCCCTGATCCACCCAATCAGTGATTCCATCATAGAAGGAAATTAAGTTAGTCTGACATGACTTATTAGTTACAAATAGAGTTGAGCAAAACGGGTCGAAAAATTTCAAAAGTCGCCGACTTTTGGCAAAGTCGGGTTTCATGAAACGAAACCCGACCCTAGGATAAGGTCGGCCATGAGGTCGGCGACTTAAGCGCCAAAGTCGAGTTTCAAAAGTTTGTTTTGCGCTCTTTTTCAGCCAATCAGGATCCACGGACACTGTGGGCAACGTGATGACATAGGCAGGGGTCACCACCATCTTTCAGAAGCGCATGCAAGTGATTGGCTTGCTTTGGTGGGCGTCACAGGGGGTATAAAAGGGCGTGCACGCCGACCGCCATGTTACTCATGCTGATCTCACAATAGGGAGAGCTGCTGCTGCTGCTGATTCTGTAGGGAGAGCGTTAGGCAGGGAAGAAGACACCAAAAACTGCTTCTGCTGCTAGCGATTTTGCCTGTACAACACACCAGTCACTGTGTGTGCAGTGCAAGTGGAGGCTATATTTTGCTGGATCAGCGTTGTTGGTTGTTAGGCTGCCTTCTAAGGCTTCCTGACGGCTGCATTGCTGTTTACCCACTGCTCTGCAAACTGCTTTTTTAAAAGCAATCCCAATTTTTTTTTTGTGTCCTGGTGAGGTACTGAGCGTGCATTTTTTCACACCATACAGCGGTGCACACTCCTCACACAGTACCGTGTAACGGCTGTTATCACAGCCACAATGAAGCTATCTGTGTGTCACTCTGTAAGAATAAGTCGAGGACATGTTCCGTTCTTACAGACCTGCACCTTCTAGTTTTGTCTAGTTTTCAAACAGTTAAATATATTTGCTGTTTGATCACATTCAAAACTATAGAGAGACAGCGTGTGTCAGTCCGTATACTTAAAAAACACGGAGCTTGACAATTTTACGTACACCGGACAGCCGTGTACATGCACGCTCCTCTCTCAGTACCGTGTAACGGCTGTTATCACGGCCACAGTGAAGCTATCTGTGTGTCACTGTCTAAGAATAAGTCGAGGACATGTTCCGTTCTTACAGACCTACACTCTAGGGAGATTCCTATTCTGCCCAATTCTATATACACCTTGTAGTTTGTCATACACTAGCCAATTTCTGCCTGTGACATAGTGCTGTGATATTCACTGGGCCTCACACAATCCAAAAGTGTCCAGTGTCCACAAGTGTGTGCAGAAATTCAAAATCTCCGTTATCCTCTAGTGACATTTTTCACACTTGCGACATCGAGCCTGTGACATAGCGCTGTGATATTCAGTGGGCCTCACACAATCCAAAAGTGTCCAGTGTCCACAAATGTGTGCAGAAATTCAAAATCTCCATTATCCTCTAGTGACATTTTTCACACCTGCGACATCGAGCCTGTGACATCGCGCTGTGATATTCAGTGGGCCTCACACAATCCAAAAGTGTCCAGTGTCCACAAGTGTGTGCAGAAATTCAAAATCTCCGTTATCCTCTAGTAACATTTTTCACACCTGCGACATCGAGCCTGTGACATATCGCTGTGATATTCAGTGGGCCTCACACAATCCAAAAGTGTCCAGTGTCCACAAGTGTGTGCAGAAATTCAAAATCTCCGTTATCCTCTAATTACATTTTTCACACCTGCGACATCGAGCCTGTCACATAGCGCTGTGATATTCAGTGGGCCTCACACAATCCAAAAGTGTCCAGTGTCCACAAGTGTGTGCAGAAATTCAAAATCTCCCCTGTCCTATAGACACCTTGTACCTTGCTTTACATTACTATATAGTTTGTTGGATTTTGTCTACATTTCTACCAAAAATGAGGAAGGCTGGTGGAAGAGGCCGTGGAATTGGGCGGGGGTTGGCAGCTGGTAATGATGGTATTGGTGGTGGATCTGATGGTAGTGGCAAAAGCAAAATAGGACCGAATGCAGGAGGTGTTGAGCCTGTGTCATCGTCTGGCTCCACAAGGCCTCGAAGGCTTAGTTTTCTAGGAGTTGGCAAACCGCTTTTAAAGCCAGAGCTTCAGGAAAAAGTTTTGTCTTACATTGCTGACTCAGCCTCCAGCTCTATCGCCTCCTCTTCTGAAGTTGTAAAAAATAAAAGCACTGAGTCGTCATTGGAGGCTCATGTTCATGAACCACACCTTTCCTTGTGTCCTTCACCCCAACCAAGATTGCAGGATGACGCAGGCCATACTACTGATTACTCCCTGGAGCTGTTTTCACATACCATGCCTGGATTATCAAGTGAAATGGTGAATTACCCAGGCCAAGATGAATCTGACATGGAGTGCACTGATGCACAGCCACTGATAGATGATTCTGCTGGTACATTCACTCAGAGCACTACATTGTCCTGGCAGTGTACAGAGCCAGATTCTGACCCTGATGAGACTCAGGTGCCCCTTCCCGCACACTATACCACCATACACGGTGACACAGAGGAAGGTGCACATGACATTGAAGAGGAGGTGATGGATGACCCAGTTGTTGACCCAGATTGGCATCCATTGAGGGAAGAGGGTGCTGCTTCCAATAGCTCAGATGAAGAGGAGCATGCACAGCAGACATCGACATCGCAACAGCTGTTAACTGGCAGGCCCGGAGCACTCCAAAGACAGGTTCCAAAAATCAAAAGAGTTGCTGGACAGCTTGTCCAGAGGGTCAAAATATCACAGCGTGCTAGGCCGCAAAATGTCTGCCAAAGTAGGAAGAGTGCAGTGTGGCACTTTTTTGAACAAAATCCTCATGATCAGGCCAAGGTTATCTGTAGGTTATCTGTAAGAAGTGCGCAAAGACCTTTAGCCAAGGGAAAAATCTGAAAAATTTGAATACCAGTTGCATGCTTAGACATTTAACCAGCATGCACTTGCAAGCGTGGACACCACACCAAACCTCAAGTACCACATGTGCAACTGATCACAAAGAAGGTAGTCAGCAACGCTACATTGTTTCCCCCACTGTAAGCCCACCGGTTAGCACAGCAGCAAATGTTGAGGTGTCATTGCAAGGCCACAGCAGTCAGGGAATCCCACTGTTATATCAACGAAAGACTGAATCTAGGCCATCAGAAAGAACACCAACTCCATCACCATCATCAACCCTCTCTCAGTCCGCCCTGTCCACCGCTACTTCCACCATATGCAGCTCTCAAGTCCAGCTCACCCTCCCAGACACTATGAGTAGGTCAAGAAAGTACTCAGTCTCTCATCCGCGTACACTGGGTTTGAACGCCCACATTGCCAAACTAATCTCGTTAGAGATGATGCCCTATCAGTTGGTGGAAAGCGCAGCTTTCCGCAAACTCATGGCCTATGCAGTACCACGCTATGACCTACCCAGTCGCCACTTCTTCTCTCGCAAAGCCATCCCAGCCCTCCACCATCATGTGAAAGACCGCATTGTCCATGCACTCAAGCAGTCAGTGAGTGGAAAGGTGCACCTCACAACAGATGCATGGTCCAGTCGGCATGGCCAGGGCCGTTACGTGTCCATCACTGTGCACTGGGTTAATGTGGTGGATGCAGGGTCCACAGGGGACAGCGGTGGTGGGACAGTGCTGCCTAGCCCATGGTATAGGAAACAGTTGGCTTTAGGCATTCGACCCTCCTCCTCCTCCAGAAGCGAAAGCTCGTCCACAGAGCGCAGTCGTACGAGCACTCCATCTGCAGCTGCCACTGTTGCACACGAGGTGTCCCCCTATCGAGCAGCTAGTGGAAAGCGTCAGCAGGCTGTGTTGCAGATGATGTGTCATGGCTGGGCAGTGTACATCTTGAGGCAGGCAAGGTAGTTAGTGATAATGGCCGTAATTTTGTGGCAGCCATAGCCCTTTCAAAACTCAGCCACATACCTTGCTTGGCTCACACCTTGAACCTGGTGGTGCAGTGCTTCCTCAATAATTATCCGGAGTTAACAGCCCTGCTCCAGAAGGTGCGAAGACTGTGCGCGCACATCCGCCGGTCGCCTGTACACTCCATTCGTATGCAGAAGCTGCAACGATTGCTCCACCTTCCCAACCACCGCCTCATTATCGACATTGCAACAAGGTGGAACTCCACCCTGCACATGGTTGAGCGGCTGTGCGAGCAGAGGCAGGCCATAATGCATTTGTGGGAGGATACACGGCCAGGCATTTTGAGAGCAGACATGGAGTTGACAGGTGTGCAGTGGTCGAAGCTGAAAGACCTCTGTAAAGTCCTTCAGTGTTTTGAGGAATGCACACGGCTGGTAAGCGCAGACGACGCCATCCTAAGCATGAGCATCCCACTTATGCGTCTGCTCATGCAAACTTTGACGCACCTTAAGGAGCAGGCGTCTGCAGCCAATGTTGACGAGGAGGAAGAGGAGGAAGGAATCCTTGATGACATTCAGCCATTGTCTGCTCAGAGACCTCTCCTGGATGAGGTGGAGGAAGAAGAGGAGGAGGAGGATGATGATGATGGGGATGATTACTTAGGGGAGGAGGATGCATCTCGTGGGGCAAGTGAAAATGTTGGCGTGGCAAGGTCTGGTACAGGGTTTGTGCATGACTGGAGGGATGTGGATTTGCCAGAAAGTGCTCCTCCACCCAGCACTCGCAGTGCATCATTGACACTGGGAACATTGGCCCACATGTCAGATTATGCCTTGCAGATCCTAAAAAGGGACCCACGCATTGCCAAAATGATGAACGATGACGACTACTGGTTGGCCAGCATCCTGGATCCACGCTATAAAGGCAAATTACAAAACATCATGCCACAGGAGAACCTTGACCTAATATTGGCTACTAAACAAGCAACTCTGGTTAACCGGTTGGTTGAGGCATTCCCAGCACACAGCAGCGGTGATGGTTCTCACACGAGCCGTACGGGCCGGGGGCAGCTTGGCAGAGGTGTTCGTGGTGCACACAGCAGAAGTGGCGTTGGAGACAGGGGTTTCATGACAATGTTGTGGACTGATTTTTCATGGACCGCTCACACAACTGTTAATACAGCATCGATGGAAAGTGACAGGAGACAGCAGTTGTCAACTATGGTTAACAACTACTTTTCCTCCCATATCGATGTTCTCCCGCACAGGTCATTCCCCTTTGACTATTGGGCCGCTAAACTGGACACCTGGCCTGAATTGGCACAATATGCCTTACAGGAGCTCACTTGCCCAGCTGCAAGTGTGCTATCGGAAAGAGTCTTCAGTGCAGCTGGATGAATCCTGACAGAAAAAAGGACCCGTCTGTCAACCCAAAATGTGGATGATCTAACCTTCATTAAAATGAAACATGCATGGGTTTCCAAGGATTTTGTCCCACCTTCCCTTGATGACACATAGGTTGCCAGAAAAATGGCTTGCTTTGGTCCTCCTCCTATTCCGCGAACTTTACCTATTTCGCCTTTTGCAGCAGCTGAATGACCCACATCTACATATGCCACTTTGTAAACATCCCTAAGTGGGCGCCCCCCCCCCATGGCCGGGGTCACCACCTAGCGCACAAAACCGTGCGAGTACCGTTGCCCTGGACAGGTGGGTAGGCCGACTCTTGGGTGCGGGCACTGGCATAGGGTCCCTCATAGTGCAATCAAGTGTCTCTGACAGTGGTGGTGCACACCCGCCGTCAGACACACCGCCGTACTATGAGGCGCCCAGTGCCAGTACCGATGCCCATGAGTGTGCCCCCCTTGCTTGGGCAGGGCCCCAGCATTTGCAATGTTTACCTCTACCTGCTCCTCCGCTGTGTAGTCTGGGCTGTCAAATCCTTCACTGGGACTGCCACTACAAATTGATTGAACTGAAAGATGATGGTTAAGATGTAGCTATGCCCTGTCCTGCTGGCCGGGCTCTAGCTCCAGATGATCAATGGCTTCCATTTCTTATGGACGTCGACTCACAATTACATGCAGTGGTGGTTTATCATCAGCTTTCACAGTTTTCCTACTCATAAACGTGTGACATTCCGGCGCACATTTCAAAATGTGCCCTCTCATGCCAATCAAATAGAATCGCCTACGGCCTGTGGCTTCTGTCTTTTGCACTCCAAAGTTACGTGACAGATCATGATAGCCAGTGAGCACCATGTTTACATCGCTCCCTGTGATAAAAATTGGATTGAGATGAGTAACAGTGATGGAATCAACGGAAGTGCGATACAGCAAGACTTTATTCACAAAAAAATGTTTTCACTGTCTCAACACACAAATTAATTGAGGGTCAGCTTCGCCTATGAGAATTGTGACGGAAGTTTTTCCCGTGAATAATAATTCCTAGATTTCTGCAATCAATAGCCTTTATGTCACTAATTGTATGCATCTCATTTCCTATTGCGGAGAGGCTGGACTGTATTACTGAGACAGAACTATATATGAAGATTTAAAAATAACACCAAAAGTACAGTATATAGTTGTGTACGCCTCAAATGCATTTCCTTTTTTCCACTTTTTAGATTGCTGTGTAATCCATACTGAGAACACGGAGATTTTACTTGTTTAAACTATGCTATATATACCTGCTATCCAGTGATAAAGTACCCTTTCTCAACTTTGTACAATCTGGTCAAATCCATACTGGGCCTGAGAACATCTGAGTCTGCCTCCTGATCTATAGACATATATTTTTAATGTGTAAACTAGGCTACATATATACGTGTTATCCGGTGAAACTGTACCCTTTATCAACTTTCTACTGTCACACGGCGGCTGCCGCGGACTTCTCCTCTTACCTCCCTCCGGCCCCGGCTCACCCGCTCTCCGGGGGTCTCCTCGCTGCCGCGCCGGCCGCTGCAGGCCTCGGCGCGGTCTCTCCCGGTCTCCCGTCCACGGCCCACGGCCGCCTCGGTCCAGCCCCCTGGTGCGCGCTCCCGCTCCTCTTCCTCGGCGGGCGCGTTTCCTCGCTATGGCCGGGCGCGCGCCCTCCCCCACCTGAGGACGCGCGTCTCCTCCTCCAGCTGGAGGTCATGACCTGGAAGCCCTTCTCTCTCCCTATATCAGGCCGCCTCCTTCTGGAGGCGATGCCTGACTATCACTAGAACTTGCTAGTGACTCTGGCCGCCCTCCTAGTGCTCCCTAGCTTTCTCCCGTGCATTTACCCAGTTCCTCTTGTGCTCTCTTTCCTAGGTTCTGTGGCTTCAGTCCTCGTCCGTTTCCCTCCTGTGTCTTCAAGCCGTGCCATCCCTCCTGTCTCGCCAAGCTGTGCCGTTCCTCCTGTGTCTTCTAGCCGTGCCATCCCTCCTGTCTCGCCAAGACGTGCCGTCTCTCCTGTGTCTCCGAGCCGTGTCGTCTGTCCAGTACCTGCTATTTGGATCTACCCGTCTGTCCGCTTATACTTTCCCGGGTACCGGCTACCGTGGTGATAGTTACCCGTGGGCTTGCCCCATACACTCCCTGTATAGGGGGTGGTCCACCTGGTCAGCTCGCCCTCGGGAGGTTCGTTGCCACGGTCTAGTGGGTCCACCCCAGGAGTACCTTACAGGATAGTCAGGCCATGGATCCCGCTGGTACCTCGACCCCGACCCAAAAGGAACTTTTGTTCCTTCGTGAGAACCAGGCGAGGATCATGTCGTTCCTCAAATCGATGGAGTCCCGACTTTCCTCTTTGCAGACCTCCGATCCGGGAATTGCCTCCCAGATCTCCGGCCTGCAGCAGGAACTGGCCCAGCAGCGCAACACCCAGGCCCATATTTTGAACTACATTGCCTCTGTAGATAACCGCTTACTAGCCCTACAGACGGCAGCCGCAGTCCCGGCACCTGTGGCAATCCCACACTCCTCTCCCCGGTTGGCCAAACCCCCACGTTATAGCGGAGATCCCAAACTCTGTCGGGGGTTCATCAACCAGTGCCAGTTGCATTTCGAGTTGGCTCCCCTACAGTATCCCTCCGACCGGGCCAAAGTGGCTTTTATGATTTCCCACTTTGAGGGTGAGGCACTGGCCTGGGTGAATCCCTTGTGGGAACGCGATGACCCGATAGTCTCCCAGCTCGCGACCTTCTTGGAGACCTTTCGTAAGGTCTTCGATGAGCCCGGTCGCCTGGTCTCTGCTACCGAGTCTTTATTTTGCCTTCGCCAGGGTACTCTCTCGGTAGGACAGTACGCCATCCAGTTCCGTACGTTATCCTCGGAGCTGGGGTGGAACAATGAGGCCCTGGTTGGGGCTTTTTGGCGAGGCTTATCGTCCCGAATCAAGGACGAGCTGGCAGGCCGGGATACACCCACGTCTTTGGAGGACCTCATCTCGCTGGCAACACGAGTTGATCCACGTTTCCGGGAGCGTTCCCGCGAGATCGCCAGGGAGAGAAGGCCCAATCGTTTTTTTCCTCCGACACACAGCCCACCACGCTCGCGGTCCTCCGCCGCGGCCGCAGCTCCCGAACCCATGCAAGTGGACCGACTCAGGCCTGCGGAGCTTCGCCGCCAGGACAGAATCGCTCATGGCCTTTGTCTCTATTGTGGCAGCGCCTCCCATCTCCTGCGTTCCTGTCCTGTGAGGCCGGGAAACTCCTCCGCCTAGGACAGGTAAGAGAGGCCTCCCTAGGTGTCACTGACACCTCTCTACCCTTGACCCTTTCTGTTGTGTTTTTCCTGGGCTCCAAACGTTTTTCGGAGTTAGCCTATATTGATTCTCGGGCTGCGGGAAACTTCATCCAACTCGAGGCGGTGAAGAGATTAGGGATACCTGTCAGGTCCTTGGAGGTTCCCCGGCAGTTAGCCTCTGTCGACGGTGCTCCCTTGCGCGAAGCCGTTACACTGGTCACTGAAGAGCTGGAGTTACAGATCGGGGTCTTGCACCGTGAAAAGATAACCTTCTTCGTGCTGCCGTCTTTGTCCCACACCGTGCTCCTGGGTCTTCCGTGGTTGCGGATGCATGAACCTGTTCTGGATTGGCGGTCCGGAGACATTCTTCGCTGGGGCCGCTTCTGCCAAACCAGATGTCTCCGCCCAGTACGACCCCTCAAATGCTCGTCTCCTGTCTCGGGTCCGGCGGAGTTGCCTTCGGCTTACTGGGCCTTCGCGGACGTCTTCGATAAAAAGGAAGCGGAGGTCCTCCCTCCGCACCGGCAATATGATTGTCCCATCGAGCTTGTTCCTGGCTCGACTCCGCCCCGAGGGCGGATCTATCCGTTGAGTCCACTCGAGTCCCAGGCCATGACCGAATATGTACAGGAGAATTTGGCCAGGGGCTTCATCCGAAAGTCTTCTTCCCCTGCTGGAGCTGGCTTCTTTTTTGTCAAGAAGAAAGACGGGTCCCTGCGCCCCTGTATTGACTATCGTGGTCTCAACGAGATTACCGTTAAGAATAGATATCCGCTACCTCTCATCCCCGAGTTGTTCGACCGGCTACGTGGGGCACGAATCTTTTCTAAATTGGATCTCCGTGGAGCCTACAATCTCATCCGTATTCGCTCCGGAGATGAGTGGAAGACCGCCTTCAACACCAGAGTTGGACACTATGAGTATCTCGTCATGCCCTTTGGGTTATGCAACGCTCCCGCAGTCTTTCAGGAATTTGTGAACGACGTCTTCCGAGACCTTCTGTATTCCTGTGTGGTGGTGTACCTCGACGATATCCTGGTCTTCTCTCCTGATCTGTCCACCCATAGAAGAGATGTCCGCCACGTACTGCTCCGTTTGAGGGAGAATCGTCTGTACACCAAGTTGGAGAAGTGTGCCTTTGAACAGTCCTCTCTTCCATTTCTGGGCTATATCATCTCCGACTCTGGTCTGCGTATGGATCCTGAGAAGGTTTCGGCCGTGCTTAACTGGCCACGTCCTCAAGGGGTGAAAGCCATTCAGCGCTTTCTCGGCTTCGCAAACTACTACCGGCAGTTCATCTCCCATTTCTCCTCTTTGACTGGCGCTATCTCGTCTTTGATCCGTAAGGGAGCCAACCCACACGTCTGGACCCCTGAAGCAGAAGGAGCCTTTCTATCTCTGAAACGTGCCTTTGCCACGGCTCCCGTACTCCATCGCCCTGAGGTCAACAAACCATTCGTCCTTGAGGTGGATGCATCCGCAACTGGAGCCGGAGCTGTTTTGTCTCAGAAGTCCTCCTCCGGCAGGCTCGTTACGTGCGGTTTCTTTTCAAAATCATTCTCCACCCCAGAGCGGAATTATTCCATCGGAGACCGAGAACTGCTTGCCATCAAGTTAGCCCTAGAGGAGTGGAGGTACTTGTTGGAGGGCGCCGCACATCCCTTCACAATCTACACAGACCATAAGAATCTAGCGTACCTGCGGTCTGCACAAAGACTCAACCCTCGGCAGGCCAGGTGGTCTCTGTTCTTCGGCCGATTCGATTTTGACCTGCATTTTCGTCCAGGCAACAAGAACCTCAAAGCCGACGCCTTGTCCAGGTCCTCTCTTTCCACGGATGTCGAGGAGGAACCTGCACATATCTTGGACCCATCCAGGTTCATCACCGTGGCACCGCTTTCTCTCCTCGCTACCCCACCTGGCAAGACTTTTGTTTCTGAGAGGGACCGAAGACGAATCCTCCACTGGGGCCATGCTTCTAAGCTGGCGGGTCATCTCGGCCATAAAAAGACACTTCTTTTGGTGTCCCGCTATTACTGGTGGCCGACCCTTTCCCAAGATGTCTGGGATTTCGTCGCCTCCTGTCTCTCGTGTGCCAAGATCAAGGTGCCTCGGCAGCTGCCTTCTGGTCTTCTACATCCGCTTCCAGTACCCTCGTCACCTTGGCAACACATCGCCATGGACTTTATTACGGACCTACCCTCCTCTGCCAAGTGTACTGTCGTCTTAGTGGTAGTAGATAGATTCTCTAAAATGGCACACTTCATCCCTTTGCCTGGCTTGCCATCGGCTTCCGCCTTGGCGAAGATTTTCATCCAGCACATCTTTCGTCTCCATGGACTGCCCCAACATATTGTTTCGGACAGAGGAGTCCAATTCACCTCTCGCTTCTGGAGAGCTCTATGCAAATCGATGGATGTCACTCTTGACTTCTCCTCATCTTATCATCCACAGTCCAACGGTCAGGCAGAACGGACGAATCAGAGTTTGGTGAACTACCTCCGGCACTTTTCTAATATCCACCAGGCCGACTGGTCTGAATTACTCCCGTGGGCTGAGTTTTCCTATAATAACCACATCAGTGAATCTTCTGGCAAATCCCCGTTCTTTGTCGTCTACGGTCTACATCCTGGTGTACCTCTACCAGTTCCCCCCGCCTCGGGTGTACCGGCGGCAGATCTTCTGTCCGGCGAATTCTCCAGGATCTGGCAGGAGACCAAGACCGCTCTGGAGTTGGTGCGTAACAGGGTGAAAGGATACGCAGACAAGAGGCGCCTGGATGTTCTACCATATCACCCAGGTGATAAAGTTTGGCTAGCCTCCAAGTTTATTCGCCTCAAAGTCCCGTCCCACAAACTGGGTCCTCGCTATATTGGACCTTTTGAGGTCTTGTCCCGTATTAATGATGTCTCCTATAAATTGCGTCTTCCCGCCTCTCTCCGCATCCCTAATGCTTTCCATGTGTCTTTGCTTAAGCCAGTTATTTTCAATCGTTTCCTTTCTGAAGCTCCTCATTCACCTCCGCCTGCCGCCGCAGACGATGTATTTGAGGTGAGAGATATTTTGGCCATGAGAAAGCAAAAAGGGAAAACCTTTTTTTTGGTTGATTGGAAGGGCTTTGGTCCTGAGGAGAGATCCTGGGAGCCCCAGGAGAATATCCAAGCTCCTCGAATCCTGGCTAAATTTTTGTCCGGTCTGCGGGGGAGGGCGCGTAAGGGGGGGGTACTGTCACACGGCGGCTGCCGCGGACTTCTCCTCTTACCTCCCTATGGCCCCGGCTCACCCGCTCTCCGGGGGTCTCCTTGCTGCCGTGCCGGCCGCAGCAGGCCTCGGCGCGGTCTCTCCCTTTCTCCCGTCCACGGCCCACGGCCGCCTCGGTCCAGCCCCCTGGTGCGCGCTCCCGCTCCTCCTCCTCGGCGGGCGCGTTTCCTCGCTATGAGGACGCGCGTCTCCTCCTCCAGCTGGAGGTCATGACCTGGAAGCCCTTCTCTCTCCCTATATCAGGCCGCCTCCTTCTGGAGGCGATGCCTGACTATCACTAGAACTTGCTAGTGACTCTGGCCGCCCTCCTAGTGCTCCCTAGCTTTCTCCCGTGCATTTACCCAGTTCCTCTTGTGCTCTCTTTCCTAGGTTCTGTGGCTTCAGTCCTCGTCCGTTTCCCTCCTGTGTCTTCAAGCCGTGCCATCCCTCCTGTCTCACCAAGCTGTGCCGTTCCTCCTGTGCCTTCTAGCCGTGCCATCCCTCCTGTCTCACCAAGACGTGCCGTCTCTCCTGTGTCTCCGAGCCGTGTCGTCTGTCCAGTGCCTGCTATTTGGATCTATCCGTCTGTCCGCTTATACTTTCCCGGGTACCGGCTACCGTGGTGATAGTTACCCGTGGGCTTGCCCCATACACTCCCTGTATAGGGGGTGGTCCACCTGGTCAGCTCGCCCTCGGGAGGTTCGTTGCCACGGTCTAGTGGGTCCACCCCAGGAGTACCTTACATCTACAATGTTGTTGAATCCATACTGGGCCTGAGAACGGCTGCCGAGCTGTTAAGCAAGCTACAGCACCTGTGGTTTGGACACGTAATTTTTTCAGGAATGACGGTTAGGCCCAACTCCGGAATTGCGGTTGACCTGAACTTACTGGGAAATCATCGTTCGCGGGGAATAATCTGAATCCCAGATCCCCATCACTATCGGAGTTCAGCAGGTTATCTGCACCTGCAGCGACAAAAGCTGGTCCTTTCAGTGTAGCGTGCATGCAGCCCCGGACATGTACTGGAATGCTAGACCTGTTATTGCTCGATCCCACGTGCCACAGCCTCGCGTATCCCTCTAGTAAGCTTGACGCGTACCGCGGGGCCATGCCGGAGTCTCGGTCGTTAACGGAATAAAGCTGAGAAATTGCTAGCACAACTACAAACAGACATACCACACCACACACAGAATCGACAAAGCTTGCAATCTGTCCATCTTTTCTGTAGCTTGTATGGTAGTGGTTTCCCGGGTGCAGTCCAATTAAGCCACAGGCTCCACTCCTGGTGGTGCCTTTTTGGACATTCCTTTAAGGTTCAGCTTTGCAATCATACTGCCCCCGGAAACCAAAAACTTTGCCTTCAGGGACGCTGTTTGGAGGTTCGTGGGAATAACGCCGCCCGATCAGCAGTCGGCATATGGGTCGCCCTCCCAGGGCTGTGGGGCACTCGGTACTGGGCCGGTGTCAGTGGGATGTGTCACAGCAGCGGTGACCCGGACAGTGGCCCTGGGCGCCCATGTAAATGGCGTGGTATAATGGTAAAGAGTTTATATAGATAGTTTGACGCCACCTGTGGTGTTCGGCAACATAGATGTTAGGCCGACGCTGCATGCAGATCCTCTGGGACTGATGGTGTTGTCCAGCAAAGATGGTGAAGCTCCCCACAGGTGGAGCTGGAGTCCCAGGGAAGTGTAGATGTAGTGATGGGGGAAAGGCACAGGCGCTGGAATAACTGTAGGACACCAGAGCGTGCAGTTCCAAAGCTTTACTCACAGTCTGCCGGTTACACAGATGCCTGCCTCCGTGCTGTGTCCTCCGGGTCAGGACCTCTGCCAACCTCCGGGACCAGAATGGAAAGCTCCCTTCCAACACTCCGCCAACATGTACCTTCCTGAACGTCTCCTTTCTAGCGCTTGTGGGGGAAGCACTCACAGGACCGTGGTTCACTGAAACGCCTCCTGTCTAACAGATGTTCCTCAGACTTTACTTGTATGGTAGACAGCTGTAGCCTTTTCCTTCTGCCTCGCACACGTCGATGCTGGGGCCTCCGAGCCTTAGTTGGGTATAGAGCATTTATAGCTGCTACTTCCCCCGGTTTCTGCTGCAGGAACGTCAGTGTCCCTACAAACTCGGAGACCGGAATCCGGACCATGCGCTCCAGCTAGAAGTGAGCCTTAACTCTGCTCATCCTCCAGCTCCCCTTCTCACGTCCACACACTTCCCCTTCCCTGCACAGAGTGCCCAAGCTTACCTCCTCCCGACCACAGAGAGCAGCTGCTCAGCAGTCAAGTTCAGAGGTCTCCCTGCTGGCCTGGAGTGGGAAATGTGTTGTGTGTTGGTTTCACTACTAGAGAGATCCTTTGTTGCTCCCAAGCTTGACAACACACTCCCTAGGAGGAAGGCAATGCCACAGTGGCGACCGTACTCTTGGGGACGCCACAAGTGCACTGAGGCCCAGCCACTGCTGGATGATGCTGCTGGTACATTGACCCAGACCACTACATTCCCCTCGCACTCTACACAGCCAGAATCTGACCCAGAGGAAACTCAGGTTCCCCTTCCCGCATACTATACCTCCTTACACGGTGACAAAGAGGAAGGTGCAGATGAAAGTGCAGGTTCCTTGAGCAGGTGGGGGGGCATACTCATGGGCGATGGCACTGGCACAGGGCACCGCATAGTACGCAAAAGTGTCTCTGCCAGTGGGAGGGCCTAAACAGCCAAGTGCAGTGAGATGGAAGATGGGGACGACAAGGAGTTCAGAGTAGTGCAGGGATTCCCTAGCAAGGAGACTTATGTAATTGTTTTCAATGTTGGGACAGCAATTTTTGGGGAGCACTATACTCTAGTGAATGATATATGGGGCCCACCATACACTGGAGCATTCCAAAGGTGGACATCAGACACTGGAGCAGCATTTACAGGGCCCATTATACACTAGAGCAGTAGAAATGGGGCCCATTATGTATGGAGCATTATTTGGGCCCATAAGACAGTGGAGCTTCATCTATTGGGAC
The DNA here is from genome assembly GCF_039654945.1 of Dendrobates tinctorius. NCBI lineage: Eukaryota > Metazoa > Chordata > Amphibia > Anura > Dendrobatidae > Dendrobates > Dendrobates tinctorius. Next base: position 190,211 of record NW_027362032.1, on the reverse strand, counting down.
CAACATATACTGTAGCATTATGTGGAGCTCATCATATACAGTTTGAAACATTATATGGGAATAATGATTCCGTATGGAGAAATATATGGGCCTCATTACTCTGTATAGCGCACTAAGCGCTGGCCATAATACTGTATGGAGTTATATACTGTCCGTTTTTGGAGGTATTGGAGAATTTAAAATGGATATCAGTCATGAGATGTAAGAAGTGAAGTATTTTTCATTATACTATACTGCTATTTCTCTGCCGTATCGGAGCATCATGAGTTGTGGTATGTGTTAAAGGGGCGCTCTTTGGCCCTGGGCCCACGAAAACCTGGAGCCAGCCCTCCCGCCCCCACAACTGTAGCCAAATAACCCCCATTTTTCAGTGTGTAACTAGTATTATGAAGTTAATTAAGGTTGACAAGCTTCAGTAACAAGAATTTATGCTTTTGGCATTCAAATGGGCACTGTAGGTGTGTTTCCTGTCCTCCTCTCACTGCCGACTTTAATTCTCCATTGACTTACATTGGGTTTCGTGTTTCGGGACGACCCCGACTTTTCCCTATAGTCGGCCGATTTTGCTCGAACCGACTTTTGGAAAAGTTGGGTTTCATGAAACGAAACTCGACCCTAAAAAAACAAAAGTCGCTCAACACTAGTCAACACCTTTAAGAAGATACAATTTTGAGCTAAAATATTTCCAACATTTTGAACATGAAAAAAGCTTCTCCCCGTATGACTTCCCTGATGTTTATTAAGAGTTGATTCCAGTAGAAAACATTTCCCACATTAAGAACATGATTAAGGTTTCTCCCCTGTGAGAGTTTTTTGGTGACTAAGAAGAGATGATTTCATCACAAAACATTTCCCACATTCTGAACAGGAAAAAGGCTTCTCCCCTGTGTGAGTTCTCTGGTGAGTAACAAAATGTGATTTATCTGCAAAACATTTCCCACATTCTGAACAGGAAAAAGGCTTCTCCCCTGTGTGAGTTCTCTGGTGCTTAACCAAATCTGATTTCTGGATAAAACATTTCCCACATTCTGAACAGGAAAAAGGCTTCTCACCTGTGTGAATTATTTTGTGCCTAACCAAATCTGATTTCCGGATAAAACATGTCCAACATTCTGAACATGAAAAAGGCTTCTCCCCTGTGTGAGTTCTCTGGTGCTTAACCAAATCTGATTTCTGGATAAAACATTTCCCACATTCTGAACAGGAAAAAGGCTTCTCACCTGTGTGAGTTATTTGGTGCCTAACCAAATCTGATTTTCGAATAAAACATGTCCAACATTCTGAACATGAAAAAGGCTTCTCCCCTGTGTGAGATCTCTGGTGCTTAACCAAATCTGATTTCTGGATAAAACATTTCCCACATTCTGAACAGGAAAAAGGCTTCTCACCTGTGTGAGTTATTTGGTGCCTAACCAAATCTGATTTCTGGATAAAACATTTCCCACATTCTAAACATGAAAAAGGCTTCTCCCCTGTGTGAATTTTTAGATGTATATCAAGATTACATTTTTGTATAAAACATTTCCCACATTCTGAACATGAAAAAGGCGTCTCCCCTGTGTGAGTTCTGTGGTGGTTAACGAAATGTGATTTCCGTTTAAAACATTTCCCACATACTGAACAGGAAAAAGGCTTCTCCCCTGTGTGAGTTCTTTGGTGCCTAACCAAATTTGCCTTCTGGCTAAAACATTTCCCACATTCTGAACATGAATATGGCTTCTCTGCTGTGTGAATTCTCTCATGTGTAGCAAGATGTGAATTCTGAGTAAAACATTTCCCACATTCTGAACAAGAAAATCTATTCTCTGTTATGTGAATTTTTTCATGTTTACGAAAAGTCTTTTCAAGAAAACTATTTCCATATTCTGAATCTGAAAATGGCTCCTTTCCTTTAAAATCAATTAATTTCTTAATGCTTATATTGTGACTTTGATTTTCCTTAGTAGTTGGTAATGAACTAAAACATGGGACCTGTTTCACAGGATCAGATGACAGATCTTTGCTATGAAGGGATGATGGTATATCTGGAGTAATGGCAGTCACTTCAGTTGTATCTTGTAGGATCTCAAGATCATCAGATTTAAAAATTGAAGATGTGAGCGTTCCCTCTAATCTCCTGGTGCAATCATCTGCTAAAAATAAAACCAAATAATAATTTTGAATACAATATCTTCAAATTTTATACTTTTGGACATTTCTACTTAAGCTGTCCATAAAAAATACAAGCTTTTTAAAAATATTGAATTATTATCCAAGACAATGACCGTTCACAGTCTAATCGAAAGCCTCATAGCATGAACCAGTGCATCATGGTGTTCAATGGTTTGTTCATTCTGCTTCCCAAACATGGAATAAAAAGCCAACAATGTTATATAGGTGAAAATTATACCAATAAAACTTCTACTCATCTCACGGAAAGACAAGACACCACTAAGGTCCATCATCTGTCAGAGGAAAAATCAAAAGGTTTCCACAATATTTGTGGCTCAAAAGCTCTTGAAAAGCAACATGGCTTCCATAAACCAATCCAGCAATATCCGCTCTCCCAAAGTCAAATATCCACTCTCTTCTGAGCCTTGTAGTGCGCCCAAACCATATTTAGCATCCATATATGTGGCATTACTATAGTAAGAAGAACCCACTTAATTTACGGTGTGTGTTTCCTGGAGCACAATCTGGGCATTATGTGCTGGGTAATAAAATGGCAAATGTGCAATTTTCATGTTGCAACATCCAGTGCGAGCTAATTTCTGGAAAGTGTCACTACTCCCATAGAATAATTCACTGAGGGTTATATTTTCCATAATGGAGTCACTTTATGGGGATTTCTACTGCTTTAGTTTCCTGTAATTTTGTTATATTAGGGCATCTGCAGATGGTGTGTCCCCTCTCCCCTGGAATCTGCTCCTGCGATGTTTGGTTCCATCACCAAGCAGCGCCTTATTTATGGTGCAGGCGTTGCTGGTAATAGAAGAGACATCGAAACCAGAAGCTCTGGGTGGCGCTGGCTCTGTCCAGCCACTAAGATTAGGGTGCCTGAGACCAGTAGTTTCATCCAGCCTGGCAGTATGGGTTTGTGTGCTGTCCAGCAATCTGGTAGCAATCTGCTACCTGCTTAAGCCAATTAGAAGGCACCAAACCCTACTAAAGCTTGAAGCCTATTCCCGGAATCTGCCAGATACAGCCTTGTTCTCCTCTGGTTCAGTCCTCTGTGCTCAGCTGGTGTATTTGTTTCCTGGTGTAATCCCAGCCCGCTTACTGACTACACTTGTGTCTTCTGATTTTGTACTTTCTCTGCCCTCCTGGTTATGACCAGCTACCTGACTATTCTTCTTGCCATCTCACCCCACAGAATAGCAGGTAACACCTTGGCCCAAGCCTAGGGGTCTCTGTGTAAGTCCAGATCCATGAAGAGGGGTTAAGGGATGATGAGCAAGGCAATCACTGGGATCTGGAAAATAGAGTAGATAGAGCCAAGCCTTCTCGTGGTGGCCATCTTTTGATCTTCCAGGTGATCACTAACAGTGCTCCCAATACATCGTGTCTGCAAACTATTCCATCAAGATCTGTGTACGAATAGCTAAATGGCGCTCCTTCCTTTCTTAGCCCTACCATGTGCCCAGAAAGTAGTGTACAACCATATACAGGGGATTGTTGGATTGAAGAGACATTGGGAAATAATTTGTAAGGTCCATTTGTTTCCTATGATTCTGGTGAAAACTCTCTGGGTAATTAGAGTATGGGGCTCGGTGGCTCTTGGCAATCTAAACTATCGTAAGGGCCAATATTTTCCATCAGATGAGTTTCAAGAAGAAATATTAGATATTCATAGAGAACTTTTTATAATAGTGCAGAGATGATGTGTCTTAAATTTAGATCTCAGGCATTTGGCAGAGGTAATGGAGACCTTATTTTAAAGGCTACCAGGTAGTTGCAGACTCACAAAAGTGAGGCAGGCCGATCCCACCATCATCAGACTACCATACAAAATGAACCTGTACAAAAACAACTAGAAAAAAAAAACATGTTACCGTATTTTTTGGATAATAAGACGCTCCCCAAATTTTGAGGAGAAAAATAGGAATTTTTTTTTAATAACACGGTGGTGCTTCTTATAATCCATGCGTCTTATTTCTGTGGTGAAGCGGGTCCCAGGGTCGCTGCTGGAGGAGGCAGGAGTGGGGTGATGCTGCAGACCGCAGGGTGGGATGAGGGGGTGTCCGATGTGCAGTGCGCAGCTGTGAGTGTTTGCAGCGGCTGGGGTGCCTGGCACTGCTGCCCGGGGTGCCCGCTGCTGCCCAAGGTGGCCGCCTCCGCTGCTGCTGCCGCAGCTCGGGGTGTCCACCGCTGCTGCTGCCTGAAGTGTCTGCTGCTGCGGGGGGGACTATGCCGACTTTTCGTGATAGGCCAGAGCCCCTCGCATGTCCGTGGTTTCCTCCAGTGCGGTGGACTCCGTGAACATGGCTGCTGGGGCGCGGCGCATACACAGATGGAAATCTCGGTATCAAGATCTCAGGATATGAGATTTCAGCCCTGAAATGAGATCTCAGGATTCTAGGAAGCCAACAGCATCATTACCCTCCGCTTTCTCTTACAGGCCCAGTATAATATTTTTCACCAAGTGATTTTCTAACTAGCCAGCACATTTTACGTACGCTGTCATTTGGCTTTATAGTTTACAGATCTGGGCAGGTAACGGTCAGCGTCTCCTAATCCCAGGGAGTAGGTGGATCTACCAGGTTGTAAGTTCTATAGAAAAGGGCTTTCAATGCCCAAAGTCATGTGAACAGTTTTGGGTGGAGGAGAATGTTGTGGTCTAGAGGCAAAATGGTGATCATGGTAATACGGCCGGACTACACCACCGATAAAGCAGCCACAGCCGGTGACTGAGAGGAATCTGTGACCTCTGCATTCAGTGGTTACTACTCACCTGGGTAGTCATATGTGGGAATCTCCTCTTTACACCACTCATCACCCCTCACATATGTCTCTGTAGTATTAATATGGGTCAGATCTTCACCCTGAAACAAATATTGTAAAAGTCACAGACAGATGGAGAAGTCCCATCTATGATCAGCTCTAATCCTGCCATCTCCACTGTTCTCATTACACAAGTATAAAACATATAATACTGGTGGATAAAACAAAACTGAGCACAAGACCTTCACAGCCGTCTACACATCATAGGGGAGATCTCCTGACACCTTCTCTCCATTTACCTGATGATCCTGAGGAGCACTGGGATCTTCTTGGTTACAGTCCTGTGGAAGAAGAGGACGGGGACATCTCTCTGGTGTTGTCCTCTTACTGGATAGATCTGGAGGAAACACATACAGGGACTGAATTCATTCTCTACATACAGATAATTATAGGCCATGTGTATTTAGTCCTGTCTATTACCTGGAGATGTGAGGGGCTGGGGAACCTCCATTATGACGTTCTTGTAGAGATCTCTGTGTCCTTCTAAATACTCCCACTCCTCCATGGAGAAATAGACGGCGACATCCTGACACCTTATAGGAACCTGACACATACAATGATACCGTCATCCCCCCGATCCCTTCATAGTGTTACTGTATAATGTCCCAGCATTCCCAGCAGTGTCACCTCTCCAGTCAGCAGCTCTATCATCCTGTAGATGAGTTCTAGGATCTTCTGCTCATTGATGTCCTCATGGATCAGGGGGTGAGGTGGAGGCCCCGTGATTGGGCTCAGGGGTCTTCCCCATCCCTCAGACACAGGGTCCTGACAGCGATCACAAGAGGTCTTCTTCACCACTGTGTAATCCTGGTAATGGAGAGACACATTAATAAATCTCACTACAGACATTTCCAGAGTCCTCACCTCTTCAGTTCTGTCCATCTGTTATTCCCATAGATAAGAATGATGTAATGTGACGTCATCAGAATCTCTCACCTCTCCAGTGAGACGGAAGAGGATCTCTAGGGTGAGGTGTAATATCCTCTCCGCCATCTTGTCTCTGTCCATATCCATCCTTGATGGGTAAAACAGGAAATTTATCTTTTGTAGAAGATCTTCACTGAGAGGATCCGATATTGTAGAGACCTGAATGAGAAGAAGATGAGCCGATGTAACATCATAAGAATCCTGTGTAATAATACAATTACTGGAGATAATAAGGGAAACATATGAGGAGATTTATTATTTTACAGGGTTTAGTTTTCTTCCCAGACATCTTCTAATAAAACCTATATATTTAGGCGACAGACAACAAGCAGTTTCCTCCTCGGAGTCGGCAGCTGAACACGTTCCTCATAGACTCATCTTCCATAACGCTAATTCTCATCTCATTATCGACACTGGAATCGGCATTAGTAATACTGCAGGAGATATTTGTTATGAATGAGTCACCGGAGGGGAGAAAACAAAAATACAAGCTAAGTCCAGAAAAACCGGAGAGGTTGGTAGCTATCGGATTGCAGACCCCTGATCCTATTCACCACAACTAACAGTAGCCGTGGGGGGTTCCTACGGTGTTCCTAGACCCCTCGTCACAGCCAGAGAGCTAAATAAGCCTAAAGAAAGAAAGGGGAAATCTAAACTGCCCCAGAGCAGACCCCAATGCAATAGACAGCCCCCAACATGTATTGTCGGTGAAAAACAGATGAAAACACAAACACAGACAGAAAGACAGGCTGAGCAAACGATGGGGCCCAACTAACTAGATAGGACAGGACAGAAAAGATGCTGGCTGCAATACGCAAAAACCCTGCCAAAAATGTCCCAACCGTCTGATAGGAAAAAAGGCCCTGAAGTCGCTAGACTTCAAAATCACTATATCAGCACTCAGGTATATTCTGAAAAAAGAGCAAAGAGATCAACTGATCAGAGACAAAAATGGAATTCAGCCAGTCCCAGCAAGAGCTGGCTGAACACAAACACTAAGTAAACCAGACAAAATCTCATGGAATAATAGCAGGGCAAAAACTTAGCTTTAGAAGACAGGAACTAGACTGGAGGCCAGAGCTCAGAGCAGAGAGGATCACCAGCAACCTTGCAGGGCGTCGGCTGCCTTATATCCACTCAGAGATTCCGGATGTCCAATCACCCTCCGCCTGCTCTGATGACAGGTTCTTCCCATCTAAATCAATTTCACTACCTCCCTTCACCAGCAGAGGGAGTTCATCAGACATCAATGCTGAAGGGGAAAATGAACTCACAACAGTACCTCCCCCTTGAGGAGGGGTCACCGAACCCTCATCCACGCCTCCAGGGCGATCAGGATGGGCCCGATGAAAAGCACGAACCAATCTTTCGGCATGAATATCGGATGCAGGGACCCAAGAATTATCCTCCTGGCCATAACCCTTCCACTTAACCAAATACTGGAGTTTCCGTCTAGCCAGACGAGAATCCAGTATCTTCTCAACCTCATATTCCACATTACCTTCAACCAATACAGGGTCAGGAGGTGCCACCACAGGAACTACTGGCTCAACAAAACTCTTTAACAGAGACTTATGAAACACATTATGGATCTTGAATGTAACAGGAGCCAATCGAAAAGAGACCGGATTAAGAATCTCCAAAATCTTGTAAGGTCCAATAAATCTAGGTTTAAACTTTGGAGAAGCCACCTTCATAGAGATATTCTTTCATGACAACCAAACCATATCACCCACCTTAAACCGGGGATCAATGGTCCTATGCCGGTTGGAAAACCGCTGGGCCTTTTCCTGGCAAAGAGACAACTTATACACTACGTGGTCCCAGATCTGGTGCATTCTCTCCACCACAGTGTCAACACCTGGGCAGGCAGAAGACTCCACCTGTCCTGAAGAAAATCGAGGATGAAACCCAAAGTTACAAAAAAAAGGTGACATCAAAGTGGCAGAACTAGCTTTATTATTTAAAGCAAATTCGGCCAAGGACAAAAATGAAACCCAATCATCCTGATCAGCAGAAATAAAACATCTCAAATACGACTCCAAAGTCTGGTTTGTTCTCTCCGTCTGCCCATTGGTCTCAGGGTGAAACGCAGAGGAGAAGGACAACTGAATTCCCAGCTTGGAACAGAAAGTCCTCCAAAATCTAGAAAAAAACTGAACTCCTCTGTCAGATACAATGTTCTCAGGAATCCCATGCAAGCGAACCACCTGTTGCAAAAACAAGGGCACCAACTCTGAGGAAGATGGCAACTTAGGGAGTGGTACAAGATGGACCATCTTAGAGAGTCTATCACAAATCACCCAAATAACAGTCATTCTCTGAGAGACAGGCATATCAGAGATAAAATCCATTGAAATATGGGTCCATGGCCTCCTGGGCACCGGCAAAGGCATCAACAACCCACTAGAGCGAGAACAAGATTTAGACCGAGAGCAAGTCCCACAGGACTGCACAAAATTCCTGACATCACGAGACAAGGCGGGCCACCAAAAAGACCGACTCACCAAATCTCTAGTACCAAAAATACCTGGATGACCAGCCAATGCGGAGCAATGAACTTCAGACATTACTCTCTTCCTCCACTGGTCAGGAATATACAATTTTCCAATGGGACAACGATCAGGTTTGTCCTCCTGAAACTCTTCCAGAGCATGTCTCAAATCGGGCGAGATGGCAGAAAGAATGACCCCCTCACCTAAGATGGTAGCAGGCTTGGTCACAATAGGAGAATTAGCAAAGAAACTCCTAGAGAGGGCGTCTGCCTTGACATTCTTAGTGCCCGGAAGAAAAGAGACCACAAAATCAAAACGTGTGAAAAACAAGGCCCACCTGGCCTGTCTAGGATTCAAGCGTATGGCCGACTCAAGGTAAATCAAATTCTTGTGGTCAGTAAGGACCACGACTTGATGTTTAGCTCCCTCCAACCAATGTCTCCACTCCTCAAATGCCCATTTCATGGCTAACAGTTCCCAATTCCCCACATCATAGTTACGTTCGGATGGGGAGAACTCTCGGGAAAAGAAAGCACAGGGATTCATTTTAGATGTTACAGGATCTTTTTGGGACAAAACAGCTCCTGCACCAATCTCAGAAGCGTCCACCTCTACCTGAAACGGGAATGAGACATCAGGTTGCCGCAAAACCGGAGCATAAGTGAACCTCCGCTTCAGCTCCTGAAAGGAAGAAACAGCCTCCGGAGACCAATTCAGCACATCAGCACCCTTCTTAGTAAAATCAGTCAATGGTTTGGCAATACCAGAAAAATTAGCTATAAATTTACGATAAAAATTAGCAAAACCCAAAAACTTCTGGAGGGCCTTCAAAGAAGTGGGCTGAACCCAATCATAAATGGCCTGTACCTTGGCCGGGTCCATTTCAATAGTTGACGGAGACAAAATAAATCCCAAAAATGAAATCCTCTGTACACCAAAAAGGCATTTCGATCCCTTGACATACAGGGAATTCTCCCTCAAAATCCGGAACACAGTCCGAACCTGTTCCACATGAGAGTCCCAATCCTTGGAAAAGATCAAAATATCATCCAGATAGATGATCAAAAATTTATCCACAAAGTCCCGGAAAATATCATTCATGAAGCACTGGAAGACAGAAGGGGCATTAGTGAGCCCAAAAGGCATCACCAGGTACTCAAAATGTCCCTCCGGAGTATTAAACGCCATCTTCCATTCATCCCCATGCTTAATGCGAATAAGATTATACGCCCCCCTGAGGTCAAGCTTGGTAAACCAGCAAGCACCTTTAACTCTGGAAAATAGATCAGAAATCAGGGGTAACGGATACTGATATTTAACAGTAATTTTGTTGAGGGAACGATAGTCAATACAAGGCCTTAATGAACCATCTTTCTTGGCCACGAAAAAAACCCCACCACCTAAGGGTGAAGAGGATGGTCTAATATGACCCTTCTCCAAAGACTCCTTAATATAGGATCGCATAGCCTCGTGCTCGGGTACAGATAAATTGAAAAGACGACCCTTGGGAAATTTACACCCAGGGCTCAGCTCAATTGCACAGTCATAACTCCTATGAGGAGGCAAAGACGCAGACTTACTCTCACTAAACACATCATAAAAATCAGCCAAATAGTCAGGAACCTCATGCGACTGGGGAGAGGTGGAGAAAACAGGAGCGTCACTAAGGGCACACCGACAACCCCAACTCACCACAGACACAGATTTCCAATCCAAAACTGGATTATGGATTTGCAACCAGGGAAACCCCAGAATAATGGTATCATGCAAATTATGCAACACCAAAAATCTGCAATTTTCTTGATGGTCTGGGGCGACCCGCATTACCACCTGGGTCCAAAACTGAGGTTTATTTTTCTCCAAAGGAGTAGCATCAATCCCCCTCAAAGGGATAGGCGTCCGCAGAGGTGTCATAGGAAATCCACAATGTTTAGCAAAATCCAAGTCCATTAGGTTCAGGGCTGCTCCCGAATCCACAAAAGCCTTGGCGGAAAATGTGGACAGGGAGCAGATCAGAGTAATTGCCAGAAGAAACTTAGGTTGAACACCACCCACAGAAAACGTGTGTGCAAAGCGTTTCTCTCGTTTAAGACAGAGAGAAATAATATGCGAGGCATCTCCACAAAAAAACACAGCTTATTACACCTATCACATTGCATAGGTTCAGACACTTGTTCAACAGGTGGCAACACCTCTCGTGCAAGTCCTGCGTTCACGCAAACGCCGATTAACCTGAATGGCTAATGACATAGAATCGTCAAGACCAGAGGGAACAGGAAATCCCACCATAGTATCTTTTACGGTTTCTGACAAACCCTTCCGAAAGAGAGCTGCCAAGGCACCATCATTCCAGGTAGTAAGGACCGCCCACTTTCGGAATTTTTGACAGTACAACTCTGCAGAATCCTGACCCTGGCTCAATGCCAACAGGGCCTTTTCAGCCTGATCAATAGCATTAGGTTCATCATACAACAACCCCAAGGCTTGAAAAAATGCGTCCACATTAGTTAGAATAGGATCATCAGGTTTCAAAGAAAACACCCAATCCTGGGGATCGCCGCGCAGCAAAGAGATGACAATTTTAACCTGCTGCGTGGAGCTCCCTGATGAGTTAGGCTTCAAGGCAAGAAATAATTTACAATTATTCTTAAAATTCAAAAATTTAGACCGATCCCCAAAAAACACATCAGGAGTAGGGATTTTTGGTTCAGCAGCATGTGAATGAGCAAGATAGGCGGAAATTTCCCGCACTGCAGCAGTGAGCTGCTCCACACGATCAGACAATTGCTTAATCTCCATTAAGAAAAAATTCCCCCTACGGCCTCAGAGAAATAGAGGAAAAAATATACACAAAAAAAAAATTCTGACACTTTTTTTTTTTTTTTTTACAATTCTTTCCTGCTATTGAGTACCCTAGAATCTGCAGTATGGCTGGTGATTCTGTTATGAATGAGTCACCGGAGGAGGAGAAAACAAAAATACAAGCTAAGTCCAGAAAAACCGGAGAGGTTGGTAGCTATCGGATTGCAGACCCCAATCCTATTCACCACAACTAACAGTAGCCGTGGGGGGTTGCTACGGTGTTCCTAGACCCCTCGTCACAGCCGGAGAGCTAAATAAGCCTAAAGAAAGAAAGGGGAAATCTAAACTGCTCCAGAGCAGACCCCAAAGCAATAGACAGCCCCCAATATGTATTGTCGGTGAAAAACAGATGAAAACACAAACACAGACAGAAAGACAGGCTGAGCAAACGATGGGGCCCAACTAACTAGATAGGACAGGACAGAAAAGATGCTGGCTGCAATACGCAAAAACCCTGCCAAAAATGTCCCAACCGTCTGATAGGAAAAAAGGCCCTGAAGTCGCTAGACTTCAAAATCACTATATCAGCACTCAGGTATATTCTGAAAAAAGAGCAAAGAGATCAACTGATCAGAGACAAAAATGGAATTCAGCCAGTCCCAGCAAGAGCTGGCTGAACACAAACACTAAGTAAACCAGACAAAATCTCATGGAATAATAGCAGGGCAAAAACTTAGCTTTAGAAGACAGGAACTAGACTGGAGGCCAGAGCTCAGAGCAGAAAGGATCACCAGCAACCTTGCAGGACGTCGGCTGCCTTATATCCACTCAGAGATTCCGGATGTCCAATCACCCTCCGCCTGCTCTGATGACAGGTTCTTCCCATCTAAATCAATTTCACTACCTCCCTTCACCAGCAGAGGGAGTTCATCAGACATCAATGCTGAAGGGGAAAATGAACTCACAACAGATATTCATTACAGGCGACATGAGAAATAACTCCTTCATGGTAAGGATGACATCTTCATCTTCTATTACGGCTCTAGAAACAGATTTGGCCAGAGTCGGTCACTGACTCCATCCCCACCGGCCGTCTATATGAAGGTTTCCCGTCTTCCCCGCACTGGAATCTTCTATCCCGTTAGATCTCAGCTCTGAGTCACACACAGAAGTTTGAGGCTTTAAAAAAGATCTTTTGCTTCCACAATCAACGTGGACAGAAATGATCTGATCCCAAAGTCTCCATGTACAGTGATTTATGGGGTTTATTTCTGGCCTTAGGCTTTCCTATATTACAAGAAAACTCCAGAAAAAGGTGATATTAAAATGTTTCTAAAGAAAACTGGCTCCAACAATTCTTGTAAGAAGAAAAAATCAGAAGACACATTTTATAATTTATCACATGTTAAACATTTATTAAAAAGAAATGAATCTTTTTGGGCCCCAGAACATAGATGTACACTGCAGGGACGGCACAGATGAGGCTTTAACAAAAACCCTGAAAAGCAAATATGACATCTAAGAAGGTGTGACAGAGTCCGGCTGAATGCCCCCCGCCCCCAAGTACTCGATAGTATGGGGCGGCCTAGTTACTCCGATACTTACATGCCTAATAATGGGTTCTGGGCTGCAATGTATGAAGGTCTATTAGGCTGGGCCAGAGGCAGCGTCCAATAAGTTACCTTATAACGCTCCCATACACATTAGACTAAAATTCCATGAAAGCACTGATTTCGGGGGGTTTGGCCGACCATGTAGTGTATTTGGGGGCCTCCCGACAGATGATGTCAGGGTAGAGAAGGATCTGGCATCCTGAATTTCAGAGGATAATCCGTTTGCTCTTCCTGTAGATAATCCTCCGCTAGAGGAGTCTGGAGGCGACTCTCTCATACAGACCACAGGAAAGCTGGAATATTTGTGTGTATGGGGGAGTCGGGAGAGATCGCCGTCTGCCAAATGACCGTTCAGCCAACTCTGATCTCATGTGTATGGGGCCGTTAGTATTACACTGACAGGCAGTGATGATACACGGCACTACAGTAGTACAGGGCATCACCGGAGCCATCAGAGGCTTGTATGTTGTATGATCGCACTGATCAGAGGGGTTTAAAAAAGGTTTAAAGTGGAAAAAAAATCACAGTTTCAGCAACAAGAAATATCTGTCACTATATGGAAAGCAGAGTCACTGCACAATGTTAGTTACGTCACATCCATAACTACTTTATTATACTCTATTATCCTGTACACAGTGGAGTAGATAGAAATCACAGGTCCCACAGCAATAGCTGGAACTGGACCCTCCAATGTAAAGAAAAAAAAATATCTCTATCTACTGTATCTATATACACTGTTCAAAAAAATAAAGGGAACACTTAAACAACAGAATATAACTCCAAGTAAATCAAACTTCTGTGAAATCAAACTGCCCACTTAGGAAGCAACACTGATTGACAATAAGTTTCACATGCTGTTGTGCAAATAGAATAGACAACAGATGGAAATTATTGGCAATTATCAAGACACCCTCAATAAAGGAGTAGTTCTGCAGGTGGGGACCACATCTCAGTACCAATGCTTTCTGGCTGATGTTTTGGTCACTTTTGAATGTCGGTTGTGCTTTCACACTCGTGGTAGCATGAGACGGACTCTACAACCAACACAAGTGGCTCAGGTAGTGCAGCTCATCCAGGATGGCACATCAATGCGATCTGTGGCAAGAAGGTTTGCTGTGTCTGTCAGCATAGTGTCCAGAGGCTGGAGGCGCTACCAGGAGACAGGCCAGTACACCAGGAGACATGGAGGGGGCTGTATGCGGGCAACAACCCAGCAGCATGACCACTACCTCCACCTTTGTGCAAGGAGGAACAGGAGGAGCACTGCCAGAGCCCTGCAAAATGATCTTCAGCAGGCCACAAATGTTCATGTGTCTGCACAAATGGTTAGAAACTGACTCCATGAGGATGGTCTGAGAGCCTGACATCCACAGATGGGGGTTGTGCTCACAGCCCAACACCGTACAGGATGCTTGGCATTTGCCACAGAACACCAGGATTGGCAAATTCACCACTGGCGCCCTCTGTGCTCTTCACAGATGAAAGCAGGTTCACACTGAGCACATGTGACAGATGTGACAGAGTCTGGAGACGCTGTGGAGAGCGATCTTGTCATGCATGCGCCACCAGTACCGGCGCCGCCTGTCAGTTAGGGGCCGGCATCACCTATCTCACCGGGTCCCGCTCTTCCTGCTGCTGCTGCTCTCAGGGTTCCCCCTCGGATCCCCGCTTACCGCTCTGGCCGCCGCACGACACCCTCAGCCTCCCATCCTGCAGCCCGGGGGATTCAGCAAGAGGGTTCCTCTTCCTGTCCTGCTCCTGGTATGCACCTTAGGCCGCGGGCGTGCTCCCTTCTCCTCACTTAACCCCTTCTGCACCACCCCATGTGGAGCGATCACCAATCAAGCTCCTGCACAGGGTATATCAGGCGGCTCCTCCCTCATGGAGGCGCCTGATTATTGTGTGCCTTCCGTACGGTATTCTGGCCCTGTCTGGTCACTGCTGTCTCCAGTCGCTCCTGACTCCTGTTGCTCCTGTCTCCAGTCGCTCCTGACTCCGGTTACTCCTGACTCCGGTTACTCCTGACTCCTGTCGCTCCTGACTCCTGTCGCTCCTTACTCCAGTCGCTCCTGACTCCTGTCACTCCTGACTCTGGTTACTCCTGATTCCTGTCGCTCCTGACCCCTGTTGCTCCTGGCTCCGGTCACTCCTGACTCCGGTCACTCCTGACTCCAGTCTGCCTTGTCTGTCTCACCCGCACCTGAGCCACCCCTCTTGGTATCAGCTGTCACGGTATTCGGCTCCTTCGGGCCTGCTCCTGTCGGACCCTGTATAGGGGTCGGCACCACCTGGCCAGCTCACCCCAGGGATCCCGGTACCGTGACCCAGAGGGTCCACTCTTGCTACTCATAACAGTATAATCAGGCCATGGACCCCGCTGGTGCCTCGGCAGCCACCCAAAAGGAACTACTCTTTTTGCGGGAGAACCAAACCCGGATTATGGCTTTTATGAAGTCCATGGACACTCGGTTATCCGCCATTCAAACCTCCAATCCAGGGAGCGCCCCTCTGCTGGTGGGACTCCAGCAGGAGCTCGCACAGCAGCGTGATACTCAGTCCCTTATTCTAAATTACATTTCGTCTGTTGATGACCGTTTGAAGTCCCTGCAGTCATCCACAGCGGCCTCTGTCCCGCCCCTCGACCCTGCACCTCACCCACCGCCACATTTGGGGAAGCTTCCTAGGTATAGCGGGGATCCCAAATTATGCCGGGGGTTTCTTAACCAGTGCCGCCTACATTTCGAGCTGCTGCCCCAGCAATACCCGTCTGATAGGGCTAAGGTGGCATTTATCGTGTCCCATCTCGAGGGGGAGGCCTTGGCATGGGTGAACCCCCTGTGGGAGCGGCATGATCCGGTGGTATCCAGCCTACATGACTTTCTGGATACTTTCCGCCGGGTCTTTGACGAGCCCGGGCGTCTGGCCTCCACCACGGAGTCCCTTTTCAATCTCCGACAGGGAACTCTTACCGTGGGATAGTCCACTATCCGCTTCCGGACCCTGGCCTCAGAGCTCGGGTGGAATAATGAGGCATAGGTAGGGGCCTTTTGGAGGGGTCTTTCAGGGAAAATCAAGGACGAGCTTGCTGGTCGGGACACCCCCACCTCTTTAGAGGACCTTATATCTCTGGCTACTCGCATTGACTTGCGGTTCCAGGAACGCTCCCGTGAGACAGTCAGGGAGAGAGGCCCGTCTAGGTTCAATCCTGCCCCCAGTCCTCATTCGTTCAAGCCTGCCAGTAGTTCTGCCCCGGAGCCCATGCAGGTGTATCGCGTTAAGCTATCAGAGCTGCGGCGCAGGGAAAGGTTCCAGCAAGGTTTATGCCTCTATTATGGTGGAACCAACCACTCCCTGCGTTCCTGTCCTGAGAGGCCGGGAAACTCCTCCGCCTAGGCTAGGTAAGAGAGGCCTTCCTAGGTGACTCTGTTCCCTCTCTACTCATTACCATCTCAGCTTTAATTCTCCTAGGTCGGGAGCGTAGATCTGTGGAGGCATATGTGGACTCGGGTGCGGCGGGCAACTTCATTCGGATGGAAAAGGTGGACAAGTTCCAGATTCCTGTCGTCACCCTTGAAGAGCCGTGTGTGATCACCTCAGTGGATGGCAAGCCGTTACCTGTTCCCATCACCATGGTCACTCTCGTGCTGGAAATGCATATCGGAGCTCTTCACCGGGAGAGAATAGCTTTTTATGTTTTGCCTAATTTGTTTCACGCTCTGCTCCATGACCTGCCCTGGCTCAGGTCGCATGAGGCAGTCCTTGCTTGGCGCTCCGGGGAAGTCCTCCGCTGGGGTCACGCTTGCCAAGAACGTTGTCTGCTGCCTGTTACCCGTACCAGTCTGCACCAAGTGCCCGCAGACCTTCCGGGGCTTCCCGTGGCCAACCATTCATTTGCGGATGTCTTCAACAAGAAGGAAGCTGAGACCCTTCCTCCGCATCGGGTCTACGATTGCTCAATCGAGCTAGTTCCTGGAGCTACTCCTCCCAGGGGAAGAATATACCTGTTGTCGCCTGCAGAAACCTCAGCCATGTTGGAGTACATCCAGGAAAACTTGGCCAGGGGCTTTATCCGGAAGTCGTCTTCTCCAGCAGGGGCCGGGTTTTTCTTTGTTCGTAAGAAGGATGGATCCCTTCAACCTTGCATTGACTACCGAGGCTTAAATAACATCATGGTCAAGAATAGGTATCCTCTACCACTTATCCCCGAACTGTTGACCACCTGCGTGGTGCCCGAATCTTTACCAAACTGGATCTACGGGGGGCCTACAATTTGGTCCGAATACGTGCTGGAGATGAGTGGAAGACCGCCTTCAACACGGCCATTATGAATATTTGGTCATGCCCCTTGGACTTTGTAACGCCCCAGCGGTCTTCCAAGAATTTGTTAACAACGTTTTCCGGGATCTTCTATACGACTCGTGCCTCGTGGTGTATTTAGATGACATCCTCATCTTTTCATCAGACCTGTCCTCTCACAGGAGGAGTGTTCGCCTGGTCTGGCAACGCTTGCGGGAGAATCAACTTTATGCCAAGTTGGAGAAATGCCTGTTCGAGCAGACCTCCCTACCCTTCTTGGGGTATATCATCATGGACTTGGGGTTGCGAATGAACCCAGAGAAATTGTCCATGCTGCTCAAATGGCCACGACCTGCCGGAGTGAAGGCCATTCAACGCAAATTACTATAGGCAATTCATCCCGCACTTCTCTGCTTTAACCAAGCCTATTGTTGCCCTTACCCAGAAGGGAGCAAGACCGAACATCTGGCCCTAGGAAGCTGAAGATGCATTTTTCGCCCTGAAGCGGGCCTTTGCTACGGCTCCGGTTTTGCATCGGCCAGAGGTCGGCAAGCCCTTCGTCTTCGAGGTAGACGCATCTTCTACTGGGGCTGGGGCGATTCTTTCCCAAAAGGGCGCTTGGCTCCATGCAGGTTCTTCTCCAAGTCATTTTCACCTGCAGAGTGTAACTACATGATTGGGGATCGGGAGTTGCTGGCCATAAAGATGGCGCTGGAGGAGTGGCGTTATCTCCTGAAAGGGGCAGTCCATCCCTTCACCATATTCACTGACCACAAAAACTTGGC
The DNA here is from genome assembly GCF_039654945.1 of Dendrobates tinctorius. Taxonomy (NCBI): domain Eukaryota; kingdom Metazoa; phylum Chordata; class Amphibia; order Anura; family Dendrobatidae; genus Dendrobates; species Dendrobates tinctorius. The sequence continues at coordinate 172,313 of NW_027362032.1, read as the reverse complement.
CTACCTCCAGTCGGCTCAAAGACTTAACTCCAGACAAGCCAGGTGGTCATTGTTTTTCTCTCACTTCGACTTTGAGCTCCACTTCCTACCCAGTGACAAAAATACCAAAGCAGATGCTCTCTCCCGGTCCCTGCAGTCACCTGAAGTGGAGGAGGCTCCGTCGAATGTTATCAATCCTGCCCGAGTTATCACAGTAGCTCCTGTGAATCTTGATTCCGTGCCGCCTGGCAAGACCCTCATCCCACAAGACAAAAGGGCAGAAGTACTACACTGGGGCCACTCCTCCAAGATCGCTGGACATGTCGGCATCAAGAGGACCCTTGTGCTGGTTTTCCGTTATTACTGGTGGCCTTCTCTACGCCAAGATGTCAGACTTCGTGGCCTCCTGCTCAATTTGTGCCAGGAACAAGGTACCTAGAAGCTTGTCCTCCGGCCTTCTTCTGCCGTTGCCTGTTCCCGAAGCTCCTTGGCAACACATCACCATGGATTTTGTTACCGACTTACCCCGCTCTTCTGGATGCACGACTGTTTTGGTGGTAGTCGATCGATTTTCCAAGATGGCCCATTTTGTCCCGTTACCCGGCTTGCCCACAGCTTCTGAATTGGCTAAAATCTTCATTCATCAGATTTTCAGATAACACGGACTTCCTCAGCAAATCGTGTCTGACCGCGGGGTACAGTTTACCTCCCGCTTCTGCAGAGCACTCTGTAAACTCTTGGGCATATCCCTGGATTTCACTTCCGCTTATCATCCACAGACCAACGGGCAAGTCGAACGGATCAACCAAGTCTTGACCTCCTACCTGCGGAACTTCTCTAACGCTCATCATGACAATTGGGTCGATCTTCTTCCATGGGCAGAGTTTTGCGCATAACTATCACTCCAATGAATCTACCCCCAGGTATCCGTTTTTGTGGGCTCCGGTCAGAATCAAGGTGTGCCTCTTCCATTATCTTCATCCTCCGGCGTACCCGCCGCCGATGTTCTCTCCCAAGAGTTTTCCCAGGTCTGGAGGAAGACCAAAGAGGCTCTTATACAAGCCGTGGCCGGGATGAAAAAACATGCCGACAAGAGGAGGAGGGATCTCCCACCATACCATCCAGGAGACAAGGTCAGGCTGTCGTCCAAGCACATCCGCTTGAAAATCCCTTCATATAAATTGAGCCTCCGGTACATGGGTCCCTTCGAGGTTCTTGGACGCATCAACAATACGGCCTACAGATTGAGGCTGCCTGCTTCACTCCGGGTCCATAATGTCTTCCATATCTCGCTCCTGAAACCGGTCATCCTCAATCAGTTCTGTCCTGCGCCTCCCGTTGTTCCTCAGCCAGTAGGGGACGATGATGTCTTCGAAGTGAGGGATATTTTGGCCATGAAAAAGGTTAGGGGAAAGACCTTTTTTCTTATCGATTGGAGAGGGTTCGGGCCTGAGGAGAGGTCTTGGGAATCGCGAGAGAATGTTGATGCTCCTCACATCATGGACAGATTCTTGGCCAATCTCAGAAGGAGGAGACGTAAAGGGGGGGTACTGTCATGACTGCGCCGCCGTTGCCTATGACTGCTCTGTGCACACAGGACCTGTGATGAGGTTACAGGAGGGGAGGAGTCAGGGGTCACATGATCAGGGGCCTCAGAGTGTTCAGGACTCAGTGTGCTGGAGCGCTCCCGATAATCAGCTGAGTGTGTAGCGCTGTGTGATAGTCACAGCACCTGCATGGAGTGCGACACATGCAGCTGATTATCGGGAGCTCTCCAGGGATCCGGGGTCCCGATGCAGCTATTCGCTAAGCGATATTAGCCAATAACAACTTCTCTGACGATATTCGCTCGTATCTAGTTATAACAGCTCAAAGAAATTCACCGAACTTTTCATTAAGTTTAACAGCAAGGCCCTATTAAATATTGAGCACCAGCGGGACGAACCTCTGACACATGTCCTTTGTATTTTAGGCAAAAATAATAATAAATATATATATATATATATATATATATATATAGACTATATAGACTTTTTTACAATTTCATAATTGCAAAAAGGAAAGAGGGACACCTTAATTAGCTTGTTAGGGTTATGGTGAGATCACATGGTGACCAGGAGCTACAGTCTGAGGAAAGGGCTAAAAAGTCTTCACTAGACCCCTGTACAGCTGTATAATGAGGCCCAGGCTTTATAGTGAAGGGACAGGAGTGAGGGCCTGTACCCAGGAGCTACAGTCTGAGGAAAGAGCTAAAAAGCCTTCACTAGACCCCTGTACAGCTGTATAATGAGGCCCAGTCTTTATAGTGAGGGGACAGGAGTGAGGGCCTGATCCCAGGAGCTACAGTCTGAGGAAAGGGCTAAAAAGACTTCACTAGACCCCTGTACAGCTGTATAATGAGGCCAGGCTTTATAGTGAAGGGACAGGAGTGAGGGCCTGTTCCCAGGAGCTACAGTCTGAGGAAAGGGCTAAAAAGCCTTCACTAGACCCCTGTACAGCTGTATAATGAGGACCAGGCTTTATAGTGAAGGGACAGGAGTGAGGGCCTGTTCCCAGGAGCTACAGTCTGAGGAAAGGGCTAAAAAGCCTTCACTAAACCCCTGTACAGCTGTATAATGAGACCCAGGCTTTATAGTGAAGGGACAGGAGTGAGGGCCTGTTCCCAGGAGCTACAATCTGAGGAAAGGGCTAAAAAGCCTTCACTAGACCCCTGTACAACTGTATAATGAGGCCCAGGCTTTATAGTGAAGGGACAGGAGTGGGGGCCTGATCCCAGGAGCTACAGTCTGAGGAAAGGGCTAAAAAGCCTTCACTAGACCCCTGTACAGCTGTATAATGAGGCCAAGGCTTTATAGCGAAGGGACAGGAGTGAGAGCTTGTTCCCAGGAGCTACAATCTGAGGAAAGGGCTAAAAAGCCTTCACTAGACCCCTGTACAGCTGTATAGTGAGGCCCAGGCTTTATAGAGAAGGGACAGGAGTGGGGGCCTGATCCCAGGAGCTACAGTCTGAGGAAAGGGCTAAAAAGCCTTCACTAGACCCCTGTACAGCTGTATAATGAGGCCAAGGCTTTATAGCGAAGGGACAGGAGTGAGAGCTTGTTCCCAGGAGCTACAGACTGAGGAAAGGGCTAAAAAGCCTTCACTAGACCCCTGTACAGCTGTATAGTGAGGCCAAGGCTTTATAGTGAAGGGACAGGAGTGAGGGGCTGTTCCCAGGAGCTACAGACTGAGGAAAGGGCTAAAAAGCCTTCACTAGACCCCTGTACAGCTGTATAGTGAGGCCCAGGCTTTATAGTGAAGGGACAGGAGTGAGGGGCTGTTCCCAGGAGCTACAGACTGAGGAAAGGGCTAAAAAGCCTTCACTAGACCCCTGTACAGCTGTATAATGAGGCCAGGCTTTATAGTGAAGGGACAGGAGTGAGGGCCTGTTCCCAGGAGCTACAGTCTGAGGAAAGGGCTAAAAAGCCTTCACTAGACCCCTGTACAGCTGTATAATGAGGCCCAGGCTTTATAGTGAAGGGACAGGAGTGAGGGCCTGTTCCCAGGAGCTACAGTCTGAGGAAAGGGCTAAAAAGCCTTCACTAGACCCCTGTACAGCTGTATAATGAGGCCCAGACTTTATAGTGAAGGGACAGGAGTGAGGGCCTGTTCCCAGGAGCTACAGTCTGAGGAAAGGGCTAAAAAGCCTTCACTAGACCCCTGTACAGCTGTATAATGAGGCCCAGGCTTTATAGTGAAGGGACAGGAGTGAGGGCCTGTTCCCAGGAGCTACAGACTGAGGAAAGGGCTAAAAAGCCTTCACTAGACCCCTGTACAGCTGTATAATGAGGCCCAGGCTTTATAGTGAAGGGACAGGAGGGAGAAAAGTGGGGAAAGGAGCCAGAAGAGCCGGACTGCCCATCACTAACCTGCAGAGCCGCACTCCACATATATGGCTGCTCTGTGCACAGGACCTGTGATGAGGTCACAGGAGGGGAGGAGTCAGGGGTCACATGATCTCCGGAGTGCAGACCTCCATGGAGCCTTCTCCTCAGTCAGTGACATTCCCGCCATTATTCGCCCCTCACTACTGGCACAATTACCCCGCGCCGCCTTCTCTACACAGTGTTATGTGTGGAATGTAACGTGTGATTTCTCTGGAGGGAAATAGACCCCACACAGGAGGGAATTATCACCGGTTACCGGCCGTCTACTATATGGCGGCATATGATTGTGCTATCGACTCCACACCAGGAGCTAAAATGCCCAAATCTCTAATGTAACCGCTATAAGAGAAGATATAACAAATTTCCCCTAAACTCACACAGCGGAGGAGGCCTCACTTGGAGCAATGTGACTCGCGCACAGAAAATCTATTCCCGGTTCTGTGATAAGTTATCGGCCGACAGGAAGAAGAAAGGTCTGAATTACAGCCCAGACTGGAGGAGAAACTGCAGGAGTGAGAATTGGCCAATCAGCGCTCTTCACCCCTATACTTATCTACACAAATACAAGACATGAAATGACAATTAGACGCCATTCTCACCACCAGAACGGAGAGGCGCTAACTTGGAGTAAAGCCGCGTTTTATCACCATGCCAATAAGCCTAATAAGATGCCGCTCGTAAGCTCAGAATGAGAGAGTCACTGCATATAATCTCCTCTATAAAAGACCCTAAGGGTCAGACCTCAGCCCACCCCGATGTCATGTATAGCACTTATAATGAATACCCCCAGAGTTTGTATTCGCCCCCACAATCACCCCCCTCACTACTGGAGTCATTCCTTCACACACACTACATCTACCTAACCTGACTGAGTCCGCGGCACAACAACTCCATTTACACATCTCTGAGGAGGAAATAGTTTCAACAATCAAAAAACTAAAAAGAGGAAAGTCCCCGGGGCCGGATGGTCTTACAGCAATATATTATAAAAAATGCTGCGATGTGCTGACACCACATATAAAAACCTCTGTAATTCACTACTAAATGGCTCACAGCTGCCCCCTGAGCTCTACGTGGCACATGTAACCGTAATCCCTAATCCTAAGAAAGATCATCTCTAGTGTTGTGCGATACCGTCCGATACTTAAAAGTATCGGATCGGATGGTATCGGCCGATCTAAAAAAAATATCGGGTATCGCCGATTCCGATACCAGAAGTCCCATTCAAGTCTATGGGACTTCCGGTATCGGAATAAGAAAAACCCTATTTTTGCCTTGTACAGCCTCTCTGGGGTCTGAACGGGCCTTTCGGGGGGCTGTGCCGGCCTGCCGGGGGGGTCTGTGCAGGCTCCGGGGGGCTGTGCCGGCCTGCCGGGGGTCTGTGCAGGCTCCGGTGGTCTGTGCAGGCTCCGGTGGTCTGTGCCGGCCTGCCGGGGGGCTGTGCCGGCCTGCCGGTGGTCTGTGCAGGCTCCAGGGGGCTGTGCCGGCCTGCCGGTGGTCTGTGCAGGCTCCGGGGGGCTGTGCCGGCCTGCCGGGGGGCTGTGCCGGCCTGCCGGTGGTCTGTGCAGGCTCCGGTAGTCTGTGCAGGCATCGTCCGATGGGACTACAAGTCCCATCGGGCGATGCCTGCTACCATGACAGTGATTGACACATTAGCCAATGATGGGACAGTAGTAGTCCCATCATCCGGCTAATGTGTTGAATGTAAAAAAAAAAAAAATTTACATGCTACATACATGCTACATACATACAACATGCATACTACATATATACTACATGTAACATACATACTACATACATGCTACATACTACATGCATGCTACATACTACATACATGCTACATACATACTACATACATACAACATATATACTACATGCATGCAACATGCATACTATATATATACTATATATACTACATGTAACATACATACTACATATATACTACATGCAACATGCATACTACATACATGCTACATACATGCTACATACATACTACATATATAATACATATATACTACATGCATGCAACATACAACATATATACTACATGCATGCAACATGCATACTACATATATACTATATATACTACATGTAACATACATACTACATATATACTATATATACTACATGTAACATACATACTACATATATACTACATGCATACTACATACATGCTACATACATACTACATACATACACTACATGCATGCAACATACATAATACATATATACCACATGCATGCAACATGCATACTACATATATACTACATGCATGCAACATACATATATACTACGTACAATACATACATATAGACATACAGTACATATAACATAGAGTACATACTCACCGTCACTTGTCACTTTGATCCCCGAAGCCATTGTCGCCTGAGGAATAAATATCAAAATACCACTTTAAAAAAAAAAAAGTCCCTAGTCTCACTTTATGCCATTGCTGCGTGGGAAATTCTCACGCAGCAATGGCATAAAGTGAGACTAGAGACTTTTTTTTTACAGTGGTGGAGGAATACAGTGCGGAAGGATACCTACCTTCCGTCATTGTATTCCTGGAGCTGGTAGAGAACGGTAGCATCAGCTGATGCTGCTGTTCTCCACGCAAGATGGACGTGGGACCCTCGTGGACTTCTGCGGATCGGGGTAAGTATATTGGTGTTTTTTTATTTTGATATTTATTCCTCAGGCGACAATGGCTTCGGGGATCAAAGTGACAAGTGACGGTGAGTATGTACTCTATGTTATATGTACTGTATGTCTATATGTATGTATTGTATGTAGTATATATGTATGTTGCATGCATGTGGTATATATGTAGTATGTATGTTGCATGCATGTAGTGTATGTATGTAGTATGTATAAACAACAAAAACCCAATAAATGATAACGGCAAAAACTCAAATTAGAATCCATAAACAACAAGAATAAGTATAAATTGCCCAAAAATAAACACTTTTATTGAATACAAAAATACAAGGATAAAAATTACACACAAGGGTGACTGCTATCCAAAGCAGGAGCCATATTGCACTAGTGCCCATTTAACCAAATATAAGTACAAATATTGAACATTTACACACACTGATCAGAAGGTGGCATGTGCTATAATACATATAGCTGAATATTTATATTGCCCGTTTAACCAAATATAAATAAAAATGTTGAATAATTACACATATTGATCAGAGAGTGGCATGTAATTTGCTACGTACAGCTAAATAGCCCAAAGAGAACAGCACAAATGTTACTGAACTCACAGTACTTCCCACAGTGGGTATATACAAAACCACTCAGTGATCACTTAGCAAAAAGAGCCCAACTATGAGCAATGTGTATAAACAGATATTTAAACATACTACCAATGTGGTAAGGACACTTACAAGATATAAGTAATGGCGCTGGCGTTCCCACTCGCCCCAACGCGCGTTTCGCTTCTTCGTCAGGAGGCGTGTCTAATGGCTAGGTGGATGGGTATTAAATATACTGGACGGCCAATCACAAGTTAGCAACATATGCACGTCACCAATTTATCATGCAATCCAACCCCATTACGTATCACTGCTTCCTGTCTTCATGGCGCATGTGCCGCTGGCGTCACACTCCCTAGAAGGAGACCACGGATGGGCGGACCCGGACCAGAAGCGGCGGCGCGTCGTCAAGACGACCGCGCAAGCGCACCACTTTCCCATTGTCCGCCCATCAGAGGTCGGAGCCCGAACAAGCCGGACATGCGCACTCCACAGAGCAGTTAATGTCGATATTATATTAACTCTAGGGAAATCTAGTAGAACCAAAATATAATATAAATAGGATATCAATACATTTGCATAGTCAGTAATACAATACAAAACTAATACATGAAAAAATAGACAAAATATACAAAAGCAGCATCAAAATACCACAATATACATTCAAAATAGGCTACAATCTAGTAGAATAAATTATTTAACCATACTGTGATATACATAATATTATATATACTGTAGTAGAAAATCTTGAACGATGCAGAAAATTCTTCAAGAGATCCCTACTTAGAACGTCCCACTTGAAGAGGATGATTCAATGAAAAGAGAGGTCAGAAGGAAATCTTTATACACTAAAATCAAATACATAAAATATTAAAACAAAATAAAATGAAAGAATAGAAATGAAACATACAACCCAACTACACACAGGACCCACATATAATACTATAAAAAGGAACTGAACCCAAAACTTTCATTTAGCCCAAAGGGGGTAATGGAATGTAAACGGTATATCCACTTACTTTCTATTTGGGATAAACTTTTAAATATGTCCCCCCCCCTCTAGGGCCCAAAGATACCTGGTCAATAGCTTTAACAATCAGCTTGCTTGAGTCGGATTTATGGTGAACTTTAAAATGTCTCGCAAGAGTCTTCAACGTGTCCATGGAATCCATATTCTTTGCCTTTTCAATGTCACGTACATGCTCTCGGACACGAATTTTTAGCTCGCGAGTAGTCATTCCTACATAAATCAATCCACAAGGACACTGAGCGTGATAAATGACTCCTGAGGACGAACAGGTAAGGCGATGCAAGATCTTAAAAGAACGGGATCCATCAAAATTAGAAAATTCCTTACATTTAACTAAATTTCTACACGCTTTGCACAGTCCACAAGGGAAAAAACCCTTAATAGACTGACCAATCGATTTTTGCCTAGATCCCTCATAGTGACTACGTACCAACAAGTCATGCAGATTTTGAGATCTTTTTGCTGTAACTAACGGTACTGGTGAGATAAAATTTCTAATGATGGGATCCATTTTCAGTATGTCCCAATGTTTTTGGAAGATACCCTTTAGAGAATCCCATTGATTGTTAAATGAAGTAATCAGTCTAGGTGATGAATTGGCATTAATCTCCCTAGTAGGAGATTTATATAATAACTCATTTCTGGTGACATTGCATGCTCTACGATATCCCCGCCGAATAGTCCTATGACTGTAACCGCGTTCTCGGAACCTCGAATATATATCTTTGGCCTGTTGATCAAAAGTTTCTTTCGTTGAGCATATTCTCTTAATTCTTAGATGCTGACCAATCGGAATACTGTTGATGGTTGAGCGCGGATGTGAAGAGCCAGCATGTAATAGAGTATTGGTTGACGTGGGTTTCCGATGTAGCATGTATGTAGTATGTATGTAGTATGCATGTAGTATATATGTAGTATGTATGTTACATGTAGTATATATCGTATATATATAGTATGCATGTTGCATGCATGTGGTATATATGTAGTATGTATGTAGCATGTATGTAGTATGTATGTAGTATGCATGTAGTATATATGTAGTATGTATGTTACATGTAGTATATATAGTATATATGTAGTATGCATGTTGCATGCATGTAGTATATATGTTGTATGTATGTTGCATGCATGTAGTATATATGTATTATGTATGTAGTATGTATGTAGCATGTATGTAGTATGTATGTTACATGTAGTATATATGTAGTATGTATATGTAGTATGCATGTTGTATGTATGTAGCATGTATGTAGCATGTATGTAGCATGTAAATTTTTTTTTTTTTTACATTCAACACATTAGCCGGATGATGGGACTACTACTGTCCCATCATTGGCCAATGTGTCAATCACTGTCATGGTAGCAGGCATCGCCCGATGGAACTTGTAGTCCCATCGGACGATGCCTGCACAGACCCCCGGAGCCTGCACAGACCACCGGCAGGCCGGCACAGCCCCCCCGGCAGGCCTGCACAGACCACCGTCAGGCCGGGACAGCCCCCCCGGCAGGCCGGCACAGACCACCGGAGCCTGCACAGACCACCGGCAGGCCGGTACAGACCCCCGGACAGTCGGCACAGCCCCCCCGAAGGCCCGAACTGACGGCGCATCATGATGCGCACAGACAGCGCATCATGATGACGTCATTTCGGCAGCCAATCAGAGTCACAAAAGTGGCTCATTGCATTTTGGACTTCCGATTCCGGTATCCGATACGAAAAAAGTATCGGTACTCGGTATCGGAATTCCGATACGGCAAATATCGGCCGATACCCGATACTTGCGGTATCGGAAAGCTCAACACTAATCATCTCACAACAAATTATAGACCTATATCCCTCTTATACATTGACTTCAAAATCTTTACCTCCATTGTGACTAACAGGATCAATAAAATCCTCCCTCACCTCATCCATCGGGATCAGGTTGGTTTTATACCAGCGCGACAGGCCCCAGATAATATTAGGAGAGCGTTAAATATTATTCATACAACTAACCTACAGCGAAAGCGACTTCTCCTGCTTGCATTAGATATTGAGAGGGCTTTCGATTCGGCGTCCTGGACATATCTCTTTATGGTTCTATCGGAAGTCGGATTCTCCCCTAAACTTATAAAGTGCCTCCAATTGTTATATGATAGCCCTATCGCTTATGTAAAACTCCCATCACCACATCCCCCTCCAATTAATATTCAGAGGGTACCAGGCAGGGCTGTCCTCCATCTCCGGATCTTTTTGCACTTGTAATGGAACCCATTGTGGAATCAATAAGGAGAGATCAGAATATCCTGGGCCCTGAGAATATGGGAGACCAATATAAAGTCAGCCTCTTTGCGGATGATCTCCTGCTAACATTAATAAGTCCCCACACTACACTCCCTCACTTGTTTTCCCTCCTTCACGAATTTGAGAAGATCTCAGGGTTAAAGATTAAAATTGATAAATCCGAAGCATTATTTGTAAATTTTCCTAAGAGCAAACTAATATAGCCTCCCATTTTGGGTTTATACACAAAGAACATTATCTAACATATCTGGGTATCAACTTAACAGCCAACAGGTCAACTCTGTTTAGGTGGAATTACACTCCACTGATCCACAACTTCCAGAGGGACCTGGATAGATGGGCTCCCTCAAAGTTATCCTGGCCCGGCAGAATACATGCATTAAAAATGGTGTCACTGCCTCGCTTCTTATATCTATTTAGGTCCCTCCCAATTATGGTACCAGCCAGAACGTTCCCTCATTTACACTCTATGATGTCTAAGTTTCTTTGGCTCGGAAAACAATCCAGAATTGTGCAAAAACTGATGTTCCGTCACAGAAAAGAAGGGGGTTTATCCCTCCCTAATTTTACACTTTATTACAAGTCGGCACAGATTGCTCCATTAATAAGTGCGTGTTCATATCCCAATAGTCCGAGATGGGTTATTCTGGAATCATTTCTCTCCAAACCATTCTCTTTATCAGGCCTAATGTGGACCACAGACCGACTTCCACGGGGGTTAATGAATGTGGCTCCTTTTACAGTCCACTCGTTGCTTCTTTGGAGGAAAGTCCGGTTTAAATATAACTTACAATCAAGCCCTTCTCCCCTGACAGCTATATTACAAAACCCCATGTTCCCGCCAGGCCTTGAGCCACAAATTTTTTCTTGGTGGAAGCTGAAAAGTATTCATATACTTAAACATTTGTGTTCCCCATTTAATATCTTACTTGACAGACAGGAATTTGTTCAAACATTTGACCCTCCAGTTAGGGAGGTAATGCGACTGAACCAGATCTCCCACTTTGCAAAGCAGATCCTCCCGAGCAGTACTACTCTCAGGGCAACCAGTTTTGAAAATAAATGTCTAAATGACCCTTTGGGCAGGGGAACGATCGTTCATTGACAGTAGTGTAGCTACCAGGGGGGCAGAGGGGGTGGTGGCCCCGGGCCCCGCGCTCTGATGGGGCCCACCCGAGCTATGCTATGTAACTATATCGGCGTGCAGATCGCGCAGATATAATTACATGCTGCAGCAGGGAGTGAGTCATGTGACCGCTCTTCTGCAGAGGAGAGGGGGAGGGGAGGTCACTCACTCAATCCTGGCTGAGCGCGCTCTCCTTGAAAGCTCCCTGCTGCAGAGAAGTCATCAGCTCCAGCAGCAGCCTGGACGCGGGGGGCTCTGCCTCTGCCTGTGAGCTGAGCTCCCTGTCTGCTCTGCACTTGATTGCTTCTGACTGAGAGGAGCCTGACAGCTGAGGAGCTGCTGCTCCAGGACCGGTGGACACTGCACACAGCATGGGGATTGATGAGTATCTATGGTAATTACTATGTGAAGTGTCTAATCTGTTGCTTTGGATATATACATACAACTTACTGCTATTTGGGTGTAATATTCATTACATGATGCTCTCCTTACGTGTTACATAGTTTTCAGGCACTTTGCAGCGGTCACTGATGCGCTATATGGCGATGCTTTGTCTTGGCCTGGGAATTTACTGCACTTTGGGACTGAGAGAAAACCAGGAAAAGTGCAAACTAGAGATCGCACTGCTGGCTGCAGGCATTGAGCTGTGCAGAGAGAGCGGCGCATCCTCCCTGGCAGAGGGAGGGTTAAACCAGTGTATCACCTTATCTCGCTGTTTGTGCTGGCGTGTAATTATTAACCTACCCGTTACCAGGCTGACAGCGAGTCCTAGAGGATTAGGGGATGTCCACACGTTGTGGATTACTCTGCGGATTTAGTGCAGATTTTGTGCGGATTTCCCCTGCGTTTTTACACCTGCAGATTCCTATAATGGAGCAGGTGACAAAACGCTGCGGATTCCGCACAAAGAATGGACATGCTGCAGATTTAAATCCGCAGAAAATCCTCAGCGTGTGCACTGTGTTCTTCATTTCTCATAGACAGTACTGTACAACGCAGCAGAAACTGCAGATCCGCAGGACCAAATCCACTGCAGATCCGCAGCGGAATCCGCAACGTCTGCACACAGCCTAACTAGTGTTTGCTGCTCCTACTGGGAAGTGAAGTCTGGCACTTGTAGTGCCACAGCAGCAGTTAGTGCTTGGTGACAAATAGCTGTGGAATAGTGTGTTTCTATGCAGCGATTGTTAGTGGCATGGACATGTTACTAGTGTGATATATTAGTATCAGTAATGCAGGTGACTTATCGTTAATCCTACAATGTGGGGAGCTACAGGGGGAGGGAGGTCACCCCGGGACCAGCGCTCTGAGGGGACCCACCCACAGCACGCCGATAGTGTTACATTCTGCGGCAGATCAGGCAGAATCTATCTCCCTGCTCTGCCACCCGGCCGCTATGAGGCCCCTGAGCAGGCGCTAGGGCCCTGCGCCAGCAGTGGGTCCCCACCTGTCATTGCAAAATCAACTGTGTTGGCTGGAGGCCATTTCAGCTGACTCCATTGATGAGAGAAGGAGCATTACGCTCCCTCTCCCATCATCCCCCTCTCATCAGCTTCTGATGTCACTAACGCCAACACTGACAGGGGGTCGCAATGACGTCACTGCTCGGAGCCTACAGTCCGGAGATGTGCGGGAGCTCGCAGCAGTGAAGAAACCAGGAGGAAAGGTGAGTTTTGGATTTATTTTTATGAGGCTGCCTATGGGGTGCATTATATAAAGGGCTGCATTATTCTATAGGGTCTGCCTATGGGGAGTGCATTATACTATACTGAGGACTATAGTGAGACTTGTCTGGCACATTATACTATATGGAGGCTATCTAGTGGGGTATCATACAGTGTGGAGATTACAGTGTTGGAGCTATCAAACAATTTGGGGAATACTAAGCGGTCAGTGTATATACAGTGAGGGGGGATTAGACTGTGTATAAGAGAGCATCATACTGTGTATAGGGGAGCATCATACAGTGTATAGGGGAGCATCATACAGTGTATAAAGGAGCATCATACAGTGTATAGGGGAGCATCATACTGTGTATATACGGGAGCATCATACTGTGTATAGGGGAGCATCATACTGTGTATATGGGAGCATCATACAGTGTATAGGGGAGCATCATACAGTGTATAGGGGAGCATCATACTGTGTATAGGGGAGCATCATACTGTGTATATGGGAGCATCATACAGTGTATATGGGAGCATCATACAGTGTATAGGGGAGCATCATACAGTGTATAGGGGAGCATCATACAGTGTATATGGCAGCATCATACAGTGTATAGGGGAGCATCATACAGTGTATAGGGGAGCATCATACAGTGTATAGGGGAGCATCATACAGTGTATAGGGGAGCATCATACTGTGTATATGGCAGCATCATACAGTGTATAGGGGAGCATCATACTGTGTATAGGGGAGCATCATACAGTGTATAGGGGAGCATCATACTGTGTATAGGGGAGCATCATACAGTGTATAGGGGAGCATCATACTGTGTATAGGGGAGCATCATACAGTGTATAGGGGAGCATCATACTGTGTATAGGGGAGCATCATACTGTGTATATGGGAGCATCATACAGTGTATAGGGGAGCATCATACAGTGTATAGGGGAGCATCATACTGTGTATAGGGGAGCATCATACTGTGTATATGGGAGCATCATACAGTGTATATGGGAGCATCATACAGTGTATAGGGGAGCATCATACAGTGTATAGGGGAGCATCATACAGTGTATATGGCAGCATCATACAGTGTATATGGGAGCATCATACAGTGTATAGGGGAGCATCATACAGTGTATAGGGGAGCATCATACAGTGTATAGGGGAGCATCATACTGTGTATATGGCAGCATCATACAGTGTATAGGGGAGCATCATACTGTGTATAGGGGAGCATCATACAGTGTATAGGGGAGCATCATACTGTGTATAGGGGAGCATCATACAGTGTATAGGGGAGCATCATACTGTGTATAGGGGAGCATCATACAGTGTATAGGGGAGCATCATACAGTGTATAGGGGAGCATCATACTGTGTATATGGGAGCATCATACAGTGTATAGGGGAGCATCATACAGTGTATAGGGGAGCATCATACTGTGTATAGGGGAGCATCATACTGTGTATATGGCAGCATCATACAGTGTATAGGGGAGCATCATACAGTGTATAGGGGAGCATCATACTGTGTATAGGGGAGCATCATACAGTGTATAGGGGAGCATCATACTGTGTATAGGGGAGCATCATACAGTGTATAGGGGAGCATCATACTGTGTATAAGAGAGCATCATACAGTGTATAGGGGAGCATCATACAGTGTATAGGGGAGCATCATACTGTGTATAAGAGAGCATCATACAGTGTATAGGGGAGCATCATACTGTGTATAGGGAAGCATCATACTGTGTATAGGGGAGCATCATACAGTGTATAGGGGAGCATCATACAGTGTATAGGGGAGCATCATACTGTGTATATGGGAGCATCATACAGTGTATAGGGGAGCATCATACTGTGTATAGGGGAGCATCATACAGTGTATAGGAGAGCATCATACAGTGTATAGGGGAGCATCATACTGTGTATAGGGAAGCATCATACAGTGTATAGAGAAGCATCATACTGTGTATAGGGGAGCATCATACTGTGTATAGGAGAGCATCATACAGTGTATAGGGGAGCATCATACAGTGTATAGGAGAGCATCATACAGTGTATAGGGGAGCATCATACTGTGTATAGGGGAGCATCATACAGTGTATAGGGGAGCATCATACTGTGTATAGGGGAGCATCATACAGTGTATAGGGGAGCATCATACTGTGTATAAGAGAGCATCATACAGTGTATAGGGGAGCATCATACTGTGTATAGGGGAGCATCATACTGTGTATAAGAGAGCATCATACAGTGTATAGGGGAGCATCATACTGTGTATAGGGAAGCATCATACTGTGTATAGGGGAGCATCATACAGTGTATAGGGGAGCATCATACTGTGTATATGGGAGCATCATACAGTGTATAGGAGAGCATCATACAGTGTATAGGGGAGCATCATACAGTGTATAGGGAAGCATCATACAGTGTATAGAGAAGCATCATACTGTGTATAGGGGAGCATCATACAGTGTATAGGAGAGCATCATACAGTGTATAGGGGAGCATCATACAGTGTATAGGAGAGCATCATACAGTGTATAGGGGAGCATCATACTGTGTATAGGGAAGCATCATACTGTGTATAGGGGAGCATCATACAGTGTATAGGGGAGCATCATACTGTGTATAGGGGAGCATCATACAGTGTATAGGAGAGCATCATACAGTGTATAGGGGAGCATCATACTGTGTATAGGGAAGCATCATACAGTGTATAGAGAAGCATCATACTGTGTATAGGGGAGCATCATACAGTGTATAGGGGAGCATCATACTGTGTATAGGGGAGCATCATACTGTGTATAGGGGAGCATCATACTGTGCATAGGGGAGCATCATACTGTGTATAGGGGAGCATCATACAGTGTATAGGGGAGCATCATACTGTGTATAGGAGAGCATCATACTGTGTATAGGGGATCATCATACAGTGTATAGGGGAGCATCATACTGTGTATAGGGGAGCATCATACTGTGTATAGGGGAGCATCATACAGTGTATAGGGGAGCATCATACTGTGTATATGGGAGCATCATACAGTGTATAGGGGAGCATCATACAGTGTATAGGGGAGCATCATACAGTGTATAGGGGAGCATCATACTGTGTATAGGGGAGCATCATACAGTGTATAGGGGAGCATCATACTGTGTATAGGGGAGCATCATACTGTGTATAGGGGAGCATCATACTGTGTATAGGGGAGCATCATACAGTGTATAGGGGAGCATCATACTGTGTATATGGGAGCATCATACAGTGTATAGGGGAGCATCATACAGTGTATAGGGGAGCATCATACTGTGTATAGGGGAGCATCATACAGTGTATAGGGGAGCATCATACTGTGTATATGGGAGCATCATACAGTGTATAGGAGAGCATCATACTGTGTATAGGGGAGCATCATACTGTGTATAGGGAAGCATCATACAGTGTATAGAGAAGCATCATACTGTGTATAGGGGAGCATCATACAGTGTATAGGGGAGCATCATACAGTGTATAGGGGAGCATCATACTGTGTATAGGAGAGCATCATACTGTGTATAGGAGAGCATCATACTGTGTATAGGGGAGCATCATACAGTGTATAGGGGAGCATCATACTGTGTATAGGGGAGCATCATACTGTGTATAGGGGAGCATCATACTGTGTATATGGGAGCATCATACAGTGTATAGGGGAGCATCATACAGTGTATAGGGGAGCATCATACAGTGTATAGGGGAGCATCATACAGTGTATAGGGGAGCATCATACAGTGTATAGGGGAGCATCATACTGTGTATAGGGGAGCATCATACAGTGTATAGGGGAGCATCATACAGTGTATAGGGGAGCATCATACTGTTTATATGGGAGCATCATACAGTGTATAGGGGAGCATCATACTGTGTATAGGGGAGCATCATACTGTGTATAGGGGAGCATCATACAGTGTATAGGGGAGCATCATACTGTGTATAGGGGAGCATCATACAGTGTATAGGGGAGCATCATACAGTGTATAGGGGAGCATCATACTGTGTATAGGGGAGCATCATACTGTGTATAGGGGAGCATCATACAGTGTATAGGGGAGCATCATACAGTGTATAGGGGAGCATCATACTGTTTATATGGGAGCATCATACAGTGTATAGGGGAGCATCATACAGTGTATAGGGGAGCATCATACTGTGTATAGGGGAGCATCATACTGTGTATAGGGGAGCATCATACAGTGTATAGGGGAGCATCATACAGTGTATAGGGGAGCATCATACAGTGTATAGGGGAGCATCATACTGTTTATATGGGAGCATCATACAGTGTATAGGGGAGCATCATACAGTGTATAGGGGAGCATCATACTGTGTATAGGGGAGCATCATACAGTGTATAGGGGAGCATCATACTGTGTATAGGGGAGCATCATACTGTGTATAGGGGAGCATCATACAGTGTATAGGGAAGCATCATACTGTGTATAGGGGAGCATCATACAGTGTATAGGGGAGCATCATACAGTGTATAGGGGAGCATCATACAGTGTATAGGGGAGCATCATACTGTGTATAGGGGAGCATCATACAGTGTATAGGGGAGCATCATACAGTGTATAGGGGAGCATCATACTGTGTATAGGGGAGCATCATACAGTGTATAGGGGAGCATCATACAGTGTATAGGGGAGCATCATACTGTGTATAGGGGAGCATCATACAGTGTATAGGGGAGCATCATGCAGTGTATAGGGGAGCATCATACTGTGTATAGGGGAGCATCATACAGTGTATAGGGGAGCATCATAAAGTGTATAGGGGAGCATCATACAGTGTATAGGGGAGCATCATACAGTGTATAGGGGAGCATCATACTGTGTATAGGGGAGCATCATACTTTGTATAGGGGAGCATCATACAGTGTATAGGGGAGCATCATACTGTGTATAGGGGAGCATCATACTTTGTATAGGGGAGCATCATACAGTGTATAGGGGAGCATCATGTGACGAACAGCCCACGGCCGTTCGTCCACTTACGGGCGACGACTAACGGGGGTCCCGCTGCCACCAAAACGCGACGGACAGCGGACCCTGTGTCACCACTATGTCACGATCCCACCACTGACACCGGTGTATCAGCGGACGGAGGGACGTGACACAATGCCGGCACACGGCTATCACAGGCGCAGTGGGACTTATCTTAGTTATCCCACCACTGGCACCATGTGACAAAAATATCCAGCAAGCTAATCTCGCTCTACAATTTGCCGCAGGGGGAGTTTAATTTGGATGCCCCACCACTGCTATCAATCTTCCAAGTACTGCGGGGATTTGTGTATATCCCACTTTCTCAGTTCCACTTTGGAACTCACAGCTCTCCGGCGCCCCCCTTACCCTCAGGTCAGTCAGGGAACTGCACCTAGGATAATTGGTCGCCGGACGGGCTGCCTGTTGTGAACCGGCAATTAGGCTTCTGCAGTAAGGGAATTATCAATGCTGTGGCTGCAGACCCTTATTCAGCAATATAAGACCCTTCTGTACTGCCAGCAAGCCGTAATAGCCGTACACAACGCGCTGCCACCAGTCACGGTTACTTAATTCACAGTGTTAAATTAAGAGGGTCCGTGGCAAACCCTTTGAATTAGTAGCGATTATCTATCAAAGGCGTATAGTTCGATTCTTAGAGCATAGAGACAGATCTAAATAATTTCATTTATTTTCCGAAAGAGGACAGTGATTACAGATAAAAGTTGCTATAAAATTGAGACATAAAATATGTACAGTACAGGTATAAAATAAAAGTGGAGAAAACAAAGAGATTACACTCACAGTTCCATATTGTTCCTTAGGCAGACCATGCGGCTTTAAGGGAGGAGGAGCCACACGTCTCCATTCATCTGGAGTTCTTGTCAGCACGGACTCTGCAGCTGTTCTGAGCTGGTTTGCCCAGGAAATGCCTTATAGACTTTCCTATGTGACATCACGGAGAGGTGCATTCTGGGTTGATCCCACCTCTCTTATCCAAGTTATGTTTTGGCTACAAAACTTAGATTAGCTATAACTTTATGGGAGAAGCTGGTATGGACTCATCAGTGGTATCATGTTACCCAGCGTAATGAGCCCATCAAGAAAACATCAAACATCTATGCGATATGACCGTCCATTTGGGCGCAAATCATATCTCATGTTCTGGGCATCCGAGAGTTTTGCAACAGGCACCACAGCGAAGCTGGGTCTGCTCGGATCGCAGAAATATGATTTTTATATTTCTGCTGGGTATGGTTTTCGCGGGACAATCCCTTATTGTTTTATTCAAACTCCTGGTTTCAAACAAAGAGTTTAGTTCCCGCACTTTTTTTTTCTCTTTCAGCTGAGAGAAGCCAAATGGTGTGAGGAAGATGGTCTAGCTAATTAACATTCCTGCTCTTCCAGAGGAAGTTGGTTTAAGGTTTCAGAGCTAGCCCAGGCAGGGGGGCACTGGTCAGTGTGTGAGTGAGCCATGGGCGAAAAGAGGAGGGGGGAAGGAGCTGCATGAGCTGACAGCCTGCATTGGCATAGAGGGCTGGATTTTTCTGGAAAGTTACAACAGAAAACATCATATTTTGTAGACAAAACCCCATACCTCACAGACATTGTACATCACACCTCCCCCCTTAAGAGGGCGCTAAGGAGGCATTACCTCTCGGTAATCGGCCATGCGCACCTCAGCGGGTTCGCCCCGGCGGGACAACCCATCGGCATTGCCGTTTTCGCTGCCCTTCCTGTGTTTTACAGTGAAGTCGTACTGTTGAAGGGCAAGGCTCCAGCGGAGCAACCTTCCATTGGTTCCGGACACTGTGTGCAACCAGCTCAGAGGGTTGTGGTCGGTTACCACCGTGAAGGCGCGCCCATACAGGTAGGGCTGCAAACGCTGCAGTGCCCACACCATGGCCAGACACTCCTTCTCGATGGTCGAGTATGCCACTTCCCTCGGCAAAAGTTTCCGGCTCAGGTACAACACGGGGTGCTCTTGGTCCCCCGAGTCGACCTGGCTAAGCACAGCACCGAGGCCAAACTCGCTGGCGTCGGTCTGTACCAGAAACGGGCGACTGCTGTCGACTGCTCTCAACACTGGTGAGTTGCACAGGGCTGCTTTCAAAGCTTGGAAAGCCGCCTCACAGTCATCTGTCCAGTTGACTGTTTGGGGTAGCCTCTGCTTGGTGAGGTCAGTCAAGGGTTTGGCAAGGGCGCTATAGTCCTGTACGAACCGCCTATAGTACCCTGCAGTGCCCAAGAAGGACTTCACCTGTTTCTTGGTCCTGGGGGTGGGCCAGGACACGATTGCGTCCACTTTTTCTGGCTCCGGACTCATGGAACCCCCGCCTACCCGGTGCCCCAGGTAGTGGACCTCGCGCATGCCTATCTGGCACTTCCCCGGCTTGATGGTCAGGCCTGCCTGGTGAAGACGCTTGAGCACCTCCTGGAGGTGCTGAAGGTGTTCCTCCCAGGTGGAACTGAAGACGGCAATATCGTCTAAGTACGCCACGGCGTACTCCTCCAGTCCCCGAAGCAGGTGGTTGACCATCCGCTGGAAAGTGGCAGGGGCATTCTTCATGCCGAAGGGCATGACCGTGGACTCGTACAGTCCAAAGGGGGTGATAAAGGCGGATTTCTCCTGCGCCTCAGGGCTCAGGGGAATCTGCCAGTATCCCCGACTCAAATCCATGATGGATATGTAGTTGGCGTTTGTCAACCGCTCGAGCAGATCCTCGATGCGCGGCATCGGGTGGGCATCAGAGGTTGTGATGGCGTTGAGCCCCCTGTAGTCCACGCAGAACCGGGTGGTTCGATCCTTTTTAGGCACGAGGACTACAGGTGAAGCCCACGCACCTTTTGACCGTCGAATCACTCCCAGCCTTAACATCTCATCGACCTCTTGGCGCATGACTTGTTGCACCGTTTCAGAGATCCGATAAGGTGTTCGCCGTAATGGGGCATGATTCCCGGTGTCCACCTCATGAACCGCTAACTCCGTCCTCCCAGGACGGTTGGTGAACACGGGCCGGAAGAGTTCCAGGGTGGCCATCAACTGCAACCGCTGGGACACGGTGAGCGAACCACTTATCTCCATGTCCTCAATGGACCCATTGGCCTTGGCCTGGGCCAGCATGTCCAGGAGGGAATCTTCCTCCCCATCCTCTGGCAGATTGCAGACCGGTAGGACGCAAGCTTCACGTTCGTAGTGCGCCTTCAGCATGTTGACGTGAAAGGCCTTGCGCCTACCCCGAGCATGGTCAAGCGTGACCACGTAGGTGACCGGGTTGAGCTGTTGGTGGACGACGTATGGGCCTTCCCAGGCTGCCTGAAGCTTATCCGTTGGTACAGGGACCAGCGCCCACACCTTTTGACCCACCTGGTAGGTCCGCTCCCGGGCGTTCTGGTCGTACCAGCGCTTCTGGTCAGCCTGAGCCTGCGTCATGTTGTCATGCACCAATTGCGTCAAGGTCTGCATCTTGTCACGGAAGCGCATGACATAATCCACGATGGACACTTCTGTGGGGTTTGGCTCATCTTCCCAGGATTCTCTTATCAACCCAAGGGGTCCCTGGACTCGCCTGCCATACAGGAGCTCGAAGGGGGAGAACCCGGTCGAGGCCTGCGGAACTTCTCTGTAAGCGAACAGCAGGTGTGGGAGGTACCGCTCCCAGTCGCGCCCTTGGGTCTCAACCAGTATGCGGAGCATCTGTTTGAGGGTACCGTTGAAGCGTTCACACAAACCATTAGTCTGTGGGTGATACGGACTCGATACCAGGTGCGTCACCTGCATTTTCTCACAGAGAGCCTCCATTAGGCGAGACATGAATTGGGGCCCTTGATCGGTAAGCATCTCCCTGGGAAATCCTACCCTTGAAAAGATGGTCACCAGTGCGTCAGCCACCTTATCTGCCCTGGTTGAAGACAGAGCTACTGCCTCTGGGTACCGGGTAGCGTAGTCTACCACGGTGAGAATGTATCGCTTTCCGGAGCTGCTGGGGACGGACAGCGGTCCTACAATGTCCACCGCGATTCTCTGGAAAGGCTCCTCTATCACCGGCAAAGGAATAAGGGGAGCCTTAAGAGCAGGCCCTGCCTTACCCACTTTTTGACAGGTGGCACAGGAGCGGCAGTAGTGTGTTACATCTGTCCCCATCTTGGGCCAATAGAAGTGTTGAGACAGCCGTGCCTTTGTTTTGCTGATCCCCAAGTGTCCAGCGAGTGGAATCTCATGGGCAATCCGCAACAACTCAGTTCTGAACTGATAGGGGACGACCAGCTGTCTTTCCCTCAACCACTCCTTTTTAGGATCTCCGGGTACCGTCTCCCGGTACAACCTTCCTCGTTCCCAGAACACCCTCTCCTTATCAGACTTGGAGGTGGGCGTCTCGGCGAGACCTCTCAATTTCTCCAGGCTTGCATCTGAGTGCAGAGCAGCCTGGAACTCCATGCTGGAGGCTGCCAGAAGGGACGTCAGGGTCCCCTCTTTACTGGGACCCTCTGGAACCGGCTCTGGGTTCACCTCTGGTTCAGTCTCTCCTGTAGCAGCAGAGGGTCCAGAAGACAGTGCGTTACCTGCGATCTGGGCACTCTGACTGCGTGTGACAGCTGCTATGTATGCTGTCTCCCTGGGGATTTCTGCAGACCCACCAGCTGGTGCTGCCCTGGGCTCTACCTCCCCATCCACCCCCAACACTTCAGGAGCAGTGCTACTTATGGGCCAGTTACCTTCCTCGGTGGCACTGGTCAGCTGCATGGCATTACCTTCCTCATGGTCCCCATGCACCTCCCCATTCTCTTGAGCACCGTTGCTTGCTCCTGCCAGGGGTTCCTCAGCCGTCTCACTCCGCAGAGGGACGGGGCTGAGCACCTCGGTACCTGTGGACACATCTACCGTTTCAAAGAAAGGGTTAACGGGTTCAGTCGGCACAGATACATCAACATCATCATTCCTAGGAAAAGAATGGTTATCAGTTTGCTTTGGTACAATCACATCAGCATCATACCTTGGGAAAGAATGGTTGTTAGTTGCATCATTACTCATCAAGGCATTAGCAGGTAACACATTCAGTTTCCCATCATCAACATCATCAGGGTTAACGTTACCCTTATTATCAGTTTGGGGAAGGGTGTCAGGGACATAGTATGCAACCATCCTCCCCAAGTCAGTCCCCAATAAAACATCAGTGGGCAAATTTTCAGACACTCCCACCTCCCTCAACCCGCTCCCGGCACCCCAATCAAGAAAAACTCGTGCCACTGGCAAGGGACAACGGGTGCCTCCAATCCCGGTGACAGTCAGGGTTTTCCCCTCAACAAACTCTTCAGGGGCCGCCAGTCCAGGACGGATGAGGGTTCGTTCAGCCCCGGTGTCCTTGAGGCCTGTAGCAAGACGGGCCCCCACCTGAACAGGTTGAACGTTGTCGTCAGCCCTCCCAACCACACCTCCCACCAAAAGAACAGAGGCGTTGGGCCCGGGGGCCTTGGCTGGGGGGTTCTTCGGCCTATTCGGACAGGTGTAAGAGAAGTGACCAGGCCGCTGGCAGTGGTGACACAGGCGACTGTCAGTAGCCGGCCTGTTGTTGGCAACAGGGACAGGGCCTCCGGAGGGACGGCCAGCTGGGGCATTGGGGTTGGTTGCTGGCTTACCCCCTTTCCAGCTGGTGGTGACTGGCCTCCGCGTCTCGGGCTTCCGGTTGGCCTCGTGGTTGTCGGCGATCTGCGCCGCTTTGTCCGCGTTCGTTGGTTCGCGGTCCAGGATGAACTGTCGGACCTCAGCTGGGCAGAGATGCAGGAACTGGTCTTTGATCATCAGGTCCCGTAGCTGCTCAAAGGTTTCAACGGACAGTCCATGGATCCACTGGTCAAAGTGGGTCCTGAGTCCTTGCACCACATCACTGTAGCTATCGTGTGGGCCACGTTGGAGGTGTCGGAACTTCTTTCGGTATACCTCAGGTGTCAGCCGGTATTTGGCGATCAGCGCCTGCTTTATGGCGTCATAGTCGTCATCGGCTTCTGGCGGAAGAGAAGCAAATGCCTCCAGGGCTTTGCCTTTTAGCCCTGGGGTCAAGTACCTTGCCCATTGGTCTCTAGGCAGCTGGTACTGTCTGCAGGCTTTCTCAAAGGCTCGCAGGAACGTGTCCAAGTCCCCATCCTTTTCCATCACGGGAAAATGCTCTGGCCGGGGTTTAGGAGTCTGGACGCTGCTGGGCTCACGGCTTCGGGCTGTGGGGGCATTCCACCCCCGCTGGAGCATCTCCAGCTCATGGGCCCTCTGAGCTTCTGCATGGCGCTCAGCTCTCTCAGCCTGGGCTTGACGCTCGACCCTCTCAGCCTCAGCTTGGCGCTCACGTTCGGCTTGGGCCTCCTGCCGATATTGCTGGATCAGCCTCACCCGCCCATCCCTGTCTTCGGCGGGGAGTTCGTCCAAGGCCATTTGCAGATAGGGGTCCACCCCGTTCTGGTTGAATGTGGGGCCAGCGCTCAGGAGTGGAGCCTCTGCTGCAGCCCCATGGCAACTTGGGCCAACTTCTGCGCTCGCTGGATTCTGGCCGTTGTCCAGCTGCACTAGAGCCGCGATCATTTGATCTTTGGTTCCTCCTGCGGCGTCTATGCCTCGGTACGTGCATAACCCAGCAAGGGTGTCCTTTTTCTGCTTCTGATACCACTCCACTGTCATCGCCGCCATGGTTGCCAAATAAAAGATAGAAAAAGAAAAACGAAGAAACGGGAGGGGGATACTTGCAAGTACACACTAATGTCTCAGGACTAGTAACCACTGAGTCTGTTCTCCAAAACCTATGATGCAGGATTCCCGCAGGAACCGTGCAGGTCTTTAGTGAGAGGAATGATTGCTCAAACCAAATCACTAATGCTCTAGGATTATCCCACCGCTCTGCCACCAATATGTGACGAACAGCCCACGGCCGTTCGTCCACTTACGGGCGACGACTAACGGGGGTCCCGCTGCCACCAAAACGCGACGGACAGCGGACCCTGTGTCACCACTATGTCACGATCCCACCACTGACACCGGTGTATCAGCGGACGGAGGGACGTGACACAATGCCGGCACACGGCTATCACAGGCGCAGTGGGACTTATCTTAGTTATCCCACCACTGGCACCATGTGACAAAAATATCCAGCAAGCTAATCTCGCTCTACAATTTGCCGCAGGGGGAGTTTAATTTGGATGCCCCACCACTGCTATCAATCTTCCAAGTACTGCGGGGATTTGTGTATATCCCACTTTCTCAGTTCCACTTTGGAACTCACAGCTCTCCGGCGCCCCCCTTACCCTCAGGTCAGTCAGGGAACTGCACCTAGGATAATTGGTCGCCGGACGGGCTGCCTGTTGTGAACCGGCAATTAGGCTTCTGCAGTAAGGGAATTATCAATGCTGTGGCTGCAGACCCTTATTCAGCAATATAAGACCCTTCTGTACTGCCAGCAAGCCGTAATAGCCGTACACAACGCGCTGCCACCAGTCACGGTTACTTAATTCACAGTGTTAAATTAAGAGGGTCCGTGGCAAACCCTTTGAATTAGTAGCGATTATCTATCAAAGGCGTATAGTTCGATTCTTAGAGCATAGAGACAGATCTAAATAATTTCATTTATTTTCCGAAAGAGGACAGTGATTACAGATAAAAGTTGCTATAAAATTGAGACATAAAATATGTACAGTACAGGTATAAAATAAAAGTGGAGAAAACAAAGAGATTACACTCACAGTTCCATATTGTTCCTTAGGCAGACCATGCGGCTTTAAGGGAGGAGGAGCCACACGTCTCCATTCATCTGGAGTTCTTGTCAGCACGGACTCTGCAGCTGTTCTGAGCTGGTTTGCCCAGGAAATGCCTTATAGACTTTCCTATGTGACATCACGGAGAGGTGCATTCTGGGTTGATCCCACCTCTCTTATCCAAGTTATGTTTTGGCTACAAAACTTAGATTAGCTATAACTTTATGGGAGAAGCTGGTATGGACTCATCAGTGGTATCATGTTACCCAGCGTAATGAGCCCATCAAGAAAACATCAAACATCTATGCGATATGACCGTCCATTTGGGCGCAAATCATATCTCATGTTCTGGGCATCCGAGAGTTTTGCAACAGGCACCACAGCGAAGCTGGGTCTGCTCGGATCGCAGAAATATGATTTTTATATTTCTGCTGGGTATGGTTTTCGCGGGACAATCCCTTATTGTTTTATTCAAACTCCTGGTTTCAAACAAAGAGTTTAGTTCCCGCACTTTTTTTTTCTCTTTCAGCTGAGAGAAGCCAAATGGTGTGAGGAAGATGGTCTAGCTAATTAACATTCCTGCTCTTCCAGAGGAAGTTGGTTTAAGGTTTCAGAGCTAGCCCAGGCAGGGGGGCACTGGTCAGTGTGTGAGTGAGCCATGGGCGAAAAGAGGAGGGGGGAAGGAGCTGCATGAGCTGACAGCCTGCATTGGCATAGAGGGCTGGATTTTTCTGGAAAGTTACAACAGAAAACATCATATTTTGTAGACAAAACCCCATACCTCACAGACATTGTACATCACACATCATACTGTGTATAGGGGAGCATCATACAGTGTATAGGGGAGCATCATACAGTGTATAGGGGAGCATCATACTGTGTATAGGGGAGCATCATACTGTGTATAGGGGAGCATCATACTGTGTATAGGAGAGCATCATACTGTGTATAGGGGAGCATCATACAGTGTATAGGGGAGCATCATACAGTGTATAGGGGAGCATCATACTGTTTATATGGGAGCATCATACAGTGTATAGGGGAGCATCATACTGTGTATAGGGGAGCAGCATACAGTGTATAGGGGAGCATCATACAGTGTATAGGGGAGCATCATACTGTGTATAGGGGAGCATCATACAGTGTATAGGGGAGCATCATACAGTGTATAGGGGAGCATCATACTGTGTATAGGGGAGCATCATACTTTGTATAGGGGAGCATCATACAGTGTATAGGGGAGCATCATACTGTGTATAGGGGAGCATCATACAGTGTATAGGGGAGCATCATACAGTGTATAGGGGAGCATCATACAGTGTATAGGGGAGCATCATACTGTGTATAGGGGAGCATCATACTGTGTATAGGGGAGCATCTTACTGTGTATAGGGGAGCATCATACTGTGTATAGGGGAGCATCATACAGTGTATAGGGGAGCATCATACAGTGTATAGGGGAGCATCATACAGTGTATAGGGAAGCATCATACAGTGTATAGGGGAGCATCATACTGTGTATAGGGGAGCATCATACTGTGTATGTGGGAGCATCATACAGTGTATAGGGGAGCATCATACAGTGTATAGGGGAGCATCATACTGTGTATAGGGAAGCATCATACAGTGTATAGAGGAGCATCATACTGTGTATAGGGGAGCATCATACAGAGTATAGGGGAGCATCATACAGTGTATAGGGGAGCATCATACTGTGTATAGGGGAGCATCATACAGTGTATAGGGGAGCATCATACTGTGTATAGGGGAGCATCATACAGTGTATAGGGGAGCATCATACTGTGTATAGGGGAGCATCATACTGTGTATAGGGGAGCATCATACAGTGTATAGGGGAGCATCATACTGTGTATATGGGAGCATCATACAGTGTATAGGGGAGCATCATACTGTGTATAGGGGAGCATCATACAGTGTATAGGGGAGCATCATACTGTGTATAGGGGAGCATCATACTGTGTATATGGGAGCATCATACAGTGTTTAGTGGAGCATCATACTGTGTATAGGGGAGCATCATACTGTGTATAGGGGAGCATCATACAGTGTATAGGGGAGCATCATACAGTGTATAGGGGAGCATCATACAGTGTATAGGGGAGCATCATACTGTGTATAGGGGAGCATCATACTGTGTATAGGGGAGCATCATACTGTGTATAGGGGAGCATTATACAGTGCATAGGGGAGCATCATACAGTGTATAGGGGAGCATCATACAGTGTATAGGGGAGCATCATACTGTGTATAGGGGAGCATCATACTGTGTATAGGGGAGCATCATACAGTGTATAGGGGAGCATCATACAGTGTATAGGGGAGCATCATACTGTTTATATGGGAGCATCATACAGTGTATAGGGGAGCATCATACAGTGTATAGGGGAGCATCATACTGTGTATAGGGGAGCATCATACTGTGTATAGGGGAGCATCATACAGTGTATAGGGGAGCATCATACTGTGTATAGGGGAGCATCATACAGTGTATAGGGGAGCATCATACAGTGTATAGGGGAGCATCATACTGTGTATAGGGGAGCATCATACAGTGTATAGGGGAGCATCATACTGTGTATAGGGGAGCATCATACAGTGTATAGGGGAGCATCATACAGTGTATAGGGGAGCATCATACAGTGTATAGGGGAGCATCATACTGTTTATATGGGAGCATCATACAGTGTATAGGGGAGCATCATACAGTGTATAGGGGAGCATCATACTGTGTATAGGGGAGCATCATACTGTGTATAGGGGAGCATCATACTGTGTATAGGGGAGCATCATACAGTGTATAGGGGAGCATCATACAGTGTATAGGGGAGCATCATACAGTGTATAGGGGAGCATCATACTGTTTATATGGGAGCATCATACAGTGTATAGGGGAGCATCATACAGTGTATAGGGGAGCATCATACTGTGTATAGGGGAGCATCATACAGTGTATAGGGGAGCATCATACTGTGTATAGGGGAGCATCATACAGTGTATAGGGGAGCATCATACAGTGTATAGGGGAGCATCATACTGTGTATAGGGGAGCATCATACAGTGTATAGGGGAGCATCATACTGTGTATAGGGGAGCATCATACAGTGTATAGGGGAGCATCATACAGTGTATAGGGGAGCATCATACAGTGTATAGGGGAGCATCATACTGTGTATAGGGGAGCATCATACTGTGTATAGGGGAGCATCATACTGTGTATAGGGGAGCATCATACAGTGTATAGGGGAGCATCATACTGTTTATATGGGAGCATCATACAGTGTATAGGGGAGCATCATACTGTTTATATGGGAGCATCATACAGTGTATAGGGGAGCATCATACAGTGTATAGGGGAGCATCATACAGTGTATAGGGGAGCATCATACAGTGTATAGGGGAGCATCATACAGTGTATAGGGGAGCATCATACTGTGTATAGGGGAGCATCATACAGTGTATAGGGGAGCATCATACTGTGTATAGGGGAGCATCATACAGTGTATAGGGGAGCATCATACAGTGTATAGGGGAGCATCATACAGTGTATAGGGGAGCATCATACTGTGTATAGGGGAGCATCATACTGTGTATAGGGGAGCATCATACTGTGTATAGGAGAGCATCATACTGTGTATAGGGGAGCATCATACAGTGTATAGGGGAGCATCAGTGTATAGGGGAGCATCATACTGTTTATATGGGGGCATCATACAGTGTATAGGGGAGCATCATACTGTGTATAGGGGAGCATCATACTGTGTATAGGGGAGCATTATACAGTGTATAGGGGAGCATCATACTGTGTATAGGGGAGCATCATACAGTGTATAGGGGAGCATCATACAGTGTATAGGGGAGCATCATACTGTGTATAGGGGAGCATCATACAGTGTATAGGGGAGCATCATACAGTGTATAGGGGAGCATCATACTGTTTATATGGGAGCATCATACAGTGTATAGGGGAGCATCATACTGTGTATAGGGGAGCATCATACTGTGTATAGGGGAGCATCATACAGTGTATAGGGGAGCATCATACTGTGTATAGGGGAGCATCATACAGTGTATAGGGGAGCATCATACAGTGTATAGGGGAGCATCATACTGTGTATAGGGGAGCATCATACAGTGTATAGGGGAGCATCATACTGTGTATAGGGGAGCATCATACAGTGTATAGGGGAGCATCATACAGTGTATAGGGGAGCATCATACTGTTTATATGGGAGCATCATACAGTGTATAGGGGAGCATCATACAGTGTATAGGGGAGCATCATACTGTGTATAGGGGAGCATCATACTGTGTATAGGGGAGCATCATACAGTGTATAGGGGAGCATCATACTGTTTATATGGGAGCATCATACAGTGTATAGGGGAGCATCATACAGTGTATAGGGGAGCATCATACTGTGTATAGGGGAGCATCATACAGTGTATAGGGGAGCATCATACTGTGTATAGGGGAGCATCATACAGTGTATAGGGGAGCATCATACAGTGTATAGGGGAGCATCATACTGTTTATATGGGAGCATCATACAGTGTATAGGGGAGCATCATACAGTGTATAGGGGAGCATCATACTGTGTATAGGGGAGCATCATACAGTGTATAGGGGAGCATCATACTGTGTATAGGGGAGCATCATACAGTGTATAGGGGAGCATCATACAGTGTATAGGGGAGCATCATACTGTGTATAGGGGAGCATCATACAGTGTATAGGGGAGCATCATACAGTGTATAGGGGAGCATCATACAGTGTATAGGGGAGCATCATACTGTGTATAGGGGAGCATCATACAGTGTATAGGGGAGCATCATACAGTGTATAGGGGAGCATCATACTGTGTATAGGGGAGCATCATACAGTGTATAGGGGAGCATCATACAGTGTATAGGGGAGCATCATACTGTGTATAGGGGAGCATCATACAGTGTATAGGGGAGCATCATACAGTGTATAGGGGAGCATCATACTGTGTATAGGGGAGCATCATACAGTGTATAGGGGAGCATCATACAGTGTATAGGGGAGCATCATACTGTGTATAGGGGAGCATCATACAGTGTATAGGGGAGCATCATGCAGTGTATAGGGGAGCATCATACTGTGTATAGGGGAGCATCATACAGTGTATAGGGGAGCATCATAAAGTGTATAGGGGAGCATCATACAGTGTATAGGGGAGCATCATACTGTGTATAGGGGAGCATCATACTTTGTATAGGGGAGCATCATACAGTGTATAGGGGAGCATCATACTGTGTATAGGGGAGCATCATACTTTGTATAGGGGAGCATCATACAGTGTATAGGGGAGCATCATACTGTGTATAGGGGAGCATCATACAGTGTATAGGGGAGCATCATACAGTGCATAGGGGAGCATCATACTGTGTATAGGGGAGCATCATACTGTGTATAGGAGAGCATCATACTGTGTATAGGGGAGCATCATACAGTGTATAGGGGAGCATCATACAGTGTATAGGGGAGCATCATACTGTTTATATGGGAGCATCATACAGTGTATAGGGGAGCATCATACTGTGTATAGGGGAGCAGCATACAGTGTATAGGGGAGCATCATACAGTGTATAGGGGAGCATCATACTGTGTATAGGGGAGCATCATACAGTGTATAGGGGAGCATCATACAGTGTATAGGGGAGCATCATACTGTGTATAGGGGAGCATCATACTTTGTATAGGGGAGCATCATACAGTGTATAGGGGAGCATCATACTGTGTATAGGGGAGCATCATACAGTGTATAGGGGAGCATCATACAGTGTATAGGGGAGCATCATACAGTGTAAAGGGGAGCATCACACTGTGTATAGGGGAGCATCATACAGTGTATAGGGGAGCATCATACAGTGTATAGGGGAGCATCATACAGTGTATAGGGAGCATCATACTGTGTATAGGGGAGCATCATACTGTGTATAGGGGAGCATCATACAGTGTATAGGGGAGCATCATACAGTGTATAGGGGAGCATCATACTGTGTATAGGGGAGCATCATACTGTGTATAGGGGAGCATCATACAGTGTATAGGGGAGCATCATATTGTGTATAGGGGAGCATCATACTGTGTATATGGGAGCATCATACTGTGTATAGGGAAGCATCATACTGTGTATAGGGGAGCATCATACAGTGTATAGGGGAGCATCATGCAGTGTATAGGGGTGCTTCATACAGTGTATAGGGAGCATCATACTGTGTATAGGGGAGCATCATACAGTGTATAGGGAAGCATCATACTGTGTATAGGGGAGCATCATACTGTGTATAGGGGAGCATCATACAGTGTATAGGGGAGCATCATACTGTGTATAGGGGAGCATCATACAGTGTATAGGGGAGCATCATACTGTGTATATGGGAGCATCATACAGTGTATAGGGGAGCATCATACTGTGTATAGGGGAGCATCATACTGTGTATAGGGGAGCATCATACAGTGTATAGGGGAGCATCATAATGTGTATAGGGGAGCATCATACTGTGTATATGGGAGCATCATACAGTGTTTAGTGGAGCATCATACTGTGTATAGGGGAGCATCATACTGTGTATAGGGGAGCATCATACAGTGTATAGGGGAGCATCATACAGTGTATAGGGGAGCATCATACAGTGTATAGGGGAGCATCATACTGTGTATAGGGGAGCATCATACTGTGTATAGGGGAGCATCATACAGTGTATAGGGGAGCATCATATTGTGTATAGGGGAGCATCATACTGTGTATATGGGAGCATCATACTGTGTATAGGGAAGCATCTTACTGTGTATAGGGGAGCATCATACAGTGTATAGGGGAGCATCATGCAGTGTATAGGGGTGCTTCATACAGTGTATAGGGAGCATCATACTGTGTATAGGGGAGCATCATACAGTGTATAGGGAAGCATCATACTGTGTATAGGGGAGCATCATACAGTGTATAGGGGAGCATCATACTGTGTATAGGGGAGCATCATACAGTGTATAGGGGAGCATCATATTGTGTATAGGGGAGCATCATACTGTGTATAGGGGAGCATCATACAGTGTATAGGGGAGCATCATACTGTGTATATGGGAGCATCATACAGTGTATAGGGGAGCATCATACTGTGTATAGGGGAGCATCATACTGTGTATAGGGGAGCATCATACAGTGTATAGTGGAGCATCATACTGTGTATAGGGGAGCATCATACAGTGTATAGGGGAGCATCATACTGTGTATAGGGGAGCATCATACTGTGTATATGGGAGCATCATACAGTGTTTAGTGGAGCATCATACTGTGTATAGGGGAGCATCATACTGTGTATAGGGGAGCATCATACAGTGTATAGGGGAGCATCATACAGTGTATAGGGGAGCATCATACTGTGTATAGGGGAGCATCATACTGTGTATAGGGGAGCATCATACTGTGTATAGGGGAGCATCATACAGTGTATAGGGGAGCATCATACTGTGTATAGGGGAGCATCATACAGTGTATAGGGGAGCATCATACAGTGTATAGGGGAGCATCATACTGTGTATAGGGGAGCATCATACAGTGTATAGGGGAGCATCATACAGTGTATAGGGGAGCATCATACTGTGTATAGGGGAGCATCATACTATGTATAGGGGAGCATCATACTGTGTATAGGGGAGCGTCATACTGTGTATAGGAGAGCATCATACTGTGTATAGGGGAGCATCATACAGTGTATAGGGGAGCATCATACAGTGTATAGGGGAGCATCATACTGTTTATATGGGAGCATCATACAGTGTATAGGGGAGCATCATACAGTGTATAGGGGAGCATCATACAGTGTATAGGGGAGCATCATACTGTGTATAGGGGAGCATCATACAGTGTATAGGGAAGCATCATACAGTGTATAGGGGAGCATCATACTGTGTATAGGGGAGCATCATACTTTGTATAGGGGAGCATCATACAGTGTATAGGGGAGCATCATACAGTGTATAGGGGAGCATCATACTGTGTATAGGGGAGCATCATACAGTGTATAGGGGAGCATCATACAGTGTATAGGGGAGCATCATACAGTGTATAGGGGAGCATCATACAGTGTATAGGGGAGCATCATACTGTTTATATGGGAGCATCATACAGTGTATAGGGGAGCATCATACTGTGTATAGGGGAGCATCATACAGTGTATAGGGGAGCATCATACAGTGTATAGGGGAGCATCATACTGTGTATAGGAGAGCATCATACTGTGTATAGGGGAGCATCATACAGTGTATAGGGGAGCATCATACAGTGTATAGGGGAGCATCATACAGTGTATAGGGGAGCATCATACAGTGTATAGGGGAGCATCATACTGTTTATAGGGGAGCATCATACAGTGTATAGGGGAGCATCATACAGTGTATAGGGAAGCATCATACAGTGTATAGGGGAGCATCATACAGTGTATAGGGGAGCATCATACTGTGTATAGGAGAGCATCATACTGTGTATAGGGGAGCATCATACTGTGTATAGGGGAGCATCATACTGTGTATAGGGGAGCATCATACTGTGTATAGGGGAGCATCATACTGTGTATAGGGGAGCATCATACAGTGTATAGGGGAGCATCATACTGTGTATAGGGGAGCATCATACAGTGTATAGGGGAGCATCATACAGTGTATAGGGGAGCATCATACTGTGTATAGGGGAGCATCATACAGTGTATAGGGGAGCATCATACAGTGTATAGGGAGCATCATACTGTGTATAGGGGAGCATCATACAGTGTATAGGGGAGCATCATACAGTGTATAGGGGAGCATCATACTGTGTA
Source organism: Dendrobates tinctorius (assembly GCF_039654945.1). NCBI lineage: Eukaryota > Metazoa > Chordata > Amphibia > Anura > Dendrobatidae > Dendrobates > Dendrobates tinctorius. The sequence continues at coordinate 137,418 of NW_027362032.1, read as the reverse complement.
TAGGGGAGCATCATACTGTGTATAGGGGAGCATCATACAGTGTATAGGGGAGCATCATACAGTGTATAGGGGAGCATCATATTGTGTATAGGGGAGCATCATACTGTGTATATGGGAGCATCATACTGTGTATAGGGGAGCATCATACAGTGTATAGGGGAGCATCATACTGTGTATAGGGAAGCATCATACAGTGTATAGGGGAGCATCATACTGTGTATAGGGGAGCATCATACAGTGTATAGGGGAGCATCATACAGTGTATAGGGGAGCATCATACAGTGTATAGGGAAGCTGTACAGGGGGGAGACTCATGACATTATTAAATGTAAAGTGGGCACTTATTGTTATAGGGAACTCAGGTAACTGTGACTGTCAAAGGGGCACAAATGGCGCTATTTCTTTCTAGGGTACAAAATATGGGCACGCTAGGGTTGTAAATCCAAAAGTTAGGAAAGAAAAATTAAAAGAAGTAGGAAGTAACCGACTTTAACGACCTTCTGACAAAAGATGAAGAACAAAAGCAATATGTCCTGCAAGTTGTAAGCAAATGCCGAGCATTATATTCTGACGTTTCAAAAACTACTTTAACAAAAGCTCTAGAATAGATTAGATAACTATGTAAAATTATCAACTCATGTAGGTTAGCGTGCTCTGATGGTTCATCTGTGCTACTGAGCAATTTATTAGCCATTAACAACTTTTCATTGTCTGTAATGGTGGGATCAAAAAACGATAATCCCACCAACTCTGCAAATACCACAAATGGTTCGAAAATTTGGTCAGGGCTATTTCTGCAATGTTGTTGTCACATTCTTTATAGTCTAACAGACTATGCAAAATACCAAAATCTTAAAATACCTCAATTTGGATTTTTTCAAACTTTGAGCGATGAGCGGCACGGGTTAACGTCGTTTGATCGAGCTGAAATTTTGGCTCTCTCAATATCTGGAAAGGGGAATCATTTTGTGGGGTCCAGACGAACAAGATTCCGACATTTTTTTCCCCCCATTAGAGATCCGGTCACTCTAGTGCACACGTTGCGGATTCTGCTGCGGATCTGCAGTGGATTTGGTCCTGCGGATCAGCAGTTTCTGCTGCATTGTACAGTACTGTCTATGAGAAATGAAGAACACAGTGCACACGGTGCGGATTTTCTGCAGATTTAATCTGCAATATGTCAATTCTTTGTGCGGAATCCGCAGCGTTTTGTCACCTGCTCCATTATAGGAATCCGCAGGTGTAAAAACGCAGGGGAAATCCGCACTAAATCCGCACAAAATCCGCAGGTAAAACGCCGGTCATTTAACCTGCGGATTTACCTGTGGATTTGGCCAAATCCGCAGAGTAATCCACAACGTGTGCACATCCCCTAATCCTCTAGGACTCGCGGTCAGCCTGGTAACGGGTAGGTTAATAATTACAGCACAAACAGCGAGATAAGGTGATACACTGGTTTAACCCTCCCTCTGCCTGCCAGGGAGGATGCGCCGCTTTCTCTGCACAGCTCAATGCCTGCAGCCAGCAGTGCGATCTCTAGTTTGCGCTTTTCCTGGTTTTCTCTCAGTCCCAAAGTGCAGTAAATTCCCAGGCCAAGACAAAGCATCGCCATATAGCGCATCAGTGACCGCTGCAAAGTGCCTGAAAACTATGTAACACGTAAGGAGAGCATCATGTAATGAATATTACACCCCAATAGCAGTAAGTTGTATGTATATATCCAAAGCAACAGATTAGACACTTCAAATAGTGATTAACATAGATACTCATCAATCCCCATGCCGTGTGCAGTGTCCACTGGTCCTGGAGCAGCGGCTCCTCAGCTGTCAGGCTCCTCTCAGTCAGAAGCAATCAAGTGCAGACAGGGAGCTCAGCTCACAGGCAGAGGCAGAGTCCCCCGCGTCCAGGCTGCTGCTGGAGATGATGACTTCTCTGCAGCAGGGAGCTTTCAAGGAGAGCGCGCTCAGCCAGGATTGGGTGAGTGATCTCCCCTCCCCCTCTCCTCTGCAGAAGAGCGGTCACATGACATTTTTCCCCCCATATGAGATCCGGTCACCCTATTGTACTCACACGGCTCCGCTCCGTACACCTCGTACACACAGGGCTCCGCTCCGTACACCTCGTACACACACGGCTCTGCTCCGTACACCTCGTACACACACGGCTCCGCTCCGTACACCTGGTACACACACGGCTCCGTACACCTCGTACACACACGGCTCCACACACCTCGTACATTCACGGCTCCGCTCCGTACACCTCGTACACACACGGCTCCGCTCCGTACACCTCGTACACACACGGCTCCGCTCCGTACACCTCGTACACACGCGGCTCCGCTCCGCACACCTCGTACACACAGGACTCCGCTCCGTACACCTCGTACACACACGGCTCCGCTCCGTACACCTCGTACACACACGGCTCCGCTCCTTACACCTCGTACACACACGGCTCCGCTCCATACACCACATACACACATGACCCTGCTCCATACACCTCGTACACACACGGCTCCGCTCCGTACACCTCGCACACACACGGCTCTGCTACATCCACCCTGTAAACCCCTCCTGACCCCACACAGAAACTTCCCCTCATCCAGCACCATGACAACCAGCACAGCAGAGTCCTGCACACACTGAGGCCCCTGATCATGTGACCCCTGACTCCTCCCCTCTTGTCACCTCATCACAGGTCCTGTGCACAGAGCAGTCATATATGTGGCAGACGCTCCTGGACCTTCTGCTTTCTGGGCCGGTTCCTCCTGTGAGTCCTATTAACCCTTCCGCCCCCTGTCTTCTCCTTTCTGACAGGACAATCTCTGAATTCGGACAGTGTGACAGGAATTTCAGCAATGTGGAAGGAAGAAATGACAATTTTACTGTTTTCCTCACAGAAATGTGACTTTCCCCCCAATGTGTCATTGTCCTAAAGGTGACAGGAGCGCTGAGGCCGCACAGTGCACCGTGTCTCCTGAGTGCCGATACCCCACAGGCTCGGGAGGGAAGGGGCGCCATTGTGGCTGGGATAGACGGCGGACGCCGTGTGACGTGTGAAGAGCGCTGACACCAGAACAGCAGAGACCCCACAAGTGGCCCCATGTTTCCCCCTCCACCTCTGGGGGCTCATCTAGGGGGCAGGGAGGATTATTAACCCTCAGGGGGTCACAGAATTGTGTAACATTGAGCGGAGGAATGAAATGTTCCCAGTAAAATGTCGCTCCGTCCCCGAGTCTGACGGAGTCTGATTGTTGCAGCTGCCTGAAGAAGGAGCCGCTGTGCTCTGCAAGCTGCAAACATACTATTATCTGGTTATAAAGGCGTCACTCCTAGAATAGTTATATCATCATTGGGCAGAAAAGTCTTCACATCCATCTTGTAATATAGGAAAGCCTAAGGCCAGAAATAATCCCCATAAATCACTGTACATGGAGACTTTGGGATCAGATCATTTCTGTCCGTTGTGTTTGTGGAAACAAAAAATCTGTTCTAAAAGCCTCTAACTTCTGTGTGTGACTCAGAGCTGAGATCTAACGTGCGAGAAGATTCCAGTGCGGGGAAGACGGGAAACCTTCATATAGACGGCCGGTGGGGATGGAGGCAGTGACCGACTCTGGCCAAATCTGTCTCTAGAGCCGCAGTAGAAGATGAAGATGTCGTCCTCATCATGAAGGAGTTATTTCTCATGTCGCGTGTAATGAATATCTCCTGCAGTATTGCTAATGCCGATTCCAGTGTCGGTAATGAGACGAGAATTAGCGTTATGGAAGATGAGTCTATGAGGAACGTGTTCAGCTGCCGACTCCGAGGAGGAAACTGCTTGTTGTCTGTGGCCTAAATATATAGGTTTTATTAGTAGATGTCAGGGGAGAAAACTAAACCCTGTAAGATAATAAATCTCCTCATATGTTTCCATTATTATCTCCAGTAATTGTATTATTACACAGGATTCTTATGATGTTACATCGGATCATCTTCTTCTCATTCAGGTCTCTACAATATCGGATCCTCTCAGTGAAGATCTACAAAAGAGAATTTTCCTGATTTACCCATCAAGGATGGATATGGACAGAGACAAGATGGCAGAGAGGATATTACACCTCACCCTAGAGATCCTCTTCCGTCTCACTGGAGAGGTGAGAGATTCTGATGACGTCACATTACATCATTCTTATCTATGGGAATAACAGATGGACAGAACTGGAGAGGTGAGGACTCTGGAAATGTCTGGAGTGAGAGTTATTAATGTGTTTCTCCATAACCAGGATTACACAGTGGTGAAGAAGACCTCTAGTGATCGCTGTCAGGACCCTGTGTCTGAGAGATGTGGAAGACCCCTGAGCCCAATCACGGGGCCTCCACCTCACCCCCTGATCCATGAGGACATCAATGACCAGAAGATTCTAGAACTCACCTACAAGATGATTGAGCTGCTGACTGGAGAGGTGACACTGCTGGGAATGCTGGGACATTATACAGTAACACTATGAAGGGATCGGGGGATGACGGTATCATTGTATGTGTCAGGTTCCTATAAGGTGTCAGGATGTTGCTGTCTATTTCTCCATGGAGGAGTGGGAGTATTTAGAAGGACACAGAGATCAGTACAAGGATGTCATAATGGAGGTTCCCCAGCCCCTCACATCTCCAGGTAATAGACAGGACTAAATACACACGGCCTATAATTATCTGTATGTAGAGAATGAATTCAGTCCCTGTATGTGTTTCCTCCAGATCTATCCAGTAAGAGGACAACACCAGAGAGATGTCCCCGTCCTCTTCTTCCACAGGACTGTAACCAAGAAGATCCCAGTGCTCCTCAGGATCATCAGGTAGATGGAGAGAAGGTGTCAGGAGATCTCCCCTATGATGTGTAGACGGCTGTGAAGGTCTTGTGCTCAGTCTTGTTTTATCCACCAGTATTATATGTTTTATACTTATGTAATGAGAACGGTGGAGATGGCAGGATTAGAGCTGATCATAGATGGAACTTCTCCATCTGTCTGTGACCTTTACAATATTTGTTTCAGGATGAAGATCTGACTCATATTAACACTACAGAGACATATGTGAGGGGTGATGAATGGTGTAAAGAGGAGAGTCCCACATATAACTACCCAGGTGAGTAGTAACCACTGAATGCAGAGACGTCACAGATTCTTCTCAGTCACCGGCTGTGGCTGCTTTATCGGTGGTGTAGTCTGGCCGTATTACCATGATCACCATTTTGCCTCTAGACCACAACATTTTCCTCCACCCAAAACTGTTCAAATGACTTTGGGCATTGAAAGCCCTTTTCTATAGAACTTACAACCTGGAGATTCCACCTACCCCCTGGAAGTCAAATGACAGCGTACGTAGAATGTGCTGAAAGGTTAGAAAATCAATTGAAGAAAAATATTATGATGGGCCTGAAAGAGAAAGCGGAGGGTAATGATGCTGTTGGCTTCCTAGATCCCTGAGATCTTATTGGATGAATTTTCTCTCCCTTCTGTGCTGCTGAATGTCTCATGACCAGGTCCAGTCTTTCTGGTCAAACTTTGCTTTTATGATGTGCAGTGAGGCCAAGTGTGAATTTCTGTACAATAACTAATTTCCCTTTATCCCCACTTTTCAATTTGTGTTAAAACTACTGTAGTTTTAGGACTATAAGACGCTTGAGGAAAATGGGGGGTGCGTCTTATAGTCTGGATGTACCAGCTCTGGATGTGGTGGGAAGGTGGGGGAACGGCAGATGGTCACAGGAGGCTGGAGCCGGTGGCTGCGGCTAACTCGTGTTCCTGCTGCTAAAGAGAAATTAATATTCACTGCATTCCTCGCCCATGGGCTTGGATGACAATTAATATTCATTTCTCTTTAATAATAGTGTCTTGATCTGATTACCCCCCCCAAACCCGGTCCTGGTATGCATGGCCCCATCCTTATAATTGGCCCACACCCCCATCCCCGTCCTGGTATGCATGGCTGTTGTGAACACTTGTGACCTGGCTTCTGAGTTTGGGGAAGAGTCTTGAGGAGATCATTTGCATATTCCCAGTGCCTTCTGGGATAAGTGAAGAGTCTCCGCGAGCTCCTTGATCACTGGGTTTTGGCCGTTGCAGCTGAAAAGAGGACATCGGAAAACCGCGCGCCGAATTTTGGCTCATCTTTCATCATTTTTAAGAAATCTCAATATGGAAGAGGCCAGGAGCCATTTGGTGAGCTGCATTTCTTGCTACATGTTCACAGACTTACCAGTGGAAAAGCCAAACTTCACATGCCACAAATGCAAGCTTGTGTCCCTGATGGAGGAAAAGTTGCAAAATCTCGAAGAGAGGTTAGCTACGTTGAAGACCATTAAGGAAGGTGAAGAGTTCTTAGACAGAGCAGAATTATCTCTTCATGTTACAGAAAGAGAAGAAATTCGAAGTACACCTGAAGAAACAGAGGAATGGAGACATGTGACCCAGAGAAGCAGGAGGATCAGGAGGCAGTCAGCACCCATACTTCTCAGTAACCAGTACCAGGCTCTTACACAGGAGAGCGATGAAGAAATACATCAGGATAAGACTTTGCCCACAAACAGCAACCTTGTATGCCTTCAGAGTTCTCCTGGATGGAGAAAGAAAAATGTTGTGAAGAAGAAACGGAGAGTGGTGGTCATGGGGGATTCCCTGTTGAGAGGAACAGAGGCTGCTATCTGCAGACCGGATATAACTTCAAGAGAAATGTGCTGTCTTCCAGGTGCAAAAATTAAAGATGTGACTGACAGGATATCAGGACTCCTCAGACCTACAGATGACTACCCATTCCTGCTACTACATGTGGGGACAAATGACACCGCAAGAAACGACCTGGAAACCATCTGCAGAGACTTTGAAGACTTAGGCAAGAAAGTGAAAGAACTGGGAGCGCAGGTGGTCTTTTCTTCTATCCTCCCAGTGGATGGCCATGGAACAAGGAGGCGGAATAAGATTCTGCAGGTGAACAACTGGCTACGTCGATGGTGCCGTCAGCAACGATTTGGATTTATGGATCACGGAGTGAATTACTTTTACGATGGACTACTTGCTAGAGATGGGGTGCACCTTACGAAGACTGGAAAACATGTATTTGGAAGTCGCCTTGCTACACTTGTAAGGAGAGCTTTAAACTAGAACAACATGGGAAGGGAAGCAAAAGACCAGAAAAAGCCATACATCTGAAAAATGCTATTGAGAACTCTGCTATTAGAAGTGGAAAGGAAGAACAAAGACAAAAGAATCTAAATAATAAAAATATTGGAGAAAGAGAAACCAATCACAAACTAAAATGTTTCTATACTAATGCACAAAGCATGGGCAACAAACAAGGAGAATTGGAACTACTAACACAGGAAAAGAAATATGATGTCATTGGAATCACTGAAACTTGGTGGGACAATACACATGATTGGAATACAAGACTAGAAGGATACAACTTATTTTCAAGAAACAGACTTGATAAACGAGGAGGAGGTGTCGCATTGTATGTTAGAAACGCGTATATCTGCACAGAGATTGAAGCTTCAGAGACTGGGAGTACTGTGGAAACTGTTTGGGTAAGAATACAAGGACAGAACAATGGAAAGGACACCATTGTAGGCATTTACTACAGGCCGCCTGTGCAAGCTGAAGATATGGATGAACTCTTTATGCATCAAATGGCCAAGTTCTCCAAAAAATATGACATAGTTGTCATGGGAGATTTCAACTATCCAGACATTTGTTGGGAATCTCTCTCAGGCAAAACTAACAGGTCAAGGAAATTCTTATCCTCTCTTGCTGACAACTTTATCTTCCAAAAGGTAGGGGAGAAAACAAGGGGAACTGCTACCTTGGATCTAATCCTTACAAACAGGGAGGAAATGGTTGAGGAGGTAAAAGTGGCTGGGACCCTAGGAAGTAGCGACCATGCTATTTTAGAATTTTGGATAACTAGAGGAGGAAGACATGTGAAGACTCAGACGTCAAGGTTAGATTTCAGAAAGGCAGATTTTAAGGGATTCAGAAAGAGAATTGGAGGGATCCAATGGCTGGATATCCTTAAAGACAAAAATGTCCAGGAAGCATGGGAAATCTTGAAAAATGAAATTCTCAAAGCACAATTGTTAACAATTCCAAAAAGAGGGAAGAATAGGAAGCATTTAAGGAGGCCAGGATGGATGAACACAGAACTTAAGCACATGCTAAAAAGGAAGAAAAAAATGTTTATAAAATGGAAAGAGGGAGGCATATCTAAAGAAGAATATAATGCTGTCTGCAGAACCTGCAGGGAACAAATCAGATTAGCTAAAGCTGAAAATGAATTGAGGCTTGCAAGAAATGTCAAAAGTAATAATAAAGGATTTTGGGGATATGTCAAAAGTAAAAGAAAAGTCAAAGATGCTATAGGATTTTTACAGGATGAAAATGATGAAATGGTAAGACAGGATGTTGAGAAGGCCGAACTTTTAAATTCCTATTTTGCATCTGTTTTCTCTCAGAAAGGAAGTGTAACATCAACTGTTCTTCACTGTCCTATTAAGGGAAGAGAAGAACCCAGGATATCTATAAACAGAAAGATAGTGAGGAAACACTTAGCTAACCTAAATGAATTCAAGTCACCAGGTCCAGATGAATTACACCCCAGAGTACTGAAGGAGATAGCAGAAGAAATTTCTGAACCCCTCTCCATAATCTTTGAAAATTCTTGGAGAACAGGAGAAGTCCCAGAAGACTGGAGAAGAGCAAATGTTGTTCCTATCTTCAAAAAGGGGAAGAAGGTGGACCCAGGCAACTATAGGCCGGTGAGTCTGACTTCTATACCAGGAAAGATCTTTGAACAAATTATTAAACAACATGTATGTCAGTACCTGGATAAGAATGAAGTGATTAAACAGAGTCAGCATGGGTTTGTAACTAATAAGTCATGTCAGACTAACTTAATTTCCTTCTATGATGGAATCACTGATTGGGTGGATCAAGGAAATGCTGTAGATATAGTATATCTTGACTTCAGCAAAGCATTTGACAAAGTATCTCATACAATCCTTATTGAAAAAATGTCTAAGTATGGAATGGACAAGGCAACTGTTAGGTGGATTCATAATTGGCTTAGTGATCGGACCCAAAGAGTGGTCGTAAATGGCTGCACATCCAGTTGGAAGAATGTCTCAAGTGGGGTACCACAGGGCTCTGTCCTGGGCCCTGTATTGTTCAACATCTTTATCAACGATTTAGATGAAGGAATTGAGGGTAAACTGATTAAATTTGCTGATGACGCAAAGCTAGGAGGGATAGCTAATACTAGAGAAGAGAGAGAGAGGATTCAAAAAGATATAAATAAACTGGAGAAGTGGGCAGCAACAAACAGAATGGTTTTTAACAGGGAAAAATGCAAAGTACTACATCTGGGCAATAAAAATGAAAAAAGCATATTCAGAATGGGAGGAATAGGGCTAAGCAACAGCACATGTCAAAAAGACTTGGGCATACTAATAGATCACAGACTGAATATGAGTCAACAGTGTGATGCAGCAGCAAAAAAGGCAAATGCAATTCTAGGATGTATTAACAGAAGCATACAGTCTAGATCACGTGAAGTCATTATTTCCCTCTACTCCTCTTTGGTCAGACCTCATCTGGAATATTGTGTCCAGTTTTGGGCACCACATTTTAAAAAAGACATCAACAAACTGGAGCAAGTTCAGAAAAGAGCGACCAGAATGGTGACCGGTCTGCAAACCCTGTCTTATGAGGAAAGGTTGCAGGATTTGGGAATGTTTAGTTTGCAAAAGAGAAGACTGAGAGGAGACTTAATAGCTGTCTACAAATATCTAAAAGGCTGTCACATTGTAGAAGGATCAACTTTATTCTCATTCGCACAAGGAAAGACTAGAAGCAATGGGATGAAACTGAATGGGAGGAGACACAGATTAGATATTAGAAAAAACTTTTTGACAGTTAGAGTGATCAATGAGTGGAACAAGCTGCCACGAGAAGTGGTGAGTTCTCCTTCAATGGAAGTCTTCAAACAGAGGCTGGACAGACATCTGACTGGGATGATTTAGCGAATCCTGCTTTGAGCAGGGGGTTGGACCAGATGGCCCAGGAGGTCCCTTCCAACTCTACGATTCTATGATTCTATGATTCCCTCTGGTGGTTGCTGCAGGTAATGGAGCTGGTCGGGTTGACAAAAGTCAATCACCTGAAGATGATGATTGGAGGTCAGGTGTTACAGACTGGGAAGATTTAAGTGAGCAACCTTCCCTCAATTGTTGCTGGTGATTTGGTTTCTTCCTGTGCATTTGGAAGTCTGCCTGCCCCCTGCTTGGTCCTGCATCGTTCAGATAAGTCATTTGTTTACTGGAATCTTTTTGCATTTGATCCAGTTTTCGCCTTTCTCTGATTTCTGCTTTGCGGGTGTTAGTTCAGCCTTGTTCCCTGCGGGGACCTGTGCTGGACCCTGTTGTGAACTCATTTTCTGGTCTACCAGTTGTGAGTTCTCCTTCCGGGCTTCCTCTGGTGGTAACAGGAGGTAGTGAGGTTGACTTAATTAGTAGAGATCTGCCACCTGATGATGAGGATAACGATTGGATCTCTGGAATCTCAGACTGGATTTAAGACAGCCGACACCCTATTCTGGTGGTGGTGATTCCTTCTGGCTTTTCAGGTCTTGGTTTTCAGCTCTGTTCCAGTCATCTCAAGCTAAGTGTTTCTGCTAATGTTCACACTTGATTTATTTGGTCTATTCAGTTTTTTGTGTGGTCAGCCAGTCCCAGCTGGGGCTGTGCTGAATTTCCACTCTTATTTATCTGTATTTGCCAATTTGCTTTTTGTCCCTTATTAGATTGGCCTCTTTTTTGCTCTGTCTCAGAATATTTCAGAGTGCTGATATAGTGGGAGAAGTCTAGTGACTTCAGGGTTAATTTTGTTATCAGAAGTGTTGGACATTATTTTTGTAGGGTTTTTTGGGCAGATTGCAGACAGTGTCTTTCCTTTCCTGTCCTTTCTAGTTAGTTTGGGCCCCATCGTTTGCTCAGCCTATTTTCCTGCCGTGTTTGTGTTTTCATCTTGTTTCACCGTCAATACATGTGTGGGGGCTGTCTATTCCTTTGGGGTCTGCTCTGGGTCAGTTAGTTTTCCCCTTTTCTTGATTTCGGCTTATTTAGTCCTCCGGCTGTGACGAGGCATCTAGATTCATCGTAGGAACGCTCCACGGCTGCTGCTAGTTGTGTGGTTAGAATCAGGGGTCTGAAATCTGCATTGTTACCAACCTCTCTGGCTTTCTGTGACTTAGCTTGTTTAGTTTTCCTCCTCGGTGACCCATTCATAACAGGAGCCTGTTCCATATGCCACAGCTCATATCAGTGTGTTCAGTATTGCTAATCCCCTGCTATGTCAGTATCTTTTGTTTTGCTTCCAGTTCACACCAGAATTCTGATCTAGTGGGGGACAAGTCGTGTGGCCTCAGTATTTTTGCATATCATACGTGTTGGATTTTTCTTAGGGTTTTTGTGTGATTGCAGACAGTATCTTTCCTGTCCTGTTCTATCTAGACAGTTTGGGCCCCATCATTTGCTTACTCTATTTTCTACCTGTGTTTTGTGCCTCATCTTGTCTCATCTGCAATATATGTTCGAGGGCTATCTATTCCTTTGAGGTTCTACTCCGGGGCAGTTTATCTTTCCCCTTTCTTGCTTTAGGCTTAGTTAATTCTTTGGCTGTGCCGAGGCATCTAGGGCATCGTAGGTACGTCCCATGACTAATTCTAGTTGTGTTGTCAGTTTAGGGGTCTGCAATCTGCTTAGTTACCAACCTTTCTGGTTATCTGGTTGCCTAGCCTATTCCCCAGCTATCCTGCTCAGTTACCAGGGGAAGAGTGTTGAGGAGATCATTTGCATATTCCCAGTGCCTTCTGGGATAAGTGAAGAGTCTCCGCGAGCTCAACGATCACTGGGCTTTGGCCGTTGCAGCTGAAAAGAGGAAATCGGAAAACCAGGGGAAGAGTCTTGAGGAGAACATTTGCATATTCCAAGTGCCTTCTGGGATAAGTGAAGAGTCTCCGCGAGCTCAATGATCACTGGGTTTTGGCCGTTGCAGCTGAAAAGAGGAAATCGGAAAACCAGGGGAAGAGTCTTGAGGAGATCATTTGCATATTCCCAGTGCTTTCTGGGATAAGTGAAGAGTCTCCGCGAGCTCAACGAATTTTGGCTCATCTTTCATCGTTTTTAAGAAATCTCAATATGGAAGAGGCCAGGAGCCATTTGGTGAGCTGCATTTCTTGCTACATGTTCATAGACTTACCAGTGGAAAAGCCAAACTTCACATGCCACAAATGCAAGCTTGTGTCCCTGTTGGAGGAAAAGTTGCAAAATCTCGAAGAGAGGTTAGCTACGTTGAAGATCATTAAGGAAGGTGAAGAGTTCTTAGACAGAGCAGAATTATCTCTTCATGTTACAGAAAGAGAAGAAATTCGAAGTGCACCTGAAGAAACAGAGGAATGGAGACATGTGACCCAGAGAAGCAGGAGGATCAGGAGGCAGTCAGCACCCATACTGCTCAGGAACCAGTACCAGGCTCTCACGCAGGAAAACGATGAAGAAATACATCAGGATAAGACTTTGTCAACAAACAGCAACCTTGTACGCCTTCAGAGTCCTCCTGGATGGAGAAAGAAAAATGTTGTGAAGAAGAAACGGAGATTGGTGGTCATGGGGGATTCCCTGTTGAGAGGAACAGAAGCCGCTATCTGCAGACCGGATATAACTTCAAGAGAAATGTGCTGTCTTCCAGGTGCAAAAATTAAAGATGTGTCTGACAGGATATCAGGACTCTTCAGACCTACAGATGACTACCCATTCCTGCTACTACATGTGGGGACAAATGACACCGCAAGAAACGACCTGGAAACCATCTGCAGTGACTTTGAAGACTTAGGCAATAAAGTGAAAGAACTGGGAGCGCAGGTGGTCTTCTCTTCCATCCTCCCAGTGGATGGCCATGGAACAAGGAGGTGGAATAAGATTCTGCAGGTGAACAACTGGCTACGTCGATGGTGCCGTCAGCAAAGATTTGGATTTCTGGATCACGGAGTGAATTACTTATACGATGGACTACTTGCTAGAGATGGGGTGCACCTTACGAAGACTGGAAAGCATGTATTTGGAAGTCGCCTTGCTACACTTGTAAGGAGAGCTTTAAACTAGAACAACATGGGAAGGGAAGCAAAAGACCAGAAAAAGCCATACACCTGACAAATGCTATTGAGAACTCTGCTATTAGAGGTGGAAAAGAAGAGCAAAGACAAAAGAATCTAATTAATAAAAATATTGGAGAAAGAGAAACCAATCACAAACTAAAATGTTTCTATACTAATGCACAAAGCATGGGCAACAAACAAGGAGAATTGGAACTACTAACACAGGAAAAGAAATATGATGTCATTGGAATCACTGAAACTTGGTGGGACAATACACATGATTGGAATACAAGACTAGAAGGATACAACTTATTTTCAAGAAACAGACTTGATAAACGAGGAGGAGGTGTCGCATTCTATGTTAGAAACGCGTATATCTGCACAGATATTGAAGCTTTAGAGACTGGGAGTTCTGTGGAAACTGTTTGGGTAAGAATACAAGGATAGAACAATGGAAAGGACACCATTGTAGGCATTTACTACAGGCCGCCTGTGCAAGCTGAAGATATGGATGAACTCTTTATGCATCAAATGGCCAAGTTCTCCAAAAAATATGACATAGTTGTCATGGGAGATTTCAACTATCCAGACATTTGTTGGGAATCTCTCTCAGGCAAAACTAAATTCTTATCCTCTCTTGCTGACAACTTTATCTTCCAAAAGGTAGGGGAGAAAACAAGGGGAACTGCTACCTTGGATCTAATCCTTATAAAAAGGGAGGAAATGGTTGAGGAGGTAAAAGTGGCTGGGACCCTAGGAGGTAGTGACCATGCTATTTTAGAATTTTGGATAACTAGAGGCGGAAGACCTGTGAAGACTCAGACGTCAAGGTTAGATTTCAGAAAGGTAGATTTTAAGGGATTCAGAAAGAGAATTGGAGGGATCCAATGGCTGGATATCCTTAAAGACAAAAATGTCCAGGAAGGATGGGAAATCTTGAAAAATGAAATTCTCAAAGCACAATTGTTAACAATTCCGAAAAGAGGGAAGAATAGGAAGCATGTGGATGAACACAGAACTTAAGCACATGCTAAAAAGGAAGAAAAAAATGTTTATAAAATGGAAAGAGGGAGGCATATCTAAAGAAAAATATAATGCTGTCTGCAGAACCTGCAGGGCACAAATCAGATTAGCTAAAGCTGAAAATGAATTGAGGCTTGCAAGAGATGTCAAAAGCAATAATAAAGGATTTTGGGGATATGTCAAAAGTAAAAGAAAAGTCAAAGATGCTATAGGATTTTTACTGGATGACAATGATGAAATGGTAAGACAGGATGTTGAGAAGGCTGAACTTTTAAATTCCTATTTTGCATCTGTTTTCTCTCAGAAAGGAAATGTAACATCAACTGTTCTTCACTGTCCTATTAAGGGAATAGAAGAATCCAGGATATCTATAAACAGAAAGAGAGTGAGGAAACACTTAGCTAACCTAAATGAATTCAAGTCTCCAGGTCCAGATGAATTACACCCCAGAGTACTGAAGGAGATAGCAGAAGAAATTTTTGAACCCCTCTCCATAATCTTTGAAAATTCTTGGAGAACAGGAGAAGTGCCAGAAGACTGGAGAAGAGCAAATGTTGTTCCTATCTTCAAAAAGGGGAAGAAGGTGGACCCAGGCAACTATAGGCCGGTATTTCTGACTTCTATACCAGGAAAGATCTTTGAACAAATTATTAAACAACATGTATGTCAGTACCTGGATAAGAATGAAGTGATTAAACAGAGTCAGCATGGGTTTGTAACTAATAAGTCATGTCAGACTAACTTAATTTCATGCTATGACGGAATCACTGATTGGGTGGATCAAGAAAATGCTGTAGATATAGTATATCTTGACTTCAGCAAAGCATTTGACAAAGTCTCTCATACAATCCTTATTGAAAAAATGACTAAGTATGGAATGGACAAGGCAACTGTTAAGTGGATTCATAACTGGCTTAGTGATCGGACCCAAAGAGTGGTCGTAAATGGCTGCACATCCAGTTGGAAGAATGTCTCAAGTGGGGTACCACAGGGCTCTGTCCTGGGCCCTGTATTGTTCAACATCTTTATCAGCGATTTAGATGAAGGAATTGAGGGTAAACTGATTAAATTTGCTGATGACACAAAGCTAGGAGAGATAGCTAATACTAGAGAAGAGAGAGAGAGGATTCAAAAATATATAAATAAACTGGAGAAGTGGGCAGCAACTAACAGAATGGTTTTTAACAGGGAGAAATGCAAAGTACTACATCTGGGCAATAAAAATGAAAAAAGCATATACAGAATGGGAGGAATAGGGCTAAGTGACAGCACATGTGAAAAAGACTTGGGTATACTAATAGATCACAGACTGAATATAAGTCAACAGTGTGATGCAGCAGCAAAAAAGGCAAATGCAATTCTAGGATGTATTAACAGAAGCATACAGTCTAGATCACGTGAAGTCATTTCCCTCTACTCCTCTTTGGTCAGACCTCATCTGGAATATTGTGTCCAGTTTTGGGCACCACATTTTAAAAAAGACTTCAACAAACTGGAGCAAGTTCAGAAAAGAGCGACCAGAATGGTGACCGGTCTGAAAACCCTGTCTTATGAGGAAAGGTTGCAGGATTTGGGAATGTTTAGTTTGCAAAAGAGAAGACTGAGAGGAGACTTAATAGCTGTCTACAAATATCTAAAGGGCTGTCACATTGTAGAAGGATCAACTTTATTCTCATTTGCACAAGGAAAGACTAGAAGCAATGGGATGAAACTGAATGGGAGGAGACACAGATTAGATATTAGAAAAAACTTTTTGACAGTTAGAGTGATAAATGAGTGGAACAAGCTGCCACGAGAAGCGGTGAGTTCTCCTTTAATGGAAGTCTTCAAACAGAGGCTGGACAGACATCTGACTGGGATGATTTAGCGAATCCTGCTTTGAGCAGGGGGTTGGACCAGATGGCCCAGGAGGTCCCTTCCAACTCTACGATTCTATGATTCTATGATTCATCTATGATTCATCACCTAATCATAACACATGGCCCCATTAGAAAACATTAAAAATGCAAACCGTTACACTTACCTACACCGCACTTCCACACAGTGTACTGCTTCGGTGATAGCAACTGCTGTATGCTTGTAAGCAGCGCTTGGCAGAGACATCATGCGCTGCTCACAAGCAGAGCACAGATGCCAGGACTGTGCACGCAAAGGGCAGTGAGTATTCATTGCTCTTCAGTAGCGTGCAGTGTCAGCAACTAGCTTCCTGCTGCTACCGGTGGTCATATGTGCCGCTACTTAAGAGAAATGAATATTCATGAATACGCACTGTTCACATCGCTGCTTACAAGCATAAAGCAGTTGCTGGCACCGGAGCAAGAGGCTGCAAGGGAGCACCGGGTAGGTAAGTGTAATGGTTTGTTTTTTTAATGTTTTCTGATAGGGCCATGCATACCAGGATAGGAATGGGGGTGGAGGCCACCTATAAGTGTGGGACCCTGCATACCAGGACGAGATGGGGCTGTAGGTTACCAGCAGGTGCGTTGGATCCTGTGACGAGCAGGGGGCAGAGCAAGTGTTAACGGGTGTCTTTTTATAACCAGAGAAAAAGATAACAACGCTTTCTCCATGCAGGGAGTTAATATATACAAGATGCACAGAAGTATTGTGCGGACAAATATGTGGAAGTTCAGTATTATGCAGTGACAGCTTGACTTCACCTGTCAACAATGGTAACAACGAAAAAAGAATTGGTAACGATGGGAGAGGAAAAAACGGTAGGGTTCAACTTATCAGACTCTGTCGTCCGAAGGGAGGTGGTTGAAAGATTCCATGATGGCGCCGCAGACGGCGCGTCACATTGAGGAAGCGGTCCTGGATGAACCGGAGGCACTCTCTCTTTGCGGTGAAGAAGAGTCCAGGACCTTTTGGTGGGCTGCTGTATGTCCAGGTACCGGTGGCTGTTGTTTCGGTGGATGAGGCGGAGGGTTCTGGTATCAAGGCCGCAGCCGCGGATGTAAAGTCAAAGTCTCCGACGGGAGCCGTGAACTCTACACTGTCTGCTGCAAAGTGTTGCAAAGTACGGTCAGCGCTTCCTGCCTGCGGTTACGTAGGGTCGGCGTCCGGCAGCGGTAAGCGGTCACTGGTGCTGTTGCTGGATGTTGGGGGGTGCGCAGTCTGTCGTCAGTAGTGTTACCCACTGGGAAGGAGCAAACTTTCCTCTGCTGCACCTCCTGTCTTCCCGCCAGAAACCCCAGGTTCCGGCGCACCACCCTTTTTATATCAGACCCGCCCTTTGCAGCAGAGGTCACAGGTCTGTCCCGGTCAGGTTCTCTATCCCCCTGCCACCCTAGTGGCAGTCCCAATGGTTACGGCCCACAGACACTGTTGCCTTTATTGTTCTGGTCCTTCCTCCTACAGGGCCATGCATACCAGGATAAGGATGGGGCCATGCATACTAGGATAAGGATGGGGCCATGCTTACCAGGATAGGGCTGATGGGACCATGCATACCAGGACGAGATAGGGGACCCTGCATACCAGGATAGGAATGGGACCATGTATACTAGGACAAGATGGGGGCCCTGCATACCAGGATGAGATGGGGCCCTGCATAGCAGGATAGGGATGATGGGGCCATGCATACCAGGATAGAGATGAGGTGACATGCATACTAGGATTAGATGGGGGGCCCTGTATACCAGGATGGGGATGTGACCATGCATACCAGGATAGGGATGAGGGATAAATGCATACCAGGATGGGGATGGGGCCAATCATACCAGGATAGGGATGAGGGATCCATGCATGCCAGGATAGGGATGAGGTGGCCTTGCATACCAGGGTAGGGATGAGGGGGCCATGTGTATCAGAATGGGGAGGAGGGGACCATATATACCAGGATAGGGGATATTAAGTACAGAATTGACCACATTTTTTTCCTAATTTTCTCCTCTAAAACCTAGGTGCGTCTTATGGTGCAAAAAATACGGTAAGTGTGAATTTTCTGTACAATAACAGAGTTTCCCTTTAGCCTGAAATTTCAATTTCTTTTAAAACCAACTAACTTCAAGGAGGATTGTGATAATCTCCAGGACAAACATTCCACCTGTGCCCTGTTAGATCTCTAAGCTGTGCGTGGCTGATGGCTGTAATATACATTTATTCCCGCCTGCAGGAGATGTGTTGGCTCCAGCCCTGGTTTCATAGATTTACTAAATGTCATGAATTCCATTATGTTTTCCATCCTAAGGAATTCAGATTACTGCACAATCTCTCCTGAAATGGGGGCGCTAATACTTTCTCTACTCTTCTGGTCAGGACTCATAGTGGCTCCAATGGTCCACCATAAATGAGGGCAGCTCCGGTTTAGTGCTCTCCTCTCGTACATACGTTGCTGTTGGGGATATAACATAATTTTTTATTCTACGTCTTTTTTTAACCTGTTCAATCTGTATGATAGTTTGATTGTGGTGGGATCGGCCTTCCTGCCTAATGTGAGTCTGTAACTCCCTGATAGTCTTGAAAAAAATCTCTCCATTGCCTCTTCCAAATGCCTAAGATCTAAATTTAAAGGGAACCTGTCAGCAGGATTGTGCTCAGTAACCTACAGACACTGTCAGGTCAGCGCCGTTATACTGATTACAATGATACATGGTGATGAAATCCGTCTTGTGGTTCTTGTTTAATCTGTATTAGTAGTTTTCAGTTAATGATATTCTCGGGGGCGGGGCTGTGGGTGGGGTTTTATGTGGTGCTCTGATTAAATATGCATCTGTATTGGCTTATGACAGGTTGCTGACCCCTCACTGACCTGCCCCCATTTTTACATAATGCATATAATTATGTTGATATTATTCTTGACAATGCCTATAATATTGTGGCTATTGTGAGGCTTAAAAAAATAAAAATTTACAAATGACACTGGCGGCACCTGTCCAGTAGCATCTATCTCTTACTTATAGATGTACTGGGCAGGTGCTGCCATTTTTCTGGATGTAATTTTTTATGTAAAATAGGGGGCAGGTCACTGAAGGAATTAGTGTCATAAGCCAATACAGATGAATATGTACACAGAGCACCACATAAAGCCCCGCCCACAGCCCCGCCCCAGAGCCACTCCCACAACCCCACCCTGAAGCACGAGAATCTCATTTACTGAAAACTACAAATATAGATTCAACAGTAGCCAGCCCGCAGCTGCCCAAAAAAGACACGTCTATTCGATGCGCCAATTCCGACGCTTTTCCTGGGTCTTCCCACTTGTCCTGTAGCGGTGGCAAGTGGGGTTCATATTTGTATATTTGTGGAGTTGATGTCACCCTTTTGTTGTCAGGTGACATCAAGCCCACGGCTTGGTTATGGAAAGGTGTCTATCCATTACGAACCCCATAGTTACATGTTAAATACAGACACAGCCAGAATAAAGTCTTGTATTAGAAATAAAACAAAACTGTTTTCCTTTTTCAAAAATAACAAACACAGTTATACTCACCAACACCTAAGTGGGAAGAGTCGGGCAAAGCACCAGAATTGGCGCATCTAATAGATGTGCCTTTTCTGGGCAGCTGCGGGCTGCTATTTTTAGGCTGGGGGGTCAATATCCATGGCCCCTTACAAACCTGAGAATACCAGCCCCCCAGTTGTCAGCTTTAGCAAGGCTGGTTGTCAAAAATAGAGGGGAACTCCACGCCGTTTTTTAAATTATTTATTTAAATAATTAAAAAAACAGTGTGGGGACCCATCTATTCTTGATAACCAGCCTTGCTGAACCTGACAGCTGAGGATTGCAGCCCCCAGTTGTGAGTGTTGCCAGACTGGTTATAGAAAATACAGGGGAACCCACACCGTTTTTTTCATTCATTTATTTAGTTATAGCGCAGGCGGCAGGTGAGGAATACTCCCATCATCCACTCCTGATGTCACTGTACTTAGCAGCAGCAGGTGCAGGTTGATGGGCGTAATAGTCCCAAAAGCCACCACCTGCTGTCATCATTCTCACTTTAATATAACTCTCATCATTCTCCCCGCCGGCAGAGCAGGGGAGAATGTTGAGAGCGTCTTCAGCACCCGCCACCGGGGCCCAGCGCTTACTGTAGCGCTTCTTCCCTGCCGACCATCCATGTGGTACTGATGCTGTACACGGGTGGCACACGGTTGTCACACATGTGCCACAAGTATTACACACATGGACATCTCTGGTACCATTTTTTCCGGTACCGGAAATATCAGGACGTTTGAAATCGGCCTTATACACAGTTCTCTTTAAATGCCTAATATTTCTTCTTGTAACTCATCTGACAGAAAATATTATTGGAGCTTAGGATAGTATAGATTGTGAAGTCTCCGAGACCTGTACGCTAATTACACCAGAGAGGTTTCACCACTAGCTGCTCATTTATTACTGATGGAGACTGTGGAGTTTGATCATTTCAGTAGTTCCTAATCAGGCCCCATTATTAATATCTGACATGTGTCACTTTATGTGGTGGTAAGTTTGGAATTCTTCACAAAGGATAATAGGAAACAAATGGATCTTACAAATTATTTTCCAGCTTCGCACTATACCCTACATACGGTTGTACACTACTCCCTGGGCACATGGCAGTGTTCAGAAGGGAAGGAGCGCCATTTAGCTATTTGAATGCAGATCTTGCTGGAATAGTTTGCAGACACAATGTATTGGGAGCACTGTTCATGGTCACCTGGCAGCTCAAAAGATGTCCACCATGAACATGCTTGGCTCTATCTTCTCTGCTTTCCATATCCCAAGGATTGCCTTGCTCTTCGCTCTATAACACCCTTACATGGAATCTGGACATACACTGGGACCCCTAGGCTTGGCCCATGGTGTTACCTGCTATTCTGTGGTGTTAGATGGCAAAAAGAATAGTCAGGTAGCTGGGTCAGAACCAGAAGGACAGAATACAGAATCAGAAGACACAAGAGTAGTCAGGAAACGGGCCACGGTCACAGCAGGAAACAAATACACAAGCCGCAAGCTGAGCCCAGAGGACTGAACCAGAGGAGAACAGCGCTGTATCTGGCAGATTCCAGCCATGTACTTTGAGCTTTAGTAGGGTGTGGTACTTTCCAATTGGCTGAAGTAGGGAGCAGATTACTCCAGCTGGACCGCAGGAACAGATCCCAGATGAGATTGGACACACCATATGCAGAATCCCTAATATAACTAAATGACAGAAAACCAGAATAGTAGAAATCCCCATAAAGTGATTCCATTTTATAAACAGGAAAGATGTATATCTTTGTACCGTGTTAGCCAGTAGAGACGAGACGAGTTTGGGAGTACAAATTTATGACGAACTTTGACACTCTCAGTGCTGGAATGAATGTGTCGCATGGATTTATGTCTTTTTACATCAATTAAGGAATTTCCTTTTAAAACCTTGTGGGGGCATTACAACACAGAACTAGACGCCAATCAGAGGACCATAAAACATCCGGACGCCTTATCTATGAACTGGTCCAATGTTTATATTTATGTTTCTCCCTCTCCCATATTGATAGTTCTGCTTCACGTCACTTGTCTTATCTATTGCATTTTTTCTAGGCTGTATTGTGCATAAATATGTGACTTCAGATTTTGTATTAGTCTAGCCTGATGAAGAGACATGAGTAGTCTCGAAAGCTTGCAATGTGTTACCATCTTTTCAGTTAGCCATTAAAAGGTATCAACTACTGAGGACTCTCAATCCTGAATATTTTTCCATTTTATAAATTAATTCACTGAGGGTTATAATCCTTAGGAGGAGTGAATATTTTGACTCCACAGCCACTTTCTGGAAATTAACACGCAGTGGATGTTGGAGAGTGAAAATTACACATTTGCCATTTTATTACCCAGCACATAGTGCCCAGATTGTGCTCCAGGAGACACACAACAAAAATTAAGTGGGTTCTTCTCACTATAATATTGCTAAATACAGGGATCCTAAATGTTGTTTGCGCAAACTGCAAGACTCCGAAGTGAGAGCGGATTTTGCTGGATTGGTTTATGGAAACCTTGTTGCTTTTCAACAGCCTTTGAGCCACTAATAGTGTGGGAACCTCTGTTTTTCCATTGACAGGTGATGGACCTGAGTGGGGTCTTGTTTTTTTGAGATGAGAATTGGTATTATTTTCACCTACATAACATTGATTGTTTTTTTTTTATTTGATATTTGGGAGGCAGAATGAACAAACAGTTGAACACCACACACTACTGGTTCATCCAACAAGGTTTTCTATTAGACTGTGAACTGTCATTGTCTTGGTAAATAATTAAAGCTTTAACATAAACTGTCCATAAAAATGGCAAGCTAAGTAGAAATGTTCAAAATTATAAAACTGAAGGATATTTTATTAATAAATAATAATTGTTTTTTATCTTAGCAGATGACTGTACCAGGAGATTAGAGGGACAGCTGACATCTTCAACTTTTAAATCTGATGATCTTGAGATCCTACAATATACAACTGAATTGATTGCTGTTACTCCAGATATAGCATCATCCATTCACAGCAAAGATCTGTTATCTGATCCTATGAAACAGGTCACATCTTCTGATTCAATACCGACTACTAAAGAAAATCAAAGTCACAAAAGAGACATTAAAAAACAAACTGCTCCTAAAGCAAAGAAGTCATTTTCATGTTCAGAATGTGGGAAATATTTTACATGGAAATCACGTTTTGTTACTCACCTGAGAATTCACACAGGGGAGAAGCCTTTTTCATGTTCAGAATGTGGCAAAAATTTTGCACAGAAATCATATTTTGTTAGACACCAGAGAACTCACACAGGGGAGAAGCCTTTTTCCTGTTCAGAATGTGGGAAATGTTTTGAACGTAAATCAAATTTTGTTAGACACCAGAGAGCACACACAGGGGAGAAGCCTTTTTCCTGTTCAGAATGTGGGAAATGTTTTAGGAATAAATCAGATTGTGTTATGCACCAGAGAACTCACACTGGGGAGAAACCTTTTTCATGTTCAGAATGTGGGAAATGTTTTGCACATAAATCATATTTTGTTACCCACCAAAGAACTCACACAGGGGAGAAACTCTTTTCCTGTTTAGAATGTGGGAAATATTTTGCACAGAAATCACAGTTTGTTACCCACCAGAGAACTCACACAGGGGAGAAGCCTTTTTCCTGTTCAGAATGTGGGAAATGTTTTGCACAGAAATTACAGCTTGTTACCCACCAGAGAACTCACACAGGGGAGAAGCCTTTTTCCTGTTCAGAATGTGGGAAATGTTTTAATAATAAATCATATTGTGTTCAGCACCAGAGAACTCACACAGGAGAGAAGGCTTTTTCATGTTTAGAATGTGGGAAATTTTTTGCGCAGAAATCAAGTTTTGTTATCCACCAGCGAACTCACACAGGGGAGAAGCCTTTTTCCTGTTCAGAATGTGGGAAATGTTTTAACAAGAAATCAGATTTTGTTAAGCACCAGAGGATCCACACAGGAGAGAAACCTTTTTCATGTTTAGAATGTGGGAAATGTTTTGCACAGAAATCAAATTTTGTTACCCACCAGAGAACTCACACAGGGGAGAAGCCTTTTTCCTGTTCAGAATGTGGGAAATGTTTTAACAATAAATCATATTGTGTTCAGCACCAGAGAATCCACACAGGAGAGAAGCCTTTTTCATGTTTAGAATGTGGGAAATGTTTTGCGCAGAAATCAAATTTTGTTTCCCACCAGAGAACTCACACAAGGGAGAAACCTTTTTCATGTTCAGAATGTGGAAAATGTTTAAGCAATAAATCAGATTGTGATAAGCACCAGAGAAGTCACACAGGGGAGAAGCCTTCTTCCTCTTCAGAATGTGGGAAATATTTTAACCAGAAAGTGCTTCTTGATCGCCATCAGAGCAGTTACGCAGAGGAGAGGCCATTTTCATTTTCTTAATGTGGGAAATATTTTACTTGGAAATCAACTGTTAAAAAACATCAGAGACGTCACATAGGGGAGAAGCCTTTTTCATGTTCATAATGCTGGAATAGTTTTAACCAAAATTGAATCTTCTTAAATGGGTTGTCTCTTGTCATTCCTCATGTTTGCTGACAAAAGAATAAAACTCAACCTTATTAATTCCAAATGTAAAACTATACCCATAATTCACTCCCTGAAGATTCGTCGGAAAGTGACTGATATAAAAAACATATATCCCACATCTCAGTATATAGGGTGAGGTGACGTATACACACTCACTCTCCAAGCCTCTCATTTCTACGGGTTTCATCATCCACACCAAAGATGACTCATCAAGAGAATATTTAATATTGGCCTATATTCAAGCGAGACTAAACGAAAAAAAAACTAAAATCATGTATCATGTTATCCGAAACAGTCAGAAAACCAGACACATATTGGCAGACCCCAGACTTCAAACTATATACTTCGGAAGTTTATAATCCACTCCAGTGTCAGGAATAGATAGTATGAATTTGAATTTACCAAATGGCTGCAATGAAACAATTTAAACATTTAAAGGGGTGTGAATACTTTCCATACCCGCTATATCAGTAAAAATAACTCCTCTTTATTAGGTAAAGTATAAAAGAATTGCACCATTTTCCGATACCCGTCGCGTCTCCATTTTTCATGATCTTGGGTTGGGTGAGAGCTTATTTTTTGTGTGCCGAGCTGACGTTATTAATGGATACCATTTTGGTGCAGATACGATCTTTTGGTCGTCATTTTTTGCATTTTAATGCAATGTTGCGGCAACCAAAAAAAGTAATCCTGGCATTTTGACATTTTTCTCGTTACACCATTTAGCGATCGGGTTAATTCTTTTTTATAGTGATAGATCGGGCGATTCTGAACGCGGCTACAACAAATGTGTGTATGTGTGATTTTTTTTTTATTGCTTTATTTTGAAAGTGGCAAAGGGGGGGTAGTTTGAAATTTCATATTTTTTCAAATATTTTTAAAAACATTTCTTTTTCTACTTTTGGCATTGTGAAGACATACAGCATTGTATCTTAATTAACCAGATGACTATCTTTTTAGCAAACAAAGAATAACAGAATGTTATCTGTATGTTGGCTTTAAATTTAAATGTTGATTTCTGGTTGGTCAAGAAAACACTTTTGCTTGTGTAAGTCTGGAATATTGACTTTTATTGTGCGCTTATCCTTGATCACTGGTGATGATTGCTGATATGCTAATTATGCATTGTGTTATGGAGCCAGTTTGTTGACTTCTAAAGCAGAGAGGGAAAAACTATGCAAATAGTTTAAATAATCAAGTAATGCAATAATCTCATCTCCATTCTTATCATTTATGTAAATACTGAATGAGGGAGGACACTTGTTAAGTCTAAAAATAGGTTACATGCATCTGTATAAAGAGACTGAGAGAGAGAAACAGCCAGAGAGATTCTGCCAAGACATCCATACATCTCAAAAGGACAAGAGACAGGACAGCAGCCACACCATCATCACAAGGGACACAGATCTATCATTCTATAGGAAACAACCTAGGGGTTTTCAGCCTTGGTTGGAAGAATACAGATCTGCTCCGTTGACCATTGCTGAACCATGGATACATTTGGAGAAGCCAGGTTGTGATCCTCGGATCAACCGGCCTTGTACCTTTTATGGACTCAATGGACTGTCATGTTCCTACACTTATTGTTACCTCGTCTCTGTGTGCGTGCCACAGGTAGAGTAGTTGACCCTGGAATATGAAGCCAGGTTGTGATCCTCGGATCAACTGGTCTTGTATGGACTGTCATCTTCCTATGCTTATCATTACCTCTGTGTGCGCGTGCCACAGCTGGGTAGTGACCCTGGAAGATCTGAAGTCACAGCAGCTATTTTCCCGGCGGGTCAGTGGAGGGTGAGACTCTGTAATGTGCCCCATCTTGGGTATTTTCCTGGGACTGTTCTATGTGTTATCTGCCTGTTTTGTGGTACAATAAAGCATTGCCCACACTGTCTTACCCTCACCCTGTGTTGTCTGAGTAGTGTTTTGCCCATGTTAAAAAGAGAGCGGGAATTTGGCGGGACGATCCCTGATCCATGTGGTTTTGGCTACTGGGTGGCGCTCATAGCATTCTGGCAGAGGCAAGCATAGAGGTCTGCTGGAGACCTCTGGTTGTCATGCCAACCCATCGGTGACCCATGATCATGTGACGGGTCACCGATGGGCGGGATTTCCGGCGCTTGCTGGAAGTGCACATTAAATGCCGCTGTCAGAGGCTGTTAGGGGAAAATGACGTGTTCAGTACAGCTGACGTGTGCCGGAAAAGATGTGGGCTCACTGCCGGCACACACATCAAAGGGAGGAAGTACATTTATGCCCGATGTCGGAAAGGGGTTAAAGGGGATTGTTTTTACAGAGACAGAAGTAATCAATCATGTATACGCACAAATAATACAAGAATACACATCTTATAATGCTAAATTGTATATAGTTACCACAAGAAAATATAATTTGTGTAAACCATGTGTGGATATAAAAATTCAGGCAAATGTCAAATGTAGCTCCACCTAGTGGCTGTGTGCAGAAGTGCCATCATAGAGTAACGTATCCTAAGAGAGTGTCACTATCAAGGGGGAGATGAGATAAGTGCATCGTATTTACTGAGTGTAAGATAAATCCATACATAGATATATGTAAACGGATTGTAGATCTATCACTTGATATCAGTGTATAAGGGGAATAGATACTGTGCACTTATAAATGAATAGCTTATATAATGAGAGGACACGGGGTTGTGTCTGGATGAGGAGCTGAGTGGGCGCAGGGAATGCTAGCTCCGTGCCCCAGCAGCAACTAACGGCGTGGGAAACCCGCAATTCCACTCATCACGACCTCAGACGAAGTCCAGGCACTGATGGGGCACATCCCGAGGAGCAGGGGAGCAGCGCCGGGCAGGATACCAGTCTTTGTGCCGGCGCCTGGGAAAATCCAAGATGGCCGCCGCAGCACTCACCATGCAACCAGCGGTGGAGTGGATTGCTCTGGGGGGTCTGGTCTCCTGACATCGGGTCAGACCTCACACCAGAGGGGCATGAGTGCAGCGGAGCAGGCACAGGAGAGATCGGGCAGCTCTTCACCCAAGAGCCTGGAGAAGCAGAGCAACAAAACGCAAGTATATGCACCTGACAAAGGGCACCCCTCCACCCCATCACTGAGGACACACTGAAGTCCCTGCTAGGAGATCTAAAGCAGGCTATACACAGTGACATTACCTCAGCCCTCACTACACTACAGAAAGACATTGGGCACATAGGGGATAGAACAGCCATACTGAGGAGAAGCTGGAGGAATTCTCCACAGCCCACAACGACTTCTTGGACTCTCATTATGAGGCAGATGAGGAGACCACCACCCTAAAATTTTAAGGCTTTATTTTTATCATTTTAAAGAAGCCATTATAAAAGCTGCAGAGGGCGGACCGGAGCTCCCAGAGAGGTTCAAGAGCATCATGGTGTTCACTGATCTATCCACCGTCACCCTGAACAGAAGGCGGGAGATCTCCACAGCCACCAATATCCTACAGGACAACGGGATCATGTACAAGCGGGGCTACCCTGTTAAGCTGATCGTCTCCAAGAATGCAGCCACAGAGGTCCTGACTTCCCCCGAGAGGCCATGTCTCTTCTGCAGAAGTGGTCGGTGGGGACTATGTGTTCTGTCCCCACATGAGGTGAATGGAGGTGTAGTTGATTGGGGCTGGGAGAGATTCCTACCTTCCGTTTCCTCAATGCAGAGCAGACAGGACCATTGTTGCTGTTTTGCTGTTCATGCGTCCGGAGAGATGATACAAACCAGATATTGTGAAGTCCAGACTTGTTTATTTGGGAATCTGGACATACAGCATATGATTGATAATGCAGTAGGTTCTCCAGAAGTGCAGATGTAGCGACCAAAGTAATATAGCGATGTGTGTGCAGCAAGTTGGTAGCAAGATGATTGAGCAAATTGTGGTAAAAAAACTGATGCCTTTCACAGCCTGGTAAGCATGTCTCTCCCAGGAGAAAATGAAACTAATAATGGCCACCTGCAGGAAGAGAAGGAGTGACCTGACCTGGAAGTGGAAGGCATGTACTAGAATTAATTACCTGCAGTCTGCTATACAGAAAAAGGACAGAAGGTGGCAGCAGACCAAATGCAAAACTGAACACAAAGAATGGTAACATAACACAATCTATATAAGCATATAATCATAACTTTAGATGGAACAGTACACTATGGATGAGGATACCAGCTCCCCGCAGAAGAAGATGCCACCCAACCTGATGAAGGAGTGGACATAGACAAGAGAAGAGAATACAAGACTATTTTTCACCATGGTCTGCGGAGGCACAAGAGGAGTTACAGTTAGTTTTTTTCACAAAATTAAAATTTGTTTTTGTTATTCCCCCATTTTTCCTAATTGTCTAGTGGTGACACATAGATTTTATCTAATCTGTGCATGGTTCTTCACATTTCCAGCATTATTGTAAAAGGTCCATTCAAAAGATCCTTCTATGGAAAGAGGCCCAATCCCTAAAAGCAGATGTATGGTGCGTTCAGGACACCCACCTATATAGCACTGATGCCCATAGACTTCAGAATGGGAACTTCCCAAATGTCTTTCATTGCCAAGCAATTGACAAAAAAGAGGAGTAGTAATCGCGATAAAGAACACCGTCGCCTTTCAGGTAATCACCAGCGTAGTGGACGACGAGGGCAGATACGTCATCCTAGTCTGCACTATAAATAACAAGACCTACACAATTGTCTCTATTTACACCCCTAACTCCAAGCAGATTTTATTTCTTAAAGACCACCCTGGCGGTAGTAGCAAAGGTTAAAAAAGGCGCCTTGTTAGTCTGCGGGGACTTTACCATCACCCCCTGTCCTAACATTGATAAATTTGTGCCCCCTCAAAAGAAAGAAAATACCCGATCACTCTCTCAGACCCTCCTAGTGGAAGAACTCTATGATGTCTGGCGGGTTCTACATGCCTCCAGCGGGATTACACCTTCTACTCACACTCCCATAGAGGTGACTCCAGAATTGACCTAATGGTGACAGATAAATGGTTATTACAGGACATCCAAAAGGCCACGATAGGGAACATAACCTGGTTGGACCACGCCCCGGTCTCCGGTCAAATTACAGAGGGACACAACTATCCAACATATTCCCCATGGAGAGTAAATAACTACCTTATCGCATCCCATAAAATTAGGCCCCAATTGCAGGAAGCATTATCAGAATATTTCACAATTAATAACACACCTGATGTGTCCGTATCTACAGTATGGTGTGCCCACAAGGCCAACATCCGGGGTAAAATAGCGTTCCAGAATAAAAAAGCAACACTACACCAAATAGAGGAAATTAATCAAAACATATCCGCACTAGAAGAGGCACACAAACGTAGCCCCACAAACACAATCCTCCAAACATTACAGAAACTAAGGTATGAACTATACCAACTGCTCCAACACAAATACGAGCACAATCTACGGAAAAGTAAAGCCAAATATTACTGGCAGGGAAACAAAGCGGGCAAAATTTTAGCCAATAAAATCACAGCCAAAATAACCAAAGATTGTCCCACGTACAGGGCGACCAAAAAATATAATATATAACCCCAAGGAAATCGCTAACACCTTCTCACAATACTATTCCTCCCTCTATAATCTGCAGGAAAATACCGCAATACCACAACCCCCACCCCCAACTAATAAATCAGTTCTTAAAGAGCGTAAAACGTCCTAAAATACCGGAAGACTAATTGCACATGTTGAATCAACCAATATCCCAAAAAGAAATACAGCAAACAATTAAAGGAATGAAAAATAAGTCCCCCGGCCCGACGGTCTAACGAGCGAGTACTTCAAAATATTCCAAGATATGACATCAATTTTCCAAAATTTTATTCCTGTTTAACTCCCCGAAAAAGATCAATTGATGGCACATCGTATCCATTGACTGACACCTGAGTATAAGGTTTGCATGGAGGTAGTGATCGTATTGTAAGAACTTCGGGCTGAGATTTCCCCTATCCAGGACTTCATATAGAAGAGGCCATGCCACTTTGTCAAAGGCCTTTTTGGCATCGAGACTCATCAGCATTGCAGGTGGCCTCAATCCATCTTGAGCCAGGACCGTGGCTGTGACCGCTATGCGAATATTTGCCACACTGCTCTGTCCCTGACTAAATCCTGTTTGAGCCTCACATAGGAGGCCAGGTAGCAGCATCTGCAGTCAGTTCACCAGGATCCTCGCCAAGAGTTTATAGTCGTGGTTGAGGAGTGAGAGTTGGTGATAAGATTGTGGCAATAGTGCGTCTCCTGAAGAAAAATCACATCTGGTCGGAATCACTTTAGGCGTATTAGAACTGTTTTGCATTTAAGGGTGGTGTTAAGGCCCGCCACGTTCCATGGCAAGAACAATAAGTTTGGTGAGGTGTAAATGGTAAAAACACATTTGAAAGGTTAACTCACCAAAACCCTGACTAATGCACTAGCAGGATGCAGCAGACCTCCACTGATAAAGGCTGGGGCAGCACAGGTGCAAACCACTGATGAGAACAGCCAGTAGCCCAATATGGTCTGGCTGCCTAGTGGAAAAAAATGCACAGAAATAGGGATTGCATAGGACATCAGTCACACAGATAAGTGTGGTGCAAAGTGTCTGAACAGCCTATTAATGACGCCCATAGTATTAGCAGGCGGGCTGCTCAGCACTATATATATGCATCACACAGAAAAAACCAAGCCAACATGAAGAGGTCTAGCTGCATCCTGCAAAAATGATAAAAAGTGCAAAAAGATATGGGGTATTAGTTACTATTATGGCCAAAGTAGATTAGCTCACAACCCAACGTCAAGGGTCCCCAGATATTGTGAGTCCCTAACACTAAATCTGAACAGCGCACATAAGGAAAAAATTCCCCCAAATTTTTCCACTAGGCAGCCAGACCATATTGGGTTATTGGCTGTTCTCATCAGTGGTTTGCACCTGTGCTGCCCCAGCCTTTATCAATGGAGGTCTGCTGCATCCTGCTAGTGCATTAGTCAGGGTTTTTGTGAGCTAACCTTTCAAATGTGTTTTTTTGGAATTTTTGGGTGTCAGAATATGATGTGTGGGGTATACTTATCCTGGGTCCCAGGGCAAGGTCATTGCGGTGTGTAGTAGTACGGTGTGTCCATCCCATTCGGTCCCAGGAAGCCGCAGGCATGAACAGGTATTAAAGGTGGGTCCCGTATCCATTGGTGTCTGATCTAAGAAGGGGGAAACACAAGAGGATAGAGGTAACAGAGAACAATAAAAAAATAAACATAGTTAACTTTACAAATCGGTGGTGGGAGCTCGCTGGGAATATACCAGGAGAGCCGTGCCACCACCAAAGAGAACACTCTATAGCAGAAACAACAGTCCTCCTAGAGTGAGAAATAACATATAGAGCAGGTTTCATACATCATCCCACTGTGACGTCTCCATGGCGTTGGAATCTTCTGTATGCCATTGTAGGGAGATGGACCGGGCCAATAACATTCCTAATAATACATCCGGTACTACCCCCCCATGGCCAGCTAGGGTTGGTAAATGTTACAATGACATTTCCCAGTGAATGCATTTGTATTGGTTGAAAGCAATGTAAAAGTTGAAAAACGCATCAAAAACGCTGCGTCTGAACATAGCCCAAGTGGCGGAGGAAGATTTTGGTCTGGGGTTAATTATTTTGCCTTATATACAAATCATTAACCTGGAAAGGATGCACCTTAACATATTTCCCAGCAAAATCCATTTTGGTTTCGTTTTTGTACGTTTATTGGTGAACCTGTAAAAATGGCATGAAACTCTGACAACATTGTTTACAACTGTGACTTAGGAGTCAGGAATGCTTCCAGGGGCGATCCCCATGATGTTCCCATGTCATTTGAGCAGTGTTTCTATCATTTTCAGATGTTTTTAGACCTTAAAAGGACCCCCGGGGGGATCGTGGTAAAAATGCTCGGGTCTCCCATAGACTTACATTGGGCTCGTTGTTCTGTCCAAGTACCCGAGTATTCCAATTTGCTCGACCCGAGCAATGAGCACCCGAGCATTTTAGTGCTCGCCCATCACTAGCCATAACCAATGTGGACATGTCCAGTTCAATAATGTTGCAATGCCTACCCATAGTAAGGGAGGATAAGATGAACCTACCACGCTCCCCCGACGCACGTTTAGTGTATCAGCTTTCTCAAGAGGAATTGCCATTGGAGTCCTGTCCCATTAGCTATTTATATGATAATCTCATCTGCCAATTACAGTGGAGCATGGTTACTGTTGCCCGCGTCATTATGATTTGCTTCTACCCACCACCATCAAAGCGGCATGAATGTCGGGTAAATCAAACCCAGTGACACCATAGACACGCATGAGTCAAATAACAGATGACCTGACAGTCTAGAAAGGCACAGGAGCGCAGCATGCAGGCGCACATTGGCGGCCATTTTTAAGAATTCAGCTGGAAACAGCCATGTATAAGGACAATGTTCTGGCATAAAAGGCATGGAATCGCATCGTAAGGAAAACACAGACTTGAAGGAATGGGGAGGGAGCAGAAAGAAAGCTGCTACCAGGCGCCAATCAATAGGATTATATGCAAATAAAATTGTACAAAGTGCTGAGTGCCAGAGTCTGTGAATAAAAGTTATTAATGTGCACAAACATTATGGTAACGACTTGTGGAAATATTTGCAAATAATATGTAAATGAAGAAATACAGACACTGTGTGAAAGGGTCAGGACAAAGGGAGAAATAATGAGAAGAAAAAATTAAAGTATGTGAAAAAAACAAAAATGAATGAAAAATAAGAATAAAATAAAAAGTGAAAATACAAGTACAAGTGAGTGTAAGAAGATGAGATACAGTAGGTCTGTCAGTTACTGAGCTCAATTCCCTCGATATCCATGGGTGAATGCCATCTGGGCCGGGGGATTTGCCACTGTTCAGTTTGCTCAGACGCTGGCGACCTTCTCTTGTGTTACACTAGCTACAGTAGTGTCCAATATAACAGCAGTCCAGTATGACTAACCCGATTAATCCCTGTTTTTGGTATAAATTAAATTACGTGTCACACAATTTACCAGTTGGTGCAGTAGATTCTAAGAAAACCACCAGACTCCGCATTCGTGATCTGCGGGTTTTTGAGTCTGTGTATTAGAATAATTGAAAGGCGGTGATCACAATAATAGCTGTGTGGAGGTCAATCAGTGAGGGCAATCATTCTGTGAAGAGACAGGTGGGAATCCGGTGGTCCTTATCTAAGGGTGAGGCCAGGACATGTTGTACATGCATTTCTCCTTGAAACCCTGAGAAATATGGGTCGCTCGAGACATTGTTCAGAAGAACAGAGTACTTTGATTAAAAAGTTGATTGCAGAAGATAAAACTTATAAAGAAGAGGAGACAATGATTGGCTGTTCAGCTAAAATGATCTCCAATGCTTTACCATGGAAAGCCAAACCAGAGAGACATGGAAGAAAGCAGAAGACGACCATTCAAATGGATGGAAGAATAGCCAGAATGGCAAAGGCTCCGCCAATGATCGGCTCCAGGATGATCACAGACAGTCTCACGCTACCTGTGAGGACTGTGACAGAAGACGCCTGTGTGTAATCTCTTACCAAGAAGTCCCCGCAAAATTCCACTGTTAATAAAACACATGTACGGAAGCGGACACAATTTGCCAAAGAAAATATCAACTGGCCTAAAGAGAAATGGAGAAACATTTCATGGGCTGATGAAAGTGGAATTGTTCTTTTTGGATCCAAGGGCCACACACAGTTCATCAGACATCTCCAAACTCTGCATTCTAGCCTCGGCACACTCTGAAGACAGTGACGCATGGTGGTGCAGGCATCATGATATGGGCATGTGTCTCTTACTATGGTGCCGGACCTATTTACCGCACACCAGGGATCATGGACCAGTTTGTATATATTACAATACTTGAAGAGGTCACGTTGCCTTACGCTGAAGAGGATATGTCCTTAAAATGAGTGTTTCACCAAGACAACGACCCTAAACACACCAGTAAACGAGCAAAATCTTGGATCCCATCCAACAAAATTGAGGTTATGGAGAGGCCAGCCCTAATCCCGGACCTCAATCCGATAGAACACTTGTGGGGCGACATCAAAAATGCCGTTTCTGAGGCAAAGCCAACAAATGCCAAAAAATTGTGTGGGATGTAGTCCGAGCATCCTGGGCTGGAATAACAGCTGACAGGGGCCAGAAGTTGGTTTACTCTATGCAACATAGATGTGAAGCCGGTCTAAAAATCTGTGGGTAACAGCTAGTGATGAGCAAATTTGTTTGAAAAATGATTGTCAAACAGAAATTCGACACAAATATGGTGCATTCGGATCTGTGATTAGAAACCCGAGCAAAATTTAAAAAAAATCAAGAAAAATCGGTAACATTCGGTGCAAAGTGCAGGAAAATATTTGTGTTGCCACAAAAATAGTGTGCAGAGCTCAGAGGCGCGGCGTGCTTGTAAGCACAACAGTCAGCCAATCAGGGTGCAGGAAACACAATGTCCTGACACTACGGCTTGTTTCATTGGCTGCTGAAATCACATGTCGCTCTCCATATAAATAGCGGACATCTTGTTTTAGCGCCATTTGTACATTGTAACAGCGCAGAGAGGCTGCTCCTGACGCTGCCACTGTTTACAGCAAGATTTCAGCTATTTAGTTAGGCCGTTGTATATCAGACAGATCGTGTAGCTAGATAGTGTCCAGTGCGGCTGTTACATTTACCTTCCCGCATTTCTTTTTTGGACATTACTGAGGTCCACAGACAAATCCAGCCGTTCACGGCTTCTATTGTCATCCATGCACGAGTATTGCATTCTAATTCACATGTAGCTAGTGATAAAATATTAAACAGCCTGCTGTGTCCCACCTTGTCATTCAGTGCTGTGGTGATAAAAAAAACCTAAGGCACATATAAAAAAAGATTTTTAATTGCAAAAAGTTTGACAGCCCCGCACACATACACACAGCCACACAGACCACTGCACACAGATACAGCCCCACAGACCACTGCACACAGATACAGCCCCACAGACCACTGCACACAGATACAGCCCCACAGACCACTGCACACAGATACAGCCCCACAGACCACTGCACACAGATACAGCCCCACAGATCACTGCACACAGATACAGCCCCACAGACCACTGCACACAGATACAGCCCCACAGACCACTGCATACAGATACAGTCCCACAGACCACTGCACACAGATACAGCCCAACAGACCACTGCACACAGATACAGCCCCACAGACCACTGCACACAGATACAGCCCCACAGACCACTGCACACAGATACAGCCCCACAGATCACTGCACACAGATACAGCCCCACAGACCACTGCACACAGATACAGCCCAACAGACCACTGCACACAGATACAGCCCCACAGACCACTGCACACAGATACAGCCCCACAGACCACTGCACACAGATACATCCCCACAGACCACTGCACACAGATACAGCCCCACAGACCACTGCACACATACACACAGCCCCACAGACCACTGTACACAGATACAGCCCCACAGACCACTGCACACAGATACAGCCCCACAGACCACTGCACACAGATACAGTCCCACAGACCACTGCACACAGATACAGCCCCACAGACCACTGCACACAGATACAGCCCAACAGACCACTGCACACAGATACAGCCCCACAGACCACTGCACACAGATACAGCCCCACAGACCACTGCACACATACACACAGCCCCACAGACCACTGCACAGATACAGCCCCACAGACCACTGCACACAGATACAGTCCCACAGACCACTGCACACAGATACAGCCCCACAGACCACTGCACACAGATACAGCCCCACAGACCACTGCACACAGATACAGCCCCACAGACCACTGCACACAGATACAGCCCCACAGACCGCCGCACACAGATACAGCCCCACAGACCACTGCACAGATACAGCCCCACAGACCACTGCACACAGATACAGCCCCTCAGACCACTGCACACAGATACAGCCCCACAGACCACTGCACACAGATACAGCCCCACAGACCACCTCCGTCACACACATTCTCTGCCCATTAGACTTACATTGGACTCGCTACGAGTACCCGAGTATTAGGAGCTACTCACTAATCCCTATCCCTGACCTGTGTGAATACCTCTCTAAGGTTGATGTCTGCATTCCTGGGTGAATGTGGACACCTCTGTCAGCAATGCCTGCATTTATGGGTAAGTAGTGACCTGCTGTAATTAAAATCACCACCTGGTGGAGGGCGGAGTGCTCGGTCAGTAAGCTAATATACGAGACAAAAAAAACTGACTGGCACATCCAGACTAGTGTGAATAGGTGCATACCAAGAGGAGCAACCCCACTTATACAATATACAAAGAAAGGTTGCACTCTATCATGCTTAAGCATGTCAATGTGGAATATGTGAAATTTGACATATTCCACATTGACATGCTTTAGCATGATAGAGTGCAACCTTTCTTTGTATACTTTGCCTGCTCCAGTCACGCAAGTTGTGTGCTCATTTCTGCCATTCGCACCCCTCTCATCGACTTGCATTGATACACGGTGGAATTCCACCCTGCACATGTTGCGGCGACTGTGGCAGCAGCAACAAGCCCTGACGCAGTATGTCATGTCGTATAGCCTGGGCCAACACAGTATGCAGATGGCGCATGTCACATTTACAGAGTGCACACAGATTAAGGACCTCTGCACCCTTCTGCACAGTTTTGAAATGGCTACTAAGATGGTTATCACTGATGCCACCATCATCAGCATCACTATTCTGGTCATCTATATGCTGGAGTAGACTGAATAGCCAGCGGGAAGAGATGGTGGTCCCAGAAGAAGAGGAGGAAGCAGAGGAGGATGCAGAAGGGATAATATTGTCTTTAAGTTCAAGACTGTCACCACACAGGTGGGTGCCAAGGGAGGGTGGATTACTGTGATCGATGAAGGCTGGTGATAACAGACAAGCTGTTATTGAAGGGGCAAGATCCAAGGAACAAATGGAGGAGAAAGAGGTGATGGGCGAGTAACTGTCTGTTGTTCGTGGTTGGAGGGATGGGATGGAGGAAATGAGCCTCATTGTTACCCAGTCACCAACACAGCATGGGCTTGGACCTCATGGTAGAGCCCGACATATGAGCGCCTTCTTGCTGCACTATATGCAACATGATCCCCGTATAGTTATGATTAGGAATAATGCTGACTGCTGGGTTGCCACTTTATTAGATACACGTTATAAAACCAAATTTTGCCAGATGGTTCGCACCCTAGAAAGGGAACAGCGAATGCTGGAGTATTGAAACACGCTTTTACACAACCTTAGGAGAGCTTTTCCCCAAGACAGCAGTGAATCACACCGTTCGCATCGCAGCTGTAGACTTCCAACCTCCGGACCGTCAATTCTTCAACGCCAAAACATTAGCAGCAGCAGCAGTGAAAGTAGAAGAAGCAATTTCTGTGAGTCCTTTGACACTTTTTTAGGCCAACGCATAACGTGGGTTACTTGCTTACGTATTTTACCCAAAATATTTACTAAGACCTCTCATATTTTTTATGTGTTTCTTGCACTTTATTTTTCAGGGTGCAGTTGGGCCCATTCGGTCTTGTAAACTGTGGTGTCTGTTCACATGGGATGCATTTGGATAGCACTAGGCAGCCCGCCTGATCTAATAGTATGGGCGTACCTAATAGGCTGTTGGCCTGGATGCTGTGCATTACCATTGTGTGAACAGCAGAGCATACAAGTCTTCATTGTGCATTAATATACCAAGCATCCGCCCCTCCATACATTGGTGGGTTGTGAGCGGTTGTCTCATCGGTATTCTTGCACCTGTGTTGCCCCCATCCTAACTATATGGGCCCACTCTCCCCGATAGTGCATTTGTTTGGAGGTCTGGGCAGGTCAGCATCTCTGCTTTTAGATGTGGTTTTGAACATTTGACTGAATTTTTATATCTACACATGATTTACACAAATTATATTTTCTTGTCTTAACTCTTTACTATTTAACATTATAAACTGTGTATTTTTGTAATTATTTGTATGTATACATGATTGATTACCACTTCTGTCTCTGTAAAAACAATCCCCTTTAACCCCTTTCTGACATTGGGTGTAAATGTACGCTGATGTCAGACTCCCTCCTTTTGATGTGGGCTCCGGCGCTGAGCCCACATCTTTTCTCGCACATGATGGGCCAGAAACCCCGCACTTCAGTGACCCTGTCACGTGATCGCGGGTCACCGATGGGTTGGTATGACAACCAGAGGTCTCCAGCAGACCCGTATGGCTGTCACTGCCGGATCCTATGAGCGCTGCCCAGTGGTTGGCGCTCATAGCAAGTGAGCAACTCTGCTACATACAGGTGATCTGAGCATTGCTTGTATGTAGCAGAGCTGATCGGGTTATAGCAGCTTCTAACCTCCCATTGAGACTATTGAAGCATGCCTGTGAAGACATGGGGTGGTCAGCGCGCACCCCGGTCTGCTGGCCGAAAAGACATGGATCAGAGATCCTCCCACCGAACGCAGGCTCTCCCTTTAACATGGGCATAACGCTACTCAGACAACACACAGTGAGGGTAATGCAGTGTGGGCGATGCTTTATTGTACCACAAAACAGGCAGAAAACACATAGAACAGTCCCAGCAAAATACCCAGCAGAGTGCACATTACTTAGTCTCACACTTCCACTGATTCGCTCTCAGGGTCGCTACCCCACCTGTGGCACGCACAGAGATGAGGTAACGACAAGCGTAGGAAGATGACAATCCATTCAGTCATAGAATCATAGAATCATAGAGTTGGAAGGGACCTCCTGGGCCATCTGGTCCAACCCCCTGCTCAAAGCAGGATTCGCTAAATCATCCCAGTCAGATGTCTGTGCAGCCTCTGTTTGAAGACTTCCATTGAAGGAGAACTCACAACTTCTCGTGGCAGCCTGTTCCACTCATTGATCACTCTGTCATAAAGTTTTTTCTAATATCTAATCTGTGTCTCCTCCCATTCAGTTTCATCCCATTGCTTCTAGTCTTTCCTTGTGCAAATGAGAATAAAGTTGATCCTTCTACAATGTGACAGCCCTTTAGATATTTGTAGACAGCTATTAAGTCTCCTCTCAGTCTTCTCTTTTGCAAACTAAACATTCCCAAATCCTGCAACCTTTCCTCATAAGACAGGGTTTGCAGACCGGTCACCATTCTGGTCGCTCTTTTCTGAACTTGCTCCAGTTTGTTGATGTCTGTTTTAAAATGTAGTGCCCAAAACTGGACACAATATTCCAGATGAGGTCTGACCAAAGAGGAGTAGAGGGCAATAATGACTTCACGTGATCTAGACTGTATGCTTCAGTTAATACATCCTAGAATTGCATTTGCCTTTTTTGCTGCTGCATCACACTGTTGACTCATATTCAGTCTGTGATCTATTAGTATACCCAAGTCTTTTTCACATGTGCTGTTGCTTAGCCCTATTCCTCCCATTCTGTATATGCTTTTTTCATTTTTATTGCCCAGATGTAGTACTTTGCATTTCTCCCTGTTAAAAACCATTCTGTTAGTTGCTGCCCACTTCTCCAGTTTATTTATATCTTTTTGAATCCTCTCTCTCTCTTCTCTAGTATTAGCTATCCCTCCTAGCTTTGTGTCATCAGCAAATTTAATCAGTTTACCCTCAATTCCTTCATCTAAATCATTGATAAAGATGTTAAATAATACAGGGCCCAGGCAGAGCCCTGTGGTACCCCACTTGAGACATTCTTCCAACTGGATGTGCAGCCACTTACGACCACCAAGGTAAAAGGCCAGTTGATCCGAGGATCACAACCTGGCTTCTCCAAACGTATCCATGGTTCAACGATAGTCAATGGAGCAGATCTGTATTCTTCCAACCGAGGATGAAAACCCCTAGGTTGTTTCCTACCGAATGATAGATCTGAGTCCCTCGTGATGTAAAAACTATACGAAGTATATAGTTTTAAGTCTGGGGTCTGCCGATATGTGGCTAGTTTTCTGTTTCAGATAACATGATTTTAATTTTTTTT
Organism: Dendrobates tinctorius; assembly: GCF_039654945.1. Taxonomy (NCBI): domain Eukaryota; kingdom Metazoa; phylum Chordata; class Amphibia; order Anura; family Dendrobatidae; genus Dendrobates; species Dendrobates tinctorius. Next base: position 97,165 of record NW_027362032.1, on the reverse strand, counting down.
TTGTCCGGTCTCGCTTGAATATATGTCAATATTAAATAGTCACCTGATGACGCCTTTGGTGAGGACAATGAAAGCAGTAGAAATAAGAGGCTTGGAGAGTGAATGTGTTTACATCACCTCATCCTATATACTGAATTGTGGGGTATATGTTTTTTTTCTATTAGTCACCTTCTGACTAACATTCAGGGGGTGAATTAAGGGTATAGTTTTCCATTTGGAATTAATAAAGTTTAGTTTTATCCTTTTTTCAGCATACATGAGGAATGACAAGAGACAACCCATTTAAGAAAATTTAATTTTGGTTAAAACTATTCCAACATTATGAACATAAAAAAGGCTTCTCCCCTATGTGACGTTTCTGATGTTTATTAACAGCTGATTTCCAAGTAAAATATTGACTACATTAAGAAAATGAAAAAGGCTTCTCCCCTGTGTAACTGCTCTGATGTCTAACAAGAAGCGCTTTCCATTCAAAATATTTCCCACATTCTGAACAGGAAAAAGGCTTCTCCCCTGTGTAAGTTCTCTGTTGAGGTGGCTCAGTGTTAGTCCCTGGGTTCAACTCCCATCAAGGACAACATCTGCAAGGAGTTTGTATGTTCTCCCCATGTTTGCGTGGGTTTCGTCCCACATTCCAAAGACATACTGTTAGGGAATTTAATTTGAGCCCCATTGGGGACAGTGATGATAATGTGTGCAAACTGTAAAGGGCTGCAGAATAGGTTAGCGCTATATAAAAAGAAAGATTATTATTAGTAGTAAGATTCCATTTCTGTTAATACATTTCCCACATTATGAACAGGAAAAATGGCTTCTCTGATGTGATCAAGATTTATTTTCCATTAAACATAAAGGAAGTTTCTCCCCTCTGTGAGTTATTTGGTGTGGAACAAGACTCCCTTTCTGGTTAAAAATTGTTAAACATTCTGAACATGAAAAAGGCTTCTCCCCTGGTGAGTTCTCTGGTGCCTAACACAATCTGATTTAGTGCAAAAACATTTCCCACATTCTGAACATGAAAAAGGCTTCTCCCCTGTGTGAGTTTTATGGTGATTAACCAAATCTGATTTCTGGTTAAAACATTTCCCACATTCTGAACAGGAAAAAGGCTTCTCCCTTGTGTGAGTTTTATGGTGATTAACCAATTGTGATTTCCAGTTAAAACATTTCCCACATTCTGAACAGGAAAAAGGCTTCTCCCCTGTGTGAGTTCTCTGGTGTCTAACAAAATGTGATTTAAGTGCAAAACATTTCCCACATTCTGAACAGGAAAAAGGCTTCTCCCCTGTGTGAGTTCTATGGTGATTAACCAAATCTGATTTCTGGATAAAACATTTCCCACATTCTGAACAGGAAAAAGGCTTCTCCCCTGTGTGAGTTCTATAGTGAGTAATCAGATCTGATTTCTGGTTAAAACATTTCCCACATTCTGAACAGGAAAAAGGCTTCTCCCCTGTGTGAGTTCTCTGGTGTCTAACAAAATGTGATTTAAGTGCAAAACATTTCCCACATTCTGAACAGGAAAAAAGCTTCTCCCCTGTGTGAGTTCTATGGTGATTAACCAAATCTGATTTCTGGATAAAACATTTCCCACATTCTGAACAGGAAAAAGGCTTCTCCCCTGTGTGAGTTCTATGGTGATTAATCAGATCTGATTTCCGGTTAAAACATTTTCCACATTCTGAACAGGAAAAAGGCTTCTCCCCTATGTGAGTTCTCTGATGAGTAACAAAATGTGATTTCTGTATAAAACATTTCCCACATTCTGAACAGGAAAAAGGCTTCTCCCCTGTGTGAGTTCTATGGTGATTAACCAAATCTGATTTCAGTGTAAAACATTTCCCACATTCTGAACAGGAAAAAGGCTTCTCCCCTGTGTGAGTTCTATGGTGATTAACCAAATTTGATTTCAGTGTAAAACATTTCCTACATTCTGAACAGGAAAAAGGCTTCTCCCCTGTGTGAGTTCTATGGTGATTAACCAAATCTGATTTCCATGTAAAACATTTCCCACATTCTGAACATGAGAATGACTTTTTTGCTTTAGGAGCGGTTTGTTTTTTAATGCCTCTTTTGTGACATTGCTTTCCCTTATTACTCAGTAATGAATCAGAATATGGGACCTGTTTCATAGGATCAGATGACAGATCTTTGCTGTGAATGGATGATGATATATCTGGAGTAATGGCATTCACTTCAGTTGTATCTTGTAGGAGCTCAAGATCATCAGATTTAAAAATTGAAGATGTCAACTGTCCCTCTGATCTCCTGGTACAGTCATCTGCTAAGATAAAAAAACAATTATTTATTAATAAAATATCCTTTAGTTTCATATTTTTGAACATTTCTACTTAAACTGTCCATAAAAATGGCAAGCTATGTAAAAAACTTTAATTATTTACCAAGACATTGACTGTTCACAGTCTAATAGAAAACCTTGTTGGATGAACCAGTAGTGTGTGGTGTTCACCTGTTTGTATTCGATAATTGGGAGGCAGAATGAACAAAGAAACGAATCAATGTTATGTAGACGAAAATAATACCAATTCTCATCTCACAAAAAACAAGTCCCCACTCAGGTCCATCATCTGTCAATGGAAAAACAGAGGTTCCCACACTATTAGTGGCTCAAAGGCTGTTGAAAAGCAACAAGGTTTCTATAAACCAATCCAGCAAAATCCACTCTCACTTCGGAGTCTTGCAGTGTGCGCAAACAACATCTAGGATCCCTGTAATTAGCAATATTATAGTGAGAAGAATCCACTTAATTTTTGGTGTGTGTCTCCTGGAGCACAATCTGGGCACTATGTTCTGGGTAAGAAAATGGCAAATGTGTAATTTTCACTCCAACATCCACTGCATGTTAATTTCCGGAAAGTTGCTGTAGAGTCAAAATATTCACTCCTCCTACACACGTGGTCAAAATTGTTGGTACCCGTTGTTTAATGAAACCCACAATGGTCACAGAAATAACTTTAATCTGATAAAAGTAATAATTAAAAAATCTATGAAAATGAACAACTGAAAGTCAGACATTGCTTTTCAGCCATGCTTCCACAAAATTTAAAATAAATAAAACTCATGAAATAGGCCTGGACAGAAATGATGGTTCCCTTAACTAAAATATTTTATTGCACAACCCTTGGAGGCAATTGTTGAAATAAACTGATTCCTGTAGCTGTCAATGAGACTTCTGCACCTCTCGACAGGTATTTTGGCCCACTCTTCAAGAGCAACTACTTCAGTTGTCTCGTGTTTGAAGGTTGCCTTTTCCAGACGGCATGTTCCAGCTCTTTCCAAAGATGCTCATTAGGATTTAGGTTAGGGCTCATAGAAGGCCACTTCAGAATAGTCCAATATTTTCCTCTTAGCCACTCTTGCATGTTTTTAGCTGTGTATTGTGTGTCATTATCCTGTATGACATGCGACTGAGACCAAGCGACATTGGGCAGCACATTTCTCTCTAGAATCCCTTGATAGTCTTGAGATTTCATTGTACGATGGAGATTCTAGACACCCTGTGCCAGATGCAGCAAAGCAGCCCCATAACATAACAGAGCCTCCTCTATGTTTCACAGTAGGGACAGTGTTCTTTTTGTGATATGCTTCATTTTTCCATCTGAGAACATAGAGCTGACGTGCCTTGCCAGAAAGTTCCATTTTTGTCTCATCTGTCCATAGGACATTCTCCCAGAGGCTTTGTAGCTTGTCAACATGTAGTTTAGCAAATTCCAGTCTGATTTTTTTTCAACAATGGTGTCCTCCTTGGTCGTCTCCCATGAAGTCCACTTTGGCTCATACAACGACGGATGGTGTGATCTGACACTGATGTTCCTTGAGCTTCAAGTTCACCTTTAATCTGTTTACAAGTTTTTCTGGGCTCTTTTGTTACCATTCATATTATCTGTCTCTTTGATTTGTCATCAATTTTCCTCCTGCAGCCACGTCCAGGGAGGTTGGGTACAGTCCTATGGATATTAAATTTCTGAATAATATCTGCAACTTTAGTCACAGAAACATGAAGCTGCTTGGAGATGGTCTTATAACTTTTACCTGTAACATGTTTGTCTATAATTTTCTTTCTAATCTCCTGAGACATCTCTTTCCTTCGCTTCCTCTTGTCCATGTTGAGTGTGATACACACCATGTCACCACACAGCACAGTGAGTATCTGTAGCCTCTATACAGGCCACTCACTGATTCCAGGATTGTAGACACCTGTGATGATAATTAGTGGACACACTGCGATTTACACATTCTGTGGAAGCTTGGTTGAAAAGCAATGTCTGACTTTCATTTGTTCATTTTCATAGATTTTTTTATTTATTATTACTTTTGTCAGATTCAAGTTATTTCTGTGACCATTGTGGGTTTTTCTGTCATTAAACGAGGGGTACCAACAATTTTGACCCCGTGTGTATAGATTATAACCATCAGTGAATTAATTTATAACATGGAATCACTTTATGGGGATTTCTACTATTCTGGTTTTCTGTCATTTAGTTATATTAGGGCTTCTGCATATGGTGTGTCCAATCTCATCTGGGATCTGTTCCTGCTGTCCAGCTGGAGTAATCTGCTCCCTACTTCAGCCAACTGGAAAGTACCACACCCTACTAAAGCGCAAAGCACATGGCCGGAATCTGCCAGATACAGCGCTGTTCTCCTCTGGTTCAGTCCTCTGTGCTCAGCTTGCGGATTAAAAAAACTGGAGTCTGAACTGAGAAAGTAAGTTAATGTGTATGCACAATGTAAGTGCATATTAACACATGGCCATTAACCAGAGAAAAAAAAAAGCAAAAAACACAATTATCCTAAACTAAAAAGTAAAAAATAAACTGCAAATAATGCATGTTTTACTTTTTAGTTTAGGATATTTGTGTTTTTTGCTTTTTGTTTTCAGCTTGCGGCTTGTGTGTTTGTTTCCTGCTGTGACTGTGGCCCGTTTACTGACTACTTTTGTGTCTTCTGATTCTGTCCTTCTAGTTCTGACCCAGCTACCTGACTATTCTTCTTGCCATCTAACACCACAGAATAGCAGGTAACACCATGGTCCAAGCCTAGGGGTCTCTGTGTAAGTCCAGATTCCATGTAATGGTGTTAAAGGACAATGAGCAAGGCAATCCTTGGGATATGGAAAGCAGAGAAGATAGAGCCAAGCATGTTCATGGTGGACATCTTTTGAGCTGCCAGGTGACCATGAACAGTGCTCCCAATACATTGTGTCTGCAAACTATTCCAGCTAGATCTGCATTCAAATAGCTAAATGGCGCTCCTTCCCTTCTGAACACTGCCATGTGCCCAGACAGTAGTGTACAACCGTATGTAGGGTATAGTGCGAAGCTGGAAAATAATCTGTAAGATCCATTTGTTTCCTATTATCCTTTGTGAATAATTTATCACCACATAAAGTGACACACGTCAGATATTAATAATGGGGCCTGATTAAGAACACAAAACTGGCTGCGGAAGAGGTTAAATCAGAGGATTTTGGACACTACTGTAATCAAACACTGTGACTATAGACAATAACATCTACTGAAATGATCAAGCTCCACAGTCTCCATCAGTAATAAATGAGCAGCTAGTGGTGAAACCTCTCTGGGGTAATTAGAGTATGGGGCTCGGTGACGTCACAATCTAAACTATCGTAAGCTCCAATATTTTCTGTCAGATGAGTTTCATGGAGAAATATTACACATTTATAGAGAACTGTGTATAATAGTGCAGAGCTGAGATGTCTTAAAGGAAACCTGTCAGCAGGATTGTGCTCAGTAACCTACAGACACTGTCAGGTCACCGCCGTTATACTGATTACAATGATACCTGGTGATGAAATCCGTCTTGTGGTTGTTGTGTAATCTGTATTTGTTGTTTTCAGTTAATGAGATTCTCGTGCTCTGGGGCGGGGCTGTGGGCGGGGCTTTATGTTGTGCTCTGATTACATATTCCTCTGTATTGGCTTATGACATGTTGTTGATCCCTCACTGACCCGCCCCCCATTATTACATAATGCATTTAATAGCATTGATATTATTGTTGATAATGCCTATAATATTGTGGCTATTGTGAGGCTTAGAAAAAAAATTACATCCAGCAAAATGTCATCAGCGGCGCCAGCGCAGTAGCCTCTATCTCTTACTTATAGATACTACTGCGCAGGCGCCGCCATCGCCGGTGACATTTTGCTGGATGTAATACAGATTAATATGTAATCAGAGCACCACTAAAAGCACATAATACCTTTCTTCAAGTGATTTTCTATCTTGTCAGCACATTCTACGTACGCTGTCATTTGGCTTTATAGTCACAGATCTGGGCAGGTAACGGTCAGTGTCTCCTAATGTGAAGGAGAGAATGGCTACTGAAATCAATTATTAAATATGGTGTACCAAGATGGCGTCTGTGTCTTCAGACAACACCCTGGAAGGAATCCTTGGAATGCAGAAGCTGAGATACTGGATACCATATATGGAAGTGAAGGTGAATGGACCTATCATTAACTCTGTGTCCGGTATGACTCTTTAAGTGCACACTCGGCCTATATTGGGTCAGGTACAAGCAATCATATAGATCTTGCTTTAAGGGATCACCCTCACACTAATCCCAGGGAGTAGGTGGATCCTCCAGGTTGTAAGTCCTACAGAAAAGGGCTTTCAATGCCCAAAGTCATTTGAACATTTTTGGTTGGAGGAGAATGTTGTGGTCTAGAGGCAAAATGGTGATCATGGTAATATGGCCGGACTACACCACCGATAAAGCAGCCACAGCCGGTGACTGAGAGGAATCTGTGACTTCTCTGCATTCAGTGGTCACTACTCACCTGGGTAGTCATATGTGGGAATCTCCTCTTTACACCGCTCATCATCTCTCACATATGTCTCTGTAGGATTAATATGGGTCAGATCTTCACCCTGAAACAAATATTGTGAAAGTCACCGACAGATGGAGAAGTCCCATCTATGATCAGCTCTAATCCTGCCATCTCCACCGTTCTCATTACACAAGTACAAAACATATAATACTGGTGGATAAAACAAGACTGAGCACAAGACCTTCACAGCCGTCTACACATCATAGGGGAGATCTCCTGACACCTTCTCTCATCTACCTGATGATCCTGAGGAACACTGGGATCTTCTTGGTTACAGTCCTGTGGAAGAAGAGGACGGGGACATCTCTCTGGTGTTGTCCTCTTACTGGATAGATCTGGAGGAAACACATACAGGGACTGAATTCATTCTCTACATACAGATAATTATAGGCCGTGTGTATTTAGTCCTGTCTATTACCTGGTGATGTGAGGGGCTGGGGAACCTCCATTATGACGTTCTTGTACAGATCTCTGTGTCCTTCTAAATGCTCCCACTCCTCCATGGAGAAATAGACAGCGACATCCTGACACCTTATAGGAACCTGACACATACAATGATACCGTCATCCCCCGATCCCTTCATAGTGTTACTGTATAATGTCCCAGCATTCCCAGCAGTGTCACCTCTCCAGTCAGCAGCTCCATCATCTTGTAGATGAGTTCTAGGATCTTCTGGTCATTGATGTCCTCATGGATCAGGGGGTGAGGTGGAGGCCCCGTGATTGGGCTCAGGGGTCTGCCACATCCCTCAGATACAGGGCCCTGACAGCGATCACTAGAGGTCTTCTTCACCACTGTGTAATCCTGGTTATGGAGAGACACATTAATAAATGTCACTACAGACATTTCCAGAGTCCTCACCCCTCCAGTTCTGTCCATCTGTTATTCCCATAGATAAGAATGATGTAATGTGACGTCATCAGAATCTCTCACCTCTCCAGTGAGACGGAAGAGGATCTCTAGGGTGAGGTGTAACATCCTCTCCGCCATCTTGTCTCTGTCCATATCCATCCTTGATAGGTAAATCAGGAAAATTTTCTTTTGTAGAAGATCTTCACTGAGAGGATCCGATATTGTAGAGATCTGAATAAGAAGAAGATGATCTGATGTAACATCATAAGAATCCTGTGTAATAACACAATTACTGGAGATAATAAGGGAAACATATGAGATTTATTATCTTACAGGGTTTAGTTTTCTTCCCTGACATCTACTATTAAAACCTATATATTTAGGCCACAGACAACAAGCAGTTTCCTCCTCGGAGTCGGCAGCTGAACACGTTCCTCATAGACTCATCTTCCATAACGCTAATTCTTGTCTCATTACCGACACTGGAATCGGCATTAGCAATACTGCAGGAGATATTCATTACACGCGACATGAGAAATAACTCCTTCATGATGAGGACGAAATCTTCATCTTCTACTACGGCTCTAGAGACAGATTTGGCCAGAGTCGGTCACTGCCTCCATCCCCACCGGCCGTCTATATGAAGGTTTCCCGCAGGGCTGTGGAGTCGGAGTCGGAGAGTCGGAGTCGGAGTTAGTTTTGGTTGGAGTCGGTAGAAATGTACCGACTCCAGCTTTAAAAAAAAAGTATATATATTTCATAATTGAACTTTCATATTCAGGCAAAGATAAAAATGCTCCTACCAGAGCTTCTAATCTAAAGAGACATTTACAGCACTTTCATCCAGAAGTACTGAAAGCAGTGGATGAGAAAGACTGCATCCAAACCAATGCAACAGTGCCCAGCTCTTCCAGCCAAACAAAGGAGCAGAGAACTTTGCAGCCATCAGTTGCAAGATATTTTGTCAGTGACAAAGTTACTGTGACAATGACAGTAGATACATTTAAAAAAACAGATCAGAGAGCTTGTTGTAAAGGATAGTGTGCCTATTTCATTATTTTCACGACCAGCTTTTATGTGTCTGAATGGGGAAATGGCCCGCAAGCTTGGTGTTTCTCTGGAGAGAGAGAGTATTAGAAAATTAGTAATCGAAGAAGCTTTTAAACAAAAGGAAGAACTTAAAAAAACTCTCAAGGGACGCTTTCTGTTTCTTAAAATGGATGCCTGCCCACGTCACAGAGTGAACTATTTTTCCATCAATGTCCGATTTGTTTGTGACAAAAATGAAATAGTTACCAAGACATTGGCAGTAAAAGACACCAAAGCTCATCACACCAGTGAGTTTCTCCAGGTCTTGGTGGAAAAGGTTCTGCAAGACTATGAACTTAAAAAAGAGCAAGTTCTTTCTGTCGTAACTGACAATGCTTCAAATATGATAAGTACTATTAAGCTAATGAATGAGAGTAATGATGGTGACCAGCAGCTAGAAGAACATTCTGGGTCCACAGACACAGAAATGTTTGAAATAGAGGAACACAGTATTGTAACTGAGGAGCAAACTGAAGTTGCTTCAGATGAACAGCAACATGAAAGTTTAGATGATCTTGTTGAAACTGTGTCAATATGTTCTTTCATTCATCACATGCGCTGTGTTGTGCATACGCTACAGCTGGCTATAAGAGACAGTCTGCAAGAAGGACATGCTGCTGCACTGATTGGCAAGGTGAGAAAATTGGCTACTGTTGCCAGAACCCCTAAAGTTGACTCAATTTTGAAGAGACGTGCTGGAAAAGGGGCAATTATTGATCAAGCCACACGATGGGGCATTACTTACTTAATGATTCAGCGCTTGGTTGAACTGAAAACCTTTCTTGTAGACATGGCTAACCCTCAACTGACGCTAAATGAAAGTCAGTGGAATCAGGTGACTGAGCTGGAAAAATTGCTGGAGCACCCATTTACAGTGACTAAAAAATTACAAGCAGAGGACTTAACTCCAGGTATTTTCTTAAAGGAGTGGAAGAACCTGATGTTTCGCCTGTCCCAAAGAGGAGGGTTAATTGCAAGTGGCATTGCTACATCAATGAAACGGAGAGAGGAGCTACTATTACAAAATAACATTCTTTTGGCAGCTGTTTATGTAGACCCAATGCATCGGATTCTTCTAGATGATCAACAGCTAAGTAAAGGAAAAGAAGCTCTGTTTGAAATAGCAGTAAGGATGAAAGGGTTGCAGAACAGTCAGGAGGAACAAGAAGAATTTGGTCGTCCTGCCACATCTTCACCCTCATCATCAACTGATGAAGAATTTAATTTCGAAAAATATTTGGATCACAAGGACCGTGCAAAGCGTTCCCGCATAGAAGAGTCATCCCCATCAAGGAACACAGCCAGTACATGTCAGCAGAATTTTTCATGTGCACTAAAAGAAATTGAGAAATTTGACCGTTCATCAAAAATAACAGTGCAACAAGCGATTCCTCTGTATCCTGACATTGTCAGAGATGTTGCCCGAGTGGTTACTGCTTTGCCACCAACACAAGTTAGTGTAGAGAGGTTGTTCTCTGCTCTCAAAATAATTAGATCAGATTTGAGGGCATCCATGAAGGAGGATCTGACAGAGGCAATACTTTTTCTGAGGACAAATTTATAGATTTCTTCTTATTAACTGCATAAAAGTGTTTATTGCATATTTACTTACAGTTTAGAAAAGTTTATAAAAGTTATTTGCTATATTCTAATTGTATTCTAATAAATGTAGTTTTTGCTCTAAGTGGTCTGATTACTTATATGATGGTGAGAAACTGAATAAGCACGATGTTTAATATTTTACAACAGTAAATTTGTTGTTATGAATTGGCCATTTATGAAGGAGTCGGAGTCGGAGCCGGAGTCGGAGCCTGATAAAATCCAGGAGTCGGAGTCGGAGCCTGATAAAATCCAGGAGTCGGAGTCGCAACTGTGGCTTACCGACTCCACAGCCCTGGTTTCCCGTCTTCCCCGCACAGGAATCTTCTATCGACGTTAGATCTCAGCTCTGAGTCACACACAGAAGTTTGAGGCTTTTAGAAAAGATTTTTAGTTTCCACAATCACAACGGACAGAAATGATCTGATGCCAAAGTCTCCATCTACAGTGATTTATGGGGATTATTTCTGGCCTTAGGCTTTCCCATATTACAGGAAAAACTCCAGAAAAAGCCGATATTAAAATGATTCTAAAGAAAAATTGGCTCCAACAATTCTTGTAAGAAGAAAAAAAATATGCAAAAAGCAGAAGACACATTTTATAAATTTTAACATGTTAAACATTTATTAAAAATAAATTAATCTTTTTGGGCCCCAGAACATAGATGTACACCGCAGGGACGGCAAAGATGAGGCTGCAACAAAAACCCTGACAGTTTTAACACTTGCTGCTGTGAAAAGCAAACATGGCATCTAAGAAGGTGTGGCAGAGTTTGGCTGAATGCCTCCCGCCCCAAGTACTCGATAGTATGGGGCGGCCTAGTTACTCCGATACTTACATGCCTAATAATGGTGCCTGGGCTGGAATGTATGAAGGTCTATTAGGCCGGGCCAGAGGCAGCGTCCAATAAGTTACCTTATAACGCCCCCATACACATTAGACTAAAGTCCCATGAAAGCACTGATTTCGGGGGGTTTGGCCGACCATATAATGTATTTGGGGGCCTCCCGACAGATGATGTCAGGGCAGAGAAGGATCTGACATCCTGTATTTCAGAGGATAATCCGTTTGTTCTTCCTGTAGATAATCCTCCTCTAGAGGAGTCTGGAGGCGACTCTCTCATACAGACCAGAGGAAAGCTGGAATATTTGTGTGTATGGGGGAGTCGGGAGAGATCGCCGTCTGCCAAATGACCGTTCAGCCAACTCTGATCTCATGTGTATGGGGCCGTTAGTATTACACTGACAGGCAGTGATGATACACGGCACTACAGTAGTACAGGGCATCACCGGAGCCATCAGAGGCTTGTATGTTGTGTGATCGCACTGATCAGAGGGGTTTAAAAAAGGTTTAAAGTGGAAAAAATATCACAGTTTCGCCAACAAGAAATATCTGTCACTATATGGAAAGCAGAGTCACTGCACAATGTTAGTTACGTCACGTCCATAACTACTTTATTATACTCTATTATCCTGTACACAGTGGAGTAGATAGAAATCACAGATCACACAGCAATAGCTGGAATTGGGCCCTCCAACATAATGGAAAAAAAATCTATTTATCTATCTCTCTATCTATATACATGGTTCAAAAAAATAAAGGGAACACTTAAACAACAGAATATAACTCAAAGTAAATCAAACTTCTGTGAAATCAAACTGTCCACTTAGGAAGCAACACTGACTGACAATCAATTTCACATGCTGTTGTGCAAATGGAATAGAGAACAGATGGAAATTATTGGCAATTGTCAAGACACCCTCAATAAAGGAGTGGTTCCGCAGGTGGGGACCACAGCCCACATCTCAGTACCAATGCTTCTGGCTGATGTTTTGGTCACTTTTGAATGTTGGTTGTGCTTTCACACTCATGGTAACATGAGACGGACTCTACAACCCACACAAGTGGCTCAGGTAGTGCAGCTCATCCAGGATGGCACATCAATGCGAGCTGTGGCAAGAACGTTTGCTGTGTCTGTCAGCGTAGTGTCCAGAGGCTGGAGGCACTACCAGGAGACAGGCCAGTACACCAGGAGATGTGGAGGGGGTCGTATGAAGGCATCAACCCAGCAGCAGGACCGCTACCTCCACCTTTAAGCAAGGAGGAACAGGAGAAACACTGCCAGAGCCCTGTAAAATGACCTCCAGCAGGCCACAAATGTGCATGTGTCTGCACAAACAGTTAGAAACTGACTCCATGAGGATGGTCTGAGGGCCCGACGTCAACATATGGGGGTTGCGCTCACAGCCCAACACCGTACAGGACGCTTGGCATTTGCCACAGAACACCAGGATTGGCAAATTCACCACTGGCGCCCTGTGCTCTTCACAGATGGAAGCAGGTTCACACTGAGCACATGTGACAGACGTGACAGAGTCTGGAGACGCCGTGGAGAGCGATCTGCTGCCTGCAACATCCTTCAGCATGACCAGTTTGGCAGTGGTCAGTAATGGTGCGGGGTGGCATTTCTTCGGAGGGTCACACGATGTTGGGCTGAGAGCACAACCCCCATGGAGACACAATTGTGCCTTTACCTGGAGATAAATTCCCAGTGGGGGCAATTTCCAAAATGCAATAACTTAAGTGGGGAATTCAGCTCTTTTCACACTTAAGGGATCTGTATATGGAGTCTACAAACTACAGTGGGGGAATAAGGATTTGTTACGCTGCTAATTCTGGGGCTAAAGTCACATTTTTGTGAGGAAAAAAAGTAAAATTGTCATTTTTTCCTTCCACATTGCTTAAATTCCTGTCACACTGTCCGAATTCAGATATTGTCCTGTCAGAAAGGAGAATACAGGGAGCGAAAGGGTTAATAGGACTCACAGGAGGAACCGGCCCAGAAAGCAGAAGATCCAGGAGTGTCCGCCACTTATATCACTGCTCTGTGCTCACAGGACCTGTGATGAGGTCACAGGAGGGGAGGAGTCAGGGGTCACATGATCAGGGGCCTCAGTGTGTGCAGGACTCAGTGTGCTGGAGCGCTCCCGATAATCAGCTGCGTGTGTCGCGCTGTGTGATAGTCACAGCACCTGCATGGAGGGCGACACATGCAGCTGATTATCGGGAGCGCTCCAGGGATCCGGGGTCCCGATGCAGCTATTCGGTAAGTGATATTAACCAATAACAACTTCTCCCACAATATTCGCTCATCTCTAGTAATAACAGCTCAAAGAAATTCACCAAACTTTTCATTAAGTTTAATAGTAAGACCCTATTAAATATTGAGCACCAGCGGGATGAAGCATTGACAGCGGCATGTAAAAGTGTGGGCGCCCCTGGTCAAAATGACCGTTATTGTGAGCAGTAGTAAGATGAAGATGAAATGATCTCTAAAAGGCCGAACCTCTAATATCACACATGGCCTTTGTATTTTAGGCAAAAATAATAATAAAAAATTATATATATATATATATATATATATATATATATATATATATAGACATTTTTACAATTTCATAATTGCATAAAGGAAAAAGGGGCGATGCAAAACTTTGGGCACCCTTGGAGATTTGTGTACTGAGATAATTTTGACCAAGATTTCACACCTTAATTAGCTTGTTAGGGTTATGGTGAGATCACATGGTGACCAGGAGCTACAGTCTGAGGAAAGGGCTAAAAAGCCTTCACTAGACCCCTGTACAGCTGTATAATGAGGCCCAGGCTTTATAGTGAGGGGACAGGAGTGAGGGCCTGATCCCAGGAGCTACAGTCTGAGGAAAGGGCTAAAAAGCCTTCACTAGACCCCTGTACAGCTGTATAATGAGGCCCAGGCTTTATAGTGAAGGGACTGGAGTGAGGGCCTGTGCCCAGGAGCTACAGTCTGAGGAAAGGGCTAAAAAGCCTTCACTAGACCCCTGTACAGCTGTATAATGAGGCCCAGGCTTTATAGTGAAGGGACAGTAGTCAGGGCCTGTTCCCATGAGCTACAATCTGAGGAAAGGGCTAAAAAGCCTTCACTAGACCCCTGTACAGCTGTATAATGAGGCCCAGGCTTTATAGTGATGGGACAGGAGTGAGGGCCTGTTACCAGGAGCTACAGTCTGAGGAAAGGGCTAAAAAGCCTTCACTAGACCCCTGTAAAGCTGTATAATGAGGCCCAGGCTTTATAGTGAAGGGACTGGAGTGAGGGCCTGTGCCCAGGAGCTACAGTCTGAGGAAAGGGCTAAAAAGCCTTCACTAGACCCCTGTACAGATGTATAATGAGGCCCAGGCTTTATAGTGAAGGGACAGGAGTGAGGGCCTGTGCCCAGGAGCTACAGTCTGAGGAAAGGGCTAAAAAGCCTTCACTAAACCCCTGTACAGCTGTATAATGAGGCCCAGGCTTTATAGTGAAGGGACAGGAGTGAAGGCCTGATCCCAGCAGCTACAGTCTGAGGAAAGGGCTAAAAAGCCTTCACTAGACCCCTGTACAGCTGTATAATGAGGCCCACGCTTTATAGTGAAGGGACTGGAGTGAGGGCCTGTGCCCAGGAGCTACAGTCTGAGGAAAGGGCTAAAAAGCCTTCACTAGACCCCTGAACAGCTGTATAATGAGGCCCAGGCTTTATAGTGAAGGGACAGGAGTGAGGGCCTGTTCCCATGAGCTACAGTCTGAGGAAAGGGCTAAAAAGCCTTCACTAGACCCCTGTACAGCTGTATAATGAGGCCCAGGCTTTATAGTGAAGGGACAGGAGTGAGGGCCTGTTACCAGGAGCTACAGTCTGAGGAAAGGGCTAAAAAGCCTTCACTAGACCCCTGTACAGCTGTATAATGAGGCCCAGGCTTTATAGTGAAGGGACAAGAGTGAGGGCCTGTGCCCAGGAGCTACAGTATGAGGAAAGGGCTAAAAAGCCTTCACTAGACCCCTGTACAGCTGTATAATGAGGCCCAGGCTTTATAGTGAAGGGACTGGAGTGAGGGCCTGTGCCCAGGAGCTACAGTCTGAGGAAAGGGCTAAAAAGCCTTCACAAGACGCCTGTACAGCTGTATAATGAGGCCCAGGCTTTATAGAGAAGGGACAGGAGTGAGGGCCTGATCCCAGCAGCTACAGTCTGAGGAAAGGGCTAAAAAGCCTTCATTAGACCCCTGTACAGCTGTATAATGAGGTCCAGGCTTTATAGTGAAGGGACAGGAGTGCGGGCCTGTGCCCAGGAGCTACAGTCTGAGGAAAGGGCTAAAAAGCCTTCACTAGACCCCTGTACAGCTGTATAATAAGGCCCAGGCTTTATAGTGAAGGGATAGGAGTGAGGGCCTGTTCCCAGGAGCTACAGTCTGAGGAAAGGGCTAAAAAGCCTTCACTAGACCCCTGTACAGCTGTATAATGAGGCCCAGGCTTTATAGTGAAGGGACAGGAGTCAGGGCCTGTTCCCATGAGCTACAGTCTGAGGAAAGGGCTAAAAAGCCTTCACTAGACCCCTGTACAGCTGTATAATGAGGCGCAGGCTTTATAGTGAAGGGACAGGAGTGAGGGTCTGTGCCCAGGAGCTACAGTCTGAGGAAAGGGCTAAAAAGCCTTCACTAGACCCCTGAACAGCTGTATAATGAGGTCAAGGCTTTAAAGTGATGGGACAGGAGTGAGGGCCTGTTACCAGGAGCTACAGTCTGAGGAAAGGGCTAAAAAGCCTTCACTAGACCCCTGTACAGCTGTATAATGAGGCCCAGGCTTTATAGTGAAGGGACAAGAGTGAGGGCCTGTGCCCAGGAGCTACAGTCTGAGGAAAGGGCTAAAAAGCCTTCACTAGAACCCTGTACAGCTGTATAATGAGGCCCAGGCTTTATAGTGAAGGGACAGGAGTGAGGGCCTGTGCCCAGGAGCTACAGTCTGAGGAAAGGGCTAAAAAGCCTTCACTAGACCCCTGTACAGCTATATAATGAGTCCCAGGCTTTATAGTGAAGGGACAGGAGTCAGGGCCTGTTCCCATGAGCTACAGTCTGAGGAAAGGGCTAAAAAGCCTTCACTAGACCCCTGTACAGCTGTATAATGAGGCCCACGCTTTATAGTGAAGGGACTGGAGTGAGGGCCTGTGCCCAGGAGCTACAGTCTGAGGAAAAAGCTAAAAAGCCTTCACTAGACCCCTGTACAGCTGTATAATGAGGCCCAGGCTTTATAGTGAAGGGACAGGAGTGAGGGCCTGAGCCCAGGAGCTACAGTCTGAGGAAAGGGCTAAAAAGCCTTCACTAGACCCCTGTACAGCTGTATAATCAGGCCCAGGCTTTATAGAGAAGGGACAGGAGTGAGGGCCTATTCCAATGAGCTACAGTCTGAGGAAAGGGCTAAAAAGCCTTCACTAGACCCCTGTACAGCTGTATAATGAGGCTCAGGCTTTATAGTGATGGGACTGGAGTGAGGGCCTGTGCCCATGAGCTACAGTCTGAGGAAAGGGCTAAAAAGCCTTCACTAGACCCCTGTACAGCTGTATAATGAGGCCCAGGCTTTATAGTGAAGGGACAGGAGTCAGGGCCTGTTCCCATGAGCTACAGTCTGAGGAAAGGGCTAAAAAGCCTTCACTAGACCCCTGTACAGCTGTATAATGAGGTCCAGGCTTTGTAGTGATGGGACAGGAGTGAGGGCCTGTTACCAGGAGCTACAGTCTGAGGAAAGGGCTAAAAAGCCTTCACTAGACCCCTGTACAGCTGTATAATGAGGCCCAGGCTTTATAGTGAAGGGACAGGGGAGAGGGCCTGTTCCCAGGAGCTACAGTCTGAGGAAAGGGCTAAAAAGCCTTCACTAGACCCCTGTACAGCTGTATAATGAGGCCCAGGCTTTATAGTGAAGGGACAGGAGTGAAGGCCTGATCCCAGCAGCGACAGTCTGAGGAAAGGGCTAAAAAGCCTTCACTAGACCCCTGTACAGCTGTATAAAGAGGCCCAGGCTTTATAGTGAAGGGACTGGAGTAAGGGCCTGTGCCCAGGAGCTACAGTCTGAGGAAAGGGCTAAAAAGCCTTCACTAGACCCCTGTACAGCTGTATAATCAGGCCCAGGCTTTATAGTGAAGGTACAGGAGTGAGGGCCTGTGCCCAGGAGCTACAGTCTGAGGAAAGGGCTAAAAAGCCTTCACTAGACCCCTGTACAGCTCTATAATGAGGCCCAGGCTTTATAGTGAAGGCCTGATCCCAGCAGCTACAGTCTGAGGAAAGGGCTAAAAAGCCTTCACTAGACCCCTGTACAGCTGTATAATGAGGCCCAGGCTTTATAGTGAAGGGACAGGAGTCAGGGCCTGTTCCCATGAGCTACAGTCTGAGGAAAGGGCTAAAAAGCCTTCACTAGACCCCTGTACAGCTGTATAATGAGGCTCAGGCTTTATAGTGATGGGACTGGAGTGAGGGCCTGTGCCCAGGAGCTACAGTCTGAGGAAAGGGCTAAAAAGCCTTCACTAGACCCCTGTACAGCTGTATAATGATGCCCAGGCTTTATAGTGAAGGGACAGGAGTCAGGGCCTGTTCCCATGAGCTACAGTCTGAGGAAAGGGCTAAAAAGCCTTCACTAGACCCCTGTACAGCTGTATAATGAGGTCCAGGCTTTGTAGTGATGGGACAGGAGTGAGGGCCTGTTACCAGGAGATACAGTCTGAGGAAAGGGCTAAAAAGCCTTCACTAGACCCCTGTACAGCTGTATAATGAGGCCCAGGCTTTATAGTGAAGGGACAGGAGAGAGGGCCTGTTCCCAGGAGCTACAGTCTGAGGAAAGGGCTAAAAAGCCTTCACTAGACCCCTGTACAGCTGTATAATGAGGCCCAGGCTTTATAGTGAAGGGACAGGAGTGAAGGCCTGATCCCAGCAGCGACAGTCTGAGGAAAGGGCTAAAAAGCCTTCACTAGACCCCTGTACAGCTGTATAAAGAGGCCCAGGCTTTATAGTGAAGGGACTGGAGTGAGGGCCTGTGCCCAGGAGCTACAGTCTGAGGAAAGGGCTAAAAAGCCTTCACTAGACCCCTGTACAGCTGTATAATCAGGCCCAGGCTTTATAGTGAAGGTACAGGAGTGAGGGCCTGTGCCCAGGAGCTACAGTCTGAGGAAAGGGCTAAAAAGCCTTCACTAGACCCCTGTACAGCTGTATAATGAGGCCCAGGCTTTATAGTGAAGGGACAGGAGGGCCTGATCCCAGGAGCTACAGTCTGAGGAAAGGGCTAAAAAGCCTTCACTAGACCCCTGTACAGCTGTATAATGGGGTCCAGGCTTTATAGTGATGGGACAGGAGTGAGCACCTATTACCAGGAGCTACAGTCTGAGGAAAGGGCTAAAAAGCCTTCACTAGACCCCTGTACAGCTGTATAATGAGGCCCAGGCTTTATAGTGAAGGGACAAGAGTGAGGGCCTGTGCCCAGGAGCTACAGTCTGAGGAAAGGGCTAAAAAGCCTTCACTAGACCCCTGTACAGCTGTATAATGAGGCCCAGGCTTTATAGTGATGGGACAGGAGTGAGGGCCTGTTACCAGGAGCTACAGTCTGAGGAAAAGGGCTAAAAAGCCTTCACTAGACCCCTGTACAGCTGTATAATGAGGCACAGGCTTTATAGTGAAGGGACTGGAGTGAGGACCTGTGCCCAGGAGCTACAGTCGGAGGAAAGGGCTAAAAGCCTTCACTAGACCGCTGTACAGCTGTATAATGAGGCCCAGGCTTTATAGTGAAGGGACAGGAGTGAAGGCCTGATATCAGCAGCTACAGTCTGAGGAAAGGGCTAAAAAGCCTTCACTAGACCCCTGTACATCTGTATAATGAGGCCCAGGCTTTATAGTGAAGGGACAGGAGTGAGGGCCTGTTCCCATGAGCTACAGTCTGAGGAAAGGGCTAAAAAGCCTTCACTAGACCCCTGTACAGCTGTATAATGAGTCCCAGGCTTTATAGTGAAGGGACAGGAGTCAGGGCCTGTTCCCATGAGCTACAGTCTGAGGAAAGGGCTAAAAAGCCTTCACTAGACCCCTGTACAGCTGTATAATGAGGTCCAGGCTTTGTAGTGATGGGACAGGAGTGAGGGCCTTTTACCAGGAGCCACAGTCTGAGGAAAGGGCTAAAAAGCCTTCACTAGACCCCTGTACAGCTGTATAATGAGGCCCAGGCTTTATAGTGAAGGGACAGGAGAGAGGGCCTGTTCCCAGGAGCTACAGTCTGAGGAAAGGGCTAAAAAGCCTTCACTAGACCCCTGTACAGCTGTATAATGAGGCCCAGGCTTTATAGTGAAGGGACAGGAGTGAGGGCCTGTTACCAGGAGCTACAGTCTGAGGAAAGGGCTAAAAAGCCTTCACTAGACCCCTGTACAGCTGTATAATGAGGCCCAGACTTTATAGTGAAGGGACAAGAGTGAGGGCCTGTGCCCAGGAGCTACAGTCTGAGGAAAGGGCTAAAAAGCCTTCACTAGACCCCTGTACAGCTGTATAATGAGGCCCAGGCTTTATAGTGAAGGGACTGGAGTGAGGGCCTGTGCCCAGGAGCTACAGTCTGAGGAAAGGGCTAAAAAGCCTTCACTAGACCCCTGTACAGCTGTATAATCAGGCCCAGGCTTTATAGTGAAGGGACAGGAGTGAGGGCCTGTGCCCAGGAGCTACAGTCTGAGGAAAGGGCTAAAAAGCCTTCACTAGACCCCTGTACAGCTGTATAATGAGGCCCAGGCTTTATAGTGAAGGGACAGGAGTGAGGGCCTGTTCCCATGAGATACAGTCTGAGGAAAGGGCTAAAAAGCCTTCACTAGACCCCTGTACAGCTGTATAATGAGGCCCAGGCTTTATAGTGAAGGGACAGGAGTCAGGGCCTGTTCCCATGAGCTACAGTCTGAGGAAAGGGCTAAAAAGCCTTCACTAGACCCCTGAACAGCTGTATAATGAGGTCCAGGCTTTGTAGTGATGGGACAGGAGTGAGGGCCTGTTACCAGGAGCTACAGTCTGAGGAAAGGGCTAAAAAGCCTTCACTAGACCCCTGTACAGCTGTATAATGAGGCCCAGGCTTTATAGTGAAGGGACAGGAGGGAGGGCCTGTTCCCAGGAGCTACAGTCTGAGGAAAGGGCTAAAAAACCTTCACTAGACCCCTGTACAGCTGTATAATGAGGCCCAGGCTTTATAGTGAAGGGACAGGAGTGAAGGCCTGATCCCAGCAGCTACAGTCTGAGGAAAGGGCTAAAAAGCCTTCACTAGACCCCTGTACAGCTGTATAATGAGGCCCAGGCTTTATAGTGAAGGGACAGAAGTGAGGGCCTGTGCCCAGGAGCTACAGTCTGAGGAAAGGGCTAAAAAGCCTTCACTAGACCCCTGTACAGCTGTATAATGAGGCCCAGGCTTTATAGTGAAGGGACAGGAGTGAGGGCCTGTTCCCATGAGCTACAGTCTGAGGAAAGGGCTAAAAAGCCTTCACTAGACCCCTGTACAGCTGTATAATGAGGCCCAGGCTTTATAGTGAAGGGACAGGAGTCAGGGCCTGTTCCCATGAGCTACAGTCTGAGGAAAGGGCTAAAAAGCCTTCACTAGACCCCTGTACAGCTGTATAATGAGGCCCAGGCTTTATAGTGAAGGGACAGGAGTGAGGGCCTGTTACCAGGAGCTACAGTCTGAGGAAAGGGCTAAAAAGCCTTCACTAGACCCCTGTACAGCTGTATAATGAGGCCCAGGCTTTATAGTGAAGGGACAGGAGTGAGGGCCTGTTACCAGGAGCTACAGTCTGAGGAAAGGGCTAAAAAGCCTTCACTAGACCCCTGTACAGCTGTATAATGAGGCCCAGGCTTTATAGTGAAGGGACAGGAGAGAGGGCCTGTTCCCAGGAGCTACAGTCTGAGGAAAGGGCTAAAAAGCCTTCACTAGACCCCTGTACAGCTGTATAATGAGGCCCAGGCTTTATAGTGAAGGGACAGGAGTGAGGGCCTGTTACCAGGAGCTACAGTCTGAGGAAAGGGCTAAAAAGCCTTCACTAGACCCCTGTACAGCTGTATAATGAGGCCCAGACTTTATAGTGAAGGGACAAGAGTGAGGGCCTGTGCCCAGGAGCTACAGTCTGAGGAAAGGGCTAAAAAGCCTTCACTAGACCCCTGTACAGCTGTATAATGAGGCCCAGGCTTTATAGTGAAGGGACTGGAGTGAGGGCCTGTGCCCAGGAGCTACAGTCTGAGGAAAGGGCTAAAAAGCCTTCACTAGACCCCTGTACAGCTGTATAATCAGGCCCAGGCTTTATAGTGAAGGGACAGGAGTGAGGGCCTGTGCCCAGGAGCTACAGTCTGAGGAAAGGGCTAAAAAGCCTTCACTAGACCCCTGTACAGCTGTATAATGAGGCCCAGGCTTTATAGTGAAGGGACAGGAGTGAGGGCCTGTTCCCATGAGATACAGTCTGAGGAAAGGGCTAAAAAGCCTTCACTAGACCCCTGTACAGCTGTATAATGAGGCCCAGGCTTTATAGTGAAGGGACAGGAGTCAGGGCCTGTTCCCATGAGCTACAGTCTGAGGAAAGGGCTAAAAAGCCTTCACTAGACCCCTGAACAGCTGTATAATGAGGTCCAGGCTTTGTAGTGATGGGACAGGAGTGAGGGCCTGTTACCAGGAGCTACAGTCTGAGGAAAGGGCTAAAAAGCCTTCACTAGACCCCTGTACAGCTGTATAATGAGGCCCAGGCTTTATAGTGAAGGGACAGGAGAGAGGGCCTGTTCCCAGGAGCTACAGTCTGAGGAAAGGGCTAAAAAACCTTCACTAGACCCCTGTACAGCTGTATAATGAGGCCCAGGCTTTATAGTGAAGGGACAGGAGTGAAGGCCTGATCCCAGCAGCTACAGTCTGAGGAAAGGGCTAAAAAGCCTTCACTAGACCCCTGTACAGCTGTATAATGAGGCCCAGGCTTTATAGTGAAGGGACAGAAGTGAGGGCCTGTGCCCAGGAGCTACAGTCTGAGGAAAGGGCTAAAAAGCCATCACTAGACCCCTGTACAGCTTTATAAGGAGGCCCAGGCTTTATAGTGAAGGGACAGAAGTGAGGGCCTGTGCCCAGGAGCTACAGTCTGAGGAAAGGGCTAAAAAGCCTTCACTAGACCCCTGTACAGCTGTATAATGAGGCCCAGGCTTTATAGTGAAGGGACAGGAGTGAGGGCCTGATCCCAGGAGCTACAGTCTGAGGAAAGGGCTAAAAAGCCTTCACTAGACCCCTGTACAGCTGTATAATGAGGCCCAGGCTTTATAGTGAAGGGACAGGAGTGAGGGCCTGATCCCAGGAGCTACAGTCTGAGGAAAGGGCTAAAAAGCCTTCACTAGACCCCTGTACAGCTGTATAATGAGGTCCAGGCTTTATAGTGAAGGGACTAGAGTGAGGGCCTGATCCCAGGAGCTACAGTCTGAGGAAAGGGCTAAAAAGCCTTCACTAGACCCCTGTACAGCTGTATAATGAGGCCCAGGCTTTATAGTGAAGGGACTGGAGTGAGGGCCTGATCCCAGCAGCTACAGTCTGAGGAAAGGGCTAAAAAGCCTTCACTAGACGCCTGTACAGCTGTATAATGAGGCCCAGGCTTTATAGTGAAGGGACTGGAGTGAGGGCCTGATCCCAGCAGCTACAGTCTGAGGAAAGGGCTAAAAAGCCTTCACTAGACGCCTGTACAGCTGTATAATGAGGTCCAGGCTTTATAGTGAAGGGACTGGAGTGAGGGCCTGATCCCAGGAGCTACAGTCTGAGGAAAGGGCTAAAAAGCCTTCACTAGACCCCTGTACAGCTGTATAATGAGGCCCAGGCTTTATAGTGAAGGGACTGGAGTGAGGGCCTGTTACCAGGAGCTACAGTCTGAGGAAAGGGCTAAAAAGCCTTCACTAGACCCCTGTACAGCTGTATAATGAGGCCCAGGCTTTATAGTGAAGGGACTGGAGTGAGGGCCTGTTCCCATGAGCTACAGTCTGAGGAAAGGGCTAAAAAGCCTTCACTAGACCCCTTTACAGCTGTATAATGAGGTCCAGGCTTTATAGTGATGGGACAGGAGTGAGGGCCTGATCCCAGGAGCTACAGTCTGAGGAAAGGGCTAAAAAGCCTTCACTAGACCCCTGTACAGCTGTATAATGAGGCCCAGGCTTTATAGTGAAGGGACAGGAGTGAGGGCCTGATCCCAGGAGCTACAGTCTGAGGAAAGGGCTAAAAAGCCTTCACTAGACCCCTGTACAGCTGTATAATGAGGTCCAGGCTTTATAGTGAAGGGACTGGAGTGAGGGCCTGATCCCAGGAGCTACAGTCTGAGGAAAGGGCTAAAAAGCCTTCACTAGACCCCTGTACAGCTGTATAATGAGGCCCAGGCTTTATAGTGAAGGGACTGGAGTGAGGGCCTGATCCCAGCAGCTACAGTCTGAGGAAAGGGCTAAAAAGCCTTCACTAGACGCCTGTACAGCTGTATAATGAGGCCCAGGCTTTATAGTGAAGGGACTGGAGTGAGGGCCTGATCCCAGCAGCTACAGTCTGAGGAAAGGGCTAAAAAGCCTTCACTAGACGCCTGTACAGCTGTATAATGAGGTCCAGGCTTTATAGTGAAGGGACTGGAGTGAGGGCCTGATCCCAGGAGCTACAGTCTGAGGAAAGGGCTAAAAAGCCTTCACTAGACCCCTGTACAGCTGTATAATGAGGCCCAGGCTTTATAGTGAAGGGACTGGAGTGAGGGCCTGTTCCCAGGAGCTACAGTCTGAGGAAAGGGCTAAAAAGCCTTCACTAGACCCCTGTACAGCTGTATAATGAGGCCCAGGCTTTATAGTGAAGGGACTGGAGTGAGGGCCTGTTCCCATGAGCTACAGTCTGAGGAAAGGGCTAAAAAGCCTTCACTAGACCCCTTTACAGCTGTATAATGAGGTCCAGGCTTTATAGTGAAGGGACTGGAGTGAGGGCCTGATCCCAGGAGCTACAGTCTGAGGAAAGGGCTAAAAAGCCTTCACTAGACCCCTGTACAGCTGTATAATGAGGTCCAGGCTTTATAGTGAAGGGACTGGAGTGAGGGCCTGATCCCAGGAGCTACAGTCTGAGGAAAGGGCTAAAAAGCCTTCACTAGACCCCTGTACAGCTGTATAATGAGGCCCAGGCTTTATAGTGAAGGGACTGGAGTGAGGGCCTGTTCCCATGAGCTACAGTCTGAGGAAAGGGCTAAAAAGCCTTCACTAGACCCCTTTACAGCTGTATAATGAGGTCCAGGCTTTATAGTGATGGGACAGGAGTGAGGACCTGTTCCCAGGAGCTACAGACTGAGGAAAGGGCTAAAAAGCCTTCACTAGTCCCCTGTACAGCTGTATAATGAGGTCCAGGCTTTATAGTGAAGGGACAGGAGTGAGGGCCTGTTCCCAGGAGCTACAGACTGAGGAAAGGGCTAAAAAGCCTTCACTAGTCCCCTGTACAGCTGTATAATGAGGTCCAGGCTTTATAGTGAAGGGACAGGAGTGAGGGCCTGTGCCCAGGAGCTACAGTCTGAGGAAAGGGCTAAAAAGCCTTCACTAGACCCCTGTACAGCTGTATAATGAGGCCCAGGCTTTATAGTGAAGGGACTGGAGTGAGGGCCTGTTCCCAGGAGCTACAGACTGAGGAAAGGGCTAAAAAGCCTTCACTAGTCCCCTGTACAGCTGTATAATGAGGTCCAGGCTTTATAGTGAAGGGACAGGAGTGAGGGCCTGATCCCAGGAGCTACAGTCTGAGGAAAGGGCTAAAAAGCCTTCACTAGACCCCTGTACAGCTGTATAATGAGGTCCAGGCTTTATAGTGAAGGGACAGGAGTGAGAAAAATGGGGAAAGGAGGAAGAAGAGCCGGACTGCCCATCACTAACCTGCAGAGCCGCACTCCACATATATGGCTGCTCTGTGCGCACAGGACCTGTGAAGAGGTCACAGGAGGGGAGGAGTCAGGGGTCACATGATCAGGGGCCTCAGTGTGTGCAGGACTCTGCTGTGCTGGTTTTCATGGTGCTGGATGAGGGGAAGTTTCTGTGTGGGGTCAGGAGGGGTTTACAGGGTGGATGTAGCAGAGCCGTGTGTGTACGAGGTGTACGGAGCGGAGCCGTGTGTGTACAAGGTGTACGGAGCGGAGCCATGTGTGTACGAGGTGTACACAGCGGAGCCGTGTGTGTACGAAGTGTATGGAGTGGAGCCATGTGTGTACGAGGTGTACGGAGCGGAGCCGCGTGTGTACGAGGTGTACGGAGCGGAGCCGTGTGTGTACGAGGTGTACGGAGCGGAGCCGTGTGTACGAGGTGTACGGAGCGGAGCCGTGTGTGTATGAGGTGTGCGGAGCGGAGCCGTGTGTGTACGAGGTGTGCGGAGCGGAGCCGTGTGTGTACGAGGTGTGTGGAGCGGAGCTGTGTCTGTACGAGGTGTACGGAGCGGAGCCGTGTCTGTACGAGGTGTATGGAGCGGAGCAGTGTGTGTACGAGGTGTACGGAGCGGAGCCGCGTGTGTACGAGGTGTAAGGAGCGGAGCCGCATGTGTACGAGGTGTAAGGAGCGGAGCCGCATGTGTACGAGGTGTACGGAGCCGAGCCATGTGTGTACGAGGAGTACGGAGCAGAGCCGCGTGTACGAGGTGTACGGAGCGGAGCCGCGTGTGTGTGTGTATGAGGTGTATGGAGCAGAGCCGTGTGTGTACGAGGTGTACGGAGCGGACCCGTGTGTGTATGAGGTGTACGGAGCGGAGCCACGTGTGTACGAGGTGTACGGAGCGGAGCCGTGTGTGTACGAGGTGTACGGAGCGGAGCCGCGTGTGTATGAGGTGTAAGGAGCGGAGCCGCGTGTGTACGAGGTGTACGGAGCGGAGCCCTATGTGTACGAGGTGTACAGGCCGGAGCCACGTGTGTACGAGGTATACGGAGCGGAGCCGCATGAGTACAGTACGAGGTGTACGGAGCGGAGCCGCATATGTTCGTCGTGTTCACAATTGTGCATGTCACATTTGTGTTTTTAATCTGTTTTTTTCCTTGCATTGCATTGTTTGGGAGACTCCACCCCTCTCTTGTGTGACGTGCACATAAGAGCTGTCTCTGACCACAAGCCCATACTAGGGAGGGGCCTGTCTGAATCCTGTTCATATTAGACACTGTTCACATGTTCAGGTTTTTAATACATTAGATAGGGACTGCTTTGATAGGGGTTACCTTGACGTGGTGGAGCAGCTTGATGTACATTTAAGTATCAACTAAATACCCTGTATTTGTTATCCAGCACTTGCTGATTACTGCCATTTTTTATTGCAGAGTATTTTTGCAAATCTGTCATTCTGTGTTTTCTTGTTGTATCTCAGTTAGTGGGTGGTGTGAACATTGTCTGATCGACGTGTTCACAATTGTGCATGTCACATTTGTGTTTTTAATCCGTTTTTTTCCTCGCTTTGCATGGTTTGGGAGACCCCACCCCTCTCTTGTGTGACGTGCACATAAGAGCTGTCTCAGACCACAAACCCATACTAGGGAGCGGCCTGTCTGAATCCTGTTCATATTAGACACTGTTCACATGTTCAGGTTTTTAATACATTAGATAGGGACTGCTTCGATAGGGGTTACCTTGACGTGGTGGAGCAGCTTGATGTTCATTTTTTTCGCGCAAAAAAAGTATCAACTGAATACCCTGTATTTGTTATCCAGCACTTGCTGATTACTGCCATTTTTTATTGCAGAGTATTTTTGCAAATTTGTCATTCTGTGTTTTTTTGTTATACCTTGTAATGAGCCAACTGTAAGACAAAACCTGGAAAAAATCAACTCCGTGGAACAGAAAAGGGATCTGGTCTGAGCTGGACTTTAGGTTATTTATGAAAGAGGAAGACATTGAGGATTTAAAGGACCAAGCAAGAATCTCTTCGAGGACAGACTGCAAACAACAGGCAGCATTCATTGGACATCCAGAGACCTGAGCATCCAAAGGTAGTACCATCCTGCAACCCCAAACAACCTATAGACTTCTTACAAATTAACCCTCTTAGAAATAAGGATTATAATTACTATATAACCACAAAAATGGAAAACCAAAATTTAGAAGGAGTAAATGAGCAAAGCACAGAGCTGGAGACACAGGACACCAGGGGGTCAGACATGGAGACAACACATGGGCAGAGGAGCAGTAAAGCCAGGAAAGGAATCACAATCAGAGAGAAACCAGAAACTCTTATTGCTGATTACACCAAAGAGGAAGATTTACACAGATTTACCAGTGGAAAAGCCAAACTTCACATGCCACAAATGCAAGCTTGTGTCCCTGTTGGAGGAAAAGTTGCAAAATCTCGAAGAGAGGTTAGCTACGTTGAAGATCATTAAGGAAGGTGAAGAGTTCTTGGACAGAGCAGAATTATCTCTTCATGTTACAGAAAGAGAAGAAATTCGAAGTGCACCTGAAGAAACAGAGGAATGGAGACATGTGACCCAGAGAAGCAGGAGGATCAGGAGGCAGTCAGCACCCATACTGCTCAGAAACCAGTACCAGGCTCTCACGCAGGAAAACGATGAAGAAATACATCAGGATAAGACTTTGCCAACAAACAGCAACCTTGTACGCCTTCAGAGTCCTCCTGGATGGAGAAAGAAAAATGTTGTGAAGAAGAAACGGAGAGTGGTGGTCATGGGGGATTCCCTGTTGAGAGGAACAGAGGCCGCTATCTGCAGACCGGATATAACTTCAAGAGAAATGTGCTGTCTTCCAGGTGCAAAAATTAAAGATGTGTCTAACAGGATATCAGGACTCTTCAGACCTACAGATGACTACCCATTCCTGCTACTACATGTGGGGACAAATGACACCGAAAGAAACGACCTGGAAACCATCTGCAGAGACTTTGAAGACTTAGGCAAGAAAGTGAAAGAACTGGGAGCGCAGGTGGTCTTCTCTTCCATCCTCCCAGTGGATGGCCATGGAACAAGGAGGTGGAATAAGATTCTGCAGGTGAACAACTGGCTACGTCGATGGTGCAGTCAGCAACGATTTGGATTTCTGGATCACGGAGTGAACTACTTATACGATGGACTACTTGCTAGAGATGGGGTGCACCTTACGAAGACTGGTAAGCATGTATTTGGAAGTCGCCTTGCTACACTTGTAAGGAGAGCTTTAAACTAGAACAACATGGGAAGGGAAGCAAAAGACCAGAAAAAGCCATACACCTGACAAATGCTATTGAGAACTCTGCTATTAGAAGTGGAAAGGAAGAACAAAGACGAAAGAACCTAATTAATAAAAATATTGGAGAAAGAGAAACCAATCACAAAATAAAATGTTTCTATTCTAATGCACAAAGCATGGGCAACAAACAAGGAGAATTGGAACAAATAACACAGGAAAAGAAATATGATGTCATTGGAATCACTGAAACTTGGTGGGACAATACACATGATTGGAATACAAGACTAGAAGGATACAACTTATTTGCAAGAAACAGACTTGATAAACGAGGAGGAGGTGTCGCATTGTTTGTTAGAAACGCGTATATCTGCACAGAGATTGAAGCTTCAGAGACTGGGAGTTCTGTGGAAACTGTTTGGGTAAGAATACAAGGACAGAACAATGGAAAGGACACCATTGTAGGCATTTACTACAGGCCGCCTGTGCAAGCTGAAGATATGGATGAACTCTTTATGCATCAAATGGCCAAGTTCTCCAAAAAATATGACATAGTTGTCATGGGAGATTTCAACTATCCAGACATTTGTTGGGAATCTCACGCAGGCAAAACTAACAGGTCAAGGAAATTCTTATCCTCTCTTGCTGACAACTTTATCTTCCAAAAGGTAAGGGAGAAAACAAGGGGAACTGCTACCTTGGATCTAATCCTTATAAACAGGGAGGAAATGGTTGAGGAGGTAAAAGTGGCTGGGACCCTAGGAGGTAGCGACCATGCTATTTTAGAATTTTGGATAACTAGAGGCGGAAGACCTGTGAAGACTCAGACGTCAAGGTTAGATTTCAGAAAGGCAGATTTTAAGGGATTCAGAAAGAGAATTGGAGGGATCCAATGGCTGGATATCCTTAAAGACAAAAATGTCCAGGAAGGATGGGAAATCATGAAAAATGAAATTCTCAAAGCACAGTTGTTAACAATTCCGAAAAGAGGGAAGAATAGGAAGCATTTAAGGAAACCAGGATGGATGAACACAAAACTTAAGCACTTGCTAAAAAGGAAGAAAAAAATGTTTATAAAATGGAAAGAGGGAGGCATATCGAAAGAAGAATATAATGCTGTCTGCAGAACCTGCAGGGCACAAATCAGATTAGCTAAAGCTGAAAATGAATTGAGGCTTGCAAGAAATGTCAAAAGTAATAATAAAGGATTTTGGGGATATGTCAAAAGTAAAAGAAAAGTCAAAGATGCTATAGGATTTTTACAGGATGAAAATGATGAAATGGTAAGACAGGATGTTGAGAAGGCTGAACTTTTAAATTCCTATTTTGCATCTGTATTCTCTCAGAAAGGAAATGTAACATCAACTGTTATTCACTGTCCTATTAAGGGAATAGAATAATCCAGGATATCTATAAACAGAAAGATAGTGAGGAAACACTTAGCTAGCCTAAATGAATTCAAGTCTCCAGGTCCAGATGAATTACACCCCAGAGTACTGAAGGAGATAGCAGAAGAAATTTTTGAACCCCTCTCCATAATCTTTGAAAATTCTTGGAGAACAGGAGAAGTCCCAGAACACTGGAGAAGAGCAAATGTTGTTCCTATCTTCAAAAAGGGGAAGAAGGTGGACCCAGGCAACTATAGGCCGGTGAGTCTGACTTCTATACCAGGAAAGATCTTTCAACAAATTATTAAACAACATGTATGTCAATACCTGGATAAGAATGAAGTGATTAAACAGAGTCAGCATGGGTTTGTAACTAATAAGTCATGTCAGACTAACTTAATTTCCTTCTATGACGGTATCACTGATTGGGTGGATCAAGGAAATGCTGTAGATATAGTATATCTTGACTTCAGCAAAGCATTTGACAAAGTCACTCATACAATCTTTATTGAAAAAATGACTAAGTATGAAATGGACAAGGCAACTGTTAGGTGGATTCATAACTGGCTTAGTGATCGGACACAAAGAGTGGTCATAAATGGCTGCACATCCAGTTGGAAGAATGTCTCAAGTGGGGTACCACAGGGCTCTGTCCTGGGCCCTGTATTGTTCAACATCTTTATCAATGATTTAGATGAAGGAATTGAGGGTAAACTGATTAAATTTGCTGATGACACAAAGCTAGGAGGGATAGCTAATACTAGAGAAGAGAGAGAGAGGATTCAAAAAGATTTAAATAAACTGGAGAAGTGGGCAGCAACTAACAGAATGGTTTTTAACAGGGAGAAATGCAAAGTACTACATCTGGGCAATAAAAATGAAAAAAGCATATATAGAATGGGAGGAATAGGGCTAAGTGACAGCACATGTGAAAAAGACTTGGGTATACTAATAGATCACAGACTGAATATGAGTCAACAGTGTGATGCAGCAGCAAAAAAGGCAAAAGCAATTCTAGGATGTATTAAAAGAAGCATACAGTCTAGATCACGTGAAGTCATTATTTCCCTCTACTCCTCTTTGGTCAGACCTCATCTGGAATATTGTGTCCAGTTTTGGGCACCACATTTTAAAAAAGACATCAACAAACTGGAGCAAGTTCAGAAAAGAGCGACCAGAATGGTGACCGGTCTGCAAACCCTGTCTTATGAGGAAAGGTTGCAGGATTTGGGAATGTTTAGTTTGCAAAAGAGAAGACTGAGAGGAGACTTAATAGCTGTCTACAAATATCTAAAGGGCTGTCACATTGTAGAAGGATCAACTTTATTCTCATTTGCACAAGGAAAGACTAGAAGCAATGGGATGAAACTGAATGGGAGGAGACACAGATTAGATATTAGAAAAAAACTTTTTGACAGTTAGAGTGATCAATGAGTGGAACAGGCTGCCACGAGAAGTGGTGAGTTCTCCTTCAATGGAAGTCTTCAAACAGAGACTGGACAGACATCTGACTGGGATGATTTAGCGAATCCTGCTTTGAGCAGGGGGTTGGACCAGATGGCCCAGGAGGTCCCTTCCAACTCTACGATTCTATGATTCTATGAAAAACCAACCTGCTATTCTACACAGATCAACTCTCAGCCTGGCACACCACCCTGTGCAAATATTATAAATATATGTCTAAGTGCAACACTAATAATAGCCGGCAGATTAAAATCAGAAGCCAAGCAGATGATGACACCAACTCACTTACCATAAGCCTATACAACGATGGCACCGTCATGGTGCAAGGGACGAGGACAATCTGCAGCAGTTTGAAAACCATTTTACTCATATCAGAGAACAGGCACAAATCTTTAAAAAACAACCCCTAGAGGCCACTTCTAATGCTCATATCTCTACAGAGACCTCTAGGTTCAGCTCCTCAACCCCCAACTCTTCACACCTCTCCCCTGAGGCCATCAGAGACTGCCTATCCCAATTAGAAAGAGAACTGGTCCAAATTAGGGAAGAGCTTCAAAGAAACTCGCATAGAAATGCAAATGACCAAGTAACAAGTGAGATCAATAAACTGAAATGTGTGTACAAGTCAGCTCTACAGAAGATAGGAGAAGAAATGCGTGAATTACAAAATGACAATGAGAGACTCATAAAGGAGATCGCAGAACTAAAAACACAGACCCCTCACCATCTGACCCAGCAGGGGGCAAAGGAAGCAAGCCAGAGAGCAGACAACATGGTCTCCACTGACCAGAATGTGAAGATGCCAAAAAACAGCACAATAATAACCAATACGACCAATCCTGAAACCAATAAAAGTGAACCAGAAACTAGAGAGATAGAAAAGAGAAGAGGACCAACCACCAGCAAAGCCAGCATCACAGACCCCCATCAGCGGCCACTTAACCCACCCCAGACATCACAAAGTCCTGACATTGTCCTAATAATGGACTCAAATGGGAAGTACCTAAATACACGATGGCTATTCCCAGGAAAATGGGTCAGAAAAGTTCACTTTGCAACTATTGAACAGGTGACAGAGGTCATCAGTAATCCACGGTTTACCAACCCAAACCATATTATCATACAAACAATCTGCCAGACCAGCACCAGCAGATCACAGGACAACTTATCCAATTAGCAAAGACGGCAAAACTAAAATTCCCAGACAGCAAAATCATTCTGTCATCTCTGCTCCCAACAAAGGATATATCCAGGCAAACCACCCAAAGTATCAATATGGAACTGACAGAAAGGGTCAAGACTGTCCCAAATGTGACCCTGGCACAACACCTTTCCATAAACCACCATCACCTGTATGATAATAAACACCTCAACAAACAAGGGGTCAGCCTCCTGGCCAAAGAGCTGAAAGACATTGTACTAAACAGAGGACCGAGGCCTGGACTCAACAGTGACCATAATCACACTGAAAGACCCCCAACAATAAAAAGGCAGAAAACCCCAGTCCTATTTCCAGAAGCTGGAAACAAAGCTCTTCACCCAAAATCAGACCATCAGAGGAGGAGACCTCCACAGAGGGGTCCACCGACCCCACACAGATACATGCAGAGCAGAGATATGGATGAGATAAAGACCCTGCTCAGCGCACTATGCAGGAAACTAATGTGAGTGGATGCAACCAACCACATCTACAGAACAGTCAGAAATCCAGTTTGATCTACACAGCCATACTCATTACAAGGTATATACACCCAAGATATATAGAAACATGACTTCACTTACAATCAGCAGCTGGAATATTCAGGGTCACAACACCTCGACCTTTGGATGTAAAACAAATGACCCTGACTTTATACAAAGACTGTGAAATTAAGACATTCAGATCCTCCTGGAAACATGGACCAGAGCCGAAAACGAATCTCTGGTGCCCATCGGATACAGGGAAATCTCTGTCCCTGTCCTGAAAATTAAAAACATCAAACAGGGCCAGAGCTCAGCAGGAATACTGATCTGGCATAAAGAGGAGCTCCACCAGTGCATCAAACCGGTGAAGAGAGGAGGCAGCCACATATGGATCAGGATCAGCAGCTCCATCCTCACCTCCTAGTCTGATGTCCACCTCTGCGCCACCTATATACCACCACCAGAGTCACCCTACTTCAATCCAGACTGCTTCGAGATCCAACAAAGAGAAGCCGCCCACTACCAGGGCCTGGGCAAAGTTCTCATCTTTGGAGACCTCAATGCAAGAACAGGGAGAGAAAACGACTTCCTGACCACGGATGGGAACATCTACATATTTGGAGCAGAGAATGATGACCAAGACTCAGTAGTCACAGAGAGAAACATCTATGACAGTACAGTCAACAAAAGTGGTAAAAAGCTCCTGAACGTATGTAGAAGTTTAGGACTTCATATTCTTAATGGACGAACCAAAGGGGACTCCTTAGGGAGGTGTACACTAAACTCCCATGTAGGGAGAAGTGTAGTAGAGAACCTGGCAAATATCAGTGCCTTCATAGTCTCCCCACAAACGCACCTGTCAGACCACAGCCAGCTTCTTCTGTACCTGAAATCTACAGAGAAACCATCCACTCAAAAGCCACAGCAGAGTGGCCTCTTCACCCGGCCTCCATCCTAAAAAATGGCACAAAATGTCAGCATTAAAGTATAAAGAGGCTCCCAGCAGACCTGAAATACAGCGGATGCTCCACCACTTCTACAACTACGAGTACCAGCCTAACCCAAAGGGAGTGAGTCAAGCTGCCAAAGACCTCAACAATATATTCTATGCAATGGCCAGACTGTCCGACATTAAAAAAGTCAACTACAAGAGACCAAAATAAAAACAGATCAATGGATGGTTTACAGAGAATGTAAAGCTGTACGGAAGACCCTGAGAACAGCCTCAAACAAGAAACACAGAGACCCCAACCACCCGGGTCTGACGGAAGCCTATGAAACCATACAAAGGTAGTACAAAACCATCCTCAGGAGGAAGAAGCAGAGTTACATCTCTACCAAGCTCAACCAACTCCAAGATGCCCTCCAAGACAACTCCTTCTGGGAACTATGGAACCACATGGGCACAAAAGACAAGAAAAAGCAACATCCATATCCAAAATGGCAACATCTGGCTCCAGTACTTCAGAGACCTCTATAAAGACATCCCAAAGGAAGAACTAAGCCAAGAACAGGAAAGCATAATGGCAAAACTAAAAGCAATGGTGGAAAAAGTAAAAAATTTCCAAAACCCCGTGGATACACCTATTACATTACAGGGAGTAGCAGAGAGAATCTCTTCCATAAGATGTAGAAAAGCCGGTGGCCTGGATGGAATCCTACCAGAAATGCTGAAGTACAGCCCACCAGAAATACAGGTCGCAATGGTTAAACTCTTCAATATTGTGCTAAGTGCCGGCTACTTCCCTCGTACCTGGAATCAAGGCCTCATCACACCCATCCACAAGAATGGGGACAGGTATGACCCTGCCAACTACAGAGGAATATGAGTCAGCAGCAACCTGGGAAAACTGTTCAACAGCATCCTGAACAAGAGGATCCTCAGTTTCCTCACCAAGCACAACGTCCTCATCAAGAGCCAAGCAGGATTCATGCCAAACCACCGCACTAACGACCACATCTATACCCTGCACAGCCTCATTCAGAGACACTTCCACAATACAAAGAACGGGAAGATATACGCCTGTTTTGTAGACTTTAAAAAGGCCTTTGATTCGGTGTGGCACCCAGGCTTATTCCTGAAACTGCTGGAGAGTGGAATAGGAGGAAAGACCTACGATGTTATCAAAAGCTCCTACACCAAGAACCTCTGCAGTGTGAGTGTGAACGGTAGAAGAACGGCCTATTTCCAGCAGAGCCGTGGAGTCAGACAAGGCTGTAGCCTAAGCCCAACGCTCTCCAACATTTACATCAACGAGCTGGCTACCGCTCTGGAATCTTCCACAGCACCAGATCTAACCCTCCACGACGTGCAGGTGAAATTCCTGCTGTATGCAGATGACCTGCTGCTTCTGTCACCAACCGAGAAAGGTCTCCAAGAAAACCTGAAAATCTTAGAGAAATTCAGCTCCACCTGAGCACTACTGGTCAACGCAAAGAAAACCAACATCATGGTGTTCCAGAAGAGAAAATCAGACCAGCACCCTTTATTTTTCCTCAACAACTGCGCCCTTACAGGAATGGACAAATATACCTACCTGGGCCTAGAGATTCACCGGTCAAGGAGCTTCAAACAAGCCATAGAGACCCTGAAAGATAAGGCCTGCAAAACCTTCTATGCCATCCGAAGGAAACTCTACCGTCTGAAGCCACCAGTGAGGCTCTGGTTAAAAATCTTCGACTCTATCATCGCCTCAATCCTCCTGTATGGCAGCGAAGTCTGGGGCCCTCACACCTACCCAGACTGGTCAAGGTGGGATTCCAGCCCAACAGAAATATTCCACCTGGTATTCTGCAATTACCTTCTCCAAGTCCATCGGAGCACCTCCAACAGTACTTGCCGGGCCGAGCTGGGCAGATTCCCTCTACACCTAACGGTTCTAAAGAAGGCACTGTCATTCCGGGCTCACCTACAAAGGAGCAATCCAAGCTCCCATCACCATAAAGCCCTGACACATGTAGGTGAAACAGAAAAACCAGGACCCTCGGAACAGCTCACCCAAACCCAACCTGATCAGAACACCAATCACAGCAACCTAACAAAAGCCGGAATCAGGAAGATGGTAGACGAAGGCCAGGAGAGGTACGTAAGTGACTGGAAGAACGACATCATCAGCTCACAGAAACTGACCATGCACCAGAGTCTACAGAGAGACTACAGACTGGCCCCATATCTGGAGAAACTCCCGGACCCCAGAGACTGCAAGATCCTGAGCCGGTATAGACTCAGTGCCAACAGGCCAACAGTCTGGCCATCGAATCCAGCCGACACAGGCAGAGCTACAAGCCCAGGGAGGAAAGACTGTGCCAACACTGTGACCTGGAGGCCCTGGAGGATGAGACCCACTTCCTGCTACACTGCTCCAAGTACTCAGCAGTGAGGGACACTCACTTCAGGAGACTCTCACATCTCTTCCCGGATTTCATCACCATGAAGGAGGAAGAGAAAACATATCCTGTTGGGGGAGAAGAGAGGGAAGTGGAGATAGCAGCGCAATATGTGAGCGAATGTCATAGACTGCGAGAAAGAGAACTGTGATATGCCATGGACTTCTATAGCCCCTACCCTGGATCTGCCCCATGCCCCCCATTCACCTTCCCTATGCCATGGACTTCTATATCCCCATCCTGGATCTGCCCCCATCCACCTTTCCTACAACCCCTACCCAACATCCCTACAGTCCCTACCCCTATTCCCTTTTGTACACTTGCTTTGGCAAAACTAATGTGTATTTAGTCCTGCCAATAAAGCTTCCTTGAATCTTGAATCGTGTACACAGGGGTCTGCGACCAAAGCTGGGGGTATACGGGTGTATACAGCATACACAGAGGCGCCTGTGACCGAAGTTGGGGGTATACAGGTGTATACAGCGTACACTGAGGGGTCTGCGGCTGAAGCTGGGGGTATACGGGTGTATACAGAGCACACCTTGTACACACACGGCTCCGCTCCGCACACCTCGTACACACGCGGCTCCGCTCCGCACACCTCGTACACACGCGGCTCCACGCCGTACACCTCGTACACACACGGCTCCGCTCCGTACACCTCGTACACACACGGCTCCGCTCCGTACACCCCGTACACACACGGCTCCGCTCCGTACACCTCGTACACACACGGCTCCGCTCCGTACACCTCGTACACACACGGCTCCGCTCCGTACACCCCGTACACACACGGCTCCGCTCCGTACACCTCGTACACACACGGCTCCGCTCCTTACACCCCGTACACACACGGCTCCGCTCCGTACACCTCGTACACACGCGGCTCCGCTCCGTACACCTCGTACACACACGGCTCCGCTCCGTACATCTCGTACACACACGGCTCTGCTACATCCACCCTGTAAACCCCTCCTGACCCCACACAGAAACTTCCCCTCATCTAGCACCATGACAACCAGCACAGCAGAGTCCTGCACACACTGAGGCCCCTGATCATGTGACCCCTGACTCCTCCCCTCTTGTGACCTCATCACAGGTCCTGTGCACAGAGCAGTCATATATGTGGAGTGTGGCTCAGCAGGTTAGTGATGGGCAGTCCGGCTCTTCTTACTCCTGTCCGCTCCGTACACCTCGTACACACGCGGCTCCGCTCCGTACACCTCGTACACACAAGGCTCCGCTCCGTACACCTCGTACACACAGCTCCGCTCCGTACACCTCGTACACACACGACTCCGCTCCATACACCTCGTACACACGCGGCTCCGCTCCGTACACCTCGTACACACGGCCCCGCTCCGTACACCTCGTACACACACGGCTCCGCTCCGTACACCTCGTACACACACGGCTCCGCTCTGTACACCTCGTACACACTCTGCTCCGCACGCCTCGTATACACGCGGATCCACTCCGTACACCTCGTACACACACGGCTCCGCTCCATACACCTCGCACACACAGGGCTCCGCTCCGTACACCTCGTACACACACGGCTCCGCTCCGTACACCTCGTACACACACGGCTCCGCTCCGTACACCTCGTACACACACGGCTCTGCTCCGCACACCTCGTACACACACGGCTCTGCTCCGCACACCTCGTACACACACGGCTCTGCTCCGCACACCTCGTACACACGCGGCTCCGCTCCGTACACCTCGTACACACACGGCTCTTCTCCGTACACCTCGTACACACGCGGCTCCGCTCCGTACACCTCGTACACACACGGCTCCGCTCCGTACACCTCGTACACACAAGGCTCCGCTCCGTACACACAGCTCCGCTCCGTACACCTCGTACACACGCGGCTCTGCTCCGTACACCTCGTACACACACGACTCCGCTCCATACACCTCGTACACACGGCCCCGCTCCGTACACCTCGTACACACACGGCTCCGCTCCGCACACCTCGTACACACACGGCTCCGCTCCATACACCTCGTACACACACGGCTCCGCTCCGTACACCTCGTACACACACGGCTCCGCTCCGTACACCTCGTACACACACGGCTCCGCTCCGTACACCTCGTACACACACGGCTCTGCTACATCCACCCTGTAAACCCCTCCTGACCCCACACACATACTTCCCTCATCCAGCACCATGACAACCAGCACAGCAGAGTCCTGCACACACTGAGGCCCCTGATCATGTGACCCCTGAGTCCTCCCCTCCTGTGACCTCATCACACGTCCTGTGCGCACAGAGCAGCTGTAGAAATCTCCGGCCTCGGGGGTCTCACCAGACTTCGCTCTTTTCTTGCAGGGGCCGCAGTGGATTTCATCCTGGATCCATAGAGCTGAATAGAGGAGCGATGTTCCTTCACTCTGATGGGAATTGATGGTGACGTTTGTCCAACGTCCACGTTACCGAGTAAATCCCCCCAGGACTGCAGCCGGTAAAGACCCCGATATCCACAGGTGTCCCCTCTAATTGGGGGAAAGGGATAGAAAAGCCTCTTATCCCGAGGGGAAACCCTGTACATGGAGACATCGGCCTCAGATCTCTCCTGTCCTGTTCTTCCAGAAAAGCCTCAAACTTCTGTGTGTGACTCAGAGCTGAGATCTAACGGGAGAGAAGATTCCAGTGCGGGGAAGACGGGAAACCTTCATATAGACGGCCGGTGGGGATGGAGGCAGTGACCGACTCTGGCCACATCTGTCTCTAGAGCCGCAGTAGAAGATGAAGATGTCGTCCTCATCATGAAGGAGTTATTTCTCATGTCGCGTGTAATGAATATCTCCTGCAGTATTGCTAATGCCGATTCCAGTGTCGGTAATGAGACGAGAATTAGCGTTATGGAAGATGAGTCTATGAGGAACGTGTTCAGCTGCCGACTCCGAGGAGGAAACTGCTTGTTGTCTGTGGCCTAAATATATAGGTTTTATTAGTAGATGTCAGGGAAGAAAACTAAACCCTGTAAGATAATAAATCTCCTCATATGTTTCCCTTATTATCTCCAGTAATTGTATTATTACACAGGATTCTTATGATGTTACATCGGATCATCTTCTTCTCATTCAGGTCTCTACAATATCGGATCCTCTCAGGGAAGATCTTCTACAGAAGAGAATTTTCCTGATTTACCCATCAAGGATGGATATGGACAGAGACAAGATGGCGGAGAGGATGTTACACCTCACCCTAGAGATCCTCTTCCGTCTCACTGGAGAGGTGAGAGATTCTGATGACGTCACATTACATCATTCTTATCTATGGGAATAACAGATGGACAGAACTGGAGAGGTGAGGACTCTGGGAATGTCTGTAGTGAGATTTATTAATGTGTCTCTCCATAACCAGGATTACACCGTGGGGAAGAAGACCTCTAGTGATCGCTGTCAGGACCCTGTGTCTGAGGGATGTGGAAGACCCCTGAGCCCAATCACGGGGCCTCCACCTCACCCCCTGATCCATGAGGACATCAATGACCAGAAGATCCTAGAACTCACCTACAAGATGATTGAGCTGCTGACTGGAGAGGTGACACTGCTGGGAATGCTGGGACATTATACAGTAACACTATCAAGGGATCGGGGGATGACGGTATCATTGTATGTGTCAGGTTCCTATAAGGTGTCAGGATGTCGCTGTCTATTTCTCCATGGAGGAGTGGGAGTATTTAGAAGGACACAGAGATCTGTACAAGGACGTCATAATGGA
This sequence comes from Dendrobates tinctorius, assembly GCF_039654945.1. NCBI lineage: Eukaryota > Metazoa > Chordata > Amphibia > Anura > Dendrobatidae > Dendrobates > Dendrobates tinctorius. The sequence goes on along the minus strand of NW_027362032.1, from coordinate 57,101 downwards.
GGTTCCCCAGCCCCTCACATCTCCAGGTAATAGACAGGACTAAATACACACGGCCTATAATTATCTGTATGTAGAGAATGAATTCAGTCCCTGTATGTGTTTCCTCCAGATCTATCCAGTAAGAGGACAACACCAGAGAGATGTCCCCGTCCTCTTCTTCCACAGGACTGTAACCTAGAAGATCCCAGTGCTCCTCAGGATCATCAGGTAGATGAGAGAAGGTGTCAGGAGATCTCCCCTATGATGTGTAGACGGCTGTGAAGGTCTTGTGCTCAGTCTTGTTTTATCCACCAGTATTATATGTTTTATACTTGTGTAATGAGAGCGGTGGAGATGGCAGGATTAGAGCTGATCATAGATGGGACTTCTCCATCTGTCTGTGACTTTTACAATATTTGTTTCAGGGTGAAGATCTGACCCATATTAATACTACAGAGACATATGTGAGGGGTGATGAGTGGTGTAAAGAGGAGATTCCCACATATGACTACCCAGGTGAGTAGTAACCACTGAATGCAGAGAAGTCACAGATTCCTCTCAGTCACCGGCTGTGGCTGCTTTATCGGTGGTGTAGATGAAAGCCCTTTTCTATAGAACTTACAACCAATTACATTGTTTTTGAGCCTAAGGAATTCAGATTACTGCACAATCTCTCCTGAAATGGGGAGCAATATTATTTTCTCATCTTCTGCTCAGGATCCATAGTAGCTCCAATGGTCCACCATAAATGAGGGCAACTCTGGTTTACTGTTGTGTGATCTGTATTTGTAGTTTTCCGTTAATGAGATTCTCGTGCTCTGGGGTGGGGCTGTGGGCGGGGCTTTATGTGGTCTGATTACATATTCATCTGTATTGGCTTATGACAGGTCGCTGACCCCTCACTGACCTGCCCCCCATTATTACATAATGCATATAATAGCATTGATATTATTGGTGATAATGCCTATAATATTGGGGCTATTGTGAGGCTTAGAAAAAAAATTACATCCAGCAGCGCCTGCGCAGTAGCCTCTATATCAACTATACCAAATTTTTTTTCTTAGGAAGTTATAAGGGTTAAAAGTTGACCAGCGATTTCTCATTATTACAACAAAATGTACAAAACCATTTTTTTAGGGACCACCTCACATTTGAAGTGACTTTGGGGGGTCAATATGACAGAAAATACACAAAAGTGACAGCATTCTAAAGACTGCACCCCTCAAGGTGCTCAAAACCACATTCAAGAAGTTTATTAACCCTTCAGGTGTTTCACAGGAATGAATGGAATGTGGAAGGAAAAAATAAACATTTACTTTTCTTTCACAAAAATTTTCCTTTAGACCTAATTTTTTTTACTTTCGCAAGAGTAACAGGAGAAAATGGACTATACATTTTGTTTTGCAATTTCTCCTGAGCATGCCGATACCCCATATGTGGGGAAAATCTACTGTTTGGGTGCACGGCAGGACTCGGAAGGGAAGGCGCGGCATTTGACTTTTTGAATGTAAAATATGCTGGAATAATTAGCAGTTGCCATGTCGCATTTGGAGAGCCCCTGATGTGCCTAAACAGTGGAAACCCCCAACAAGTGACCCCATTTTGAAACTAGACCCTTTAGGGAACTTATCCAGATGTGTATGGAGCACCTTGAACCCACAGGTGCTTCACAGAAGTTTATAGCATAGAGCCGTGGAAATAAAAAAAATAAAATTTTTCCTAAATCTTTTTAGCTCAATATATATTTTAGTTTGTCCTGAGTATGGTGACACCCCATATGTGGGGGTAAACCACTGTTTGGGTGCATGGCAGAGCTTGGAAGGGAAGGCGCGCCATATTGGAGAGCAGATTTTGCTGGAATTGTTTGTGGGTGACATGTCACATTGTCAGAGCCCCTGAGGTGCCAGAACAGCATAAGCCCCCAAAAGTGACTGCATTTTACCAAATACTTCCCTGAATGAATACTTCTAGTGGTGCAGTGAGCATACTGACACCACAGCTGTTCCATAGACAATTATACCATTGGCCAGTGAAGAAAAAATATTTATATTTTTACCACTAAAATGTTGTTCTAACCCCAGATTTTACATTGGAAAATAGGTAGATGGTCATCATAGGTAAATCTATGGGTGTACATAGATGAATTTGCAAGAGGTGTCATTTCCAATTCCCAGAGGGGTGTCATTTTCAAAATGGGGTCACTTCAGGGAGGATTCTGCTGTTGAGGCACTTTGGAGAGCCGCTAAGTGCCAGAACAACAGAATCCCCCCTGAAGTGACCCCATTTTGGAAGTGACACCCCTCTGGGAATTCATCTATGGATATAATGACCAGTTTCACTACATGGATGATTTCCAGAAACTTGTAGTTTCAGAGCAAAAATTGCAAAAATGTCATTGTAGTGCCCAATATATTGTGCCCAGCTTGTGTCTCTGGAGACCTCCCCCACCTACCCCCGGAAATTGTTAAGTCAGCTCTACTCAAATGTGTCTGTCACTAAATAAACCAAATGCTTGAATGTCAAAACAGTTCAAAAACGTGGTTCTGTGTGGAAGATTGTAAAGCCGTCATGGAGGCATAAGGCTGGCAATGATGGGCATTGTGGGTAATAATAGCGGGTATCATGCCTCATTCCTCTCTAGGAACATACACGACATCTTCTCTGGGGGTTCTTTCTTGTTTCAGTTACTGGGATGAGTGCAATAAAATGTCGTTCAGTGAGTCTTCTGACATCTTCACATTATAAAGGATTGGTGGGGACAAAATTATCAAAAACAAGATTTTCAGTGACCTTTTCCTGACAGGATGTTGAGAAGGCTGAACTTTTAAATTCCTATTTTGCATCTGTTTTCTCTCAGAAAGGAAATGTAACACCAACTGTTATTCACTGTCCTATTAAGGGAATAGAAGAATCCAGGATATCTATAAACAGAAAGATAGTGAGGAAACACTTAGCTAACCTAAATGAATTCAAGTCTCCAGGTCCAGATGAATTACACCCCAGAGTACTGAAGGAGATAGCAGAAGAAATTTCTGAACCACTCTCCATAATCTTTGAAAATTCTTGGAGAACAGGAGAAGTGCCAGAAGACTGGAGAAGAGCAAATGTTGTTCCTATCTTCAAAAAGGGGAAGAAGGTGGACCCAGGCAACTATAGGCCGGTGAGTCTGACTTCTATACCAGGAAAGATCTTTGAACAAATTATTAAACAACATGTAAGGCCTGTTTCACACTTCCGTTTTTTCAAATCCGTCAAAATCCGTTGTTTTCCGTAAAAAAACGGATCCGCCATTTTTTGCAGGATCCGTTTTTTTTGTCCCATAGACTTCCATTATGGTTACCGCGGATCCGTCAAAAAAACGGATCCGTTTTTAAAAAAACGGATCCGTTTGCATCAGTTTCCGTCAAAAAAACGGAAACGGATCCGTTTGGCGGACACAAAAACGGAAGTGTGAAACAGGCCTAAGTCAATACCTGGATAAGAATGAAGTGATCAAACAGAGTCAGCATGGGTTTGTAACTAATAAGTCATGTCAGACTAACTTAATTTCCTTCTATGACGGTATCACTGATTGGGTGGATCAAGGAAATGCTGTAGATATAGTATATCTTGACTTCAGCAAAGCATTTGACAAAGTCTCTCATACTATCCTTATTGAAAAAATGACTAAGTATGGAATGGACAAGGCAACTGTTAGGTGGATTCATAGCTGGCTTAGTGATCGGACCCAAAGAGTGGTCGTAAATGGCTGCACATCCAGTTGGAAGAATGTCTCAAGTGGGGTACCACAGGGCTCTGTCCTGGGCCCTGTATTGTTCAACATCTTTATCAACGATTTAGATGAAGGAATTGAGGGTAAACTGATTAAATTTGCTGATGACACAAAGCTAGGAGGGATAGCTAATACTAGAGAAGAGAGAGAGAGGATTCAAAAAGATTTAAATAAACTGGAGAAGTGGGCAGTAACTAACAGAATTGTTTTTAACAGGGAGAAATGCAAAGTACTACATCTGGGCAATAAAAATGAAAAAAGCATATATAGAATGGGAGGAATAGGGCTAAGTGACAGCACATGTGAAAAAGACTTGGGTATACTAATAGATCACAGACTGAATATGAGTCAACAGTGTGATGCAGCAGCAAAAAAGGCAAATGCAGTTCTAGGATGTATTAACAGAAGCATACAGTCTAGATCACGTGAAGTCATTATTTCCCTCTACTCCTCTTTGGTCAGACCTCATCTGGAATATTGTGTCCAGTTTTGGGCACCACATTTTAAAAAAGACATCAACAAACTGGAGCAAGTTCAGAAAAGAGCGACCAGAATGGTGACCGGTCTGCAAACCCTGTCTTATGAGGAAAGGTTGCAGGATTTGGGAATGTTTAGTTTGCAAAAGAGAAGACTGAGAGGAGACTTAATTGCTGTCTACAAATATCTAAAGGGCTGTCACATTGTAGAAGGATCAACTTTATTCTCATTTGCACAAGGAAAGACTAGAAGCAATGGGATGAAACTGAATGGGAGGAGACACAGATTAGATATTAGAAAAAAATTTTTGACAGAGTGATCAATGAGTGGAACAGGCTGCCACGAGAAGTGGTGAGTTCTCCTTCAATGGAAGTCTTCAAACAGAGGCTGGACAGACATCTGACTGGGATGATTTAGCGAATCCTGCTTTGAGCAGGGGGTTGGACCAGATGGCCCAGGAGGTCCCTTCCAACTCTACGATTCTATGATTCTATGATTCTATAATCAAGGAAAGTATCTGCGTTTCTGGCTTTTTTGTATAACACAAAAGAATTATATGTGGCCACCTGAAACAAATACATGACTAACTTTTTATACCAGAGATATGATTTTCTTGATACCTGGTATGGCTGTAGAACCTGATCTGCAAGGTCCACACCCCATAATATTTGTTGTAGTCAATGATAGACACAGGTTTTGGAGTAGTGGATCCCTGTTGGTCTGCAGTGGCCCTTGTGGCATCTGTGGGGATCGAGCTCAGGATAAAATATCTTTTTTATCCTTATACTTAAGGACAAGCAGCTCTCCATCGCGTAAAGCCCCTGACTGCCCCTTTCGGAACTTTTTGCTGACCAATGATTGTGGAAACCCCTGATGGTTTTTGCGAATGATCCCGCAAGCCCCTATGTTATGCAAGTGTTTTGCAGTTAGACAATGCAGTTGGACAGGGCAGGAGACAGGTAAGGTGCATAAGTTTTTCATGCACGCATGCTTCTTGGTCAGTCGTACTACATATGCATTGATCATATCAAACTGCTGCTTTTTTGTCTTCACCTCTGCTTTCTAACAACTCGCCTGCCCTTTTACACATTCTGTGCACTCTCTGCATATCCACCCCTCCCTTTTCCCCTCTCCCATGTATAACTCTGAGGCTCTATTGACATTTCTTACCCACACCAAACCATCCAAAACCACCATGCAGCACTCAAAACGTTCATACAAATCATCCCACCACCTGCTTTTTCTGTTTTTTCTCCTTTTAATAGTTGCAGGTGACATCTCCCCCAACCCTGGGCCTCCCTCCACCAGCATACGTTACTCTCCTCCATCTGCATATAGAAACCCTGCTAATCTTATTAACATTCAGTGCATGCCTTCTCCTCTCACTTTCCAATGTGCTCTCTGGAATGCACGGTCTGTGTGTAACAAACTGACTTACATTCACGATCTTTTTCTCTCTAATTCCCTTAACCTTCTGGCTATTACAGAAACCTGGATCCAGCATTCTGACACCACTGCTGCTGCCGCTCTCTCGTTTGGTGGGCTAAAATTTTCACATACCCCCAGACCTGAGAACAGACAGGGTGGAGGTGTTGGTTTGCTCCTTTCATCACAATGTGCTTTCCAGGTCATCCCCCCGGTTCCCTCACTTACATTTCCTTCCTTTGAAGTCCACGCCGTCAGACTCTTTAAGCCCTTCTCCTTACGAGTGGCGGTCGTTTATCGCCCTCCAGGCTCCTCCTGCCAGTTTCTAGACCAATTCACCACCTGGCTTACTCACTTTCTATCCTGTGACATCCCCACCCTCATCATGGGAGACTTTAACATCCCCATCAATGATCCGCTCTCCCAGTCTGCCTCTCATCTTCTTTCTCTAACTTCTTCATTCGGCCTCTCACAGTTTACTAATTCTCCTACACATGAGGACGGGAATACTCTGGACCTGGTTTTCTCCCGTCCCGGCTCGCTGCACGACTTTACTAATTCACCCCTCCCGCTCTCGGACCACAACCTTCTTTCCTTCTCAGTCAAAAATTGTCTCCTCACCCGGAACACCCCCACTTACCACACTTATCGGAATACACGTACCATTAATACCCAACAGCTTAGGGACAATCTCCACACATCTTTAGCCCCCATCTCCACCCTCTCCTGTCCAGACATAGCATTGTCACACTTCAATAATACACTGAAGAATGCCCTAGATGAAGCAGCACCTTCTATACGCAGAAAGACCCGACACAGACAACGGCAGCCCTGGCACACAACGCAAACACGCTTTCTTCAGCGCTGCTCGAGGTGTGCAGAGCGGCAGTGGAGAAAATCTCTCTTAGCAGAAGACTTCATCCACTATAAGTTCATGCTCAAAACCTATAACTCTGCCCTTCATCTGGCCAAACAATCCTACTTCACCACCCTCATCACCTCACTATCCAACAACCCAAGACGACTTTTTGAAACCTTAAACTCCCTCCTGAAACCTAAAGTACAGGCCCCCATCACCAACCTCAGCGGTGAGGATCTGGCCACTTATTTCCTAGAAAAAATCAACCACATCCATCAGGATATCTCAGCCCTATCTCCTCAGTGCCTGGATCCCCTTCCCTGCCGCACCTCAAGCTCACTAGACATCTTTGAGCCTGTTTCAGAAGAAGAAGTTTCCAAGCTCCTCGCTTCTGCTCGGCCTACAACCTGCAACAGTGACCCTATTCCTTCACAGCTCCTGCAGTCTCTCTCACCAGTGGTCACCACTCACCTGACTAAAATATTTAACCTCTCTCTTTCTTCAGGTATATTTCCCTCCTCATTTAAACATGCCATCATAACCCCTTTACTTAAAAAGCCATCCCTGGTCCAGAACTGCACTGCTAACTACAGACCTGTCTCTAACCTTCCCTTCATCTGTAAACTCCTGGAACGCCTGGTCCACTCCCGTCTAATCCGCTATCTCTCGGATAACTCTCTTCTCGACCCCTTACAATCTGGTTTCCGCTCTTTACACTCTACTGAAACTGCCCTCACTAAAGTCTCTAATGATTTAATAACAGCTAAATCGAAAGGTCATTGCTCCCTGCTGATTCTCCTGGATCTCTCTGCCGCATTTGACACTGTGGATCACCAGCTCCTCCTCACTATGCTCCGCTCTATAGGCCTCAAGGACACGGCCCTCTCCTGGTTCTCCTCCTACCTCTCTGACCGCTCCTTCACTGTATCTTTTTCCGGCTCCTCTTCCTCTTCTCGTCCCCTTACTATCGGGGTCCCGCAGGGCTCAGTCCTAGGCCCCCTCCTCTTCTCTTTATACACTGCCCCTATTGGACAAACAATCAGCAGATTTGGGTTCCAGTATCATCTCTATGCTGATGACACCCAATTATACACTTCTTCCCCTGACATCACCCCTACCCTAATTCAAAATACCAAGGATTGTCTGTCTGCTGTCTCTAGCATCATGTCCTACCTCTATCTGAAACTAAATCTCTCTAAAACTGAACTTCTTGTGTTTCTCCCCTCTACTAACCTCACTCTACCTAACATCGAAATAACCCTGGAGGGTTCAACCATAACTCCCAAGCAGCATGCACGCTGTCTTGGGGTCATATTCGACACTGAACTTTCCTTTACTCCGTACATCCGATCACTCAGTCGCTCTTGTCACCTGCATCTTAAAAACATCTCCAGAATCCGACCTTTTCTCACCTTTGAAACTGCTAAGACTCTTACTGTCGCTCTTATTCATTCTCGCCTGGACTACTGCAACTCTCTTCTGATCGGTCTCCCTCTTACCAAACTTTCTCCTCTCCAATCCATCTTGAATGCGGCAGCCAGGGTCATATTTCTGTCCAGCCGCTTCACCGATGCCTCCATCTTGTGCCAGTCATTACACTGGCTACCTATTCGCTACAGGGTCCAGTATAAACTCATCTCTCTCACCCACAAAGCTCTCCACTGTTCTGCACCGCCTTATATCTCATCTCTCATCTCTGTCTATCGCCCTACACGTGCCCTCCGTTCTACAAATGACCTAAGACTAACATCCCCCGTAATCCGAACCTCGCACCTCCGCCTCCAAGACTTCTCTCGTGCTGCTCCAGCTCTCTGGAATGCACTTCCCCAGGCGATCAGACTGATACCTAGCCCTGACCTATTCAAGCGCGCTTTGAAAACCCATCTCTTCAAACAAGCCTACCACATCAACTACCCAGCAAGCTAACTTTGCCCTGTTCCCTCCTTCCAAATATTATTCTGAATCTGCACCCTACTATTCATCTGTCTCCACACCCTTCATGCACAGGATAACTGCACTTGATACTTGTCTATTGCACTTAAACACACGGGCTGATGACCGGATCATGCAGCTTTATATGAAAATCCCTATTATAATTGCCAGACCTGAATTAACAAGCATTTCTCACCTACTGTGTCCCCCCATTTCCTTGTAGATTGTAAGCTTGCGAGCAGGGACCTCACTCCTAATGTCACTGTTTGAATTGTCTTAACTTGTATTGAATTTATTGTCTGTACATGTCCCCGCTTAATTGTAAAGTGCTGCGGAATATGTTGGCGCTATATAAATAAAAATTATTATTATTATTATTATGTTCAACCAGACTTTTAAATAGGGGTATGCTGGTGTAGTAGTTGTCAACATACAGATTGTAGCCTTCTTGTAAAAATGGAGTTATCAGCTCCCAAACCATTTTTCCAGATGTCCCCAGATAAGTAGGGCCTCCTGGTGGGTTTAGTTCGCTGTCTTTCCCCTCATAAATGTGTAAAGCTGATGTGTATCCGGTTGAACTCTCGCACATTTTATAGAGCTTTATTCTGAACCTTGCCCTCTTAGAAGGAATAAATTGCTTGAGGTGCAGTCTTCCTTTGAATTTTACAAGGGACTCATCAATGGAAATGTTTTCTGTTGGGGTGTAGAGGTTTAAGAACTTTTCTGTCAAGTCTTTGATGATGTGTCTGATTTTGAATATTCTGTCATGTTCTGGGACATTTCTGGGCAGGCATTGACTATTATCGTTAAAATGCCAAAATCTCATGAGCATTTCATAACGGGTCCTAGGAAGGATGGCAGAAAACATAGGGTTGGCTTGAACAGGGCGTTTGGACCAATAGGACTGAATGCTCATTTTTTAACAAACCCCATAGCGAATGTAAGTCCTTAAAAATGTTTTCATTTCAAGGACATTAGTTGGTTCCATAAATCTGACTTTCATTTGCTCATTTTCATAGATTTTTTATTTATTGTTACTTTTGTCAGCTTCAAGTCATTTCTGTGACCATTGTGGGTTTTTCTGTCATTAAACGAGGGGTACCAACAATTTTGACCATATATGTAGGAGGAGTGAATATTTTGACTCCACAGCCACTTTCTGGAAATGAACACTTAGCGGATGTTGGAGAGTGAAAATTACACATTTGCCATTTTCTTACCCAGCACCTAGTGCCCAGATTGTGCTCCAGGAGACACACACCAAAAATTAAGTGGGTTCTTCTCAGTATAATATTGCTAAATACAGGGATCCTAAATGTTGTTTGCGCACACTGCAAGACTCCGAAGTGAGAGCGGATTTTGCTGGATTGGTTTATGGAAACCTTGTTGCTTTTCAGCAGCCTTTGAGCCACTAATAGTGTGGGAACCTCTGTTTTTCCATTGACAGATGATGGACCTGAGTGGGGTCTTGTTTTTTGTGAGATGAGAATTGGTATTATTTTCACCTACATAACATTGATTGGTTTCCTTTTATTCGATATTTGGGAGGCATAATGAACAAACAGTTGAACACCGCACACTACTGGTTCATCCAACAAGGTTTTCTATTAGACTGTGAACTGTCATTGTCTTGGTAAATAATTAAAGATTTTCACATAGCTTGCTATTTTTATGGATAGTATAAGTAGAAATGGTCAAAAATATAAAACTCAAGGATCTTTTATTAAAAAAAATTGTTTTTTTATTTTAGCAGATGACTGTACCAGGAGATCAGAGGGACAGCTGACATCTTCAATTTTTAAATCTGATGATCTTGAGATCTTACAAGATACAGCTGAAGTGAATGCCATTACTCTAGATATATCATCATCCAATCACAGCAAAGATCTGTCATCTGATCCTATGAAACAGGTCCCATCTTCTGAATCATTATTGATTACTAAGGAAAATCAAAATCACAAAAGAGGCAATAAAAAACAAACTGCTCCTAAAGCAAAGAAGTCATATTCATGTTCAGAATGTGGAAAATGTTTTACATGGAAATCACGTTTTGTTACACACCAAAGAACTCACACAGGGGAGAAGCCTTTTTCCTGTTCAGAATGTGGGAAATGTTTTAACAATAAATCAGATTGTGTTAAGCACCAGAGAATCCACACAGGGGAGAAGCGTTTTTCATGTTCAGAATGTTGGAAATATTTTAACCGGAAATCAGATTTGGTTAATCACCATAGAACTCACACAGGAGAGAAGCCTTTTTCCTGTTCAGAATGTGGGAAATGTTTTGCACATAAATCACTGCTTGTTACTCACCATAGAACTCACACAGGGGAGAAGCCTTTTTCCTGTTCAGAATGTGGAAAATGTTTTAACCATAAAGGGAATCTTGTTACACACCAAATAACTCACACAGGAGTTTTCATGTTTAGAATGTGGGAAATGTTTTGCACGTAAATCACATTTTGTTACCCATAAGAGAACTCACACAGCGGAGAAGCCTTTTTCATGTTCAGAATGTTGGAAATCTTTTAACCTGAAAGGGAATCTTGTTAAGCACCAAAGAACCCATGCAAGAAAGAAGCAATATTCATGTTCAAAATGTGGGAAATGTTTTGCAGATAAATCACTACTTGTTACTCACCATAGAACTCACACAGGGGAGAATCCTTTTTCCTGTTCAGAATGTGGGAAATATTTTAACCAGAAAGCGCTTCTTGTTAGACATCAGAGCAGTCACACAGAGGAGAAACCTTTTTCATTTTCTTAATGTGGGAAATATTTTACTTGGAAATCAACTGTTAATAAACATCAGAGATGTCACATAGGGGAGAAGCCTTTTTTATGTTCATAATGTTGGAATCGTTTTAACCAAACTTGAATCTCCTTAAATGGGTTGTCTCTTGTCATTCCTCATGTTTGCTGACAAAAGGATAAAACTAAACTTTATTAATTCCAAATGTAAAATTATACCCATAATTCATCCCCTGATGGTTAGTCAGAAGGTGACTAATAGAAAAAACATATATCCCATGTCTCAGTATATAGGGTGAGGTGACGTATACACACTCACTCTCCAAGCCTCTCATTTCTACGGGTTTCATCATCCTCAAGAAAGGCGATTCATCTGGAGATTATTTAATACTAGATGGTGGCCTGAATCTAACGCATCGGGTATTCTAGAATATATATGTAGTTTAAAAGGAATCTGTCAGTCCATTGTTACCCCATAAGCTGGGGCCACCGCCATCAGGGGCTTATCTACAGCATTCTGTAATGCTGTAGATAAGCCCCTGATGAAACCTGAAAGATAAGAAAAACACTTTAGATTATACTCACCGGGGGTGGGGGCGGTAGGTGTTGCGGTCCGGCGCCTCCCATCTCCATACGATGATGTCCTCCTCCTTGCTTCTCCCTCGGCTCCTGCGCACTGCAGTACTTTACTCTGCCCTCAACAGGGCCAATAAAGTACACGTGCGCAGGAGCCGAGGAAGAAGAAAGGAGGAGGACATCATCGTATGAAGATGGGAGACGCCGGACGGGACAGCGACACCCATTGGACTGGACTGAACGCCGGGGTAAGTATAAACTAACTTTTTTTTTCTTATCTTTCAGGTTTCATTGGGGGCTTATCTACAGCATTATAGAATGCTGTAGATAAGCCCCTGACGGCGGTGCCGGCAGCTGATAGGCCAAAAATGGGGTGACAGATCCCCTTTAAATTGTGCGCCAATATCGCTGATTGCGGCAAATCCGTGCGGCAGGAGATGACAAATGGCGCCACAGATCTCCCAACGGTAGTCGTGGCGTGCGTCATTCGAATTCTGCACCAATTCGCGGCCGGACTGTGCCTGTCGCCGATTGGTCGCACTCAGACAGCCGCGACCAATCAGCGATGTGGGATTTCCGTTACAGACAGACAGAATTAAATTATTATATAGTAGATTGACCTATATTCAAGTGAGACTAGACAAAAAACCTAAAATCATGTACAATGTTATCCGAAACAGTCAGAAAACTAGCCCCATATTGGCAGATCCCAGACCTCAGACTATATGCTGTGTAAGTTTATAAGCCCCTCCAGTGTCAGGAATAGATAGTATGTGACAATACAGTATAATTCTTGTGTTTTTCTCCTATAGGGACTGCCCTAGTTTGGTAATGTGACTGCTGTTAATTAGTTGTGCAGACAAATTGTCCTAGACTAAACTCAGTCTTCAGACGGCCCAATATGTACCACTCAGGGAAAACTTACCTGCTCCAAAGATCATTAGCAGCTTCTAACTAATGGCCATGCTGCGGTCTGTCAGGGAATGAGTGCAATATCGTTATAAAGACTAGGGATATGTGCAGTCATAATGTCTGGGGGATCTGTGCCATTATTTAGTATGAATATGGAAATTATCTCTGAAAGGTAAGTGTTCCATGAGCGGTATATACGGTATTCTCACATACTATGTATTCCTGACACTGGAGGGGCTTATAAACTTACAAAGTGGGGCGTGACCTGGCTATGGAGGGTGAGGACGTGCAGCTCTTCAGCTCCTGCCTGGGTGATGACTGCAGACCTATATTAGAAGTGCTATTTGTCACCAAATGTCAGCTAAGAAGCGTGCAAGCCAAGGCCCATCAAGCAGACGTCCCCCGGTGGTATCAGGGACTGGAATCTCCAGGTATTTGAGAAGCTCAGCAGGCTCCACTCAGAAGCTTGTGAGTCACAAGATGGCGATGGCCCATGCTGTTCAGAGCGTGCTGGAGGAAAAGATCATGGAGGAAGCCCCTGGAGTTGTACTTATCTCCTGCCTTTCTGAAGAGGAGAGGACAGATAAGGAGCCTGCGTTATCAGCAGAAAGTGTGAGTCGTACGAATAAGGAGGACAGGCGTCACACCATACAGGCTTCTAAAGACAACATGCAGGCAGAGGGGGATGACTCGCCCTTCCTATTCACAGGCAGCCAGCAGTTCTCTGCCCATGCTGAGGGACTTGTCTCAGGGTACATCTGTGCAGCCAGAGAGCCTGACATGTGGTGATTTAACACAGGCACACAATGTATGGGAAGACCTTAAGGCTCACATAAGCGCTATCCCCACAATGGAGGATATGGAGAATTATATTTCCGGGCTTGAATCCTCTTATAGAGCTGAGACTGCTGCTATTAGACAGGAGGTACAGCAGATTTCTGAAAGGGTGGCTAATAATGACCGTCACACAGAGGCCATCTCTCAGAGATTACATGCACAGGAACAGTTAATTGCCTATCACAGCAACTGGAATGTTTGGCTGAACTGGTGGATGATATGGAAAACAGAGGGAGACGTAATAATATCAGAATCAGAGGGCTGCCAGAGTCGGTGGAACAAAACAAGTTAGAGGAATCCCTGCGTTGCATTTTTAATTTTATACTGAATGTCCCACGTGACTTGGACATAGAATTTGACAGGGCTCATAGGTCCCTACGACCCAAATCCACTGATTCAGCTAGACCGAGAGATGTAATATGTCGGATACATAGATACAAAGTAAAGGACATTCTTGCGGGGGCCCGCACAATGGAAACCATCAAATATAAAGAACACGTTATCCAAGTTATGCATGATCTGTCATGGTGCACACTCCAGAAAAGACGTGCTCTGAGACCCTTACTAGACATACTGAGACAACAGAAAATCCTTTATTCTTGGGGCTTTCCCTTTAAATTTCGAGACTGTCTGGAACTTTACATGTTTTACGTACTCTGGGAGACTTGCTGATGTTCACTAACGGTCTGGGAATCCCTTCAGTCCAGATTTCTCCATCCGAATGGCCAGGCCTACCTAGAGGCCTAGGAATGGACAATATACCTCATCCCCAGAGAAGGAGAAACCACAACTTTTGCATGAGAACCCGGGATTGCAATACAGAGGAAATGGGCCCTCCAACCCCAGAGTGACAAGTTTCACTTAAATGTTATTGTTTCATTTACTTGCCTTTCTATTTGTTCTCCTGTCCTATGTAAGAGGTTTACAGGATTAACATAGAAAAATGGGGTTTCCTAAAAAAGGCTTTAGTAGAGATTCTATGTGATTAATGCTTAACATTCTGGGATTTCTATATTAATTGATTCAGCAATATATAGAAGTAGTAAGGGGGCTGTATTACTCATCAAAAAGAAATCTGACAGGTGCCACGCCCCTATCAAAGTGTATCAAACACGCCCCTTTTATACAATTTGATATCAAATTGTTATAAAAGGGTTGTGTTTGATACACTTTTATATCAATTTCCTTTAATAAAGGACGCATTTTATTTGAATTTTAAATAAAAATGAGAGACGCCATTTTTATAAAAAAGATAATAGTGTTTATTGAACAACAATCAAATACATTTTTATAAAGCATTACATTTGACATTTACACTGTCATTTTATTTATCACACAGCGCTGCAGTTAATCAAATCAAATATATATATATTTATTTATTTCTGGTATATATTTCTGAGGTGTATTTACACAGTCATTTTAGAAGTACATTCAATTACATTTTATTTTATACATTTTATTTATCACACAGCGCTGCAGTTAATCAAATCAATATATACATATATATATATATATATAGAAACCTGTGTGTACTTTATGGGTGCTTGCACTTCAGGAATGCAGAAAATCAAATACAGAGGACAGGATATTCCATTACAATACAATAGGGACTAGGGCAGATGTTACTGCGTCCTGGGAGCTTTCCCGTGGCTGAAACCTGTGAGGATTTCCTAGTTTTGTTAGCACTTCAAGAATGCAGAAAATCGAATACAGAGGATAGGATATACCATTACAATACAATAGGTTCTAGGAAATAGTAGAAAGGAAAAAGATGTCAGAGTATATCATTACAATACAATAGATTCTAGGAAATAGTAGAAAGGAAAAAGATGTCAGAGTATATCATTACAATACAATAGATTCTAGGAAATAGCAGAGAGGAAAAAGATGTCAGAGTATATCATTACAATACAATAGGTTCTAGGAAATAGTAGAAAGGAAAAAGATGTCAGAGTATATCATTACAATACAATAGATTCTAGGAAATAGCAGAGAGGAAAAAGATGTCAGAGTATAACATTACAATACAATAGATTCTAGGAAATAGCAGAGAGGAAAAAGATGTCAGAGTATAACATTACAATACAATAGATTCTAGGAAATAGTAGAAAGGAAAAAGATGTCAGAGTATATCATTACAATACAATAGATTCTAGGAAATAGTAGAGAGGAAAAAGATGTCAGAGTATATCATTACAATACAATAGATACTAGGAAATAGCAGATAGGAAAAAGATGTCAGAGTATATCATTACAATACAATAGATTCTAGGAAATAGCAGAGAGGAAAAAGATGTCAGAGTATATCATTACAATACAATAGATTCTAGGAAATAGCAGAGAGGAAAAAGATGTCAGAGTATATCATTACAATACAATAGATTCTAGGAAATAGTAGAAAGGAAAAAGATGTCAGAGTATATCATTACAATACAATAGATTCTAGGAAATAGCAGAGAGGAAAAAGATGTCAGAGTATATCATTACAATACAATAGATTCTAGGAAATAGTAGAAAGGAAAAAGATGTCAGAGTATAACATTACAATACAATAGATTCTAGGAAATAGCAGAGAGGAAAAAGATGTCAGAGTATATCATTACAATACAATAGATTCTAGGAAATAGTAGAAAGGAAAAAGATGTCAGAGTATATCATTACAATACAATAGATTCTAGGAAATAGTAGAAAGGAAAAAGATGTCAGAGTATATCATTACAATACAATAGATTCTAGGAAATAGCAGAGAGGAAAAAGATGTCAGAGTATATCATTACAATACAATAGATTCTAGGAAATAGCAGAGAGGAAAAAGATGTCAGAGTATATCATTACAATACAATAGATTCTAGGAAATAGTAGAAAGGAAAAAGATGTCAGAGTATATCATTACAATACAATAGATTCTAGGAAATAGTAGAAAGGAAAAAGATGTCAGAGTATAACATTACAATACAATAGATTCTAGGAAATAGCAGAGAGGAAAAAGATGTCAGAGTATATCATTACAATACAATAGATTCTAGGAAATAGTAGAAAGGAAAAAGATGTCAGAGTATATCATTACAATACAATAGATTCTAGGAAATAGCAGAGAGGAAAAAGATGTCAGAGTATATCATTACAATACAATAGATTCTAGGAAATAGTAGAAAGGAAAAAGATGTCAGAGTATATCATTACAATACAATAGATTCTAGGAAATAGTAGAAAGGAAAAAGATGTCAGAGTATAACATTACAATACAATAGGTTCTAGGAAATAGCAGAGAGGAAAAAGATGTCAGAGTATATCATTACAATACAATAGATTCTAGGAAATAGTAGAAAGGAAAAAGATGTCAGAGTATATCATTACAATACAATAGATTCTAGGAAATAGTAGAAAGGAAAAAGATGTCAGAGTATATCATTACAATACAATAGATTCTAGGAAATAGTAGAAAGGAAAAAGATGTCAGAGTATATCATTACAATACAATAGATTCTAGGAAATAGCAGAGAGGAAAAAGATGTCAGAGTATATCATTACAATACAATAGATTCTAGGAAATAGTAGAAAGGAAAAAGATGTCAGAGTATATCATTACAATACAATAGATTCTAGGAAATAGTAGAAAGGAAAAAGATGTCAGAGTATATCATTACAATACAATAGATTCTAGGAAATAGTAGAAAGGAAAAAGATGTCAGAGTATATCATTACAATACAATAGATTCTAGGAAATAGCAGAGAGGAAAAAGATGTCAGAGTATAACATTACAATACAATAGATTCTAGGAAATAGTAGAAAGGAAAAAGATGTCAGAGTATATCATTACAATACAATAGATTCTAGGAAATAGTAGAAAGGAAAAAGATGTCAGAGTATAACATTACAATACAATAGATTCTAGGAAATAGCAGAGAGGAAAAAGATGTCAGAGTATAACATTACAATACAATAGATTCTAGGAAATAGTAGAAAGGAAAAAGATGTCAGAGTATATCATTACAATACAATAGATTCTAGGAAATAGTAGAGAGGAAAAAGATGTCAGAGTATATCATTACAATACAATAGATACTAGGAAATAGCAGATAGGAAAAAGATGTCAGAGTATATCATTACAATACAATAGATTCTAGGAAATAGCAGAGAGGAAAAAGATGTCAGAGTATATCATTACAATACAATAGATTCTAGGAAATAGCAGAGAGGAAAAAGATGTCAGAGTATATCATTACAATACAATAGATTCTAGGAAATAGTAGAAAGGAAAAAGATGTCAGAGTATAACATTACAATACAATAGATTCTAGGAAATAGCAGAGAGGAAAAAGATGTCAGAGTATATCATTACAATACAATAGATTCTAGGAAATAGTAGAAAGGAAAAAGATGTCAGAGTATATCATTACAATACAATAGATTCTAGGAAATAGTAGAAAGGAAAAAGATGTCAGAGTATATCATTACAATACAATAGATTCTAGGAAATAGTAGAAAGGAAAAAGATGTCAGAGTATATCATTACAATACAATAGATTCTAGGAAATAGCAGAGAGGAAAAAGATGTCAGAGTATAACATTACAATACAATAGATTCTAGGAAATAGTAGAAAGGAAAAAGATGTCAGAGTATATCATTACAATACAATAGATTCTAGGAAATAGTAGAAAGGAAAAAGATGTCAGAGTATAACATTACAATACAATAGATTCTAGGAAATAGCAGAGAGGAAAAAGATGTCAGAGTATAACATTACAATACAATAGATTCTAGGAAATAGTAGAAAGGAAAAAGATGTCAGAGTATATCATTACAATACAATAGATTCTAGGAAATAGTAGAGAGGAAAAAGATGTCAGAGTATATCATTACAATACAATAGATACTAGGAAATAGCAGATAGGAAAAAGATGTCAGAGTATATCATTACAATACAATAGATTCTAGGAAATAGCAGAGAGGAAAAAGATGTCAGAGTATATCATTACAATACAATAGATTCTAGGAAATAGCAGAGAGGAAAAAGATGTCAGAGTATATCATTACAATACAATAGATTCTAGGAAATAGTAGAAAGGAAAAAGATGTCAGAGTATATCATTACAATACAATAGATTCTAGGAAATAGCAGAGAGGAAAAAGATGTCAGAGTATATCATTACAATACAATAGATTCTAGGAAATAGTAGAAAGGAAAAAGATGTCAGAGTATAACATTACAATACAATAGATTCTAGGAAATAGCAGAGAGGAAAAAGATGTCAGAGTATATCATTACAATACAATAGATTCTAGGAAATAGTAGAAAGGAAAAAGATGTCAGAGTATATCATTACAATACAATAGATTCTAGGAAATAGTAGAAAGGAAAAAGATGTCAGAGTATATCATTACAATACAATAGATTCTAGGAAATAGCAGAGAGGAAAAAGATGTCAGAGTATATCATTACAATACAATAGATTCTAGGAAATAGCAGAGAGGAAAAAGATGTCAGAGTATATCATTACAATACAATAGATTCTAGGAAATAGTAGAAAGGAAAAAGATGTCAGAGTATATCATTACAATACAATAGATTCTAGGAAATAGTAGAAAGGAAAAAGATGTCAGAGTATAACATTACAATACAATAGATTCTAGGAAATAGCAGAGAGGAAAAAGATGTCAGAGTATATCATTACAATACAATAGATTCTAGGAAATAGTAGAAAGGAAAAAGATGTCAGAGTATATCATTACAATACAATAGATTCTAGGAAATAGCAGAGAGGAAAAAGATGTCAGAGTATATCATTACAATACAATAGATTCTAGGAAATAGTAGAAAGGAAAAAGATGTCAGAGTATATCATTACAATACAATAGATTCTAGGAAATAGTAGAAAGGAAAAAGATGTCAGAGTATAACATTACAATACAATAGGTTCTAGGAAATAGCAGAGAGGAAAAAGATGTCAGAGTATATCATTACAATACAATAGATTCTAGGAAATAGTAGAAAGGAAAAAGATGTCAGAGTATATCATTACAATACAATAGATTCTAGGAAATAGTAGAAAGGAAAAAGATGTCAGAGTATATCATTACAATACAATAGATTCTAGGAAATAGTAGAAAGGAAAAAGATGTCAGAGTATATCATTACAATACAATAGATTCTAGGAAATAGCAGAGAGGAAAAAGATGTCAGAGTATATCATTACAATACAATAGATTCTAGGAAATAGTAGAAAGGAAAAAGATGTCAGAGTATATCATTACAATACAATAGATTCTAGGAAATAGTAGAAAGGAAAAAGATGTCAGAGTATATCATTACAATACAATAGATTCTAGGAAATAGTAGAAAGGAAAAAGATGTCAGAGTATATCATTACAATACAATAGATTCTAGGAAATAGTAGAAAGGAAAAAGATGTCAGAGTATATCATTACAATACAATAGATTCTAGGAAATAGCAGAGAGGAAAAAGATGTCAGAGTATATCATTACAATACAATAGATTCTAGGAAATAGCAGATAGGAAAAAGATGTCAGAGTATATCATTACAATACAATAGATACTATCATTTCACTTGAGCAAAACAGAGGTCACTATTTACACCTAACTCAACAAAAACCACTGATAAGCAGATGTCGCTGCATCCTAGACACTTTCCCGTGGTAACTTCAATTAGTATTGATTCTTTGGCTTTTATAATAATAAAGGAATCATACACTCATTGTAATATGTGTAATATCCTACATATTACACAGTGATACGCAACGCTGCTTAAATATAAAAGAATGTTTGCAGGGGGAATAGTTTGATTCAAGTAAATCTTTCTTTACAGATTTATATACTAAATTATCATTATGATTTAAGTCATCAGTAAAATGTTGTAAAATCTGACGGAATGAAAGACCCCTTGCAAGTTTCTTTAGGATATACACGCAATAATGGCCGCACACCGTGCTATAATTATTCTGAATTTGCCTGTCTTGATAGCAGAATAATTCGCTATTTCTCTTTAGGAAGATTATAAATTCATCCGGAAAAAGTACATTGTCTGGTGAGAGTCCATAACTGTCAAAGAATATCACATTCTTTTCATTGCAAAGTAAAGTTAATATCCAATGTTTGCCGCTCTGATTGGACCGGTCTGTATTCACGATGTACGCCGCTGGCCTCTCAGTTACTCTATGTGACGGTAGCAAGTCACACGGATACACCCCATAAAATATGGACTCTGTATAGTGATCGGCTTTCAATATCGTAGTGAGCTGCAGGGAATCCATCATCAGTAGAAATCATACAATACTTCACGGCGGTCATTAATTTCTAGAATAGACGAATTCACGCCGTATACCACCATATTTATCGTATGAGGGGTGGCTAGCGCAAATCGGACTTCAGAACGCAGGTTCCCAGTTTTTATGAGAGAGAAGTGACCTCCAGGTTCTTGGTCGGCTGATAAATCAAATGCAAAAAATGTATAGCCGTCCATAGATTCTTCTCGGTCAATTGCCAGTGCACAATCGGCCTTCTGCTTTCCAGAAATATGGGCAAGAGCCATATACTCTCTTACAGCTAATGCAATATTGAAATTAGGTTGGAATGGCTGGGAGGGGATCTGCTGACCATCCAAATATAAAGCCGCATGGTTTACATTATAATGATGAAAGTACAGTGGGTTTTTATTATATGTCCCGCTAAAGGCCTCATTATCTACAAAGCCCAATATAATTACTCGCGGAATAGCTCCTAAAAATAGATTTTCTATATTAGAAATTCAGGTGCCCCCAGGGATGCTGTCCACTTTCATACAGGCCCTATCAATAGCATATTTTGCTGTAGCAGATAGTAAGGCCTGAGAGTGACCAATCCTCACAGCGGGAGCCACCTGGACTCTCTTTACATAGAGACATGCGTTCAGAATCTGTACTTTGAGCGGGTCTGGGTCAGCAGAAACCAAACAGAATGCATCTTTATTTCGTGTCAGCTTGATTTTAAGGTCAAGTCCATTCAATATAAGCTTTGGCTGATTAAAAATGTCGCTAAAAATTGGGCCGAGCAAATCGACGGGCTTCGAGTGAGCTACTGCATGAGCCCGCTTGTTGAAGCCCACATTGGCGCCATCCAGGATTCGTACATCATGATGTCCAGCGATATCTTTATAGAATAATCCTGATGTGAATTGCGAGGCTAAAGTCTGTGCGCTGTAATTTAGCAGAGTTTCAATGTAGGCCCTATAGCTGTATAGATTGTCTGATTGTGAGATGAGGCGATCAGCCAGGGTGACATCAACTTGATTAAAAAGAGTCGCTAATGGATAGTTAATGAGAGCTACACGGGCTCCATCCGCGATGGCAGAATTATCTTGTTTTACGACCCGGCAACTTATGTAAAGTAGGGTATTATTTAAATCATAATAATATTCACCACTTCCCGATATGAAAAATTCAAGTGGTGCATTGTCCGCCAGAGCTGCAATAGGCTGAACTTCAATGAATATCGATTTCTCGACAGAAACCTGCATAGGAGGTATTTGAAAAATATCCAGTTCTGATTTCATGCACTCCACCGAAGCATCATGTATGAAGGCCATGTTATATATAATATATTTATTTTATATATTTTTCCTAAAAGATGTCTTCAACACTGCGTCTTACTCTTTTCTGGCGTTTGCGTCTTGCGGGTGTGATTTTATTCATGAGCATTGGTGGTGGCGAATAGCGAACACGCCTTTTTCTTTTTTTCTGTTTTTTAGCAACATAAACAATACCGGATCCTTCCTGAGGAGGGGTGTTTAGCCTATTCATAGCGGCTGCTGAGAAAGAGGCAATGGCGTCCTTAGCAATATTTGAAACAGCTGTCATTACATGGGTTTTACTAATTCAAGGCCTTTTCTCAATAGAGGAACCGCTTTTCTAAATAAGCCTCTAAATATTCCTGCAAGCCCAGCCCCATACATGTACTCATCACCGCGAAATCCCTCTAAACCGTGGCCTGTCTGAGCAATATAGTAGCGGGCATAAATGGCCGGATCTCCGTAAACACGTTGCGACACCATTTTGACGTGTCAATCACGACGCGGTCTGAAATGTAATCGCAAAATAGTTTTTCCGTACTTGAATTTAACAGGAGTACCCTGATCAGTCAAGATAGAGATGCTTACAGAACCAAAGTGCTGTTTGCATAGAGGCACATAATCAGGTCTTGTGTATTGAAGTGTGATGATCTCCCCACTTTTACCAGTCACCTGCGCAGTTCTCAGAAGCTGGACGTAAGAATCTCCGACTAGCTGATGGTTAATAATGTCTGAGTAAACAAATAAGGTATAAAATCCATTCATGATATCTGCGTAGCTCTTCTTGGGGCTAATCACACTATTATCATAGGCCTCAATATAAGGTGGTAGTCCTAAAATATGAGACAATTTTGGGCCTGGAGCAAAATGTATCGTGGGGGAATCCGATAGAGTAACACTTCTCCTCACTTCGTCAAAGCGGAGCTTTAAGCCCTCCGGGGCAATCTTAGAATTTTCAATCCGTTCATTAATAGCCCTTATAAGGTCCGAAATATTTAAATAATAGCCTGCTTTTACGAAATATTCTCTTAGAACATCCCCTCGTTTTCCAAGAAAAAATGTGCCTTCGCTATTTTCGAAAGTAAACCAGGTGTGGGGATACTGAAATTCTGTGAGGGCAACTTCATATGGGCCTACAAGATGTACAGGCTTTGCCAGTTTAGTGGTAAAATTCGAAATCGTGTTGTCTGGGAATAGCTTACTTGACGCATTACACGCTAGGGTAATATAAAATGATCCAGAATCCATGATTAGAGGTCCGTCAGCTGGTTTTCTTTAATCCAAGTATTAAATTTTTCCGGATATCCCTTCCATTTAACGAGATACAGGGTGGACCCTCTGACGCGCTTTTTTCTTAACACTTTTTCTATTTTGTAGATGCGATTCTCATCCGATGTGACTTTTTGTAGTTCCTCCTTATAAAATGACCCAATCACAGGTTCTCCGTACAAATCCACGATTTTGTAGAGGGGGAATTGGAATTTTGTGTTAATTTCGGTTATGATAAATATTTCATCGGTATATGATTGTTCATATGCTTTCATAAATGTACGTTTATATTGGACCAAACGTACATTGTCGCCAATTTTAAAAGAAGGATTAATACGTTTATTTTTCATGCTCGAGCCATAAATATTTTTCCATATTTGTAGTGAATTTTTGCTTGTAACATCAATTGGTCTACATCGAATGGTAGAATGATAGGTTCGATTGTAGCCATCAACCAAATCTGGTAAAATATCAATATACCTATTAGTGTTATTTTTCGTAAAATACCGCCACATTCGAGTTTTTAATGTACGATTAAACCGCTCCACAATAGAGGCCTTAACTGCATTATTCGTAAGATAATGCAGAATATCATACGTTTTACAAAGGCGCTTCATCGACGAATTAATAAATTCTTTGCCCCGATCAGTCTGTAATTTCTTCGGTATGCGCTTATCATTTTGAAATATCAGCTCGAATGAACAGGCTACAGCGGCCCCAGTCTTGTTTGATAAGGCTACGCACCACGCAAATTTCGCTAGGCAATCAATCACGGTAAGGATATATTTAACATTATCATTTTCATTCGAATAGTCAATTAAACTCACTAAATCTCCTTGCCACAATGCTTCCATGTTTGAGACCATGATCTTATTTGTCAGAAATCTTTTTCTCACAGGTTTGTGCAACAAATAGCTATCCTGGTTATTTAACCAATCACGCACAATTGATTTTTTAATTCCGTAATCTCTAGTTTCTCTATATAATTTATCAATGCCGCCATAGGAGCCGGAGGCATTAGGAGTAAAATACTGGTTCTCTAATATTTTTTCATCGTGTCTAGAAGACATCGTCTCATGAACCAATGCCGTCTTTATCAGAAAATCAAAATGTATAAAATGAAATTAAATGTGGAATGTAATACAAATATATCATGCTTGATATCAGTATAATATGAGTATACCATGATTGTTTGGGCCAGCATGATGGGCTGTAACTGGGAGGCTATTGTGGGTGTTAACTGGAGGTGTGGACTTTCTGCTGATTGCTTGAGACCTTTTGGTGAGGCGAAACTGGGCTGTGAATCTAGGTGGAGCGATCCTGCTGTCTGGCTTTAAAACAGGCCATTAGGTGGTGTCCTTACACACATTCAGCGGCAGAGACAGCATTCCTGTTATACTGGGCAGCTACTTCTACTCTTTAAAATAGTAAGTATTAACACATTATTTAATTAATATTGTGGTCAATTGCTGTATAGTAATATTTATTATATAGGATATAATTGTATTTTCCTTAGAATAGATTTACTCATTTAGAAGAAATTTAGATATTTAATACAATATTTATTTGATGTATAATTATTTAATTGATGTTCGCCTATAATTTTATTTGCCTTTTGTATCAATTATCATATAGTATATAAAATGTATTTCTTCGGCATAGACTTAGATTATAATTTATTTTATAGTACTTCCCACCGCATAGTTATAGTTAATAATTTTAAAAGTATAATGGTATTCACAATTTAAATCATTTTAGTTAAGATGGAAGCCGACGATTTTGAACAAGCCGAGCCTCTTCTTACGAGCACACAATGCCAACAACTAGGTAGGTCTTATATTGAATATAATGAACGGAGTGTTAGACAATCTGATTAAAGTTTTGTTTTGTATATTAATTATATAATATTTTGCTCTTTTTCAGAAGAGTCACTAAACAGCGCCTATCCTCAGATACTTCAGACTTTGGATTCCATAGATGCATACCCTTTAGCACCTTTTAATGCTGGCGGAGAATCAAGTACTGCAACTTCACATTATGCTATCACTGGTGAGCTGTATATTTGTATAATAACTGCTTTAATCATATGTAGACGTGAAACTAAATACAATTTCTCATACAGATGCTGAGATGCTGCAAGCGGACGATAAGCAAGAAAACGGCCATGTTACTGAAGAGCCTTTAAATCTGGTGAATCCGCTGCGGAGGCAACAAACATATCAAAAAGGTAAGAACATATGGAAAAAGTAACATCTCTTTGAAAAAAGAGTCCGTATGTATGCAGGGATGACATTTCCCCTAATTTCTTATACAGGCGACCAACACTTGAAAGAATGCTATAATGGTGATTGGCCCATGGTTTCTAACAATCCTAAAAAGCCGCGGAAACCACGAAACACATCGCTCAAGATTAGGGCACCCAGGGTTTCTATCAGGCCTAGCGGGAAACCAAAAAATATGGCGCTGCTGATTCAAATAGGTAATGTGAGCTTGAAAAACAATAGGTACTCAGTACCGTGAAGAAAATCATTTCTGGACTGTGTAATAGTTTTATTTTATTTACAGCAGATAAACGAGCGGCCAGAAAACAGCTATATTCAAATGAAAACGCCGCCATCCCACTGACGGTGAATAGTGAGATGGCTATGAACCCAGAGCCTGCAGAAGACCAATACCCAGAACAATCTTGTAAGTATATATTTAGTTTTCTGTAATAATGATAATAATCTTTATTTATATAGAGCTTACATGTTCTGCAGAGATTAATAATTCAGATATTTGTAGACATCCAGTCATAAGTAACAGTTATCAAAACAATAATTAATGATGCCCCTGCTCATAAGGGGCACAACCTAAAATACTATCTTTATACAAACACTTATATGTGTTTCTTCACTATCTGGTACATGTAACATTTCCATTGTTACTCAAGCTTCATGGACATCTGACACATGTAACTTTTTTCTTTTAGATACAAAGAATATGCTAACAAAAGATGCACAGCCATTGCTGCAGCCTCAAGTACTGCAGGAGCGTACTTACGGCCCAACGCAGATCCCCCCACAAAGAGTTAATCCGGCAGTGAGATCAACTCCGCTTTCACCAATTATTGTTCTGTCGGATGAAGAAATTCCTGTGAAACGCAAGCAGCCTAGGAAGGCGGTACCGAAGTCTTCGACCCGAAAATATAACGCCGCCTCAGCTGCGCCCAATATTACACATTCAATCATTTCCGTGGACGGTGTGGCACAAGCTGAACGTGAAGCCATCAACAGAGAAATTGATCAGCTTGCTGAGGGTAAGAAGACCTCTAATCTGGACAATATACGTGTGTGTCATACTATACACCCTGCAGATATTGCTTTTGAAGGAACGTCTAATGAATTTGCAATTGTAAATCCTTTAAAGAAACGAACAGTATCAACCCAGACCCAGGGGGCAAGTAAAAAACAAAAAGTACACAATACCCCAACTACCCCTGGGTGGCCTGAAGAACAGTATAAGGTGTTTCATGATATGGGAACTCAGTACCTAAATTACAAAAACGTTATTACTCATCTTAAATATTTCTGTGACACTTATGAAAGGTTACAAACTGCGGCCCCAACACCTGACATTGTTGATGAGCTATATGCGTTCAAAAGAGACTGTGCAGACGCGCCATTAGTCATTGTGAAATCAAATAAAAATAATTCAATGTGACTAGGCTTGGTGGGTTATGGTCTGCAGAAGTTGTCTAAAATATCTCCACAAAGGGGCTATAGATCGAGAACAATTAAACGAGCTCGAAGGCTGTTGGTTAGTGCAAGACGTTCACTAGCAGCTAGAAGCCTGCGAGAGCCAACTCAGACCGATAACTACACAAAACCCTCAGCTGTTGATACATGCACAGAGTCCCTCGTTTCACAGCCATGATCCCCCTAGGGGTGTTAGCACCAATGTATCTCCAATCGCTCAAAGCTTTGAGCCTCTTGAAACACAGGCTGAAAATGTACATGATGTTGCAGCTGATGGTCATGTTGATGAAAATGTACGGGACGTAGATGAAAATGGACATGAGGTTGCATCTGATGGTCATGTTGATGAAAATGTATGGGACGTAGATGAAAATGGACATGATGTTGCAGCTGATGGTCATGTTGATGTAAATGTATGGGCTCTAGATGAAAATGTACATGGTGTTGCAGCTGATGGTCATGTTGATGAAAATGTACGGGACTTAGATGAAAATGGACATGATGTTGCATCTGATGGTCATGTTGATGAAAATGTACGGGACGTAGATGAAAATGGACATGATGTTGCAGCTGATGGTCATGTTGATGAAAATGTACAGGCTGTAGATGAAAATGGACATGATGTTGCAGCTGATGGTCATGTTGATGATAATGTACGGGCTGTAGATGAAAATGGACATGATGTTGCAGCTGATGGTCATGTTGATGAAAATGTATGGGCTGTAGATGAAAATGGACATGATGTTGCAGCTGATGGTCATGTTGATGAAAATGTACAGGCTGTAGATGAAAATGGACATGATGTTGCAGCTGATGGTCATGTTGATGAAAATGTACAGGCTGTAGATGAAAATGTACATGATGTTGCAGCTGATGGTCATGTTGATGATAATGTACGGGCTGTAGATGAAAATGGACATGATGTTGCATCTGATGGTCATGTTGATGAAAATGTACGGGACGTAGATGAAAATGGACATGATGTTGCAGCTGATGGTCATGTTGATGAAAATGTACGGGACTTAGATGAAAATGGACATGATGTTGCATCTGATGGTCATGTTGATGAAAATGTACGGGACGTAGATGAAAATGGACATGATGTTGCAGCTGATGGTCATGTTGATGTAAATGTATGGGCTGTAGATGAAAATGGACATGATGTTGCAGCTGATGGTCATGTTGATGAAAATGTACAGGCTGTAGATGAAAATGGACATGGTGTTGCAGCTGATGGTCATGTTGATGATAATGTACGGGCTGTAGATGAAAATGGACATGATGTTGCAGCTGATGGTCATGTTGATGAAAATGTATGGGCTGTAGATGAAAATGGACATGATGTTGCAGCTGATGGTCATGTTGATGAAAATGTACAGGCTGTAGATGAAAATGGACATGATGTTGCAGCTGATGGTCATGTTGATGATAATATACGGGCTGTAGATGAAAATGGACATGATGTTGCATCTGATGGTCATGTTGATGAAAATGTACGGGACGTAGATGAAAATGGACATGATGTTGCAGCTGATGGTCATGTTGATGAAAATGTACGGGCTGTAGATGAAAATGGACATGATGTTGCAGCTGATGGTCATGTTGATGATAATGTACGGGCTGTAGATGAAAATGGACATGATGTTGCATCTGATGGTCATGTTGATGAAAATGTACGGGACGTAGATGAAAATGGACATGATGTTGCAGCTGATGGTCATGTTGATGAAAATGTACGGGCTGTAGATGAAAATGGACATGATGTTGCAGCTGATGGTCATGTTGATGAAAATGTACGGGCTGTAGATGAAAATGGACATGATGTTGCAGCTGATGGTCATGTTGATGATAATGTACGGGCTGAAGATGAAAATGGACATGATGTTGCATCTGATGGTCATGTTGATAAAAATGTACGGGCTGTAGATGAAAATGGACATGATGATGCATCTGATGGTCATGTTAATGAAAATGTACGGGACGTAGATGAAAATGGACATGATGTTGCATCTGATGGTCATGTTGATGAAAATGTACGGGACGTAGATGAAAATGGACATGATGTTGCAGCTGATGGTCATGTTGATGAAAATGTACAGGCTGTAGATGAAAATGGACATGATGTTGCAGCTGATGGTCATGTTGATGAAAATGTACGGGCTGTAGATGAAAATGGACATGATGTTGCAGCTGATGGTCATGTTGATGATAATGTACGGGCTGTAGATGAAAATGGACATGATGTTGCATCTGATGGTCATGTTGATAAAAATGTACTGGCTGTAGATGAAAATGGACATGATGATGCATCTGATGGTCATGTTGATGAAAATGTACGGGACGTAGATGAAAATGTTCATGATGTTGCATCTGATGGTCATGTTGATGAAAATGTACGGGATGTAGATGAAAATGGACATGATGTTGCATCTGATGGTCATGTTGATGAAAATGTATGGGACGTAGATGAAAATGGACATGATGCATCTGATGGTCATGTTGATGATAATGTACGGGACGTAGATGAAAATGGACATGATGATGCATCTGATGGTCATGCTGATGAAAATGTACGGGACGTAGATGAAAATGGACATGATGATGCAACTGATGGTCATGTTGATGATAATGTACAGGACGTAGATGAAAATGTACATGATGTTGTAGCTGATGGTCATGTTGATGAAAATGTACGGGCTGTAGATAAAAATGGACATGATGCATCTGATGGTCATGTTGATGATAATGTACGGGACGTAGATGAAAATGGACATGATGTTGCATCTGATGGTCATGTTGGTGATAATGTACGGGCCGTAGATCATTCAGTATTTTTACAACATTTTTATCACCATCAAAGAGATGTCCGCAATTTTAATGCTCGCATGTATATTGATCATTTCAGATTTGTAAATTTATACCGCATTCAATCATTTGTAGAGACCCTAAACATCGTGCATGGAGCCATTCAGTCTTTGCTGGACAGAGTCGTCAGAGACATTGATACTGGAGACTTTGTTCAGTTAAAGCTTGAAGGCGGTGACACGTTAGATCCCATTTTCACTACAAAACAGACAAGGGAGGATTTTAGTTCTGAAGCATTCTTAAATGCCGTAGTTCGCATATTGCAAAGCAATGCTGAATGCTTAGCAAACAGCTCCCTGAAATTAGTCGTAACAATTATTAAAAACAGACGCGGGGGTATAAAAAGACGTCTGAAATCTATAGTGAGTAGTCAAATCATTAAGCAAAAGAGATGTTGGCTGTACGACTATAACAATTGCAGCACAAATCTGTGCTTTGCAGCGAGCGTGTGCGCCCTGATCACCGACACTGATGATGGGGATACAGTTTTACTGAATCGTGCAAAAACCGTACACGCGGCCCTGGCTATCCCTGAGGACCAACTTATAAGTTTTAGTGATATTGAAGCTTTTGAGAAACATCTGGGTATCAGCATTAAAGTATTATACTACAGTCAGGGCGACTGGCGATATTTTCAAACAGGTAATGCCCTTAGTGCTAGAGCTATTTTCATATTGCATCATGATAATCACTACTACAGTATCAAAAATATGCAGGGTTTTATCGGCGCGGATTACTTTTGTGAAAGATGCAATTCGTTGTTTCATCACAAATTTAATAATTTGTGTCAATATTTTGTCAAGGCTTGTCAAACTTTGTCAAGGCTTTGTCAATATGTCAAGGCTTGTTAAACAGAGAGTTGTGTGGAGAGTACCGACACGGATCAGCCGCCTCGCTGTCCAATTTGTCGTGTGTTTTGTCGGTCCAGTGAGTGCTTAGACCACCACACTCGTTTATCTGCAGATAATCCAACATTCTGCAGACTTAAAACATTTTGTGATAAATGTCATCATTTTGTCCCCAGAGAAAGTGATTCCGAACATAAATGTAAAGGGTTGCGTTGTCCTGTCTGTCACAGGCGTTTAAATAAATTTGATGAGCACCTTTGTTACATGCGCCGGTATGTACCAGAGGAGGCGACAGATCAATATATATTTTACGACTTTGAATGTATGCAGGAGACAGGTACTCACATTATATTTATGCTACAACGCTGTATGGTAGCCCCTCCTGGGAGTTTGAAGGTAAATCAGCAACTCATGATTTTGTGCAATTCTTTACATCCGGTAAATTTTCTGGATATACGTTTATTGCCCACAATGCTGGAAGATACGACGCGTACTTTATTGTTAAGGAGCTGATTTCTGAAAAACTCTGTGTGAAATTGATATCCCGAGGCGGCCGCCTCTTGTGTGTAACGCTGCCTGATTTGGAACTGAGGTTTATTGACTCCCTAAATTTCATACCGATGAAACTTAGTAAGATGCCACAGGCTATGGGATTCTCAGGTTCAAAAGGACATTTTCCCCACTTTTTAATACCGAAGAAAATCAAAACTATGTGGGTCCCCTACCAGCTGTAAAATATTATGGGGTAGAGTACATGTCACCTAGTGAGAAAGGGGAATTCATGGAGTGGTATGAGACGCAGGAAACTACAACTTTTGACTTTAATTCTGAACTAAAGTCTTACTGTAAACAAGATGTTGAGATTCTGAGACACTCATGTGAACTTTACAGGGAGCGTGTCATGGAAATGACGCAGAAAAATGTTAAAATATACTGTAAGCGAGAAAAGAAAAAAATTGAAGTGTCCAGATGTGTTGATCCTTTTCAACTCGTAACCCTTGCATCTGTATGTAGGTCAATGTACAGGTTTAAATTTCTTCCAAAAAAGACCATTGCCATTTTACCGGGTGATAATTATCACAAGACACAAAAACGGTTTTCATCACCTGCTATACAGTGGCTCATGTATGTATCCCACACAGAGAACATAGCAATCCAACATGCTTTAAGAGGGGGTGAAAAACGAGTTGGGAAATATTTTTTAGATGGTTATGCCTATGTTAATGACAGACATATCGCATTCGAATTTCAGGGGTGTTTTTATCATGGGTGCCCAATCTGCTATAATGAATACGATGCAAATAAGGTCACAAACACCTCCTATGGGCAATTATATTATGCCTTTTTAGCTAAAAAACGTTTTCTGCAGTGGTGTGGCTACACAGTGAGAGTCCTGTGGGAACATGAATGGAATGAAATGATTCAAAAAGATTCTAATCTTCAATCATTTCTTCTCCAAATGGAATTCCCAGTCCCTTTAGACCCCCGCGATGCTCTTTATGGGGGACGTACTAATGCCATTAAACTTTATCACCAGCTGAAACCTGGGGAGACGCTACATTACTATGATTTCACCAGCCTGTATCCATTTGTAAACAAGACTAAAACATATCCCGTTGCTCATCCACACATTATCTATGAGGATTTTGGGTTCATTAAAAATTACTTTGGTATTGCCAAAGTCAAGGTCTACCCTCCGAGGGATTTATTTTTTCCTGTTCTACCGGTAAAACTCAACAAAAAATTATTGTTTCCTCTTTGCTACACATGCTCTGTAAATTCGCAGACCGAGGAATGTACACATAGTGATGAAGAGCGGGCTCTGACAGGTACATGGTGCACTATAGAGCTTGAGATGGCCGTAGAGAAAGGCTATAGGATAGCCCACATCTATGAAATTTGGGATTTTCCTAAAACCAGTGACCGCCTGTTTTCTTGGTACATTAAATTACATCTTAGGGATAAGCAGGAGGCCCCAGGCTATCCCAGCTGGTGCACTGATGACAGTAAGAAACAACAGTACATTGATTCCTTTCTTGACAAAGAAGGGGTTCAATTACGCTCTGAACATATAGGAGAGAACCCTGCTAAGAGACAGATCTCCAAACTTTTCTTAAATTCTTTATGGGGAAAGTTTGCCCAGAAATCTAATTTACCATGTACCAGCATTATTAGCGATCCTGATGAACTGTTTCAACAAGTTTTTTTTTACCGTATTACGATGTTGCAATTTATTGATGATGAAACCGCAACAATAGATTGGAAATATACAGAAGGGCACCACACCATCAACAAGAACACAAACATTTTATAGCCTGTTTTACCACAGCGTATGCCAGACTAGAGCTTTACTCTCCGCTGGACCGGCTGCAGGAAAGGTGCCTTTATCACGATACTGATTCTGTTATCTTTGTGCAGAGAGAAGGTGAGTGGAGTCCTCCTTTAGGTGATTCCCTGGGGGAATTGACCAGTGAGATACCTGATGACACATCACTGAGTTTGTATCTGCCGGCCCAAAGTCCGACGGATACAAACTCAACACCGGTAAAACTGTCTTAAAAGTGAAGGGAATAACATTAAATGTTGGTAATGCTCAATCTATTAATTTCAGCAGTCTAAAAGATCTTGTTCTGGACTACCCGCGTAATTCTGATTCTGAAACGCAAAAAAGTATTGTTGTAGAGCAGCCCGGCATTGTGAAAAATAAAAAGTTCTTGCCCGTTGAAACAAGACCGCTTCGAAAAACCCAAAAGTGTGTTTACACAAAGCGCAGCCTATTAGACGATTTTACCACCGTGCCATTTGGATATTAATTGTGACTCGTGATGGACCCATGTCTACAACATCCATTCTCGTGTATTCTAGCAGGCCCGTCTAATTCTGGAAAAAGTCACTTTGTAAAACAATTGTTACATAATATTGACACTCATTTTTCTCATAAACCTGATAATATTGTTTGGTTTTATTCCTGCTGGCAGAAACTATATGATGAAATCTCTCTTTTCCCTTCATCAGATTTGTGGAGGGTCTGCCGCATACATTCGTAGATGATGAATTATTCCCTCCTGAAAAGGTGAATTTGACTATTGTTGATGATCTCATGGAGAGTGCTAGTGATAACTGCGAAATAGAAAAAGCATTTACCAAGTATGTCCACCACAGAAATCTCAGCATTTTCTACCTGGTACAAAACATATTTTGTCAAGGAAAGAAAAGCCGCACGATAAATTTAAACACAAAGTACATGGTCCTTTTTAATAACCCTCGGGATAAATTGCAAATTGTAACACTAGCGCGACAAATGTATCCAGGAAAAACACGCTATTTCTTAGAAGCTTTTGAGGATGCCACGCGGGTGCCTTATGGGTATTTGCTGCTAGACTTAAGAGCGGATACCCCTGAGGACCTTCGCTTGAGGACGGGCCTGTTTCCTCCAGCGTTACCGGCTGTGTATGTTCAAAAGAAAAATACTTCTAAAAAGTGAATATTAAACAAAAACAGACATTCTACACTGCGACCATAGTGTTGTAAAGATGTCGGAGAGAATACGGCGTAACTGGAAGCTCTTAAAAACACTGGTGAAGGCCCCGCCTTCTATCAGAAAATCTATTTTGTGCAATGCGAGTCATGATTTAATTACAGCTGTAGGGGAGATTGCATTAAACATCTTAAAAGGTCGAATCCCTCTGAAAGAGCGACAAAAAATATACTAAAAAAGTGGCGAAAAGCTATAAAAACCATGAGTAATAAATCTCACAGCATAAAGAAAAAGCAGCAGCTACTAAAGCAGACTGGCGGCTTTATAGGTCCTCTTTTAGGCTTTGCAATCCCAATAATAACAAGCCTGCTTACCGGCAAATAATGGAACATACCGAGAAAATGTATCTTGTTCCCAAGCAGGAGCTAATCAAACTTCGGCCCCCTATCACAGACATTCGCCAAAGCGTTATCCAACGTCTTGATGGTGAAATTAGTGAGATTTTACAGCGTCGTGACATGCCAGATGACGTGAAAATTAAAAAATATAGTGATGTACTGCAAAGATACTTGGTTCATGCTAAACAAGATGCTAAGGAGCTATCAACTTTAAAGATCATTAACACTCCAGAATCTGATCACCAACAATTGTCTAATTCACCCGTTGATAAAAGCCCCGCTGTCAATGAAATTGTAAGTCATGTAAATCCACGATATAAAAAGAATGCAGAACTTCTACTAAACAAGATGTTGCAAAACACAAATATTACATCGTGGAATGATAAAAGCGAGTTTATTTTCAAAGGAACTGTAATACCCGGCTCTAATATGCTGGATTTGGTGCATAACACAACTCAGAGCCATGCCCTAACCAGTAGGAATTTACCAAGGGGCTGGAATACATTTATGCACGCTATGGCCGAGTTAAATATGCCATCCACAGTTGTGGGTAATTCCACTACTAGAGCACATTTAGATAAATTAAAAATGTCCATGAATGAAACTGATGGCGCGTATAATCCTCGAACCCTATCCACCCCCAGTCGGGCGATCCGTCCTTTACACTTCTCACCATTAGTTATCACACAAGGTCCACTGATGCCTAAAAAAAGTACTGTTCCATTACTACAATCCATGTGGCTCACTATGTAACATCGGTTCTGTTCAATTGTAATGCATTAAATTATTATGTAAGAAATATGATGTATATATTTATAATATTAAATATACAAATTGTTATATATGAATGTAACGCTTTTAAATGTCAAATGTAATGCTTTATGAAAATGTATTTGATTGTTGTTCAATAAACACTATTATATTTTTCATAAAAATGGCGTCTCTCATTTTTATTTACAATTCGAATAAAATGTTTCCTTTATTAAAATATTGGCCATATAAATAATATGCCCAATGAATCGATACTAATTAAAGTATAAAATGTCTATAAAAGGCAACCATTTGATTCCTTTATTAAAATATTGGCCATATAAATAATATGCCCAATGAATCGATACTAATTAAAGTATAAAAAGGCTATAAAAGGGAACCTTTATTGGCCATATAAAAGCATATCAAACACAGCCTTTTATATCAAACAATAGCGATTGATATAAAAGTGATTCAATCACAACCCTTTTATTCTACTTTATTAAAAGGCCTATAAAAGAGAAAATAATTGGACATATACTGTAAATATTTTGTCCTGATACCTTTTATATCAAATTTATAGCAAATTGATATAAAAGTGTATCAAACACGACCCTTTTACAACAATTTGATATCAAAATGTATAAAAGGGGCGTGTTTGAGACACTTTTATAGGGGCATAGCTCCTGTCAGATTTCTTTTTGACGAGTAATACAGCCCCCTTACTACTTGAGTTTTATGGTGATTAACCAAATCTGATTTCTAGTTAAAACATTTCCCACATTCTGAACAGGAAAAAGGCTTCTCTCCTGTGTGAGTTCTCTGGTGTCTAATAAAATGTGATTTAAGTGCAAAACATTTCCCACATTCTGAACATGAAAAAGGCTTCTCCCCTGTGTGAATTCTCTGGTGTCTAACAAAATGTGATTTATGTGCAAAACATTTCCCACATTCTGAACAGGAAAAAGGCTTCTCCCCTGTGTGAGTTTTATGGTGATTAACCAAATCTGATTTCTGGTTAAAACATTTCCCACATTCTGAACAGGAAAAAGGCTTCTCCCCTGTGTGAGTTTTATGGTGATAAACCAGTTGTGATTTCCAGTTAAAACATTTCCCACATTCTGAACAGGAAAAAGGCTTCTCCCCTGTGTGAGTTCTATGGTGATTAACCACATCTGATTTCTGGTTAAAACATTTCCCACATTCTGAACAGGAAAAAGGCTTCTCCCCTGTGTGAGTTCTATGGTGATTAACCAAATCTGATTTCAGTGTAAAACATTTCCCACATTCTGAACAGGAAAAAGGCTTCTCCCCTGTGTGAGTTCTATGGTGATTAACCAAATCTGATTTCTGGTTAAAACATTTCCCACATTCTGAACAGGAAAAAGGCTTCTCCCCTGTGTGAGTTCTATGGTGATTAACCAAATTTGATTTCCGGTTAAAACATTTCCCACATTCTGAACAGGAAAAAGGCTTCTCCCCTGTGTGAGTTCTCTGATGTGTAACAAAATGTGATTTCTGTATAAAACATTTCCCACATTCTGAACAGGAAAAAGGCTTCTCCCCTGTGTGAGTTCTATGGTGATTAACCAAATCTGATTTCAGTCTAAAACATTTGCCACATTCTGAACAGGAAAAAGGCTTCTCCCCTGTGTGAGTTCTATGGTGATTAATCATATTTGATTTCCGGTTAAAACATTTCCCACATTCTGAACAGGAAAAAGGCTTCTCTCCTGTGTGAGTTCTCTGGTGAGTAACAAAATTTGATTTGTGTATAAAACATTTCCCACATTCTGAACAGAAAAAAGGCTTCTCCCCTGTGTGAGTTCTATGGTGATTAACCAAATCTGATTTCAGTGAAAAACATTTCCCGCATTCTGAACAGGAAAAAGGCTTCTCCCCTGTGTGAATTTTCTGGTGTGCAACAAAATGTGATTTCCATGTAAAACATTTCCCACATTCTGAGCATGAGAATGACTTCTTTGCTTTAGTAGCAGTTTGTTTTTTATTGCCTCTTTTGAATCTTTGCGTTCCCTTATTACTCAGTAATGAATCTGAAGATGGGACCTGTTTCATAGGATCAGATGACAGATCTTTGCTGTGAATGGATGATGATATATCTGGAGTAATCGCATTCACTTCAGTTGTATCTTGTAGGATCTCAAGATCATCAGATTTAAAAATTGAAGATGTCAACTGTCCCTCTGATATCATGGTACAGTCATCTGCTAAGATAAAAAACAATTATTACTTATTAATAAAATATCCTTGAGTTTTATATTTTTGAACATTTCTACTTAAACTGTCCATTAAATGGCAAGCTATGTAAAAAATTTTAATTATTTACCAAGACAATGACAGTTCACAGTCTAATAGAAAACCTTGTTGGATGAGCCAGTAGTGTGCGGTGTTCAACTGTTTGTTCATTCTGCCTCCCAAATATTGAATAAAAAGAAACCAATCAATGTTATGTAGGCGAAAATAATACCAATTCTCATCTCACAAAAAACAAGTCCCCACTCAGGTCCATCATCTGTCAATGGAAAAACAGAGGTTCCCACACTATTAGTGGCTCAAAGGTTGTTGAAAAGCAACAGAGTTTCTATAAACCAATCCAGCAAAATCCGCTCTCACTTCGGAGTCTTGCAGTGTGCGCAAACAACATTTAGGATCCCTGTATTTAGCAATATTATAGTGAGAGGAACCCACGTAATTTGCAGGTGTGTGTCTCCTGGAGCCCAATCTGGGCACTATGTGCTGGGTAATAAAATGGCAAATGTGTAATTTTCACTCATAGACTCATAGACTCATAGAATCGTAGAGTTGGAAGGGACCTCCTGGGCCATCTGGTCCAACCCCCTGCTCAAAGCAGGATTCGCTAAATCATCCCAATCAGATGTCTGTTCAGCCTCTGTTTGAAGACTTCCATTGAAGGAGAACTCACCACTTCTCGTGGCAGCTTGTTCCACTCATTGATCACTCTAACTGTCAAAAAGTTTTTTCTAATATCTAATCTGTGTCTCCTCCCATTCAGTTTCATCCCATTGCTTCTAGTCTTTCCTTGTGCAAATGAGAATAAAGTTGATCCTTCTACAATATGACAGCCGTTTAGATATTTGTAGATAGCTATTAAGTCTCCTCTCAGTCTTCTCTTTTGCAAACTAAACAATCCCAAATCCTGCAACCTTTCCTCATAAGACAGGGTTTGCAGACCGGTCACCATTCTGGTTGCTCTTTTGTGAACTTGCTCCAGTTTGTTGATGTCTTTTTTAAAATGTGGTGCCCAAAACTGGACACAATATTCCAGATGAGGTCTGACCAAAGAGGAGTAGAGGGAAATAATGACTTCACGTGATCTAGACTGTATGCTTCTGTTAATACATCCTAGAATTGCATTTGCCTTTTTTGCTGCTGCATCACACTGTTGACTCATATTCAGTCTGTGAACTATTAGTATACCCAAGTCTTTTTCATATGTGCTGTTGCTTAGGCCTATTCCTCCCATTCTGTATATGCTTTTTTCATTTTTATTGCCCAGATATAGTACTTTGCATTTTTCCCTGTTAAAAATCATTCTGTTAGTTGCTGCCCACTTCTCCAGTTTATTTATATCTTTTTGAATCCTCTCTCTCTCTTCTCTAGTATTAGCTATCCCTCCTAGCTTTGTGTCATCAGCAAATTTAATCAGTTTACCCTCAATTCCTTCATCTAAATCGTTGATAAAGATGTTGAACAATACAGGGCCCAGGACAGAGCCCTGTGGTACCCCACTTGAGACATTCTTCCAACTGGATGTGCAGCCATTTATGACCACTCTTTGGGTCCAATCACTAAGCCAGTTATGAATCCACCTAACAGTTGCCTTGTCCATTCCATACTTAGTCATTTTTTCAATAAGGATTGTATGAGATACTTTGTCAAATGCTTTGCTGAAGTCAAGATATACTATATTTACAGCATTTCCTTGATCCACCCAATCAGTGATTCCGTCATAGAAGGAAATTAAGTTAGTCTGACATGACTTATTAGTTACAAACCCATGCTGACTCTGTTTAATCACTTCATTCTTATCCAGGTACTGACATACATGTTGTTTAATAATTTGTTCAAAGATCTTTCCTGGTATAGAAGTCAGACTCACCGGCCTATAGTTGCCTGGGTCCACCTTCTTCACCTTTTTGAAGATAGGAACAACATTTGCTCTTCTCCAGTCTTCTGGGACTTCTCCTGTTCTCCAAGAATTTTCAAAGATTATGGAGAGGGGTTCTAAAATTTCTTCTGCTATCTCCTTCAGTACTCTGGGGTGTAATTCATCTGGACCTGGAGACTTGAATTCATTTAGGTTAGCTAAGTGTTTCCTCACTATCTTTCTGTTTATAGATATCCTGGATTCTTCTATTCCCTTAATAGGAGAGTGAAGAGCAGTTGATGTTACATTTCCTTTCTGAGAGAAAACAGATGCAAAATAGGAATTTAAAAGTTCGGCCTTCTCAGCATCCTGTCTTACCATTTCATCATTTTCATCCTGTAAAAATCCTATAGCATCTTTGACTTTTCTTTTACTTTTGACATATCCCCAAAATCCTTTATTATTGCTTTTGACATCTCTTGCAAGCCTCAATTCATTGTCAGCTTTAGCTAATCTGATTTGTGCCCTGCAGGTTCTGCAGACAGCATTATATTCTTCTTTAGATATGCCTCCCTCTTTCCATTTTATAAACATTTCTTTCTTCCTTTTTAGCATGTGCTTAAGTTCTGTGTTCATCCATCCTGGCTTCCTTAAATGCTTCCTATTCTTCCCTCTTTTCGGAATTGTTAACATTTGTGCTTTGAGAATTTCATTTTTCAAGATTTCCCATCCTTCCTGGACATTTTTGTCTTTAAGGATATCCAGCCATTGGATCCCTCCAATTCTCTTTCTGAATCCCTTAAAATCTGCCTTTCTGAAATCTAACCTTGACGTCTGAGACTTCACAGGTCTTCCTCCTCTAGTTATCCAAAATTCTAAAATAGCATGGTCGCTACCTCCTAGGGTCCCAGCCACTTTTACCTCCTCAGCCATTTCCTCCCTGTTTGTAAGGATAAGATCCAAGGTATGTGTTAAAGGGGCGCTCTTTCGCCCAGGGCACATGAAAACATGGAGCCAGCCCTACCCCCCCCCACAACTTTAGCCAAATAACCCCCATTTTTCAGTGCGTAACTAGTATTATGAAGTAAATAAAGGGTGACAAGCTTCAGTAATAAGAATTTATGCTTTTGGCATTCAAATGGGCACTGTGTGTTTCCTGTCCTCCTCTCACTGCCGACTTTTCTTCCCCATTGGCTTACATTGGGTTTCGTGTTTCAGTCGGACCCCCGACTTTTCCCTATAGTCGGCCGATTTCGTTCGACCCGACTTTTGTGAGTCGGGTTTCGCGAAACCCAACTCGACCCGAAAAAAGGCAAAGTCGCTCATCTCTACTATGCAGAATCCTGACCCTGGTTCAATGCCAATAGGGTTTTTTCAGCTTGATCAATAGCATTAGGTTCATCATACAACAACCCCAAGGCTTGAAAAAATGTGTCCACATTAGTCAGAATAGGATTTTCAGGTGTCAGAGAAAAAGCCCAATCCTGGGGATCGCCGCACAGCGAGGAGATGACAATTTTAACCTGCTGCACAGAGCTCCCCGATGAGTTAGGCTTCAAGGCAAGAAATAATTTACAATTATTCTTAAAATTCAAAAATTTAGACCGATCCCCAGTAAACACATCAGGAGTAGGGATTTTTGATCCAACAGCATGTGACTGAGTGAGATAGGTGGAAATTCCCCACACTTCAGCAGCGAGCTGCTCCACACGATCAGACAATTGCTTAATCTCCATTAGAGAAAAAATCCTCCTACGGCCCCAGAGAAAAAAATACACATGGCCAATCCCTGATTGTAGGCTGGCTATCTCATTTGGTATTATTGCACCTGTGCAGTTGCCATTTTACTTGGGTCCGCTGCACCCTGGTGAGTGCAGATGTATTTAGGCCTGTCTGGTTTTCTGTTGATTTTTTTGGAGGATTTTTTCCTCTTTTTGAGGTTTTCATGTTATAGTAGGACTGGCAAGTGTAAGGAACTTTGACGCAGTTTGCCAGCTTCCGTATTATGGCCATAATATCAACCAATACCTTATATATATTGATATGTTTTTGTGCACTGCATATTTTTTCAG
Organism: Dendrobates tinctorius; assembly: GCF_039654945.1. NCBI lineage: Eukaryota > Metazoa > Chordata > Amphibia > Anura > Dendrobatidae > Dendrobates > Dendrobates tinctorius. The sequence goes on along the minus strand of NW_027362032.1, from coordinate 15,468 downwards.
GGTGCAGTTGGACCCAAATGGTTCTGCTTACTGTGGCCTCTTTTCACACGGGATACATTCTAGTTGGCACTGGGCAGCCCCCCTATATGGTGTTACTAAGAGGCTGTGAACCAGAAGCTCTGCATTCCCTGTGTGAAAACTGCCACATGTGGATTTTTTTTTGCACTGGTGTACCACATGATCAATCCCTGATTGTAGGCTGGCTATTTCATTTTTTATTATTGCACCTGTGCAGTTGCCATTTTACTTGGGTCCGCTGCACCCTTGTGAGTGCAGATGTATTTAGGCCTGTCTGGTTTTCTCTTGATTTTTTTGGAGGATTTTTTCTTCTTTTTGAAGTTTTCATCCCACATACAGCCTGAGTCAGCTCCTGTAGGCGGTCCCGGAATTCCAGCACATACGGCACAATAGGTATCCCTTCTCTGGTTCCCTCCCCTTACCAGTGTTCTCGCACTAAGTCTAGGGGTCCCCTTACCCACCTCCCGTATAACAGTTCGAACGGGGAGAACTCCGTGGATTCTTGGGGCACCTCCCGATAGGCAAACAGGAGGTGTGGCAAGAATTTCTCCCAGTCCCTGTAGGTCCTGGTAAAAGTCCCAATGAGTTGTTTTAATGTTCCGTTAAAACGTTCACACAACCCATTGGTTTGCGGGTGGTACGGGGTGCTTCTAATGGACTTTACGCTGCACAGCTTCCACAGTTGGTTGGTCACCTCTGCTGTAAACTGGGTACCCTGGTCCGAGATAACCTCCCGAGGAAATCCAACCCATGAGAAAACCTGGAGCAGGGCAGCCGGCACTGTCTCTGCCAGTATGTTAGGTAATGCAACCGCCTCTGGATACCGTGTGGCATAATCTACCACTGTCAATATATACTTTTTCCCTGACGGACTGGGTTTGGCTAACGGCCCTATCAGATCGACTGCTACTCGGCTAAATGACTCCTCCACAATGGGGAGGGGGTGTAGTTTGGCCTTGCAGTGATCTCCCCTCCAACATCCACTGTGTGTTAATTTCCAGAAAGTGGCTGTGGAGTCAAAATATTCACTCCTCCTACACACGTGGTCAAAATTGTTGGTACCCCTGATTTAATGACAGAAAAACCCACAGTGGTCACAGAAATAACTTGAATCTGAAATAAGTAATAATATATCAAAAATCTATGAAAATGAACAACTGAAAGTCAGACATTGCTTTTCAGCCATGCTTCCACAGAATTTAAAAAAAATAAAACTCATGAAATGGGCCTGGACAGAAATGATGGTACCCTTAAGTAAAATATTTTGTTGAACAACCTTTTGAGGCAATTGCTGAAATAAAATGATTCCTGTAACTGTTAATGAGACTTCTGCACCTCTCGACAGGTATTTTGGCCCACTCTTCAAGAGCAAACTGCTCCAGTTGTCTCATGTTTGAAAGTTGCCTTTTCCAGATGACATGTTTCAGCTCTTTCCAAAGATGCTCATTAGGATTTAGGTCAGAGCTCATAGAAGACCAATTCAGAATAGTCCAATGTTTTCCTCTTAGCCATTCTTGCGTGTTTTTAGCTGTGTATTGTGTGTCATTATCCTGTTGCAAGACCCATGACCTGCGACTGACACCCGCTTTCTGACACTGGGCAGCACATTTCTCTCTTGAATCCCTTGATAGTCTTGAGATTTCATTGTACCCTGCAGATTCTAGACACCCTGTGCCAGATGCAGCAAAGCAGCCCCAGAATGTAACAGAGTCTCCTCCATGTTTCATAGTAGGGACAGTGTTCTTTTTGTGATATGCTTCATTTTTCCATCTGAGAACATAGAGCTGATGTGCCTTGCCATAAAGTTCCATTTTTGTCTTATCTGTCCATAGGACATTCTCCCAAAAGCTTTGTAGCTTGTCAACATGTAGTTTGGCAAATTCCAGTCTGTTTTTTATGATTTTTTTTCAACAATGGTGTCATCCTTGGTCATCTCCCATGAAGTCCACTTTGGCTCATACCACGATGGATGGTGTGATCTGACACTGATGTTCCTTGAGCTTGAAGTTCACCTTTAATCTGTTTACAAGTTTTTCTGGGCTATATTACCATTCATATTATGTCTCTTTGATTTGTCATCAATTTTCCTCCTGCAGCCACGTCCAGGGAGGTTGGCTACAGTCCTATGGCGCTTATGGGTCGCCCTCCCAGGGCTGTGGGGTACTCCGTACCGGGCCGATGTCAGGGGGATGTGTCACAGCAGCAGTGACCCGGTCCGTGGCCCTGGGCGCCCAATAGTGGGGTGGTTGTTGTAGTGATTTATGTGAATAGTTTGTGACGCTACCTGTGGTGTTCGGCAAGTATGGTGTTAAGCCGACGCTGCATGCAGATCCTCTGGGACTGATGGTGTGTGCAGCATAGATGGAGCAGCTCCCCACAGGTGGAGCTGTAGTCCCAGCGCAGTGTAGATGCTGGTGCCCAGATGTAGCAGGGCTGAGTGTGTTGGCTCAGGATGAATGGAGGACATCAGAGATTGTAGTTCCAAGGCTTTACTCACAGTCTGTAGTGCACCCAGGTGCCTGCCTCCGCACTGTGTCCTCTTGGTCAGAGACTCAGTCAACCTCCAGGCAAGATGGAATGCTCTTTTCCAACACTCCGCCAACATGTGCCTTCCTGAACGTCTCCTCTATCGCGCCTTTAATTGTGAAGTACTCCTGTCCTAAGTTACTCTGAAGTGCCTCTGTCCCGGGTTCCTAAGACCCTTTTTGTATGACAGACAGCTGTAGCCTGATCAGGGATCCTCTACTCCGAGGTCCTGGCTCTCTGCATCCGTGTTGCTGTTGTGTCCCAAGTCTATGATGGGAGTAGTGCATTTACAGCCCACTACTCCACCGGTGACTGCTGCAGAACCATAAGTGTTCGTACAACCTCAGGGACCAGGCCCCGGCCTTGCGCTGGAACCTATAGGCTGGGTTCTCTCTCTCTATCCCACGTCCTCTCTGTTCCCTTCTCCTTCGTTCCGTACTTTATCCTTCTTTCTTATGGAAACTGCAGTTACAGGTTGTATACTATGAGTTATTTTTAATGGTTTCAACACTCCAATTAATTAATACCAACTATTGATATAGTTTCAATCAGTTATACTCAGCTCTTTGAACCTTCCTAGAAGGTCATTGAAAATTGTTTCAAGGAGATGTTCAAATTGTCCAAGCAGAGCAAACAACTGGCTTATACTTATCTACCAACAAAGGACCTTCATTGCCATAATTAGATTATCTTGTGCTCCGAAGCCCCTCCTCCAGTTTGCTGTATTTCTGCCATGTGGCACATAGGATGCCCCCTCCTCTAGCTTCTTGTATTATATACTGGTTAAAACAGGTATTGAGGGGAAGTGTTTATAGCCAATGGACAATAGACTTGTGACATCATTCCCCACATGGTGGGGCTGGACACACCTTTTAGCTGGACATTTTAAAAGAACTAGGACACATGTGCTCAATCTCTCTCGGGCTCATGGAGGATGACTGGTCGACATCTATCTGAATAATGTAACGTATGAATAATGCTTGTTTCTGATTAATGCATTTGTATTTATAGTTTTATATTGTTTATTATTTAATCTTATCATTTATTAAGTAAATCAATTTAGTAAATTCAATTCTTGTGTGAGCATTTTCTTATTCATCACAATCCATTGGAACCCTTTACAATACAAATTGATGTCAGAAGCGGGATTGTTTTGAATAAAAATGTTTGCAAAATTGAATAAGTTTGTTAAGAGTAGGAAAGCAGTTGAGAGTAGTGTCAGATCTTTGCCAGAATGGGTGTTACCAGGAAAGTGGACTGAAATGGCACAGGAATGTAACAAGTATATGGAGGGACAGCAGTTATCAAATCCCCAGGAAGTGGCTGCAAAATTTGATCTCTCAAGGTATGATGCAAAAGAGCAGAAAGCTGCAGCAGCCGTTGGATGGATTTTTGTGCAAGTGTCCCAAAGATTACAGGAGGAGATAGACACCTTGCGTTTAGAGCTGCATACAGCTATAGAGCAAAGGATTAGCTTGCAATCAGCCTTGAGAGACCAAATGAAGCAGCATGACAATATGCAAAGGAATTTTGAAGCTTATGTAATGAAAAATGTGAATAAGAATAGGCGCAGGAGGAGACAGCGGCCAGTGTCAGATATTCATACTGCACAGATTAGAACCATGATTGCACGTGAGAAATGGTCAGATTTGCTAGAATGGGATGGCTGTGAGACAAATGAGGAAGAAAAGCAAGCCAGACCGATTGTGACTACTAAAACTAGGAGAGAAGTCACACAGCGTAGTGGAGATAGGATGGATGCAGGAAACGCAGCTACAGGAGCAGAAGCTTCAATGACTGAAGAAACTAGGAATTATACAGCAGGAGAATTATCAGAATTAGCTACTAGGTACAGGCAGCAAGCAGGAGAACCTTTGTTAGCATGGATTCTCAGATTATGGGATCAGGGAGCCGATACTATAATTTTGAACCGTCTTGAGGCAATAGGACTTTGTAGTATTTGTACTGATCCTATGGTACATCTAAAAATGAGACGTGCAAGGGACACTACAGAGACTTTCTCTTTGCTGCATTTGGTGAGGGATTCTGTGGCACAAGTGTATGACTCTCCCATGGAATTAATACCACAGACACGATGGGAGACTTGCAGATGGAGTTCAGAGATTGATAGAAATCGCAGGTATAGGTGGCATAACTCGCAATCCTTTGCCAGACCTGAATGATCACTTTGCTGTTGTTGAGGATTGGAAGGGACCAGATGCTGCAATATTGACAGTATTGATGAAGAATAAGTGCATAGAAGGTGCCCCAGCGTCATACAAAGCCCCATTGTTCACTATGTTCAGTGCACTTATGGGAAATTCCACTACTGTCTACACAGCATGCAATTTAATCTCCCAGCTATCTGCTCTAGAGAGAGCAAAAGTATCAAACAATAGTACAGTAAAGAGAGTAGATCAAGAAAGGAGAAAAGAGGATGATGCCCAAATTAGAAAGAGCAGGACGGAGTTGTTTTGTGACCTGATAGCTAGTGGGTTTCCATTCCAGGAGATAGATGGGATCTCTACAAGTGACCTGTTGAGGAGATGGCAAGATCTGAGGAGAAAAGGTAAATTGCAACTTGCCAGACCCAAGAGGGTGGCGACAAATGAGATATACGGGTTGGAAAGATAGAGGTGGGACACCAGATGGAGGCATGCAAAGCCCCCACTGTAACCGCCCCTTGCACTCTTCCAATACCATGGCATACTACACCCCCTGCCAAGATTCCCTCATGGACCAATTATAAAGGTAATTGAATATCCCTGAAAATTGTTGTTTGAACAGTTTTGCCATTTTTTGATGTCTAATGATGTTTGTTTTCATTCTAGAGTTTTTTAGAGAATTACTCCTGTGAGCATACTGTGACGTATGCGCTGGCTGATATATGATGATAAATACTCTTGTGAGCATACTGTGATGTATGCGCTGGCTGATCTATGAATTGGGTTTGGTCTTGGTGATGCATAAATGTGCATTCCTCACCTGAGGGTTTGTAATAGACCTTGATGATTTAAAAGGCAAAAGACCACAGCAGATATAAGATGATTCTGTATGTGGGAGCCATGTGAGAGGAACATACAAGGCAAAGAGGGAGTGGCAGTACAGACAATGAATGTAAGACTGACCTAAAGTTAGATGACTGATAATATACTGGGGGGTTGACAAGATAAATAGATGACTTATTTGTACTAAGTGTTTGTCTTTGTCACTGTATGTGCTTTGTGTATTTGTCATGGATATCCCTTGATTAAAATTGGTTCACAGCCAAAGAAAAATCCACGTGGTGTTTTTTATTTTTATTTTTATTTGGTATATTTTTATGAGCTCATTTTCTGAATTCATTCTTGGTTTTTAAAGGAATTGTTTTTCCTCTTTTCAGTCATTTGGATTGGGGGGTGGGGGGTGTAATTAACCTTTTGTTTGTTTGCAGGAGTGAAAGAAGAAACCTTGTCCATTTAATTAACATGTAAATACAGTGCACAGTAAATTGTTCATTCCTGCAGTAGTGAAAAAGGAGTCCATCTGCCTAATATAAGATTATATTTTATGACTTATTTTTGAGTTTTAACATTTTTTATTTTTTTTTGGGAGCTCCCGTGCAAATTGGGTTTGAAGAATATATATGTTAAATGATTTCAATGAATGCTAGTTTGTTAATGTCTTGATATAGCTTTGTTCACCTACACCTGAGTCATGCAATGCAAATGTGTGGGCACCCAAAGTGTTTGTCTATATGTAAATGAGAATCTCTTCTGCTTACTGAATGAGTGCATTAGGTTTAGCCAGAGTGTGTGTTGATGTAATGTGTATATTATGAAAAAATAATAATTTGTTAGAATTGGGTTAATAGCGAATTGGTTTGGGTTCGGTTTTCCTTAACATGTAATTGTTCTGATTCTGATTAGTAGTAACATTATTTTGTGATCTCCATGAACATAATTGCACTGGTAATTATGATCATCGTTCTTATGCAAATGTGATTGACATGAATTTGATGTGTTTGATCAGTGTATAAGTCCATACACATGATATATATTTTATGTAGTATTATTATCTAGAGTAGAAATATTTGCTACAGTAGAAAATTTCAAAGGTCATTCTGGGCACAATTAATTTGGACCAACAAACCTACGGTAACTTTGTTTGATTCATTTGATCAAGGGGTGGAAAACAAGCCACCAGGACTGAGCTATTTTGGACTGTTGCTTTGGACTGAGTTAGCTCTGCCAAGACTTTGGAACTTTCAAGTATGATTGTGAACTTCACTTTCCCTCAGTGCAGGTTGTGTCTTGTGTGTAGACTGAAGATGTCCAATTGAGCGCTGAGACTGAGCCCAGATGATGCTGAACCGTCAGCCAGGGTGAATCCTCATGACTGACAGCTGATGCATATGGCATATAAAGTGAGGCCCTAAACAGCTGCAGCAATAGAAGATGAAAGGTACTCTTATGCTCAGCCATGGACACCTGCACTCCCCTCACCCATTGCTTTGGAGAAACGAGGGGTTAATGTCATGAAGGGCAGGGACAGATTGCTCTTTAAAGTCTGTTCTTTTGCTAACCAGGGAAAGTAGTGAAGTCACCCCAAAGTGATGAGGGCATAATAATCCCCGTGCTTTCCCTGCAACAGAGACCCATTTAAAAATTGTGGTCAAGAAGATCCGAAGAAAGAAGATTTCTACAGACATTTGATATTTCATTACCTGTTGGTCCAATGTTGTTTTTGTTTTGATTTTTTCCGTTTTAAGCCCAGGATGTTATTTTTTACCAAGCGGTTTTCTATTGGTAGCAAATAAATAAATATATATATATGATCAATGAAAATAATGATAAATGGTATAGTTTAGTGACAGGTTAATTAATTAAAGTGATTGAAACCAAGGGGTGGAATGTATACTATGATTTATTTTTAATGGTTTCAACACTCCAATTAATTAATACCAACTATTGATATAGTTTCAATCAGTTATACTATATTCAGCTCTTTGAACCTTCCTAGAAGGTCTCTGAAACTTGTTTCAACCAGATGGTCAAATTGTCCAAGCAGAACAAATAACTGGCTTACACTTATCTACCAACAAAGGACCTTCATTGCCATAATTAGATTGGGTGTGTTAACTTTCCCCATGGATTGTCAACTGGTGAAATCTCATCTATTTGGCCTCAGGGGGTCGTCTCACTGGCATCCAAGGATAGATACTGTTTAAGTCTCACATTTACTTTGGGACATCAAAGGCTTGAGAGAAGTTTTTACATATAAAAGGAGGGTACTGATTAGCAGAGGGAGAGAGAGACACAGGGAGAGACACAGAGAATAGAGATGGGACAGACCAGAGAGAGGACATGGAGATGAGAATATATGAATAATGTAACGTATGAATAATGCTTGTTTCTGATTAATGCATATGTATTTATAGTTTTATATTGTTTATTATTTAATCTTATCACTTATTAAGTAAATCAATTTAGTAAATTCAATTCTTGTGTGAGCATTTTCTTATTCATCACAATCCATTGGAACCCTTACAATACAGGGTGCCAATACTTTTGTCTGGCCCATTTTTGGAGTTTTGTGTGAAATGATCAATGTTTTGCTTTTTGCTTTATTCTCTTTTGTGTTTTTTCATTTAAGACAAATTAAATGAAGATAATAATACCAAAGAATTTGTGTTTGCAATCATTTTCAGGAAGAAACTGAGTATTATCTGACAGAATTGCAGGGGTGTCAATACTTTTGGCCATGACTGTATAGGCATATAATATAAATGTATACACATATGCCAGTCCCCAATAATGGGTGACAGAAAAGTGATTCAGGCTTAAAGAAAAATCCAAACTATAGATCAAAAAAATTGGAAAAAAGGCAAAAGAAGGGATTCAAATAAAACAATTAAAATTGATCTGTTCATTGAGGCCTTTAGGTGTTACAGTATCCAAGTAGAATATCCACTTAGCCTCACGTTGCAACAGCAATTGATCCCAATTGCCGCCTCTTTGTGGTTTAGAGACCCTATCAATGGCAGTAAAAGAAAGGTATGAAATCTGCCCCTCATGCATACCATGAATATGCCTTGAGATTGGAGTGTCCCTCTTATGTGTTATGTCTCCCACATGTTCGCCAATTCTCCTCTTAAATTCTCGAATCGTTTTTCCCACGTACTCCAATCCGCGCTTACAAGTGACTTTATAAATAACACCTTTAGTACTGCAATTCATGAAATGTCTAATAACATAATTTTTCCCGGTCACATTGCTTACAAAAGTCTTACTCACACCAATATGCGAACATGCTACACAATGGCCGCATTTAAAACAGCCCATGACGTCACTGTGGAGCCATGTTCTATTTACTGAAGGTGAAAAATGACTACGCACCAGTCTATCCTTCAAGGAGCGTGCTTTCCTATATGTGATCATAGGCGAATCACTCAAAAACGGAGAAATGTTATTATCCATCTGTAAAATAGACCAATGCTTTTTTATGATATTTCTTACAGGAATTGCACCATTGTCATATGTTGTGATGAATCTGAGGATATCACTATCCGGGGGCTTCCCATTGTCTGTAGTCAATAAATCACAACGTCTGCTTTCCTTAGCGCCTTGATAGGCCTGCTTCAACACATGCTTGGGGTAGCCCCTATTCAAAAATCTATCCCTCAAATCCCCAGCCTGTAACTCAAAACTAGATGTCTCAGAACAATTTCTGCGAATTCTGAGATATTGTCCCTTAGGGATTGCTTTCTTAAGGTGTTGAGGATGATGACTACCCCGGTGTAATAGGGAATTGGTAGATGTGGGTTTCCTATAGGTAGAAGTCCCTATCTCCCCTTTCTCGTTCTTCTCAATCAATATATCCAGAAAGGGCAGTCTCCATGTCTCAATGACTGAAGTGAAAAACAGGCCTATATCATTGTGGTTAAGAGCCACAACAAATTCATTAAATTCCTCAACGGAGCCTCTTCAAACAATAAAAATGTCGTCTATGTACCGCGTCCACAATTCAGGGACACGGCACACAGACGACGCCCCATGCTCATCACCACCAAAAACCAGAATCTCCTCCCACCAGCCGAGGAGGAGATTCGCATATGCCGGGGCACAAGGGCTCCCCATAGCGGTCCCCCCTCAGCTGGTGGTACACCTTATGGTTAAAGACAAAAAAATTCCTAGTAAGACAAAATCGAAAGAGTTGCAGGACAAAAAGGTTATGTTCTCGGTATTGACATCCTCTCGTATTCAAAAAATATGCCACTGCCTCCAAGCCATGTGTGTGCGGAATAGATGAGTATAATGCTTCAACATCAATACTTGCAAGATAGGCCTCAGGATCAATGGTTAGCCTGGGGATCAGTTAATGGTTAGCATGTAAGGGAATTGACAGGGTATTGTCTTCCCATCGCTACCTTCCTGTTGGTATACAGAGTATCCCTGGTGACTCCTGACCGTCTGCATAAACCGGTGAGATTGTTCCTTTTTTGAAATCTCGTTCCTTTTTTGAAATCTCGTTTATGAAAGGCTATGAAGCTGTGGTCTGGCCTTTAAAAAATATACATGTGTATACATGTGCAATTGGCTATAGCATTGTGCTACCTTTTCATTCATGCTGTATCCATTATATAGGTTGTTCTCTGTTTTATCAGTTACATTCTATATCCCTTATGTGATGCGTTTGGGTGCTTGCAAATATCCTCTGAGGATCACCCATTTATCTTGCATCTTTTTTTAAATTCACTTGTGGGTGACATTATTTTTGGTATTTTTTAATTGGTATATTAAAAGTTACATTTTATCTCATTTGCTGCTTTACATTGTAAATTTGGATGGGAAATAATTCTCATTTCGGATTGATATTGGCTTTGCTTTATTTGATCACTCTAACCGTCAAAAAGTTTTTTCTAATATCTAATCTGTGTCTCCTCCCATTCAGTTTCATCCCATTGCTTCTAGTCTTTCCTTGTGCAAATGAGAATACAGATGATCCTTCTACAATGTGACAGCCCTTTAGATATTTGTAGACAGTTATTAAGTCTCCTCTCAGTCTTCTCTTTTGCAAGCTAAACATTCCCAAATCCTGCAACCTTTCCTCATAAGACAGGGTTTGCAGACCGGTCACCATTCTGGTCGCTCTTTTCTGAACTTGCTCCAATATGTTGATGTCTTTTTTAAAATGTGGCGCCCAAAACTGGACACAATATTCCAGATGAGGTCTGACCAAAGAGGAGTAGAGGGCAATAATGACTTCACATGATCTAGACTGTATGCTTCTGTTAATACATCCTAGAATTGCATTTGCCTCTTTTGCTGCTGCATCACACTGTTGACTCATATTCAGTCTGTGATCTATTAGTATACCCAAGACTTTTTCACATGAGCTGTTGCTTAGCCCTATTCCTCCCATTCTTTATATGCTTTTTTCATTTTTATTGCCCACATGTAGTACTTTGCATTTTTCCCTGTTAAAAACCATTCTGTTAGTTGCTGCCCACTGCTCCAATTTATTTATATCTTTTTGAATCCTCTCTCTCTCTTCTCTAGTATTAGCTATCCCTCCTAGCTTTGTGTCATCAGCAAATTTAATCAGTTTACCCTCAATTCCTTCATAAAAATCGTTGATAATGATGTTGAACAATACAGGGCCCAGGACAGAGCCCTGTGGTACCCCACTTGAGACATTCTTCCAACTGGATGTGCAGTCATTTACGACTACTCTTTGGGTCCGATCACTAAGCCAGTTATAAATCCACCTAACAGTTGCCTTTCGTGCTGATCAGGAACCCTACGCACCTTATAACCAGGGCTGGCGTTAGGGGCAGGCAGACCAGGCATCTGCCTAGGGCACCCGTTCCACCAGGGGCCCCCAGCTAGCAGCACATCACACAGACGCTATGGGGCCTGTGAGGCAGGGGAGCCCGCCAGCTGCCAGCACTGACCCCCCGCCACCACCACACTGAACTATACCGGCATCTATTGGTACAGTTCAAAGCAATGCTGGAGGAGAGAGTGTTAGCTGATGCTCCCTCTCCCATCATTCCCCGCTCTGCCTCTGACACTGCGGGTGCACGATGATGTCATCGTGCACTCACTGTGTGCCAGGCAGCGCATCGGCAGCTGCTGAGACAAGAGCCAGGAGCAGCGCAGGCATGAGAGGTGAGGATAGTGTTTTTTTTACTATAACAGTGACTACTGGACTTTGGGGCCATTCTCGGGGGGGGGAAAGATATGGGCTGTGCTATATACTATGCAGGCTGTGTTACATACTGTGCGTGCTGTGTTACATACTATGCGGGCTGTGCTATATACTATGCTGGCTGTGCTATATACTATGAGGGCTTTGCTATATACTATGCAGGCTGTTCTATATACTATGAGGGCTGTGCTATATGGGCAGTGCTATATACTATGCGGGCTGTGCTATACACTATGTGGGCTGGGTTATATATGTGGGCTGGGTTATATACTATTGGTGGGTATATTATATTCTATGGGGGGAGGCTGTGTTATATACTATGGGCGGTATATTTTAATCTATGGGGAAGCTGTGTTATATACTATGAGGGGCTGTATTTTATTCTATGGGGGGGCTACATTATTTACTATATGGAGGAGGGCTGTTTTATATTCTATGGGGGGCTACATTATATTCTATTGGGGCTGTATTAGATTTTATGAGGGAGGATGGCATCATCCTCTTTGAAGGAGCTACATTATATTCTATGGGGAGGTGGGCTGTATTATATTCTATTTGGGGCTACATTATATTCTATGGGGTGCTGTATTATATTTATATTCTATGAGGGGTGATTGCATCATACTCTATAAGGGGGCTACATTATACTATATGAGGGGGGCTGCATTTTTTTCTATGGGGGTTACATTATACTCTGTGGGGTGGCTGCATTATGCTCTATGGGGTGGCTGCATTATACTGTATGTGGGCTGCATTACACTGTATCAAGGACTATGGGGAATACATTATGCTATATGAAGAACTATGGGGTGCATTATACTATGGAAGTGAATTTTACTACATAGATGACTATGGTGGTGTATTATACTATATGGAGCACTATGAGGACTGAGGAGGACTGAGCAGTGTATTTTAGTATATGGAGGACTATGAGGAGTGTATTATACTATATGGAGGACTATGAGGAGTGTATTATACTATATGGAGGACTATGGGGAGTGTATTATACTATATGGAGGACTATGGGGAGTGTATTATACTATATGGAGGACTATGGGGTGTGCATTTTACAATATGGAGGACTGTGGTGCACATTATAATATATGGCGGACTATGGGGTGTATTATACTTTACAAGCAAAATGCTGCATATTCATCGAGTGATTGGATTGTTTATGCCGGAAGAAAAATCATTGTTCTCAGCAGCAAATCGCCGGTGTAAACTGTAGATGTGCTGCTGATAACATGATACTGTCTGGGGACAGATTCATCTAATAGTGATTGTTCTGTCCCCATCATTCTTTCTCAGACGGTGGAAAGAGGCCGGGAAACAAGTGTGGAACGATTTCTATATTGACGATCACAATCATTTAGCGTCCTGAACTCAGCGAATGTAACTACAACCGAAATGCTTCTCTGTGATGTGCAATATGTGAGCATTTGGGCCCCATTTTACACTTTGCCTAGGGCCCCACTTTGCCTAAAACTGGCCCTGCTTATAAAGAGGGGATTCTGGCGCACAACGCTTCCTGTGACCCCTGACCTCATCGAGACCTGATTGGTTCAGGTCCTGATGACATCAGCCTCACACCAGCCAATGAGACAAATCACTAGAAAAGTTTGTTGTAGCAGCGAACTTTCCCGGGTGATCTGCCCCATAAAAACGCAGTTTCTCCTCAGATCTCCTGTCAGTGACAGATTAGAGGAGAATCAGTGTTACAAGTGCTGCTGCCAACAGCTGTGTCAGGCTAGTTTCACACTTGCTTTTTTTTGCAGCGCGTTTTTCCCGCAAAAAAACGCATTGAAAAACGCATACAAAAGCATACAACTGCTGCGTTTTTTTCAAGCATTTTTATGAGCATGCATGAAAAAAACGCAGCGTTTTTAAGCGTTTGTATGCGTTTTTAGTGCGTTTTTACCGCGTTTGCGTTTTTTTCCAACATTAGGTGGCCACTCACACTAACCCAAACCATGACTTTACTAACCCTAACCCTGACCCTAACCCTAACCCTGACCCTGACCCTAACCCTAACCCTTAACCAAACCATACTTAACCCTAACCCTGACCCTAACACTAACCCTTAACCAAACCATACTTAACCCTAACCCTGACCCTAACCCTGACCCTAACCCTAACCCTTAACCAAACCATACTTAACCCTAACCCTAACCCTGACCCTAACCCTAAACCAAACCATACTTAACCCTAACCCTGACCCTAACCCTAACCCTTAACCAAACCATACTTAACCCTAACCCTAACCCTGACCCTAACCCTTAACCAAACCATACTTAACCCTAACCCTGACCCTAACCCTAACCCTGACCCTAACCCTTAACCAAACCATACTTAACCCTAACCCTAACCCTGACCCTAACCCTTAACCAAACCATACTTAACCCTAACCCTGACCCTAACCCTTAACCAAACCATACTTAACCTTAACCCTAACCCTGACCCTAACCCTAACCCTGACCCTAACCCTTAACCAAACCATACTTAACCCTAACCCTGACCCTAACCCTAACCCTAAACCCCCTTAACTAACCCTAACTTTACCCAAACCCCTAAATTCCATTGTCTAAACTAATGGTAAAAAAAAAACGCATGTGCAAAAAAACGCATACATAAGCATGCCAATGCGCACATATGCTCACCATAGACTTATAATGGGTGTCTTGCTGTAAAAAAACGCATTGCGCGCGCATGCGTTTTTTTGAGGCAAATCGGACGCACAAAAAATGCAACAAGTTGCATTTTGTGCGCCCGAGCGCATACCGCAAAAAAACGCATGCGCGGTAAAACGCGTACAAACGCATGTGTATGCGCACATAAGCGCATCCCATGCAAAGTATAGGAAAAAAAAACGCATGCGCTATTTAGCGCTAAATTACCGCGAAAAAAAACGCAAATGTGAAACCAGCCTAAGTCAGCGATTGTGCTATAAAGTAACAATACAGATAAGGCAGGTTAGGGTTAGTGCTATAGTTAGGGTTAGTGTTGGGCCTAAAGAATTAGGCTTTTCTCAAATGTTTCCCCAATAATTTGGTCACGTCAATCACGTCGTAGTTTTCTATTTCCGGTAAAAAAAATAAAAATAAATAAAATGGCCCGTCAGTATTATAGTGCAGAGGAGGCTCAGGCTGGTTTCACACTTGCGTTTTTTTGTGCTGCTTTTTAGCCCCAAAAAACGCATGCATTTTTTCTCCTATACTTTAACATGGGTGCGCATACATATACTCACGTACGCGTTTGTATGCGCATGCGTTTTTTTGCAGTGTGCGCTCGGGCGCACAAAATGCATCCTGTTACATTTTTTGTGCGTCCGACTTGCCCCCAAAAAACGCATACGCACGCAATGCGCTTTTTTACAGAAAAACACCCATTGTAATGCGCACGTATGCGCAAAAAAACTCATGCAGTTTTTTTCAAAAAAATGCACCAAAACCCACAAAAAAACGCAAGTGTGAAAGTACCTTATGCACTTTTATGTTCTGACAGCGAAGAAAGTGCAGGGTCAGATGGAGATGCGGATTTCGAGGGCTTTAGTATTTTTATCCTGAGCTCGATCCACACAGATGCCACAAGGGCCACTGCAGACCCACAGGGATCCACTACTCCAAACCCTGTGTCTGTCACTGACTACAACAAATATATGGGGGTGTGGACCTTAGGGATCAGGTTCTACAGCCATACCAGGTATCAAGAAAATCATATATCTGGTATAAAAAG